>NC_079383.1:6035143-6683893 GCF_021018895.1 Seriola aureovittata | reverse complement strand
TGTAATTTAATCTCAGCTTCATTTTTCAGTGTCTGTCTATCTTTCCAAATATTCTCTTTTCTGATCCCACCTTGATGAAACTCACTCTGTTCTTCAGTTTTCAAATTGAGCTTCTATAACTTCTATTTGCATTCTCTTAACCAAACAGATTTTCTTGCATTCCTCAAGGCATCAGAGTGAATATAGTTCTCATCCACGCAGCTGTCACTTATAAATGATAATGAATATATTAGGAAAAAATAGGTTTACTCTGTTTTATGTCTTTCATTCTGTCTGAGTAAGTTTGATTATATACAGCTGACTGGGTTCAGGGTTTAAGAGGTTGTCTTGTATAATTTGATGCTTAATTGCGCTGGAATATTCAAGCTGATGGTAAACTGACACAGGGTGGATCTCATGACTACTACAGAAATGCTGCTTTTTAATTCCCGCTTTACTGGAAAAGTCAATAGTGTTGCTTTGCTCATCAATAAAGTCATTTCCACCAGGCCTGCAGCTTTTGTTACACAGAATGGCGACTAATTATCTGAGGTTGATAATATTGACAAGACAGTTTCCCTGCAAATGATACAGACACATGAGCAAAGTGAAACAAGATATTTCTCAATAATCAGGTGACTCTCATTTCTAATATTCCACCTGCCTGTTGCCCCCTCTGTTATAAGGATGTAAATATATTAATATTACCATTATCTTTAAATTGTAAATGTTAATTCCCCCCCCCCCCTTTCTACTGTATTATTGAAAAGAAATGCCATAACTGATTCTGTGTTTGCTTGCATTTAAATGTTTCTAAGTGTTTTATGGCCATTGCATCATCTTTGCTATTCTCAGTTTCCAGTTAAACATGGGAAATAAACAGCTCAGCAAAGCTTCACACAGAGGTGCAGAATTTGGCAGAGAAGCTGGGGAGGGAAGAAGATGGGGAGAAAAAGTGTTCTTCAAATAAACCCCGCTAATGAGCTGGCGAGAGATTTACATAGCTTGATGACTAAGGATCCTGGGTAATTACCCGCGTGCACCTCAAGGTTTAATCTGTGATGAGTATAGGTCTGGTGACAATGCCAGCCAATCAATCCCTGTCTCAGGAGGTCAACGAGAACAGCACCTTCCCTGGTTTAACATGAGCTATCTGTTGACTTATACAGCACTGCTAGAGATCACCAGTGGCTTTATGAATAATTCCTTCATTAGCTCTTGGGGGACAGACAGCATTAATGCAGATGTACCTCATCTTTGTTAGCAAGGATAATAATAAAATGGCGAAGCAGGAACACCTGAACTAATCCAGCATTTCAATGCAAAAAGTGTTGAAAGTCTTAGAATGGGACTCTCCACCTCGAGACACTGCTTGTACTGCTCATGGCTGCTGTGAAAACAGGAGTTTCATCATATTCTGTCATATGAATAGGTCAAGCCAACCAGTCCAGCATAAAGAGGCACAAAACCCACACCACTGCAAAGAGCCATACAATACAAACACATGCATGCTCACACCACAACTACAACAGTGACTTATAGGCCTAATGATATAATACAGTTTTCACAGGTCTTCTCTTGCCTTGGTTCACTCAGTGAGACACTTGGTAGTCTTATTTTCAGGTCTGGCTTGTACTCTGTTGTGACCACTTGTGTCCGTAAAACCAAAGTTGTTTTGACCTTACTTGAAAAAAACAATTCACAGATGTAAGTTGATCAAAACAATGGGCCTCATTCACCAACCATTCTAAAGAAGAAATTCCTTCTTAAAACCCACTTACGCACTTTTTATGAAGATTCTGACATTCACCAATGTTTTCTTATTTGAGATTTGTTCTTAGGTAAGAACAATATCTACTCTTATTCACATTTGAGTGCTGACATTTTTGAGCAAAATAACTAGTTATTGCGTTTTCTTCTGTTCTGCAGTTATATAATTATGCAATAATTATAAATAATATATTGTTTAAATTACAATAATTTCTGTAATTTTTAATATTTAAAAAAACATAACTTTTGTTATTTTACAAAGCATTATAGTCCTTTAGAAAAGCACTGCATTAACACTTAACTGCTCATTTGTAGCTCACCTGCTGCAGCAACACCTCCTCTTCAGAACTACTAAAGTCCCTTTTACATTTTGATTCTGGTGCTCTGTCTTTAGATTTTCGTTTTGGCATTTTCTCAACTTTCCCTCACGGTATCTCTTTGTTACTTCTGTTTGTGTCTGCACATGACACTTCAGTCTCATACAAAGGCGTTTACCTATGCTAATTAGGGCCAACTGGCGCATACTTTGAATTTACGAGAAGATTGGCATTTCATCAATCTAAAAACAGGTACGAACAATTCTGCGGTTTAAGAACAAGTTCATGAATCTGACGTAGAGTTTAGATTACATTACCTACATCACACACCTGCATCTGGAGATGGTGTTTCCTTCTCATGTCAAGAGCCGCTGTCGCTGTTCGCTCTGAGGTTTATTGGATTGTTATTTTTTGTTATTGTTTATTATCAACAGCCAGAGTTTTGTTTTACTTCATGTCATGTCCATGAAGAGACATTAAGTTATGTTTAGTTTTGTCTGTCTCGTGACTTCTTGTTTTATTTTGAAAACCTAACTCTCCTCTCGTTTCAGGTAACTTCCTCCTTCCCTTGTGTGTTTCCCACTGGTCAGTTTGTCTGCCCCGCCCCGGTTTGTTTCCACCTGTTTCCCATTACCTTGCGTGTGTATATAGTCTGCGTTTCCCTTTGTCCTGTGCCAGTTGGTCTTGTAGCCGGAGAACTATGCCAGCCACCTCATCCCACACCAGGTTTTGAATTTGATGTTATGTTTTGCCATAGTCTTGCTGTACGTTATTTTGACACTTTGTCTTTACCTGTGTCCTGAATTTTTTGTTGGTTTTCCTCGAAAGAGTGATTTTTATTTGGGTACTTTAAATATATATTCTTCTGTTAGAGTGATTTTCCTTTGCTACTTTGTTATTAAAATATCTTTAATTGGTACTTTGTCTTGGAGTTGTGCATTTGGGTTCAAGTCTTAGTTCAGTTGTGACACTTCATCATTCCACCTGGATCTGACCTAGCCTACAAGCTCTCACAGAGACCGGTGTGGCGTGTGTACTGGACTAGACAGCCACCAGCAGCACAGTTGAGATTTATTAGGCTGCATTATAATTTTTTATTCATTATAAATGAGGGTTATTTTAGATGTTGCTTACTGTTTATAGCTTACAAGCCGACTATTTACAAAATCAAGGTCTAGTTTGTACTCACAAAATAAGACCTCCTTGGCGGTTCTAGTGTTAAGTCAATCTGCAATCCCCAACTGGGAATCTGCTTCATCTGCCATTAAAGGGGCTTTCAAACTATCTGATTCTGCATTGAAAGGGTTGGTGAGTCATGTGATCAGTGGATGTTTTGGCTTCAGGCTGCAGAATCTGTCCTAAAACTCTGCTGCAGATTTTCAACCAGTGTTGCATAGCAAGCCATGCTCCCTTTTGATATCTCAGCTATTTATCCACTTGTCTTCAACAAGGAAGGAAAATGTGTAAGCTCTCCCTTTTGAAGATGGATTTGGAAGAGCTTAATTTGGTTGGCAAGTGTGAAAACACTTTTCACTGGGTCAGGCAGCATTTTTAACTTCCCTTGCAGATCTAGAAACAGTTTGTTCAGACAACATGTCCAACAGAAACCTCAAATCTGAAATCCGCCCCATAGCTTCATAGCTCCAGACACATCTTCACTGGGAAAGTGCAGCAAAGAAGGATCACTGGGAAGGTTTTCATCTAATTCAACAATGAGGTTCTTGATCTGTCTGTGATTATGAGCATGAGTGCAAATAATATTCACAATTTCTTGCGCAGGATTCAGAAAGGGATCCATGTTCACCTTTGCAGACACCAGGTGCTTTTGATGGATGATTCAGTGGAATGTCCAAATATCCAGGAAATGATCATGAGCTATATTGCCAACTGTGGCTTATCTTGAATGTTGCAAGACTCATCTAAAACAATACTGTAAACCAGGCATTTCTCAATATCTGTATTGATCTGTGTTAGAATTGAGTTGTTAATATCTGATATTCTATGTTCAACGGTGCTGCAACAGCAGCAGGTCTGACACAGAAAGCTTCAAAAGGGAAGGAGTCAAGTGATCGGCTGGACAAGATGGCAGCCTAGGCTTTCAGCTCCCGGCCCCAGCATCGCCAAATTTTAGATTTTTTCGGAGCTACAGGTTTCCATAATGGCCTATTGTGTTGTCTAAAGATAGATAACAACGATGTCTACAAAAGCCAAAAGCAACCGTCAAGCTATTGACGCCATTGCCGAGTCCGTATTGCAGAAGCAGTGTGACTACCTTGAACTGCGCCTCTCCCAGATTCAACAGGTGGGGAAAGACAACGACGAGAAGCTAAGTGCTATCCAGGCTGAGCTAGCCACGCTGGCGGCCGGCCTTGGCACCATTAGATCCGATGTAAATACACTGAAAACCACCGTTGTAAGCAACTCCAGTACATTGAACTGACACGACCAGGCTCTTCAGGCTGTGGAGCTCAAGCTAGCCAACATGGAGGACAGGAACAGAAGGTGTAATATCCGTGTCACTGGCCTTGAAGAGGGGCTTGAGGGGTCCAATGCTACTCAGTTTCTTTCACACTCTCTACCTAAATGGTTCCCCACTCTCGGTGACATCCAGATTGAGATTATGAGAGCTCACCGAATTTACAACGACAACGCCCGCAACCGAGGGGCTAACCGCACCCTGATTTTCAACGTGCTTCGCTACTCGACCCGCCAGGCCATTCTGCGTGCTGCCAGGAAAGACCCTCTCTCCATTGAAGGTTGGAGGATTTGCTTTTCTCCAGATTTCAACAACTTCCCCGTCAAACGACGCCAAGGTTTTCGCCAGGCTCTGGACTTCTTTTTACTTTATCCGGCCACTCTGAAAGTTAAAGACAGTGCTCAGTACAAAGCCTTCACCTCACCCAAAGAGGCGGAGGATTTTCTGGCGTGCCGGCTCCATGCCCGGAGACTTCGACGCGGGATGACGGCGCTTCCTCAGACCTCAGATTCACATCGGCCATTTCTGCGGCAGAACTCTGTCCTTGTTTGACACCTAGAGGATCGACTCCCTGTCGAATTTAAGACTTGGTACGTGTGGGCTGTTGCTTTGTTTTTCTCACACTACTTCACAGGACAGACAACCTGCTGTCACCGGACACTGTGGACTGACATTAAGTCACCGCTTTACTAGCCACCTGATGCTCTTCAGTTGGTAAGCTGCCAATGAGCCTGATATAACTATGTTTATGGGTTATTATTTTGTTTTATAATGGCAGTAGGCCTATCTGAGTTCGTAAATAACCCAATTTCTGCACTATGTTCAGTCAAATTTGTATTTTGTGGGCATGGTGGTACCCAATGTTATTCTCTAGGATATATGGAAGGCTTGAAAGTAAAATACAAGACCTTCTACAATCAATATTATTGTTATAGTGCTGGGCTGCTGCTTCCCCCTGGCTGCCCCATATCCAATATGATCACAGACCTACTTTACAGTTTACATTATGTTTATATGTTCATGTTCTCATTTTCTCCTTTTTTACATGTTTTATATGTTGTGTCCACGTCTCGTTTGTGTTGTGTAATGAGGGACTTTACTTTGGGTGCACTTGTGTCAGAGTTATTCCAGAAAGAGGGCTATAGCAACATTTTTTCTTTGACCACATTCAGAACATTTCCTTTAGATTATGGGTGAACTTAACATTTTAGTGTGGAAATGTGGTAGACTGAATGATCCTCACAAACATGCTAGCACTCTTGGTTTGTTGAAGAGAAAGAATATTGACATAGCATTGTTGCAAGAGACGCATTTGTTGAAAGCTGACGCTGGTCGTCTTGCTAATAGATTCTTTCATACTGTAGCATTCTCCTCTGCTGACACGAAAACTAAAGGTGTGGCCATTGTTGCTAGACGCAGTCTTCCAATAAGAATTATAACATCCTGGGCAGATGACATGGGTAGGCTTATGATTGCTAGAATAGAATTTAATGCAAGGAAAATAGCTCTTATATCAGCGTATGCACCTAATGACTTCAACAGCAATTTCTACAATTTAATTACATCAAAAATGTTAGAATTAACAGAATATTCCTTCATTGTAGGTGCAGACTTCAATGCAATGTGGGATCCAGTTCTTGATAAGTCGAGCACAACCTCCTCAGGGGGGCAGGTTATGGCCACGAACGCTCTAAAATCTTGGGCCAGTAATTTGGGGCTTGTGGATATGTGGCGATTAATAAACCCCTCCATCAAAGACTACACTTTTTTCTCTGGCCGACATAAATCTTTTTTATAACACCCAACACCAGCTGTCGCTATATGCGGACGATGTTTTAGTTTTCTTGGAAAATCCTGCTCAGTCGGTACCACACCTTTTGACCATCTGTGAGGAGTTTGGTAATATGTCAGGTTTTAAAATTAACTGGTCCAAATCTGCTCTCTTACATCTAAATGACACTGCAAAAACATCTGTCCTTCCGGCCAATATTCCCATAGTACAACACTTTAAGTATTTAGGAATTGAAATATTTTCTTCTTTAAATCAGATTATTAAGCATAACTACTCATTTGTACTGAATAAGATCTTGAGGGACATGGACCGGTGGATTGACCTCCCTATGTCTATTCGAGCCCGTATATCTATTGTAAAAATGAATATTCTGCCCCGGATCAATTTCGTAAGCTCTATTGTTCCTCTTCCCCCTCCATCTGATTACTGGAGCAAGCTCCATTCTGCAACCTCCAAATTCATTTGGAACCGGAAGCGACCGCGTCTGAAATTGTCTATTCTTCAGAGAAGGAGGGAGGATGGCGGCCTGGCCGTCCCTAATTTTGAACTTTATTCTTGGTCGTTCGTGCTCAGGCCCCTGCTCTCCTGGTTTGATTCTCATTCTTCTGTCTCTTGGCGCATGCTAGAGAGCAATATAGTTCAGCCATGGACACTTCAAGACGTTCTCTTTAGTAACATTTTTAAAAAACAGTGTCAACTACGCCTTGGTCCCATTATCTCTCATCTTGTGCTGGTATGGAGATTAGTTGAAAAACACTGTCATCTTTCCTGCAAGTGGCATACCTTTTCTCCAATATTCAATAACAAGGCACTTCTAATTGGGGGGAGACTTATCTGTGCTTCCCAGTGTGAGCAGAGAGGTGTTCACTATTTAAAAGACATTTATAATGATTTGCTGATATTAAGGATGCATTCGCTCTGCCAGGTTCCACTTTTTTCTTTTATTTACAGCTAAGGTCAACGCTTAGAGCATATGGCGTGCCCTGGCAATGTCCTTTACCTACCCACCCACTCCGAGATTTATTCACTAAACAAAACAGAGCTAAGGGTATGGTATCCAAACTTCACCATTTTTTGCAGGTAACAGACCTTGTTTCACTCCCTGTGGAGAGGATCTGGAGGAGAGATTGCCCAGACCTAGCTCAGGATTTTGATTGGGACACGATGTGGTCCAGCATTCATGAGGCATCTCGTAATCCAGATCATCAGCAAATTCACTTCAATTTCTTACACAGAACATACCTCACCCCTGTTACACTCCATCACATGAAAATTATTAATGAGCCATGTTGTAATCTGTGCTCGTTGAAAGCCCAGGGCACATTTATTCACATGTTCTGGGACTGTCCTCGTGTCAGACAATTTTGGGGCAATGTTGCATCCAAATTGTCTGATTTGATAGATGATACAGTGCCTGTAACTATATGTGTGTTGATTCTAAATAATCTGTCAATCCTCAATATTTCTAAACTCAAAAAGCAAGTCATCTTTGCTTGACTGACAGCAGCCAAGAAAATGATTGCAACTCGCTGGAAGCCACCTCATTCTCTGACTACTTAGTCTTGGATTCTCTCTCTTTTGGACGTTATATACATGGAGCTTTCAACAGCTCGGATTAATGGTGCTAATGATAGCACCCTTAACACCTGGCGTAGCACTGCTGACTTTTTAAAAAGATGCTGTAAATTGATTTTCCCACTGGCTCTCACCTCTCATCTAGTGCTTCTAGATGTCAAGTCCCTTCTGTCTTGTCAATATATGTCTGTGTGTATGTATGTATTTTTGTAGGTTATGTATGTAATTTTATTTTTCCTCTTATATTTTATTATTATTATTTATTTTATTTATGTATTTATTATTATTTATTTATGTATTTATTTTTATTATTATTATTATTTTTTATATTATGTTATTATTATTATTATCGTCAATACTTTCGCTGTGTTCTTTCCCATGACACGTTCTTATGTCTTGGGCCAACTGTCTTTCTTTGAGAATCCATTCTAATAATATTGTGTCCCCTGAAATATTTCTGTTGGACTAAATAGAAATGAAAATAAAAATTTGATCGCAAAAAAAGAAAGCTTCAAAACGTCATTGCAACAACATCTCTGAGGCAATGTCTTCACTGTGCAGCTTTTTAGCACAAGTAATGTTCCATGCCACCTGATATGATACCATTGGGCCTCATTCACCAATATCTTCTTAAGTATATTTTAAAAGTTGCTCTTAAGAAAGTTCTCAAGAAAACTCTACGTTAGATTCATGAACATTTTCTTAAACCACAGAATTGTGCGCACCTGTTTTTAGATTGACAAAATATTATATAACTGTAGAACCGAAGAAAATGCAATGTAGCAGACACTGGTGGACGCCAGTGACCGGACACAAGATTTATGGTAAGGACACTGGGGTGCTCTGGATCATATGGAGAACCTCTCATGTCCACTTTCCCATCATCAAACTATCACCTGGACAGAAAACAGGGACGAAATGAGTTCCTCTCACCAATAAACTAGCTTTTAAGATATCATTGGAATTTATGGCTAGTTCATGGAACTCATCCCGAATCAACACTCCTGCAACATGAGGAACCATGGGCCCCCGCCATAAACCATCCTACATTAGATTAACTTTATTAATCCCACAACTGGGAAATTCACTCACCACAGCAGAAAATAAACATCTGTGGAATAAACATCTAAAGAAATCAAAAATACACCAAATATACACAAATATACACCCAATATACACCAATAAATACAATATATACAATACACACGATATGTACATGAAAGTGGAAGTTTGCACATGGTCAGGAAGAGCAGGAGTTGTGGAGTCTGACAGCTGCTGGAATGAAGGACCTGCGGAACCTCTCCTTCTTACAGCGAGGATGTAAAAGTCTGCTGCTGAAGAAGCTACTCAGAGACCCTACAGTGTCATGCAGAGGGTGAGAGTTATTGTTCATGATGGATGTCAGCTTAGCTAACATCCTCCTCTCACCTACTTCCTCAATGGAGTCTAGGGGGCAGCCCAGGACAGAACTCGCTTTCCGGATCAATTTGTTGAGCCTCTGCCTATCCCTGTCAGTGCTGCCCCCTCTCCAGCAGACCACAGCGAAGTAGATGGCTAGGGCCACCACAGAGTCGTAGAAGGTCCTGAGGAGAGCCCCACACACACCAAAGGACCTCAGTCTCCTCAGCAGGTGAAGGCGACTCTGGCCCTTCTTGTAGAGAGCGTGGGTGTTGGTGGACCAGTCCAGTTTGTTGTTGAGGTGAATCCCCAGGAACTTGTAGTTCTCCACCACCTTGATGTCCAGTCCCTGGATGTTCACTGGTGTGAAGTGGGATGTCTTCTGCCTGAAGTTCACAATCATCTCCTTTGTCTTGCTGGCGTTAAGCTGAAGCTGGTTGATCTTGCACCAGTTGAAAAAAAAGTCCCTGATGACTGTCCTGTATCATTCCCCTCCGAAACACACCCAACAATGGCTGTGTCGTCAGAGAACTTCTGGACGTGGCAGTGTGCGGTGTTGTGTGTGTGAAGTCTGAGGTATACAGGGTGAAGAGAAAAGGGGAGAGCACCGTACCCTGGGGGGCACCTGTACTGCAGAGCACCACATCAGACACACTGTGACAAAGCCTCACGTACTGTGGTCTGTTGGTGAGGTAGTCTATCATCCATGCAGCCAGGTAATGGTCCACTCCCACATTTTCCAACTTCACTCTGAGCAGTGACGGCAGGATCATGTTGAAAGCACTAGAACCCACAGTGCTCCCACTGTTTCCAGGTGTTGCAGTGATCTATGCAGTAGGTAGATCACTGCATCGTCCACCCCAATACCAGGCTGGTAAGCAAACTGCAAGGGGTCCAGCTGTGTGCTCACCAGTGGTCTCAGGTGACTCAGGATGGTCCTCTCCATAGTCTTCATCAGGTGAGAGGTCAAGACAACAGGCCTGAAATGGTCAGGCTCCTTGGGGCGCTGGGTTTCAGGTACCGGGACCACACAGGAGGTCTTCCACAGGACCGGTACTTTCTCCAGGCTCAGGCTCAGATTAAACAAGTGCATAAGCACACCACATAGCTGATCTGCACAGTCCTTCAGTAATCTGGGGCTGATGCCGTCCGGGCCAGGGGGCTTTCTTGTCTTGATTTTCTTAAATTGGCACTTCACCTGATCAACTGTTATGGAGAAGGGGGTGGAAGATGACTGAGGTGAGGATATGCATTAAAATAATGCTGTTAAATGTATCTGCAGTATTGTCAAATATTCAAATGCATTTTGATCCATCAGAAATATATCATGAAATGTTAAAAATAAAAAACACTGATAAAACTGAGCTGCACAGGAACAGGCAAAGAGCTGCAGGTTTGCCACCCCTGGAATTGGTCATGTGACTGAGCTGTGGAAATTTCTGTGGCACACAATGTTTCCTCTCAGTTACAGGAAATTCAGCAGCTCAAGATGAGGGTGCATCATTGTGTAGATTTCTTTGTCTGCGCTTAAAATGAAATCACAATAAAGGTTCCAAAATAACTTGAAATTCACATACAGCATATTGTTTTCTGAGAGCAGGATTTCACTTTAGAGGCTAAACAGGCAGGCAACTTCCAAACCAGTGCATGTTTTCCATGACATTACTAAAGCCATTCAAGGACTTGACTTCATTTCGAGTGAAAGCATGTCTGATTTGATTGATTGGAATGATATAATGCTTGCTCTGGGTACTACACAACTGTCATGGAAATAGGTTGACAGCTGGGGCAGATACTTTATCAGACTTATACAAACGGATTTATCTGTGGCGCCTAGCTCATGATTGTATTAAAATATGTATCGAAGCTTTGAAAGACTCCAGTTTTGAGTGAGAGTGGAAAATTCACGTTGTCTTCAACTGTGATGGCACAGAAATGAAACTTCACAAGAAGCTTGATACACATATGTTGCCTGGAGATGTGCATGCATGGTGTGCAAGGATTTTCTTGGCGGAGTTCAGCTTAAGGGCAGAACTTAAAGTTGTAAGAAGTCCTCAGTGCTGTGATCATGTCTCGAAAGCAGAGGCAGATGATAAGTAGTGTTCAAATGAATAATAATGCAATCTAGAATGAGTGCTTCAATTATTTCTCCCTAACTACTCACTGTGTCAACTACAACAGGCTATACTAGTGAACTGTTTTAACATTTTAAGGACATTAATCAAGGATCCTCATGGACTGCAAAGTTCACAAACAAATCCTCTCGGTAACGATTTAAAAAAGAAAAAGTCACTCAGCAGGCTGCTGCTATTTAGTCAAAACAATCCTTTCCATCAGCAATCTGCCCTGATGCTCTGTGTTCTGTTCACCTGACTGATTTCAATATAGATTTCCCAAGAATAAAGGTTGTTGAGAGGCTCTTCCAAAAGCACACAACAAGCCCATATTTTCCATCATGCTTACTGACATTCACTAGCAAATGGCATCACTTCATTCCATGCCATCCAATGGTCACTAAAATGTCTGAAAATATTCTTCTTCACCAAATCAGGCGACAGCACACACATAGGACATGGAGCTATTATTAGTGATGACAGTAAGAATTATTTTGCTTATTGAGGAGTCAATCTCTGTTTGACTGCCCCAGTTTGAATTCTTTCAGCTTTAAATGTGTAAATGATACCACTATCGAAGGCTGCCTAATTTGAAGATTAATAAAAGAGAATGAGCCCACCAGGAGGAGACAGCAAAACACAGGACTGAGTGCACACTCCTCTTTCTTCAAAGCATGAACACAGGCCTTGTATCATCTCCTCTGCTCTGCGTGCGACTGTTCTATTTTGACTCTTGCCTTCCAGTGGTGATGAAAGACCAACATGTGATCACAATTCCACTGCTCAGGCCATCAATAATTCATAACTACACATCCATGCAACCAGTGGTGCTCTACAAGTCAGTTGGTTCTCCCAACCATCCCAACATCACCCTCCCCCCTTTCCCCCAAGTCTACTGCACATCCAATCTGTCCTCTGACCTCTGCTGTAAATCTCTGTGCCCAACACTGACACCAGGCGGTGTAGGCAGGTCACTGGGTGATGAGAGGGAAATAAAACAACAGCTTTTATGGCTCCGGTGGACGCAGCAGTCAGGCTTAGAAAGCCTTGCACTTTATTGGAGTAAGTCACATTTACTGACCACTGATCTCCCACTCCATTAGCCGCAGTACATAAAGGCCATTAATCCAATGCACCTCCAAGCAGGCCATCCTGACAGCACACAAGCCTGATACACTGATGTAGGTACATATGGAAGGAAGCACCCTTGGTTCAATGCAATGTAAATAACTAAACTAATTATTATATTAATAAAGTAGATTAAAAATTGCAACCACACATCCAAATCAGCGATCATTTTGATAAAGATCTATTGTTTTTTTCATTTTTAAGCAAAAATGCTCAACAATGACTGGCATCTTCTTCTCAAACAATTTGTCCAAATAATTTGCTGATTTTGTAACATATGTTTGTAAAATGAACATCTTTGGGTTTTGTATGGATGGTCGGAGGAAATAATCAAAGAAATCAGATTAATTGATAATGGAAATAATAATTCAAAATCTAAACCACTGTATTTGGGGCAAAATTGAAAGTGGGATAACCTGAAGCATCAGTAATAATACAATTCCAATTCAAGAATCATAAATCATGTAATTGTGTCATCATTCAAATGGGCAAAGCTGTTTCATCTTACAAGGGTTGTGTTTACTTTTCTTCAGCCACTAAGAAAAACTAGAGCTGCACAAAGGGGGGGTTAACCTCATCCTGATGGAGGACCCTTGAACACATGAGCAGAGCATGGAGCCTGCTGAAAATGAACGCTTTGCCACAACCCAGACAAGCAGTGACCTGGAGGGCTGGTATGCGAGACTGGATGGAGTCGTGGATATATAGTGCGTGACAGTCAAAGACTCAAGACAACCAAACAGCCAGTGACTCATCTATCAAAGCGACAAGCAGCTTCTTAAAGAATGGATGGCTGCAGAAACCTTGGAGCCCGTGTAAAAGCCTGACAAACACATATGATGAATCTACATGGCATCAGCTCAGGGAAGACCCTAAGCCTATGTCAGTCTGTGGGCAAAGATCTCATCCAGTGAACACAGCAAGAAACGGAAACTCACAGCAGTGATCTCTACTGCTATCAGGGTGATGACTCTGGTCTGGATCAAGCCGGTCTACATCCATGATGGGCTTGTTACATAACAAGCCACTGTAGCTTTAAGGGCTCTTTTTTTGTCGCAAGTGCACTTAGGGTGTGTCCATATCACTTTCACTATTTTAATGGCGGTGTGTGTTTTGAGTGTAAAATTGCCAAGCACACTTGCTGGTTGCTATTATAATGGCGCAGCATTTCACATAGAATTAGAATCTATTTGTGGTGAGTTGATTACATATTGCGATTGTGATTGATGTATTGGCAGGAAAGAAATCAATGTGCCGCGTGCAGCTCTACACTCTCTTGCGTTGTGCTTTGTGTCGGGTGTAAGATAGGGCCCAATATGTCCTACATTGTTACAGTAAGTCTTCATAATTTTATGTTTAATATAGTGCAACTTGGCACAGGAAGAGTCCAGGTCAATGATTTGGTGATTTAGACTGATTAATTCCTGTGCTTATGTTTTAGTGTAAAGATAGATGGTAACAAGCTGCAGTGTAAAAACCAACCAATTTTTTTTTTTGCTTTTTACAAAATAAGAAATTTAAACATTTCAATCAGACTATACACAATCATTGTGATTGGCATCATTATCATGACAAACTGGATGTGGTTTTGGTTATTGAAATGTCAATATGTTAAGCTACATTCAATTCACACCATAAAATATTTACAACTTGCTGAATGAATTAACCTTATATTGCCACTTCAAAATAATTTGCCCTGCCAAATGGTTCCTTGGGGTAATCATGTACACATCCTTAATTTAACAGTGTAATGATGTCTGTTATTGACCTTATAATCAGTCAGTTGATATGTCAGCATAGAAAAAAGTTTATCGGCACAAAAATTCCAGTTGAGCTGAGTTGTGTGGCTCCCACCCACCTGAGTGTGCAATTATTTTATAACAACAGATATTGTTCAAACACGAAACACAATACTGAGTCACAATGCAACAAAGACACCACTCACTGTGTCGAAACAGAAAAGCTGAATTCCTAAGTAATACACACACACACACGCACGCACGCACGCACACACGCACACACACACACATGTAATGCCTTAAAGCGTCCATAATCCCGAGGCTGCTTTGAACTGGCAGTCCTGCAGGCTTCTTCCTTAACTGATTTTACAAAGCAGAAGGCTGCAGGGAGAAGGAAGGTGGGGTAGAAGCTAATTGAAACCTGGGTTAGCTCAGAGATGACTCTCTTTGGTGCCCAAAGACATGGAGTTATCCATCAGGGTGCTACAGGGTGATGATGGGATTTTCAGGAAGTTGATGATACTCTCGACTCAGCAGAGCTGAGGCCTGTGTCCTTGACAAGTACACTTAATTAAACTCACAATCAGCTGTTGACTGCTTCCCCCTGCCTCATCAATAGAGCAATTGAACCTGCATGCTGCAGCCCAGGCCTCCTCATGTTAAATCCTCTCCTTCGAGCATTGTCTGCTCATTTATCACTGGAAACCCTCACCATGTTAACATAACACTGCTCTGAAAGCTAGAAGCATTTTATCCAACTGACTTAATTCTGATTTTTCCGAACATTATTTCCACTGACATAAGGGAGGTATGGATACGCTTGACACTAAGAGCGATGGTACTAGAAACTGGCTGTGGACTTGTCTGCACAGTCAGCTGTCTCTACCAATGATATGGCATAAATAGCACAATTCATGTGCTATTGAAGTTTAGGAAGGTTTTGTGCAAAGCAAGAAAAGTTAGTTCATGTACACAAAGCGTGTAATGCAGTCAGCCTGGTGTTGATCTCAGTGTCATTCATCAAAACTCCACAAGAACATGTAATGGCGTAATTATATAAACAATGATTGACAGCCTAAATAACATCATATTTCTGGAGAACCTTTCAAAAGGGTGTACATTTGCATAAGCAACATGGATTAATGTGACAGCCGAGCAGCTGCTCTCACCGGGAGGCCTGCACAATGACAACTTTCAGTGATTTGGAGTAATCAGTAAAACTTTCTGTTATGAGGTGAAATTTGTGAGAGTATGAGGGGAGAGGGAAGTGGCGGAGAGTGGAAGGTTAACTCAGACAAGAGTGACACTCCTGCCACTTTACACCCACTAGATAAAATAATAGTTTGACTTGTTAACTAAGTGCATTACTTTATGAACCGTCTGGCTGTGGGGGGTAAGGTGCGACTTGTTGAAATGTGCAACACTCATGGTGAGTATTCTCATACCTCACATTTGCTTCTAACGATACAGTATGTTTTTGTCTTAATGGTAATAATGATCATGCTAATAATGACAGCACTGATGATGGATGTTACCTTGGGTTTTTGATGTTCACCACGAGACCCTAAAGAAGCAAACCATGACAAATATAACTCTGCTTTGCTCTTAATAGCACAGAATCATACTGTAAATCAATATCATGTCATATTTTATGTAAGATTAAAGCAGTTTTATCACTTCACTGACCTGGTTACAAATGTTTCCCGTATTAAACTGCAACGCGTTTATAAGGATTTATAGAAAACTGGTCGATTGGAGACTCAAATCATTGGTAACAGCCAGCTCCAAAAAAAAAAGCAATAACAAACACTCCAGCTAGACATTTTTCCAGCTCCCCTGAGAATCACACACAACAGAAAGGTGAACTTAAATAGATTTTTATCTTAGCAGTATTTCTCAACCAGACCTTGGACAGAGCAGGGGAAAATAGTTGTGAGACTAAAGGACAATTTCAAATAGTATCAACAGCTATGAGTAATGAGTAATGAGTGATAAGTAATGAAAAAGAATGCACAATCTGATTCTTTTGAAACATTGGTAAAAATAAGGAGAACCAATTCGCAAATTTTAGAACTTTAGAACTTTATTTTCTTGGAATTCTGAATTAAAGAGATGTTTCTTTGCATTTTCCCAGATTAGGAATTCAGGTTTTCTGTCTCTGAAATCATTCTGAAATGCCCCCTGTCTTTGTGGATGTAAGTGCCTAGCAAGGCTCACATCACACCTTTTGAAAGACTGTTCAACTGAAACCTCAGCCCTGCAGCCTACAAGAGTATTAGACCTGTAAAATGTCTGACACATTTCTATTTGACAGTTTCTTCCTTTCTTTGGCATTTCTAATTTGAACCAACTGAAGCAGGTGTCACTCTCTGCCAATCCTGACTCTCAGTCTGACTTTTCATTACAGGGTCCCGGATTGCACTGAGGTGTGAGATAAATTGGTTATGTCTAAAGTCAAATTATATCCAGGTCTTTGCAATTCAATTCACTTATCGAAAAGAGGAGGAAAAAAAACAGCTAAAAAGGAATGTTCCATGTTGCCGCTTTCGCTAAAAGACAGATTCACAAAGAGGGAACTCACAGCAGATTGCCTGCCAATTTCTGGTCTAGACATGAGTGGGGAGTTCTTTCACTGCCATTCATGTAATGCTTGACGGAAAAAGACATGGTTTCAAAATAGAAAAGTCAAGTCCCTCTCAGCAATTATTTGACAACTATAAAACTGCTATTGAATGGAATGAAACCTGCAGGCCCATGTGGAATGGCATTGTAATTTTCTAGTTGTGCTATTCTAGCACTTTGGCTGAACATGCGCACACATCTGCACAGTTTGATTATATTATGGTGGATTTCCTGGCATTCCATAATAGGTACATCTGTCTTTTCATCCCCTGACCCAGATTAGATTTTAATAAGCCTGTTATTCTTTGTTCTATTTTAACATTTTACAATTTTACATTTGAAGTGGTGCTGCGTTCTTTGATTCAACTGGTCATTTGGAGTTTCATTACAGAAACATAAAGGAGTATACTGTGTATCCAATATGGTGATGAATCCAGTAAAGAAATTAAAATAACACTTGAATTGAAAATGAAGTTGACTTTAATTTGAAATGATGATAGTTCTGTTGAGTGAAGATTACTTTTATTCTCTTGCCAGAGGAGTGGGATCCGGAAAAAGTGTGTGGCAGCCAAATGAAATAAAACATTTTTAAAAAGGGAAGAAAGCAGGTTTTCTTGTATCTCATCCATCAGCACAGCAGTATTTCACATTTTACACAATTAAACTTAACTAAAGCATTTCATTAAAGTCTTTAACATTTTGTTTATTTAGGTGTTTGTTCAAAGGCTGTAAAAATGTAAAGAAACAAAAAAATGTTAAATCTCTATTCACACTGACAGTTCACTCAACATGACTTACGCCTTTAGGTATTTAGTTACAAACAAAACTAATAACTAAGTTTGACCTGACAATGATGGTAAACAGTATGAAGAAGTATTAGGGCCATGGATGAGAAAAAAAAATGAGAGGAGGACTTCAAGAAAAAAAGTCAAAATATTGAGAATTAAGTCAAAATGTCAAGAATTAAGTGAAAATGTCGAGATTTAGCTCAAAATGTTGAGAATAAAGTCGAACTGAGTCAAAGGAGGAAGAATTTTATTTTAATTTAGCCTTTTCGTGAATAAAGTCGAAATGTCAGGAATAAACTTGACATTTCAAGATTAAAGTCGATCTTTTGAGATGATATCAAAGAGCGTGTATGACTGCCTCTACAAAATGCCTTGTATGGATGAACTGATGAAAATGTACTTCCGAATCAGCTTTAGCAACAAATAAATTATTCCTCTTTTCTCTCTCATAAACACAGTGCAGTTGTCAGCATTAGGACTGAAGAGATTTTGCCGAAAACTGAGCAAGCTTGGGAGAGTTGGCCGCGTTCGTGCAAACAGAAATGGCGGGTAATGGACAAATGCAAGGATATGCAATTCAGAGGGGGTAGGTTGTATCACAAGACACAATAAGACAACTGATCAAGTTGTTTGATCCTGGAGGTATGGAGTTCAGGCGGGTGCAGCATCTGAGACGCAGGCATTACCACAACAAAGGTCCCAACGCGCTGTGGCACATCGATTCATACAATAAGCTGAAGCTGTTCGACATTGCTATCAGTGGTTGTATCGATGGTTTTAATCACTATGTAGTGTGGATGGAGGCCTACAGAATAAACAATGACCCCAAAGTAATAGCACACTACTTCATCACATACATTGCGCGCCCAGGATGCCCAGAACAACTGCGCACTGACAGAGGCATTGAAAATGACAGGGGGAGTTGACTTTATTCTCAACATTTCGACTTTTTTCTCGACAATTCGACTTTTTTTCTCAAAGTGCATGATGATTTTTTTCTCATCCATGGCCCTAATACTCCATAAAGGTGATTACATTTCAGGGTGAGGATGACATAAATATCTGAACCAAATTTCATGACAATTCACTCAATAGCTGTCAAGACATTTCACTAAAAACCAAGAGTGTCAACCTGCTGGTGATCAAGTAGTTAGAGATATTTCAGTCTGGACCAAAGTGATGGACCGACCAACAGACCAACAGACCGTTCTGGTTCTTTCCTTGATAGTCAAAGGTGAAATAGAGGAAATATCATGATTCCACTCTCTGTCTGTACCCATTTTTCTAACTCATTAATTTCATCAGCAGAAAAAACGTTAAGTCATAATATTAAGCATAGTGAGTTATTTGATTAATAAGACAGAGTTTATGATTAATGCTCCACATTAAGATAGTTTGGTCAGCACTTCAATTGCATTATTGGTATACTCAGTGCAGCCCATGGAGCCAATGCAATGTTTGTTGTAGCAACAAATTCAATCAATAGCCAATAGCCACAGTAAACACAGGCCAGAGAAAAAGGAAACAAGTCATATTACCATAAAATCCTTAGACTCCAAAAGTCAACAGACAACCAGCGTTGCTATGCAGTGCCAATGATACATATATTCTATTGTTCTGAATACCTGCCATCACATGCAATGATGCCAAATGAGTAGCGATAGAAATGCCTCAAATGGAATGTTGCTGCTTCTCGACGGTGCTCTATCCTTCTAACTGCTGCAGGAAAATCTAGTGAACATCATACAGCGCTGTACTACACAGCTGATGTTTTACTTCATCAGCTACAAGCTATGTTTCACTTGTGTGTGCCTATCAGTCAGGGAGGCGACTGTCTCTGGAGTGCAAGTGAAGGAAAGCCGACAGAAAATTTCCTCATATCCCACCAGTTCATGACTCATGACCCGCTCACACTTTTGGCCTTCAATGAGTTGCGGGGCCGAGGAGTCCCTAAAAGGATTTAGTAAATGATTGAGTCGTGCCTGGGGTTGGAGGAGGATAGGGCAGAGCTTCGACAACGGGGGCAGGATGGACTTCCAGCAGAGGAATGCTTTTTACTCAGCTTACCCTAAGCTCCACCTCCAGACTGTCATCTATTGTCAGGGCCAGGGCACCCTATTGACAAGGCTATCGATTTCCTGATAAATGGACCCCTCCACCTTTGGCATTCACTGCTGCCGACATCATTTTAATGTGTGGTTGATCAATAGCTCCATCAACACTGAGAATATCCTGCCGTCAAGCTATGGGGGATTTGTCTGGGCATATGTTCCCATCAGACCAATCATGGTGAGGTCCAATAGGGCATGCAGTGTGTCAAGAAAAAGGTTTGTTAAAGCTGTTCCTTCGATGTGAGAGAGGCACGGATTCCTCTGGAAATAAGAACTTGTTTCATCTTTCACACTGCCCCTGGAAGTATGCAGATAATAAAGAGGTAAAGAACACTGTAGCTGTTGTGGTGGATGCCATGTAAACAGTTCTACCCAGAGTGGCCTGATTCAGTGATTGTTATGGGGTGCAATTGTCAGCAGGTGTAGAGAGGTATTATAAAGAAAAGGGAAGCTTCCAATGCTGTGATTTGCCCTCTATTCATATGTTGATTGTGGCTGTGGCTGCAGTGAGCACTCAGTGACATAAATCACATACAAAAAATGTTCCCATCTAAAGGTATTTCTATTCTTACCAGATCTATCCTCTCCCTTTGATTCTTCCCAAGAGCTGTCTTGCATTTTTTTAAATTGTGCCTGACTAGGAGAGAAGCTTGTGTGCTAACTTCGAATTTGGTTGTTTTGGAGGGAAATGGTCGACCATGTGTGTGATTCAGGGTTTAAGAAGACCCCCCTTCAAGAATTCAAAGTTAAGGAAGCACTGAAAAGAATCGGGTGCAATTTAGATCACCTGGTTAAGTCATTTGTAATAACCTCATTTGTCATGAAGTGTCCATTGTTACTTAAATACTGCACACTTTAACATACCATATGTTACCTAAATACAGAAAACTTGATTCATTCTAAAAGTGAAAAAATAAGAACTTGTAGCAGCAGCCTGATTTTTTTAGTTAATTTTAATGACATGTATAACCCTGCCAGGTTTGCTCAGAAACTGGCACAGAGACAGAAATTAGACAAAAAAGCTCTTTCAGTTGCAGATCTGTTCACTTCCCAGGAGACTTACAGCAAAACTTGTATTGTTTCCACAAGAATTCAACAAAGTTTCTACTGTTGATTCATACTAAAATTTACAAATGAAAAAGGTTTGGATTTTTAAACGATAACATAATGTAATAATCTGTGTATGGTGTGTCAGGTTGACAGAACAAGACCCCATCATAGTTTAGGCCCATCATAATTATAAATAATAATTAATCAACTGTGATTTGATAAATGGATGTAATCAGACTTTTAAACAGTGGTTGAAACTCAACAAGATAAAGAAGGTCTATATCAAATAATCAAAGTCAACATCAAACTCCTAAATGTCATGAAGGTCCAGGTATTGGCTTTAAAGGCTTGCTGCTCTAATAGTATCCAGTGGTTGAATATAGCATACTATAGTTAATGTAGCATGTCAACAGAGACAAAAGTATTGTGAACAGGGCCACATCTAAGTGTGATGTGATTGTTTATCTTGGATAAGTGATTAAATACAAATATGTCAGGTGTGAAATATTTATGTTTCAGATTAGGATTTTACATTCTGTCAGACAAAAGGAAGAAAGCCTCTTGATTTGATCAGTTCTACGAGCATGCTGACAAGGGCAGAGGAAGGAGTACGAATTGTAATAATAAAAAAAAACTAACAACAAAAACAATCCAAAACCTGAAGGCTTTCCATCAATATTTTATGCCCAGCAGGAGCAGATTGGGTCATATATTGAGAACTGAGAAAGAAAGGGAACCAGAGAAGCACATTTTACTCTGGATAATAACCTCCTGAAGCCAACGGTCAAACTGCCCTTCCTCCAACCCTCCCTCATGAACTCTTGCTGCAGTTGTCAAGAAACCATATTGTTGGTGGCCACACTCAGCCACCAGTGAAACAATGCAGTGACAGAAAAGACAATTTTTGTAGTTAAAGGTGTGTTGAATGTTTACTTGTTGCTTGTTTTATGACTTTCTTAAAGTACAGCAATATGAAGTTTTCATTGTGTTTATTGCTCTTTCAGCCTTGCAGAACTCACTTTGCCATTTTAAATCTCCATCATAAATATTCGAAACGTTTCTCACTGAAGGAGATATCACAAGATTACCGTACTGACCTTCAGTGCTCGGTAAACTTCTTTTGGAACTCTCAAGTTATGAGATTTTCTCTGATGGGCTCAAAGAGCATGATAATATTGTGTGGCATAAATGCTAGGCACCAACATAATCTGAATAAAAAAGATGACCTTGCCACCAAACTATGGTGTGATGGTAATTTTAAATAATTTTTATTAGAGAAATATATTATGTGGCAGCAGCAATATTTACAACTGCGTGTCATCGACTTGAATGTCAGTGACTAACAACAATAACTACTGTATCTTTTATTAAAAAACTGGTTCATGAAAAGAAGTTTAAAGTGCCTCAGAAAAGTATGGTGTAAATACCCTTTCCCTAACACATTTATTAGGAAATGGGAAAAAGTTCTATTAATAAGACTAAGGCCAGGAATACACTAGCTGCGGGATGTCTTGGTTTTCATTTTAGCACCCATGTTAACCGGTTACAGCAGTAACATTTTAAATAAATATCATATATTTATATTTTCAACCATTTTAGCAGCTGCATGTGGAAACAAAGAAATCAGAAATTAATTTACAACAAAAAGATATCCAATATTCAAAAAGCTTACAGAGAGTTTGCCTTATCCAAGGCAAACTCTATGTAGGGAGAAATGCACGCATCCGCCGTGCACATGCAACACAGGCAGTGTGTTTCTGGCATAAGAGTTGTAGCCATGCTAGCTGCTGTGTGAAGCTGCTTTGGGCTAACATGCTCGCAATGATAATGCTAACGTGGTTAGGTTTGGCAGCTTTAATCATCTTGGTTTAGCATGATAAAGTCTTCACAAATCATCCTGATGGGTATGTGAATGTTTCTGGTAAACTTCATCAACAGGGAATTTAGATTTTCACCACAGAGTTTCTTCTGGAGCACCCAGACCACTTAAAATCACCACAACTCAAAGTAAATTGTCGGCCTGAGCCAGCATTTACCTCACATATCACGTGCCGCAAATCCAATAACATAAGTTCTGCACATCAATTTTAGCGATAAAAAAGTCACTGGTCAGACCACCTGCTTGTTTGCATTTACATCAAAGACTGGAGATTTAAAATCATATCATGAACAGAGATCCATATTTTCTGCACATGGACGATTATCATAGCACCATACATCACAGATAACATGCTAGCTTGCAATAGCCTGGCTCAAGCCGCGAGGCAGGCCACTGGGTTGACAAATGAGAGAGTGAAGAGTTTGAATGTGCAGATGAATGGTCCTGATGATTGCCCTGGACTATAATAAAACACTATGTCAACTCTAATGCTGTTACCATTCCACTGGTCTGCGGAGTGAGATGCTCCTCGACCTGTCTGAGTGCTCAGATTTCATTTTAAAAGAAATATCTGGATGCTGGTTTAATTTGCTGGAGTCAACAAAAGTTGTGAGCGAGCAGAGTCGCCACATGCAGCATTTTAACAAAACTGCTGAGAGGTGATCTGATATTGAACAAAGGAATACATTGTCATTATGCAGGTTAAAATACCATTTCCATGGAAACAACACAAGTCAAAGATATATTTGAGGGCAGAATATTAAGGTGTGTGTGTGTGTGTGTGTGTGTGTGTGTGTGAATGTGTGTGTGTGTGTGTGTGTGTGTGTGTGTAGCTGTGCTAATGTAGATGGGGGAGACCGTGCTTTATTTATTTTTAGGCCTCGCTTGAACTCTAATATTTTGTATCCTGTGTAAGCTTTGATGCATTTTAACAGGTACAAATAAAGTAATATTTATGTGCTTGCATATGCGTTAGTCTTTGTGTGCTCTAGTTTGTTTCGTAGTTATTACCCTGTCATAAATCTAAGCACCATCATCCATCAGGATAGAATTTCAAGACAGTTTCCAGGCTGATTCAGACTGTCCTATGATTTGTATGAGATTAAAGTGACAAACCAGAACTGACAGGGACCACAGTAATACCACAAATTCAGATTTAATTCTCTAATTGCCGCCATGTAATTTGTCTGTGTATTTTTCTGGGTTGTGCAGATGCTGAAATCCCACACAGCACATGTTCCAATGCATCATGCCGCACAGAGATCAGTATTGTTCTGTCAGACTTTGATTTGATGCAACAGGGCTTTTTCTACCTCCCTGAGGTTTGACATCCCAAATTTCATTTGACTTCAAATATCAGTTGTTAATGGTATCGAAGAATTTCACTTTTTGTCAGTTTAAATCCTACTCCTTTTCTGCACTTCATCCCAAGTGTGCTTGTGGTTTTACCCTTTTATATTGATTTTAAGCTGAGTAACTAAAAAAGGTCTTTATGCAGGCAGCCTATGGTGGGAAGCCAACTTGGTTCCCATTCGTAGAAAGCTTTTGAAGCCCAAGGAGAGGCTCCCTTGAAGCAGCCGGGGTTGTCTAGCTAAGCGTTCGTAGAGGCCTGCGCCTGAGGCCATTCCTCTGAACAGCTCTCATCTCTGGCTTCCAGAGAGAGGGGGGCTGTCGGAAAGCTTCCAGGTGACAACTGTGGGGGGGAGGGTGGCAAAGAGAGAGACAGAGAGACCTAGAGTCTCACCCACTGAGACTTCTCCCTCCATCCTTCACTTTACCTGTTATTTATTTTCTCCATTCTCTGGAAGCAGCATGTAAACTATTGCAGCACTATACTCATAAATATCATGAAGAGAAAAATGTCTTGTAAGAGTATTAGCTCTGAATATATTAATGTATCCAACCAGTGAAATTTCTTAGAAACTCAAGTTATAAAACAATCAATACCTAACAATTTAACCCAGTTCTTACAAAATTACGCCTTAATAAGTTACCATTGAATTGAATCCACACCTCTTTGGCATAGTTTTAACATAAGCTTCACAGAGTTATTATTTCCTCCAAGGCTACTGGACTGCATTAGATTGAACAAATATAAATGTTATTGACCCCACATACAATGTGTACACTGAGCACTGCTGATAAACTACACAAAAATTATTAAAATACTGATTTCAATAATAATGAAATAATATAATTTAAATATAATTAATAATAGTAAAATAAAATTCTAATAAGACGGACCTTTTGTATATTAAGATATAACTGTGATGATTGGGGATTAAAAATTATACTGGACTTATCACATTAATGTGATGATGATTGTATTATAATGTAACTATAATGTAACTTTATTAAACTTCCACCATCTGATGAACAGGCCCTGACCATCCAGAGTGAGGAAGCAGGTCAGTCTGAAACAAAAATGTCCTCTGGCTCATATAAAACACACCAGCACACTTAACAGGTCAACCGGAATCCCTCTGACCTTCATTTCTTTAGATGCAAAGTCATGAATCCCTGACTAACATGTCTTTCTGCATTTCTGTTTCTACAATGAAGCACACTGGCAAAGAAGAGAAAAAGGAAGAGTAAACAGACAAAGCTGCTTGTTGTGTTTGTTCTGCCTTTGCTGCTCCACAAAATATTCAACCAGTTACTGGACTTTCTCCTCACAGCATGACTTGCTCCCCGTGCTTGCCTACCATTGCAACATCCTGAATCCCACCATGGCTGACAGCACAGGCTGTAATAGTAATGTACAGAATGTGAAAACTTGTTTGTTCTCTCAGTAGGCTGACAGCTACATCTCACAGTCTGACATAGTTCTTGTACGCTCAGACTCACCTTTTCATCTGTGTCTTTAAGCTATTTCTATGACCACATCACATTTGTGATCATGTTTTCTACTTAAAAATCATTATGCATTTTGCAAAATTTCTGTTGCATCAGTGATTGGACCCATTATGGTGAACATCCATGATCATAAGGACACACTTTCTCTTCCCATTATGCTTCCTATACACACATTCACACATTTACTAGTCATTCTGGCACAGCTGAGCAATTCATTATTCACTGTTCCATACAACTAACAAATAAGACAACATGTTATATCATTTCCAGAGGTGAGAAACAGCAGTGCTGAAAGAGAATGCACTGTAATACTCCTCTGTTAAGAAACAGTCATGCAACTGTGTGTATTTCATTAACAAAACAGGGTGCATCGATTCATCAAATAGGAGATGACGCAACCCAAGGTTACCTGTCCTGCTGCTGTCAACTAAACTAGCCAGCAGTCCTCTTCCAGCAGCCTTCACTTCACTCATGCCTGCATGTTTTTTTTTGTGAACACTTGTGTTAACTGCATGGCAACAGTAACAGCTGCACACAGCTGTCTGTTGTCTCCTGCTCATTAGATTGCTTTCTTAGGTCTAAGACAGGATGGATAACCTACATACATCCAGAAAGAGTTATTTACATGATGCGAAGGAAAACATAGGTGGAGGGAAATGTGCTATCTACCTGGCTGTGGAAGATGCATTCTGTTGTTTGAAATGCCATAGAGCATTTTTACTTACATGCCTTATCTTTGCATCATCTGAGTGCTACCGTTTTCTCCGGTGAATTGGAAACTGTGAATTCCTCATAGGTGTGAACATGAGTGTGAATATTTGTGTTAGACCTGTGATGGACTGCTGACCTGTCCAGGGTGTTGTCCTTCCTTTTCACCCAGGTCATGGCCCGATAGGTTGACCCTGAAAAGAATAAGCATGTATTAAAAAATGGTTGGATGTACTGGCAATGTACTGGCAGTGTAGACGACAACCATCCAGACTGTTTGTACTTGTGTCTGGTTCTCTGCTGCACATTTCAGTCCACATACCTGGTGTTGTCTTTGGATGCTCAGAGTAAATATTCAGAACATACAAAGTAACAGAGAACAGATCGTCAATGAAACCCTGAGTTAAAATTCTGATGTGATGTATTTGGGTGTGCAACCACACACCCTTTCAAACTAAGAAGCCTCAACATGGATTTGTTCCTGTTTGGCCTAACAACTTTATTTTCCATTTGCAAATGTCATGTGAGCAGAAAATAGACATCAAAACAGAGGTTTTCTCACTTTAAGTAAAAAGTATACTGAAACAAATCAAAGATGAAGAAAGGGCTTGCTGTACACCACAAACCTCAGGTCTGGACCAACTTAAACTTAACACTGGTATTATAGTATTTATTTTAACAATTTTCAGAAATGGAATAGTGGGCAACACATTTCATACATGCTTCATCAGGCTCGATTTGTTGTAGTGAGTTCTCTGTTTCCTCTGTTGTCAATCTAATTAGCAGAAAGAACATTACAAACAAAAGAACAAAAAGCAAAGGTGCAGCAGTTATGATGGACAATCTGATTTTACTTTGTATAAAATTGTGTAACTACATATCAGTTCATGTTACAATAGACAGTATGGCATGTATAGCCACACACAGCTCATCCTTTTAATTAGTGTCACTCTGGCTGCCTTCCAGCCTAATGTAAATTCTGCTGTTGTCAGTGACTGTCTATAGGAGCAGATCTTTACGCTGTGAGCATGCAAAGAATGAGGTTGGGAAGGATCCATAGTTTCCATTAAGAGTAATTTCTTGTCTGATCATTTGCTGAGTAAACATGCAATCCTTCCAAGTAGCCCATTATGAACAAAGACAATGCCAACTGTGTAAAATCAATTCATCAAAATAGGTGAATGTAAAGCAAGTTAGTTTTGCTGGCAACAAAGATGCATAGTATGGCTTTATTATTAAAATGCTTAGCAACATTTCTAGTAATTATGTACAACTTTGTTTCAGTGGATGACTGTAAGATGAGCTATGAGGAAGCACGTTTATTATGCTAATGTATTTTAAAAACAGGTATCTAAGAAACTTCACACTATTCACATCAACACATACATTCAACCCCATTATTTACTGCATCCGACGAGTTGATCTTGGGATTTGTCATTGTCTTTCCCTCGCTTCTTGTGTTCTCTTCGCTTTTTCCTCCCTCATGTGTTTGTTTTTGTGGCAACGTGGTTCCTGTTTCTGCCAATCCACCTGCGCACCTGAGGTTAATCTTTAATTAACACAGCTGCAGAATTTAACCACCGGCTCTCCAGTCTTCACCAGATCGTTCAGTCTGTGATATTACGTCAAGAACCTAGTTTCATGGTTTTTTGTAGTGTCATAATTTTTTGTAACTCTGAGTGTCCCAGGTTTAACACCACAGCTAATAGTGTATCCTGCCATGTCCAGCGTTCACCGTCTCCTGCCAGATTCCAGAGCCTTCGCCATCTGCCCTCCACATAAGTCCACTCACTGACTTAATTCAACACCTGGACTCCAGCCACACCAACCTGCCAGCTCCATCTCCAACCCCAACCTTGACACCCCCCCGCCTGTCCCGCCTCTCTCAACCAAGCCTGCCCTATATCACCCCTGATTGCAATAAAACCTTTTTTCTAACGAGTACTATCTCGAGTCTGTTTTCTGTATTGGGGTTCAAACCATTGCTTTTATGCTCTGTTGGAGTCACTGGGCCTTCTCTTCAGGTACAAGGTCCTCAGGCAACACTGAGAACTTGATTGATGCCTTTTGGTTCATTTCTGTATATCAAGCTGTAGAACAAGACTTCAGGTCTCTTGGGGCTAAGGAACCTGTAGAAATAATCTGCCAGAAATCTTCTCAGTTGTCATTTTTTCCTCACACAAAAGTGAAACTGTGACTGAAATCAGATTGAGTCTGACTTTATTCCCTCTGTGAAGTTGGGGCCTACAACAAAAGGTTCTCTTGAGCTGCCAAGATGGCTGGTCAAAGGGAGAAATAAAAAGACCATGTGTGGTACATCCCATGGAAACAGGTACTACTACTTGAGCAACAAAAAGCTTTTAATGAAGAACTGCTACAACAGAAAGTTATTTCAAAATTTGTGTGCACATCTTCATGGACACCACGAACACAAGAATGGATGCCATTTTGAAAGAGCTGCCTCAATTTACAGAAAAGGAGATTGATCACCTGAAAGTTGCCAGATATAGTCTTTGAACCAACAGTCAATCAAATGAAGCTGACATACACAAAGTGGCAGAATCAATGCCAAAGCAAACTTTCTTGATGGTCAGTCCAGGCATCACAATGTGATTGTTGAAGGTATCCCTGAAACTGAGAATGAAAGGTGTTTAGAATAGGGGAGGGGTGGGGCTATCTTCAGGGACAAAATGGACCTGGATCCCCATACAGTGTCTACAGTGGCAGATGGCATTACTTTTAGTTCTCGACCGCTAATGGTGAAGTTTCTAAGGCTCAAGGACTGATACATAGTTTTGTGCAATGCAAAAAAGCTGAACGGATGATCTTTCCATAAATTAGGACTATCCTGATCCAGATCAGCAGAGGAGAAAGGAGCTGATTCCAACGATGAAAGCTACAAGGTAAAGAGGGGACATTGCTTTTCTCTGGTATGACAAGCTTATCGTTACAGACGGCATCAAGGAGAAAGAAAGGGAACTTCAATCTGATGATATGAACAATTAACGCAAACACATACACAATATATAAAGGTAAAATTAGAGTGGGACATACATTTCTGGTCTCATGTCTATTGCTGCTTTACTTCAAAAGAAAAGCCTGAAGATTTCTCACTTGAACATTTAAGAACAAAGAATATGAAATCACTGATCTGTTGATTTCAAACACAATTAACATCCTTGCAACATCTGAACCTCATCTGGATGAGACATTCGATGATTCAAAGGTATAATCTGTACAGACAGGACAGCACCATATATGGGAGTGGTGTAGTTTTTTTAGGTTCAAAGTCATATTTGGGTGAAAGTTAGGGAGGAAATTATGTGTAATGAAAGCCACGTATTATGGCATTAAGTGAACTTACCTCACATTAAATCTATATTGCAGCTACAGGGTACCAAGCTCAAACCATAATTATTTCTATGCTATGAGTGAGATGCTGGATAAAGTATGTGAAATGAATATGGAATTTGATTTTACTGGAGACTTATTGACTTTCAGATCATTTTCCCCTAAAATATCAACTGGTTAGCAGAACTGATGCAACCAACTAGATTAAGAATTAACAACAGTATATCAATACATCATTTTGTATCATATTTACTTAAGTGAAGGTGATTTTTACACCAAGGCTTCATTAGTCTCCAGTGGGATGTAGTGATCATAATGTAGGTATTGCTTGGAAAAGTAAAGGACCTATTGGAGGTTTTCTCAGGATGCTTTTGTGGACGATCCCAGAAGTATATCCTGGTCAAACATCTACATACAATTAAAAACAACCAAATAGAGCACTAGAACTATTTAATAAGTTCCATCTAGCTGTGTTGCTCTCCAGTAGCCATATTGCATTAACTTCAATAGCATGCACCTGTCTTAACTGACTGTAAGCTGAAGACAGGGTGATCACTGTGCTTCTACTCTGGTAAATAGTAAGTAGAGTCAGATTCTTCTTTAAAGGAAGTTACTCTGATAAGCAGTGTGGAATGTGGTGTTCCTCAAGGGAGCTGTCTCTTGTACTAAAAAATGCTAAATTAATGATGTATACAGAAGACACCATGGTATATGCATAAGCAACAACACCTGCTGAGCTGACTGCCATCTTGAATAGGGAGCTAGATATCATTAGCAGATGAGTTCTAATTGAAACACAACAGATGTGGGCCAGAGCTTAAACTCTTTATAAACACATCAACACTAGTGTCAATAGAAAGGGAATTAGCTGTGTCTGACTCAACTTAACTTGTACTAAATACTCTTATTCTTTCACAGCTTGATTATTGATAGCTATTTTAGGCAAATGACACAAAAAAGATTCAAATACAGAACGCCGTGGCTCTCCAGTGTCCATACAGCACCAACATGAACGCAGTTCACCTGTCTTAACTAAAAGCTGAAGACAAGATAATCGCTGTGCTTCGACTTGCAATGTAGAAAGTTTTACAATCCAAAGCTCCATCAGATCAGTTGCAGTCAATTAAAACACAATGCACAGTAGAACGTAAAGAAATGAAAATATGGAATTCTTCACCACTGTTATTGACTCAATTAACACAGAAATAATCAATGTTTATCAAGCAAATAAGGAAACATTTTGGAACATCATATTTTTGGGATGTTACGTATTTGGCGATTTGTAGTTTACATATGTACTCATACATATGCTTATATACATATTAGTTTAAGTCGTACATCTTAATGTTATACTACACTACACTTACACTGATCTGTCTGTTCGTATACATAGTCGTGTAAATTTTATATATACATCATAATGTTGTTATCTAACATATGTCTTGTGTTTGACGTTTGTGTGGACTGTTATGTTAAATGTATGTTTTTATATATATGTATGCTTTTCAATGTAGACCACAAGAAGAACTGTGCTTTGGGCTTGGGTATGTTTTTTTAACAGTCAGTCACTTTGACATTGTTGTAATGTAGAATAATAAACTTCAACTAGACTAATTGCTGAAATATGCACAGACGAAAACTGATTTAGGTACTTAAAAAAAACACAACAGTAATTTCTTTTGTTAATTAAATGCTGCTGATACAACAGGCGAACAATAAACAATTCCTTCTCATTGTTATTTTACAATGCACCCTCCATTCAAGAAACATGTGGTGCTCTCTGTATGCACGTGCTCCTGCTCAGTCACATGTACACACTGAGTGAACTATTAAGGTTCATAGCCTGAAGCCCTGAGCCACCACTTGCATGATCGTTAAACTGGTACAGAGTAATTAATTAAATGTCACTGCCAAAGTTAAAGAATACTTCGTTTCCATGAATTAACCTGATGCAACTATGAGAAAATTGTTCTTTAAATCAAAAATGATTTTGCACCAGATCCACTGTTGTATTTGAGTGTGTGATGTTTCAACTATGACAGCAGTATTTTTTTTGTTTTCTTTGATGTTGTTCTTGCCCTTCCCTGCACCTCTCAGCTGTCACACTGTGCACAAAGTTTTGTTCCAACTTCATTCTTCAGCAAGAAATCACTTGGTGTTTTGATTAGGTTCTAGTAAATGGTCTCAGGAGCTACATTAAGAGTCTCCTGTAACTGCTGAGTTCTTGTTTGCTTATTGGAAATGGCACATATAAAAGCTCAGGTCATCATGAAGGCTCAGGAAACCTGATCATGTGTTTTCTTTACTTCCGAAAGTGTATTTTTATAAGATTACATCTTTGTTTCATTGTATATTGGCATATCAGTTCCTTGCCAAAGTATGGAAGCACGGACCTCTAATGTTTTTATTCTCCAGTTAATCATGTGAGTCCATTTGATCCCTTAGACCAAATAAAATCCCTGTTAAGAACAGCATTTGAGACAGGCTTTACAGGAGCATTAAGAATTTGGCACATTGACCTATTTTTGGGAAGGTCAGTAACATCCAGTATGGAAAAGCACATATAATCACATCAGTTTGATTTGGTTCGTGTTGTGCTGATGATGGAAGCAGCTGCCTGGAAAATAATGTCAACAATTAAACAGTGGTCCAAAGAGGCAAACCAACCTTCAGAATGTAACATGATGTTATGTTGCAAAGTATTTTTTGTTGTCCTTAGTTATAACCTGATTATTTTGATGTCAATGTTAAGGCTTATTTAGGCTATTACTGAGTAACATATGCACACACATGTTCAAACACGTTCACTGAACTCACAGCACTGACAGTCACTGTCAGCATCAAGGCCCTGACTAAACTGAAAATGTAATGGTGAGAGTGATTTATATTTACATGAAATGAACTCTCAGATGACTCAAAAAGACATATTAAACAAGCTGTAGAATTCTTAAAACATATTTTCCTCCGTACAACAGAGCTGAATTATAAAGCTGTGGTTGGTTTCTACCATTAATGTCATAGCTGATTGGTTGCCAGCTATTTGGCCTAATGGCTGCATGACATGGTTTATACCCCTTAATTATAGTTAGATTATTGCCTGCCTCGGCTGTTCTAGAGAAAGCCAGGGGTGCGGACGAGCGCCGTCAGCTCTTTCTGCCCCAAGTATCAGAATCGCAGCTTCATTGGTTGTTAAGTGTAACATATGGAATGCCTCTCCCCGTTCATGCACCTCTCCCAGTAGAATAATCAAGCTATTCTCAGAATCTTGAGACTGTGCCTGCCCATCACAGTAAATTATGCAGTCTGTTCGTTGTTGCAGATAAAAATAGGCAGGGCTATCAGTGGTCTGCTTCAACATAGAGCAGCACAGGTACTCATGACAGTTTGACACAAAGTGATGGGCTGTTAAACAGTTATATATTAGTGTTCCCTCTTAATTGTAAGAATATATTGTATACAGTTCATGTACCATATCCTTCTTAACAAGCACTGCAGAACATCCCTGGGTATTAGTAAATACAGGTGCTGTGCATGTTTAACCATTCAAGAAGTTCCAAGGAGACAATAAAAGCAAGATGAATTGGCTGTATTTCTATTTCATAGACATTACTTTGCAACCAAAGCTCGGCAGAAAACAAGATGTGACACCCCCGGTGCCCAGTGCTCCTGCAAAACGCTGGTAGAGGCCTTGTATGTATTCAAGGTTGATTCCTCTCCTTGGGGACCATTAGTAACAACCTTTCAGAAGTACTGATTGGAAAGAGAGGCGCTCTGCATATCAACAGGAAGTAGCATCCCCAGAGGTTGTCAGTCTGGTCTGGTCACAAAGGTGTAAAGAGGAGCTGACTAAGGGAGGTGGTGCTAAATGAATGAGAGGAAAGGCGAGGACACAAGGAGGAAAAGAGGGAAAGAAGCAGGGGACATCCACAGAGGAGTGGTAATTAAAATGCATTTAAGCTAAAATAAGTTGAACAGGGGAAGGGGGAGGGCAGATGTGAAGGATGTAAAAAGGCAGGGATAAAAAGGAATCAGTCAGTCAAGGTTTTAAATAGACAGAATCAAACTAAACCAAACGTGTCAAATTACCAATGTTGTGAATCTCTAAAAAATCAAATCATTGATGTTTCAGATTAATAAACTGTCTCAATTCCATTTTAAATGAACAGCAACCAGTTACATCTTATAACTAGAAAGAAAAAAACCTGTATTATTACTGTGATATATGACACTGTGATAACTGACACAGGCAGGGACTCAAACGCAGACTCGTACACGGTGGGTTAAACAGTAACATTCCTTTAATCAATGGCAAAATTGTCAATACACAAGAGGTCAATCAACGAAGGCAAAAGTACAAAATTGGCAGGCAAAAAGGCAGGGTCAAAGACAGGAAACGGTCAAAAAAACCACTAAGGGCTCACTAGGAAAATACAAAAAGTGCTGGAATGCAGTCACAGGGGAACAAGCAGAACTGGCACAGAGGGGAGAGAACAAACAGACTATATACTCAACAGGGAGGGAAGACAATGAGACACAGGTGCAGCATATTAGGGCAGGGCAGGTAATCACACAGGTGGGAGGCACCTGAACGAGACAAGAGGTGAGTATCAAAATAAAACAGGAAAACATGAGACAAAAAAGACCAGGAGAAACAAAAGGTAACTTAGCTAACAGAATGAGGCGTGACAGACATATCATATGGACATATCATTGTGATATAGATTTTACATCATATTGTCCATTCCTTTGTCAGACGGAGCAGACAATGCAGGTCTGTGCTGTGCACAAGTTCAGACAGAGGGGAAAGGTGGTGAACTTCAAAGTAAAGAACTGTTGGCAGTCGACCATCAGCAAAGCCTGTATCACTTCAAGTGTGTAAAGGTTAGGTAAATATCCACTAAAGGGTTAGAAATACTAAATATGTTTTTAAAATGAAGGTTTCCAATATAATAGCACAGTGCTGAATGGTTTAAAGGGTTCATGATATTTGCAGGCATTCTGCTTTCAGACATTTTCTTCCTCTGATACAGATGTATGCATTATTTTAATGAAGTCACTCTGCAACAGTGGCTGTTTGATCACTGCGCTTCCTGATTTACTCCAACACCTCTGACACAACTCTGCTCCATGTTGTTTATAGTACAGATACCACACTATTAGCTTGTCATCCGACACGTTCCTCTGAAGCTTTGTATGGCACTGAAACGATGAAGAGCAAAGAGCTGTGACACAGCCCTTAGTTCAGCAGTCAGAAAAATAAAAAAAAGGATAGAGATGTAACCTAATGAAGACATCCACAGCCAGACACTGGCACTGCTGCGCTGCGTCACAGCAAAAGGGTGAAATATCACCTCAGCAGGAGAAAAGTGAATCAAACAACACACACAGCAAACCTAAAGAAGAAAGAGTTTGGAGTGTATTGGCTCATCTATCAACAGCATCCCTCTCTACAAGGCGGAGCAGGCAGGAAAACCATCAGTCACATTTTTAAACAATAGTCTCTCCATCTTTGTCATGTGGTGCCGGCAGAACGACTTTACTTCAAATGTCTGGAGAGAAATCTGTGGAGAGTGCTGGATTGTGGGGTCAGTCTTAGAATTTACCATCACACAGCAGGGGGACCGAGGGACCCCGCTTTTTTAAGTAAAATCTCCAAGACAGCCTGTCCAGCCATTTTCTGAGAACTGAGTTAACTGTAACAGCCGGCACAAAGAGAGCGTCAACATATTGATGGTGTGGTGGCTCGCTAGAAAGCATTGATTCGAAGAGTGTGAAGACTTCTATGTGAAAAGAGCCTTTCATAAAAGTGCCATGAGTCATCGAGGTTATCTCACCGTTTCTGTCTGTGCAAAAACTGTGGAGGATACATGAGGGTACACAGTGTATCGCCAACTCTTTTATGGTGTATATAAAGACTACAAAGATACGACCAGCAACTTAATTTCTACTGACATTGAAAATATGTGGTAATAGATCCTGTCTCCCTCAGAAGTACAAGCTTCCTCTGCATTTTCCATCTCTAGATAAACAGTGGTGGAAAACAGTAACATGCAGTAACTCTCTGAGACTACAGCCTTTACATTGTCCCTATGAAACTTGTCTAGCTACATCCATTATGCAAATACAGGATACTTTCCAAAACAGTCAATACTTGATTTTCTGGCAAATAAAGCACAATAGAGTCATAAGCCACACAAAAAAATGTCTCTTGGAGACTTGGAGAAGAAAATAACAGGTTTAAGACAGGGAAAAGACTAATCCTGTGGCTTCAGCACCCGGCGTGATTGTAAATCCGATCCTCCATCTGACAAAAACAGAATGAACTTCTACAAAAAATTCTTGCAACAGGCGATAGCAACTTTTTTGGACCTCAACATTCATTGAGCATATTAGTGTGAAATAAACATCTGTAAACTGTGTGTGTGACCAGAGTCCTCTGCTCCTCTCTCTGCTCTGACACAGGCTTAGTCTTTTGACACTTTCAGAATAAAGCTACAATGAGTCTGACAAAGTACTCTTAACTCAAGGTCCACATACTAGCTTTTCCTGGAGCTTTCAATTGCAATTTCATGGCATTCATCAGTGGATGGACTTTGCCTTGTTGTCATGGAGATTCCAGGATGAACTGTCATAGAACAGTGACTATTGACCCGGTGGTGATAGAGCAAACTCCATCAGACTGTGAGAGGCAGTTGAAAGCTCTACTAAAAGGTAAGTGGACCTTGAGTGAAAATTATTTGTCCTACTGTTTCCTAGGTTAAGAAAAAACCTCCAGATTTTTACAATAAGCAAAGTTTCTACATTCAATGCTGAGCGGAAGTGGTTCCCAACCTGAGGCCCAAGACCCCTTCAAGGGGTCGTGAGATAGATCTAAGTGGTTTTTTTTTAGACTGATCTTTGCGTTTTTCTGGCGAATTACTGGATCATTTTACCTGCTCAGGCATAATATCTGCTCAAATAAAACAATCTGAGAAGGAAAAATTACTCTTAGGCTAGCTGTTAACACCAGTGGGGGGAACCTCAACTAGATATAACTCAATAGTCAACCAGCCTGTGACTAGGGGCAGCAAATGGGTGTTACCTTTATTTAAGGGATCACAAGTTAAAAAGGTTGAAAACTACTGCTCTACAGTGTGTGTTATATTTCTACTCTACTGAAGTATGTCATGACTTATAAATCATATATCATAACATACCATATAATGAAACCAGACCAACAACTTTTTGGTGTTTGTTTTGTTCAGTCATGCCTTTATGCCTGGAACATCCCACATACTCATAAAGTGTTAAATGTGTTAGGTGAGAACAAAGTAGACAGCACAAATTACATTAAATAAGGTATAAAACACCATATGTTTATTACTGGTATTACACAGAACAACTTCCATTTCAAATTTTGTGAATTTGTATTCTACTACATGTAACTTAGATATGGCCAAGATAACTAGCAGCATGCCTTGTTGAGGTGCTGGAGGGACAGTCTGAACATGGCAGAACAGAACGTAGTGAAGTTAGCTGTCACGAAGCACGACAAGAGGCAAATCAGTCAGCAGACAAAGTTCCAATCAGATATATGGTGAAGTAAGTGAGTGCTGTGCTATATACTGTGTATATTGTTGGTATTCAATGTATAGTACGGTTAGTAATAAAGAATGACCAAATGCTTTTCTAGATAAAAATCATGTGTAGTACAGTTTTGATGTATTTTATAAAAGTCACTAGACATCTAATCCGTACCATCCACTGCTCAGGTTTGTGGACGAAACCTTGAAGCAGCTAAGGTCGCAAATCCTCCACAGGCACCAAGTTAAAAAGACACCCACTGTTCTCCCTCAGACCCACTGGACAACGTGAGGGGGGCAGCTGACAGCCCAGAATTAATTGACATGCCTCCGAGAGGTTGTTCTCTAATAACATATTGATCCACCAGGCCTGATATGCAAAGCATCTGCCAGCGAGTGTCGCTGGCGAGGTGAGACAAATGCCCTCAGAATACCTTCGTCCAAGCTGTGTTGATTAAAGGAGGTATTAGAGCTCATGATCACATAGAACCAGCGTGTCAGGTGTTCCACATTGAACCATGTCAGAACCTGTCCTCATTAGCAGATAACATATTCCACAAAACTAAAAGCTAAGGCTAAAACTAAAGGCACAGATTCTCATTAAACTTTCATAAATTACAAGAATTTGATGACAGGTTCAAGATTCCAGCTTTTTTTGACACTGTGCCTCTGAGTCTCAACAGAACAGTAACAAGTTCGCTTTGCTGCATAAAGTGTTTCATAAATGTTAAAAATGACTCAAATCCTGAAGCTGCAGTAGTCAAGGATTCTAGACATTTCATTGGACTGATTCACAAGGTGAAAGACTAATATGTTTAAAAAGCGAAGTGGCAGCGAAGTTCTTTTGTGCAAAGGACATGTTTTAACCACTTTTTGTGTGGGACTGAAGATTTGTTTGGCTCTCCATTTGCTGACAAAAGAAGAACTTATTGCCAAGTCAGTGATGATATTTTGAACGCAGCAGCAATGGTAGCAAAACTTAACAAAAAGTGACTCAGTTGGGAAATACAAAGAATTGTCCTTTAAATGGGGCTGTCCTGACGTAACACAGGTGCTAAAGATGAAAAACGCATGGCTTTAACATTAAAATAACTAAGCATGTTCCAAAAGATCTGATACAAACAACATTTATTGGGGTTTTTTGTGCTTTTTGTTGTCTTTGTGCTGTAGAACAATATTCTTCAGAGAAGAATTTCTTGCTTCCTGGCCAAGGTAGTTGAAATACTGAAACGGTCCATGAAAACCAGCATTGACAGGGACATTCCTTACTACAGCAAGGTCCCACAAAAAGATCAGACAAGACACTCTACTTTAAATGAGGCCAAGGTCAGGCAGAGAGACAGGCAGAGAGACTGTTTTGGTGAAGTCAACTACCACTTGGTGCTCAGCTTCACTCTCTCTAATCATGCACAAATGTTTGAGCAAACCCCATCCAGAACCATGCACTTTATAAGAAACAATTCACAATTTATCGTGCACATAATTTCACACATGCATGAAAATTGTGTTAAATAAATTCATTTGGTTTACATGTTGTTAACTGGTGATGACACTTTACTACAGTTACTCGTGTCATCCAGAGAGCAGTCTGGGTGTGATAAACGGTGCTTCATGCTTCAGTCTCTCCAAGCAGAAATAACAGGTGCTTCACAGACTAGGACAGCCATGTAGAGAGAGTAACAGTCTCTGAAATAGATGCTGGGTGCTCAGAATGTTACACTACATTAGCCTACATTTGGTGTTCAAAAACCTACATGACTGTGTTTTCTGAAGCAGCTGTTTTCTATGCTTGGAGAGACTGAAGTGTGTTGTCTACAGCTGTCTGCGTATAGTCCAATAACAGTGTAGAGGGAAACTAGAATTGTTATTCCAAATGATTCTGTTATACACTTCAGTAAGTAAAATAACAGTATTGGAGACATTAATACGTCATTATTTGCTTAGGACTTTCTTATGACATCATCTGAGTCCCAGCCCCGAATACAGCTCTGCAAAATAAAATGTGCATGAGCCAAAGTGACACAGAGAAATACTGCTCAGAATAGTTTGTGTTTGCTTTAGTAATGTGATATTACCTTTCACGAATTCATGTCAGAGCTAAACATTTCAGTTACATATATGTAGGACAGTGAAAATCTATATATATGGAATGTATTTTGGCTCAGTTCAGGTGTATTGTGCATCCTTTATTATAAAAGAACATATTTACTCATGATTAAAGTGGAGCCTCAACAGAGAGACAGCCACTCTGAGTTCTCAGAAAAAACACTCTCAGCTGAAAAGCATGAGTAAAATACTAACTAATGGTCCCGGACGTGATTTGAAACCACTGGTGTGTAGAGAGATAGCAAATTTAAAGAGCATCACAGCCGTAGCTCCACTACTGTTAGCTACGACTTACAGTGTCAGTGGTGATGTTGGCAAAAAAAAACAAAGAAAACATTTCCACCATCTCTACACATCATTCATCTCAAACATATCTCTTGGTATTTTGTAGGATAAGTTGCATATGATATATCAAGCTTGACGCTAAGGACAAAAACTCATTTCGAAAACCTCTCTTTCTTAGTTTTTCCATTTGAGCAACTGCAACTCTTTAACTGAGGAACTGAGTTTCACAAAATGAGTTCCTTGTTTTATATCACTCCTCAAACCTTTTACAGGAGTAGTTTTTTATTCTAGTTTGTATCCTTTTATCACTTTAATTTGGACTGTTTCTCTTACTATGTTCCATGTTTTTATTTGTATCTAGGTTTCAGTTGTATTCATCTTGATTGTGTGTATCTCGTTCTGCAAAGCACTTAACTTAATGTATATTTTACAAACCACACTTAGAATTCATGACTCATTTGCCAAATCTACACAGATTTTTACCAGTAGAAAAACTACAAAATAATGTATTTATAAAAACTGAGCAGGAGAAAATATGAAGAAAAACAGCTAAAACTGGAGAATGTAACTTCTCAACTTTCCTACAGAACTGCCTTCCCCATGGAACATTAGGATGGAATCACAAATCACTCGCATCATATTTGCTCATAACTTGGCGTGTGTTTAGTGCTTTTATATGGCCAACAAAGTCCTTTATGCAGCCGGGATGGACCATCACAAAATGAAGAAAAAAATCATTTATTTTGTGCAGTCCATAGTTTCACAGCTTTATCTATCTTCTTGTAAAGTTGGTTGGAAGCAATGTGTCCATCAAGCTTTTGCTAACTACACTAAATAACCCATAATTCAAATGGTCATGTTTTCAGTTCTTGGTTTATATGGCTATGATGACAAGAAAGAGCAAGCAGCCAATCTGCTGTTCCTGGCTGTGATACAAAGCCCACTAATTAAAAGTCTGTCCAGTCTGTAGTCCTCCCTTTGCAGACAACTCTTATTGGATAGGAGAGCTCACAGCCCTCTGTTCTGCATTTTGATGTCTTCATCATTGTAATTGCTGGTTAAGTCTCCCTGCATTATTGATGAGCCCATACGGTAAAAACAAACCAAACAATATGCATGCTAAACAAATGCCCTCCAGTGCACAATGTTCACACAGGCTTTCACAGTCTAATCATTTTCACTTGCAGTGTCTCAGAGTTATGCACACGAGCAGTTGCCTTCGGGTGTTTCATAGTTTGACTGGAAAAATGCCCGTAGGATGGTACAGGGAGGCAATTATACTCTGTGTCTACAACTGTGTCTTTTTTGTTCCCTTTTGTTGCACATCCAAAATGGCACATGCTGTACATAATGCCTTTATCTATGAAGTGAATATATTGGAATACACTACATCTGTGTCCTCAACAGTCTCTTGCAGTGAGTCTTAAAGCCCAACTTTGTGACTCACTCTTGGGGGTAGTGCAAATGCTGCTAGAACATCGTGACTAGTGGATCGAGAAGCAGCTAGGTGTCTCCAAAGGCAGAAGTCTTCGTAGGATACTTCACTTACTTCCCTCTCATTACTGGCAGTCACCCAGTGGATTTTTAAAGTGAATGACTAGCCAGGAGGTGAAAATACTAATAACATCAGCAAGTCTACCACAGGTGTGTGATTGAAATCAGAAAACTGTGATGAGCGTCAGAGCTTTAATTGGTCGGTGTCCTGCATGAAAAAGATCTCTGGTGCACAAATGCACATGTTGCTTCGTATGACAAGACTACAGCGATCACAAGTGTTAGATATCGGGCTGTTAATGCTGGGATGATGGTTTCTCACTACAGCAAGCTCTCATCTAAAGGTCAGTCGCCCTGCTTGCAGGTGGGTCAGGCAGCTGTAATGAGATGCTAACCCAAAAAGTTATTCCATCAGTCTGGGTTTCAGCAGAGGTTTTTAGTGTCTGTAACGGTCTAAATGCCTTTTCAGAGGCCTTTTCACCCTGACAAGAATTAAATTCCGGGGGACACACTTATTACATCCACAAACACTGATGTGGACCACAATTACTGTGTATGCAGAAAACTAACACTCCATTTGTGTCAGCCTTGAGAAAGATTTGAGGCCCCGATGTAAGTTATTTGTCATGCGTCATGTTGGGCTCTGTCTGCCAAGTCAAATTTTATTAGTCATAAAAAAGTGACAGCACAGCTCTGCAAACTGCATGAGAAACTCTTATTTATGTGGAACAGTGGATTAGAGCTGATTGATAATTGTTTATGCCCTTGGCACTGGTGGATATGTGTATTTCAGGAAAATTCACCAAAGCCAGGACTACAAAGAAAAGGAGGGGTGCTAGCCAGCGTGCAGAAGTGGGTGGTAAGTTCAGAGACGCATATGACACAGCCTGTTTGGTAGACACACTGTACTACCTCCTCCCATTCTCTACTCTGCAGAGAGATCAAGCATGGGCTGCAGTGTGAAAGCACTGACACACAGAAGTTTTCACTTATATGAAACACAACAACATGGCCCTGTTCTTCTTCTTCAGAGAGAATACTGGCCATTACCAGTCAGAAGGAACACAAAGCATGCAATCATTTTTTTTTGTTTTCATTTCTTTTAATTAATGAGTCTTTCAAAGAAATTGTGAATATTTTTTAAAGTAATTTCTCATTTGCAATTTTTTATGTCTTTGAAGTAAGAATCTATAAGCAATATCTGATAATATTTACTTTTTTTTCAATTAACATAATGGCCTCATTTGAGAGTAGTGACAGGTTTGTGAAACAGCAGATAAGGTTGTTTGCAGTTTACTGCTCATTTACCCAGCAAAAAAAGGCTTATTAGAAAAACTAACATCAAAGAAGGTTTTCAGAAGTGTTACAAAGAAATGAATTAGCTCTGTAAAAAGTGTTGTATATTTGCATCCATTTGTCATTTGGGTATATACTATATAAAGTTATTCTGGTGTTACTCACGCTTTTGCTTAACAGCTTCACAACAAACAGCAAACGATAAAATGTGTTTGTGTTAAAACTGTTAAACTGTAAGCTATGCAAGGTCATGCACGGTGCATATCATTCGATTTATCAGTCCTGGGTGACATTAATAATGAAAAACTTTATTTTCATCCAACAGACAGGGTCCATTGGTAGTTTTAACAAGGGGTCAACCAAGGGTCTATACAGACAGTGTAGCCTCTCCAAAGCGCCTGCCAAGGGTAAAGCATGTATTCACAGCAGTGAATTCAGACTGTATCCTGATTTATATTTAACAAATAATAAAAAAGGTTTGCTCCATGTTATTATTGTTATTATGCTTTGATAGAACCAGCATTGCTAAATTATACTGGGCCACACTGGGACGAAAACTAGGGGATGGGTAAAAAAAGTAAAAAGTAATCAAAGTGATTTATTCTACTTTTTATAGTAGTTGTTTTGTTGTAGCAGATTTAATGACACTGAGGGTTTTTATTTCCATTACCTTATAATTCCATTTCCATGTCTTTCTAGGGCTACATGATATGCAAAAAAAATCATATTGTGATTATTTAGGGAAGTATCATGTTTGCAATATGAGTCACGATTTCAATTGGAATTATGGTTTTTGCATTCATTTTCAAAGAAATTTTTTAAAAATGTTGATGATGTGATTTTTGTTGGCATGGTCCCTTACATCCGGAGAATATGATTTTGTAGGCCGGGGCATCTCTTTAGCAACACTATGCACAACACTGTTTGAACTTTATCAAAAAAATTGCAGATCCTGCGATTTGGATATTGCACTTGGCCATATTGCGATTTTGATTATATATCAATTAATTGTGCAGCCCTACTGCTTATACTGAATACATTTCTCATTGCCCCCACCCTGCGAGGCATGTTCAAATGGTAAGCTCCTGTAGGAGGGTTCACTGACACCCTAACAGGCGCAGGTTGGTTAACAAAGTAAACAGCAACAAAGTGTTTTGACAGGAGACACTCAGTTTTTCAATGTGCAGTGAATGATTCATTATAATAAAATTTGCATAATAGCATATCCATATCACCCATACTGACTTATTCATTTTCATCTCTGCTCTTTCAGACGACAGATTAAATGGTGAGTCACTTTGTGACAATGGATGTAGAACACACCCAGTAAGGAACTAAAAGGTCACCAAAGTCAACTCTGGCTTATACTGCAAATATGTAAATTTGCACATGATAGTATGTACATAAAAAGCTACTAAACAAATGTAATATATGAGCCTCTACTCCAGTAGAATCTATTTCAGCGATGTTGTGGCACCTCTCTCTGTCTGCACAATGTTGTACACAGACGGATATCAGTTATTGAAAAATGACAACTTCCAGTGGTGAAGTAACCGTATCTGCTCCTCTATCAATAGCTTGGTCTGACACCAACCTCAAAGGTCATGAGTTGACTCCAAACGTCTCGGCCCCTGTAGGCCTCGGTCGTACCTTTAGACTAGGCCACCAGGAAACTGTATACTGAGCCCCACCACTGATCAATGCCTTTTCAGTGTGCCCCCACCCAGCACAGAAACCACATGTGGGCATCCAACTGCCTGCCCCCAATCCATATCTCTCTGTTTCGGTATTTACAGCAAATGAAACATTCAGACGGAAAGGCTGCTATCGATTGGCTTGTGGGTACACTATTTTGAGTGACATTTCATAAATGGAGCCGCTTCGTGAAATAGTAATGAGCCAATGGCGATTAGCATTCAACTTTAATATGGCATGATTGATTAGATATTCAAATTTCACTTGGCAAGGTTAAATATTGAAGACAAGCATATGAAAATTTCACAAACAATACGTAAACTATTGGAGGTTTTGCCTTTTATACTATTTATTGGTCAATGAAAACCATGCCATAAACTGACTCGAGCCTCCCTGCTGATGGATCATTGTAAAAAGAAATGTGCAGTAATGAACTGAGGTCAGTTTTGTTTGAGTGCTGCTGTCTCTCTAGTTGGTACTTGAGGTGGAAACACAACCTTGTTACACAGCAGAGTACATTTTTTAGTTAGAACATAAAGAAATATCTGGACCTGAGTACATTTGTAGAATGAGAGCAGAAATATTAACTTTTCGAAAGACAGCAGGATTATGTGCATTGGTCACATAATATGTGTGTTGATAATGCCTTACCCTGAGTGCACATGTTGCTTTAAAAAAAACCAAGGACATAGTGTAGGTAGTACACACTTAGTATTCCAGCCCTGCATGCAGAGAGAGATTGCACCTGTACAAGCTGTTAGGTGATGTCTGTGTCACTTGGATGACCAGTATCTGTAGCCAAGCATTTCCTTGAGGTATGGAATTGGTCGTCTCAGGAAAATCTGATTAGTCACCGCTGACAATACAGAGACAAGGAAATTACTTTCTTGTGCATATCATTAAAGAAAAATCAATATGACGAATGTGGTGCGTGTCCGAGCTATTTATTGTGGCTGAACTAAGGGCGAGGCAGGATCTCTTTGCATTGGCCTCGTGTTATTACATTTAATTTGTTTTCAAGACAAAAAACACCAAGTAGTTCAGAGAGGGCTTGAGGTGCATCCTGCTGTTTCCTCCCTTTACCATATGACTGTAAAAAAATTATTCCAACCTGTAGCTTAATTACCTCAAAATAAATTGGCTCATGAGGAAATACAAGTGATGGTTCAAGGTGAGACCTCCTTATACTTGTCTCCTTAATGCTCTCATTATCTGCAGAGATTTGAATTCAAGGCTCGCACCAAAACACTGCAAGACAGACTAAAGGGAAATTGAACTGAACACTCACCTTTGTTTTTGTACTGCTTCAAATAATTCTAAGGGTCAAGTAACTGAGTAACCTCCGCTTTTGCAAATGAAATGTTTTTGTGGAAGAGGGCACATCAAGACTAGGTAAGTCAAAGAAGTATAATCCCATCAAGAGTCAAAGAGGTGTTTATAATTGATGATGATGTAGAGGACGCTTTGAAGTAACAGTGTGCTGAAATACCACAGCAAAACATTTCCAGAGATTTCCAGCTTTAAAAAAGTCAATCTTAAGGTGAATGTTCACTGTGAGATTTTGGGCTGTCCCAGACTAAACATGACCAACGTGAAAGAAACCTCCTGGTCCTGGCTCCAAAGTGATGGTACTACGTCGCACTGTGAGAGAGGTTCAAAGTTGGCGGTTGTCTTGGTCATGGACCAGATAGCCTGGGACAAAATTCTGACAGTGTCCGAAATTTAGGATGACCATCTCACAATGTGACCGCTGCTACGACCTACGTCTGCTAACCAACCAATAGCAATGCAGCATGAAAAGACACATTCATTGACGACTACTATAGCAGCTCAGATGGATGTAGCCTACAGTTCAGTCGGTGTTATCATCGTACAGTCTACGTATATCAAACTTGATGTCGCACACAAGATTATAAGATCCATGTCTCAGTGTGGCCTGCAATACACATATAAGTCAGACAAAATCTCGCAGTCTGTAGGAGCCTTTAGACGCTTGACCTAAATCAGCCTGTCACAGAGCTTACTATAGTATCTTCTACACTGTTTGTACCTGTCATCAGCTGCATTGGCTTAAAAGTGATTTCTGATTGCTGCAAATAGCATTCGCTGTAGGTGTGGCAAAAATGTGAAAGGCAAGAAGGAAACATTAACAACAGTGAAAACTGTTATTGCTTTTTGTATCTCTTCTATCTCTTTCACATCATTGGTGACATTCTTGTGACACTGATGTGTGATGTGCTCACATCAGTCTGCTTCACTGACATTAAAGCTTCAATCCACAACTTTTATTCCTACAAGCACAGTGGATTTAGGGTCCCTCCTGTGCAGGTAGTCACACTCCTCTCAGTCATGCTTACATGACTCTGTCCACCTGTGCATTGTTCTACATTCTTCCTGGGTATGACAGTCTCATTGCAACAACAGTAAGGACAAGTGTGACAACAGACCAGTGGGATGAGGGAGAGGGGAGGTATTCAAACTCTGGTTCAGGCTTCAACAACACAGAATCCATGGTATCCAAGTATTCACTAATTGGCAGAAGATGATCTCAAAACTGAGCTGATGAGCAGGATCCAATTTCCTGAGATCTAAATTATACTCTATATGTACTGCAACAACATTTTCCACCTGTATTTCCTTCACATACAAGCCGTGTCTGTTCAGTATTGATCATTCCCCCATAAAGAGTGGATGGTCTTAAAATACAGCTGGTGACTGGGATTTAGTTTCCTGAAATCCACATTATGAAATATCTCATATGCCCTACCACGACATCTTCTGACTAAACTTCCTCTTTTCCTGTCTAAGATGAATTCAAGCTGGTTCCATCCCTGGTCAATAGATCACTGAGAATAAATAGTTTGATGTATGTGGTGTGTGAAACAAATAAAACAAAAATACTGATCTCCTCAGTCAGCAGCATCTTTGCCTATACTGCAGCCCAGACAGTTGTCTCAAACATGCTGTTCTTTATTCCCTCTGCACCCGGTGGGCAACAGGCTGACAGGCCTCAAAGCCCCATCAGTCAGCTGAATGTCATCAAGTTCATATCCACACTGACCTGCAATTATCCACAATGAAATAAGGACTGAAGCTGTAAGATGTAAAAACTGACTGCAATCAGCTTTCAATAGCATATTTTAAAATACGAGACAAAGATAAATCTATTTTTATTAATTGTTTTATTGTTTGTAATTTCATAGAATGCCTTTGACTTTGTTTTGAAGAATACAGGTTGTATTATACATTGGTTTCAATACTGAATGACTGAATTTCAAGGGAATTAGTCATGGAATCATTGAAGTTTATCACCTTCTATTTTTGTGTGTACAATACAACAGCAATTTTACGTGGGAATTCAAGCTGTAAATAGGAAATGGCTGAATGATTTACCACATTTTGTTAATTGTATTCTATGGGGAAGATTACCTGAATAGAATACAGGCAGAGGTACTGTACGCCATCTTGTAAGATGAACATGATATCATAGACACGGCTGTGAAACTCCGTCAGAAAGACAAACTGACTATAATAGAGAGCTTGTTAGTGGAAAAGGGAAAGAGTTCATCCTAAAGATTAATTGGTTTGAGAGAAAGGTTCCATGTTCGTGGGTTCAAGGTATGACATTCTGAGCCAACAGGGGAGTGAACTTCATTATAAAGATTTATGAAAATAATTCAGGTAGAAAATTCGATTCAGCTTCCTATTATTAATTCTATCTTAAAAGCAAACTGAATTAAGTGGCGCATTATTCTCTCTAATTATGATGTCCATATTAGTTCTTTTAAAAAAGTGATTGAAGCTGAATAAAAGAGATGCTGAAAAGCACTCTAACCTGACCAAATGGAAAATGAATAAGCTTTGTACTGGTATCTCTTTGTTGTTCTAAAACATAACTGAAGAAGGAAGCTCAGACTATAGACTTGTCTTTCTCAGCACAGTCTTGTTTGTTTCTGTAAAGCCAGCTTGGGCCATTAGTACACAGGGGAGATAAGGAGTTATTGAACCATTATTGATTGCACACTAGAAAAGTCTAGTGATTTATACATATTGTCCTTTCCCAAGGTAAGCAACCAATAAGTACCAGAATTGCTGAATTCTCCAATTTTGTGTTGGCAATTATGACAGTTTCTCATTTCCTTACTTTTGGAAATCACATTTCAGCAGATAGCAAGAAGAAGTATAAGACTGTAAACAACTAGAGGGGCTCACAGCAACCCTCCACCAAGGCCAATCTCACACAAACATACACCAGACATCAGTGAAAAAAATTCAAAATGATCTGGATCTGCCATAAAATTCAAAGTTCTTCCTTGGCCCATACCCCATCCAAGTTTGGTGCAAGTTCAGGACTTTTTGTTTAATCCTGCTGACAAAAAAAACAAACAAACAGACATGGCTTAAAAACACAACCTCCCCTTCTAGCATGTGCACAAGTACACGCATGTATGCATGTAAGCATGCAAGTGATGCAATGCAAACCAAGCCAAATGGAGAGGCGATGATGCATGCAAATATATAGTGCATTCAAGCTGTATAACATACCTCAGTTTAGTGTTTACCACTAATCGACAGTTGGTGGTGAGTCACTAACAAATGATGTGCCAGCAAAATAAGCAAAGAAGACAACTGATGTGAACACAAATGTAAACAAAGTCAAAATATTCCAAAAACTGCCTTTGAAAATACTCAAGGAAGGAAATGCCTTCATTTGAGATACACATAATGCATTTAGTCAGCAACAGCACAAGTATGCATAAGTGTGTTTACAAGAAACCTCCACAGGAGGAAGAACTTATTTTTAATACAGTACAGTTGCATGCAAAGCCTTTTTGGCAGGCTTATTAGACTGCTCCATTACATGCTCCAGTCCTCCTCTTTTTAGTGCAAATGCAACTTCCTTTGCAAACATTGGGCCTCATTCACAAACAGTGCTTTCACATAAATCTGTACTTTAACCGTGTGTACAAATGTTTTAGGCACAAATCCAGGATTCATCAATATTTTCTTACCTGAATTTGTTCAAACAAATTAGAACTGCCTCAGACCATCTATACGCACAAAATGTTGAAGCCTGGCTGTTTTAGAAAATGATGACACACCTTTTAACTAAATGCATTACAAAAGGCTTTTATAGACAACAATATTTAAAAATGTTAATTTACTAATGTACTGGCCAAATATATTTAATAACCATGAAACTGGTGACTTTTAATCTTCATCAATTCTGTCATAATTCAAATATTCGAGTGTCGCAGTCATAGCTTACAATGGAGTATATGTCCATTTTGAAACGTAACAGTTTTGATTCTTCATTCAGGCTCGCCACGACTTACTGCAGCATCTCTGGTGGCCGACGAGATTCCGGCAATGTGCTTTGGGAATTGGACAGTATGGCTGGCAGAGAGGTTGATGGCCAATACAGCTTCATCTGGACCTACAATTAAAATTTCAAGTTTTGTTTGCATACTATTTTCATTGGAATAAAATGTAAATTCTGATTGCATTGTGCTGGTTCATAAGCTTACAAAAACACAGGCAATTGCAAATAGGCTATACTAGTTTATACTAGTTTAAGAATTACATTTCCTCTGGGTGAAAGTCCTTGCTGGATGTTATCACTTTCACCCTCGTTTTTCTAAAGTTCCAATTAAGGATATTTGTCAGATAATTACAGTGATACTCTCACCTTTATCTGAAAGATCAGCTGGTCCTGGTCCTCCACCTGTTTCCTTTGTTTTCTTCTGCTCTGTTATTCTATTTTTTTGCGTATCAACTTTAATATCAAACCATTTCTTTATTCATCTGGGCCACAGTCCTTATCTCAGGAGACACAGTGTTCACTGCCAGAGTTATTGTAGCCCAAGCCTTTATTTTTTTAAACCATGGGGACTCCTGAGGAAACACTCCAGAAAAGTTTTCCTTTGCCTCTGTCTTTTGTTTCAATTTCTGCAGTTGTGAAATTCTTCTGCTTTTTTGCTTTAAGGACCACGCCTCGCTCTTACAAACACCACTTTCTCCATGATACAACTCTGCGCAAATGTATTTCTTTATATCGACAAATGGGGGCGTAGCAGTGTGCTCATTTCAAATAGCAGACATGCAGCTCTCAATTTCCAATGATTCTGATTCAATAACATTTGACAGTGGTACCATCAAAATTGGCCGATGCGCACATGTGAATATGACAGTTATTATGGGTGAGGATTTATTTTGTGCACAAAATAAGAACATTTCTACAGACATAATAGTGAATAAGGCCCATTGTTAGCCCACATGGTAGGTGACACGGCATCAATGCAAAAGCTGGAGGACTGAAAAGTACAAAGCCTATATCTGCAAAGCCTGATTGATCCAGCACTGTTACTTTTCTCTGTACAATATCTTAAAAAATAAAAATATCTTAACATTGGGGATCATAAATATAATAAAATAAAAACAAATAAGAAAACCTTTATTAGATGTTGTGTTTAAAACTGACAAAAAAATTCTCTGCAGTCCAGTCCTCTGAACATTATGCCAAACAGCCTCTATGTACAACTTGGCATAATGTTAAGAGGACTGGACTGCACTAAATGTAGTTTCACATTTCACTATCGTTTATCTAATATTTATCATATTAAAATTGTTATTACATTATTGTGTCCTACGATCAGCCAGCTAAAGCAGCCGGATCACACATAACTGCAAACAGTGCAATTGATCCAGAAAGACAGGAAGTGAATTGGGATAAGCATTTTCATATGTAGCCTCTGCATAAAGGTGCCACAGGTACAAATCACTTTTGAGCCACGTTTCACAGAGATGTTTGATGCAAAAGTCAGAGCATACAGATCTTGCCATTTGAGACTTGCAGCGGAATATTCAAGCAGTTATAATTATTGACTTCTGTTTGTGCAATAATAAAATATCCAGAATAAAAGTATTTGTGAGAAAATATGTTACAGATTTTCAACTCTCATTGCATGAATTCACATTCTGATTTGCAGGATTTGTGCACCTGCAATGAAGAATTTGAGAAGGTGTAACTGTTGTGTTGTGTTTGTAGGAGAGAAAAAATCTAGTGTGCAACTCCTAGGGCATTTTTTCTCTGTAACCTCAAATTTACTGATACACATGTGTGACTATTTTATACAACTACTAATTCCACTGTCACAGGTGCTCAGTTGTTTTGCACCAAACATACCTTCATACAACCAGCAACTGTCTCTCAAAAATATAAATATTACTTACTTTTATACAGTACATGTTATGAGTGATGGTGATTGCAATTAAAACCAGGTAACATAAATTCCTAGAGCTGGAGTGTGTATGATAATGTTTTAGAATGTCAAAGCCCCACACCAGCAATATTTTCTGTCAGACCCTATTCAATGGAAGGAGCCAAAATCAACTTAGCTTCATTTTGGGCCATATTTTCCTTAATTTGCCATCTGTGCTTGTTTAGATGGAGGTATCTGGAATCAGATGAGAGCAATTACAAATCTTCCTCAAAGTCCTTCTTTCAAAGCTGGAAGGCCTAGAGAGAAGTGACATGTTAGGAGGTTTCATGTGCAAGAAATTTCCATTCACACAAAAACAAACAGGCATTTTCTCGGGCACTGCTTTCCTCTTCTAACTCAACTGCTCTTTAATTTAACAGTTGATATTAGGGTAATCACCGATCATTGCTTGTTTTTTCACCAGCATTTTCACCAGCTCTATTTATATACATCATTTAGCAGTGACATGCATCCAGGAACTGAAAGTGTGACCTTTTAAAGTTAAACAAAACAGAAGATTCCCTCCAACCACATTATCACATTTACCTCCAACACACACAAACACCCGCACCCAAACAAAAGCATTGACAAAAGGTCTGAGCTGAAAAACTGACTAGATTCTATTTTCAAGTTTCAAGTTTCAAGGTGAGCACTGTCATGGAGACATCAGGTTTCTTATTACTTGGCTAAGCAGGCTCCCTTATTAAGGATTCTGGTTGGACGCATCTTCTCGAAGAATCCTAATTAGTGTGACTTTAACAAAAGACACAGGATTGTGCCATCTGCCTCACATAACGAGGATTCCTCACTAATTAAAAACACCTAGGAGTGCAGTTAGGAAGTAGTACCTGGTTAGGTTTGTAAGGTTAGGGAGATCTAATGAACATGAAAACGAGTAATACAGCTATAAGTTCTTCCTTTATAACAGCAGGCATTATCCCTTTAGGGAAACAAATCTGTGCGTGACAACAACATTTTTGCTCTTGCTGGGTTGTTAGACACCTGCATTGTAATAACATGACAGAATAATACGCGCAGTTTCAGCCTACCAATCAATTCAATTTTAAATACTAATATACAGTCTACTATATTCAGTTTTTATGTGGTTAAAATAGTTAGGACAGGTTGGTATAGTTCTTAAAAAAAGATATATATATATATATATATATATATATATATATATATATGTTTATATACTTATAGTGGTTTAGGATTCTGCAGACAATTTGTAAGTGTTTTTTGTATGTATTATACATCTGTTCTCATAACAATAAGTTTTACATTTACAGGAATTATTCATATCATCTTCTATAAACTTCTATACAACAAACAGGAGCTGGAAAAATCAATTACTTAAGCATAACACTGGAAGTAAGTGTACCAGTCAGATTTTCCAGTGGTGAAACATCACCACACCAATTGCTTGTAATCACCCCCACACCCCACACCCCACCTCCACCCCCACCCCCGATGAATAGGCCCCAAAATGTTCCACTCGCTGTGAAGCAAAGTGAATTCCTCTAAGTCCTTAATTGATAGTTCAGACTAAAATCTGTTCCACTTGAAAAGATCATTTGTAAGAAATGAATTGGTCACAGAGAGTTTAGTCCTGTGTGCAGGTCAAGATTAGGGAAACACAGTTCTCACCAGTTCTACCTACATCTGAGGAGATAAAAGGCGGGGGAAGAAATCTGACCAGTATTTGGTTGATTCTTTAGATCCACATAAGTCTATGCTGCACAGTGCGTTTTAATTGCGCTGAATGTAAACTAAATGGACTTGCATATTACATTACATATATATTACTATTACAATATGATAATGTCTGCCATGTACATGTCTTTTATTCTGGCTTAAAGCTACATGAATTGCTGTGTCCAACATACACGTATATTTACACACACACTCACTCACTCACACGCACACACAAACACACAGACACACACACACACACACACACACACACACACACACACACACACACACACACGAATATATCATCTCTACCATACACTGCAAATGCCCTCCAGACACAGGTTTCATTTGAGCACATTCATTACCTTTTAATTGCCTCTAAATTGCAATGTGACCCATCACATCAATAACACTATCTTTGTAACAGGAGAAATGAACCGCAGCAGGATTACGCTGCGCGTGTACGTGTGTCTGTGTTTGTGTGTGAATGCTTGCATGCAAATAATTGTACATGATGATGATGTGTGTGTGTGGGATTGGTGTTTTTATGGGGAGTGGTTTCTGAAGAAAGGGGGGGCAAGGTGTGTGCAGGGTGCAAACAGCCGCTGATGCTGTATGTCCTCAGCTGGAGTAGTCAGCGTGTTTTGAAAGGAGCAGATATTACAACGATGAAGGTGAATCAAAATGTGTTTCAATTTAATCCCTTCTGATTACACACCGTTGTGCCCTACCTAAGCTTGCCAGCACTGCTGATCTCAGACATTCCCTGTGACCTTCAGTCTATGCAGAGGTGGCATCCTGCTGGCTGAAACCATTATACAAGAAGAGCTGATTAAAACACTATTACCAATCACCAGGAATTTACCAGCATCATATTTGGCATTTTCTGACCCAAATTCTAGAAATTATATAATAACAATCTGTACAGAGTTTATACCTGAGTGGAGAAGTCACACTCCTGAAAACAAACAAGCTGGTCTCTCTGGGAGGTGAAAGAAGCTGCAGGATGTTAATTCCACATAAGGAGATCTCTGATATACAAGTTAACCTGTATATGAACTCTTTAGGCAAAACTAGCTTGGATTCTTCAATTGATAAGACTTCAAATTAAGCTTGCTGGTGTTAGACGGGGAATCGTGTATTAATATTACTAATACTAACAACCACTACACACACCACACTGATGAAAACCACAACAAAGACTGTTGTCCAACTACTAGTACAAACACTTCTTACAATGCTATTAACACTGTGGTTAGCACTGGTAGCACTGTTGCTACAGGAGGAAGAGCACATGTATAAACATTAATGATGACTGAATTCCATTTAGCTGCTGTTGTGAATGCTGCCCTACTCTCAAACTTTCATGGCTTACATATATTTGAAAAGAGCAGAGCCTTCATTAATGTTACTAGTAAAACCAGTGACTTTCCTGCTTTAGTTTCCTCCTGAAACAGGACAATTAACATTATTAAGCTGGCACTATTGCAAAACTGCGACTCCTGCTGCTTGTGCAATGATGCAGTACCTTGACTACAACTACTACTTCCTATTGCTATTATCAATATTATTACAGTCACAGGTTGTTATTGGTCATTTTTGTTTGGTTCCAATCTCTTGAATCTCCTGCCTAATACGAGCCTGCCGAAGGGCAGATGTTACAAAATCCTATGAAAAAAGAAAGGCAGATATATTTTCAGTTTTTGAAGAACACATCATCAATATTCACAATTATTCCAAACTAAAAGTTTCACTATTTAGCTGCTTTCATCCACCCACTTTAAAATGCCTGACAGAGGACTCCAATATTATCACAAGAGCATAAAGCAGAATAAACAGTATAAAGATATGTTAATTTTAAGTAGTATGAAGCCACTTTGTATATTGTAAGTGGTAACAACAAGTGGAAAAAGTACTCGTTTGATTTTTTTTTATTTACTTATTTTATCTAAAAGCCAGTATTCCTGTAAACTCACATCAGTAAACTAAACGGAACACACTCGTGTTTACCGTCCTTGTTTATCTGCGACCAAAGAGGCAAAACATGTAGTGGTAGTGAGGCCAGCTTTGACTTGCTTAAGAGAGACACATGGATTTCCCTCTGAAGCTGTGCTTCATAATTTCTTGTGGGAGGGAAATGTTCATACCCACCAGCAGAATCTAATCTGGCCAATCAGAGGGAAGTCGTAGTGTTTCAATTAGTGGAGATGTGATGATCCTCTCTGTGGTAATGTATTTAAAATCATCTCTATCAAGAGAGCAATTAGTCTCATGCAACACAGTTAGTGTATGTAGATAAGACTAACTGCACATGAACATACAAACAGGGAACAAACTAAACCACTACAAGTCTCTAATCTGACACTCTGCTGGACTGACCTCATATTTCTGGCTTTAAAAATGGAACACGCTGACAAAACCAGACAAGGAAAATCTGCTCCACACAGACAGAACCAGAACTAGTATTTTCTGCTGTCAGGTGACAGTGCTCACCACAGGGCCACTGTGCCAAACCAGAGCTAGGCCATCACAGTTTAGAAACATAGCAAGATTGCTGAAGAAGGCACTCATTGTTCATGATGAAAAAGTCATGGCAAACAGAAAAAAATGTCTCTAGCAGCATCTTTGAGATGCAGGTGAGCTCTGCTCTTACAGCCAAACATAGCTCTGAGTTTACAGCCCAGTCCAGCACTCCCGCAAATCCAGCTCCTGCAGTGCCCCACACCACACATCCACTCTGAACTCTTGCCATGTTTTTCATTACAGGACTGTAAACCTGTGCTGTGAGTTGCATACGTGCATCATTACCTTTGAGTATCGCTAGCCACAGAATTAATTAAAGTCTAATATAGCCTTGTCTGGAGAATGTGGCAGACTGAGGGGTTGCTAAAAGCAAATCAAGACCAGAGCCCCCTCCTGGACCTGAGAAAATGATTCTTAATTGTAAGGTGCAATTAAATGGGACAGCAGTGTTGAGGGTGGCACTGAGGGAAATCTTTACTTAAGCTACACTTTTCTCTCGGTCTGTCAGTGGTCATATCTCAGTGTCTGACACAGTGGTAACGGGCCATTGTTCAGGTTAGATTCTATATAGGGACTACTTCTGTGTAAAGATGCTGATACTGTGATGCACAAACAGGATCTACTGCAGCACTCTGTAGCCATAAAACTATGGCTTTTATACCCGGTATTTTGTTTAGGTCACTTCCTGGGTACAGCAGGATGTTTCCAGGGAAAGACCTAGAAGACACTGAGGACTGGATTCACGTCTATCCGTCAAAGCACAGGGCAAATTTACGTTGCACTTTTCATTCAATTTGAGCTCCCACACTGTATGTAATTAGCACCTGATTTACTAAGGCAGCAGGTAATTACGTAGTCAGCAGGAGAAATCTGTGTAAGATATGCAAATTGGGGAAAGAAATTATAGTGATGCTGAAATAATGAAATGACAGATTCCAAAGCATTTACTGTGGCTGCAATTCAGATCTGCCTCGGATCAATTATTTGGGAATACTTTAGTTTATAAATTTGAATAATAGTCTCTATTGATAGAAGGATTTGTGAAAATTAATGCAACAGGACTCATTAAAGGAAATGAAAAACAGATGGAATGACATAATAAGATGCATAAAACAAAATGTATCGAGTAGAAGCTCAGGATGGAGCAGGTGGAGGACATGGAGGGAGTAACACAGCTGACGTGTCCCTGCAGCCAAATACACACTAGAAATGTTCAAACAAAAGGTAAAATTGAAAACAAAAACAGCTTAGTGAATCTGAGGTTAAACTTGAATCAACATAACACCACTACCCCCTTGAGTCATATTTTTAGGTACTGTTATTCTTTTTTGAAATATGCTGTTAAGTTCATTTTTTATTTATTCTAAAGTTATTCAGTCCAGCTGCTTTATATATGTTGTGGTGCACTCACGCTGTCCGCTGCATTTCATGGAGGGTCTGTTTTAACCCACCAGGACAAGTTGCACTTTCGCTTGACAGGGAAATTACAACTTAAGTCCTGGCTGCTGACATACAGCTGCTGCTAGGTCAGTGAGATCCTCTATTTCTACTAAATGTACTGAAAGTGGGAGGTTGGGAACAGTGGGCTGTTCAGTAAGTCTGTTTAAATCCACATTTAAAATTCCACATTAAACATATGTCTCCTGGGACACCACTGCCAACCAAGCAACACAAGGTTTGCTGTGGTCTTATCTGCTACCTGACTGGGCAGGAAGCACCCTGCAGTGTCTCTCATCTCAGCTGAAAAGTCTGTCCATCCTGTTTGTATTGAGGAGTATTCTGTACTCTGACAGTGTGCCACACCTGAGCAAGGACTGGCAGGTAACTGACAGCTTATCATATCTGTTCAGAACTACAAATCATGGCAAATTCTGTCTTTTTTTAGTAAGTTATTTACTTGCCACAGCACATCCGAAGGTAATTTGGTCAATTAAAATTTTGAACTTGTCTTGATTATGTCACATTTAATGCCATGAAAACACACACTAAATACTTAACTTTTGCAGTTGGTATCTTTTTACATCACCAGCAAATCATACAACACGTATCCTGTCAGACATTAATCAAAGGCTGACTTTAGAGTTCACTGCCAATTAAACTTCGCAAATCAAAGCCAAATAGTTCTCCAATATTTTTTTTATTTTTCATTATTTGTTTTTCCTGAAATCTCTCTGGCGCACTCTTAATACCATCTGCAAATTTATTTTAATTTTCAACAGTTGTCAGTAGCTCCTCTACTTCCTTTGTGCATTGACTTATAGGGCTCTATTTTAACAGTACAAAGGGGGTGATGGGCAAAGTGTACAAGTGTTGTGAACCCACCTATGTAGACGCATATTGAGCTACTATCTTGATAATGCATCCTTAAAATGAAAGTGAAATACTGCACCACCAGGTTTTTGTTGGTCAGGCAATGTTTGCGTTGCTTTGCACTGGATGTAAGATAGGGCCCATAGTGATAATGGGGTATATCACCAGGATACTCCAAAAGCAGGTGTTTTTTTTTACTATGTATGCTGGAATTTTTCAGTATAATTAATTTGGAAACTTTGCCAGCATGAACACACAGCATATTCAAAACCTTCTTAAAATTAGTAAGTGTTGTGAAGGAGGGACACAGATTTGATGACAAACCAAAAATCTATTTTACAGAACTGAATCAAAGTTGCAGTTTTCTGATAATGATTATAAATGGGAAAACTGATGCGCTGAAACCATATGCTTCAGCCAGAATGATCAAAAACTACTGACCATGTGAATTAGCTGGTCTATGATTAACCTCATGCTAATATGTCATTTCACACAATTATATCTTAAGACTTGTAATAACCAGACGGCTCATGAGGATAAAAAAATAAATTGTGGAGGCATTTATTTTAATAAAAGATAATACCACTGTCTTACTTCCACAGACAGCCAGGTAGCTTGATATATACTGAAGCATCAAAAGTCACATGTCATATGTAGTGATTTCATTTCTTGAGTCCAAGTCCTTCACTTGGCTCAAGCTCTCCTCCAGGAGCTGATTACCAGTTCAAGGAAGGACTTTGTCTTCCTTGGAGCAAGTAAAGGCCACAGCTCTGTCGATCCGAGAGGAAGAGGAAGTGGACTCATCAAAGCCTTCCAGGCTCTTTGATGGTACCTTGTTCAGCCCATCCCAATCCCTTGCAAGATACAGCGCTAAGGACAAGATAAAAAGAAATAGTTTCAATAATCTCCCTTCTCTATGAAACACAGTACACTGGGTGCAGGAATTATATAGGACTTGGGGTATTTAGATCGAGACTAAGCTGAAAATGTATCAAGTATAATACAACAGTAGAATCATCAGAAGCTTAAGAATAATATGCAACTGTATGTGAATGTGATACTGGTTGTCTTGGTGGAAATTAGTCATCTGTGCAGCTACTTTCAGGGACTACTTCACAGAAAATGCTGAGAATTTCCGCTCAGACACTTCCCCCCCATGTGGAGGTGTTGATTACCTTAGCACTCGATTCCTGTTAGTATGTAATTCATTTTTGTCTGGCCCTCAGGTATTAACAAGATTGTCTAATATTTCCATCTTTACTGCTCCAGCCTCTTGCACACTTAATCACTCCAGGCACTGCTCCCTTTCTATATCCATCCACATCTTAAAGTGACTCTGAAATCACAATTTGGCTGCCTTTGCCTCTGCCTGAACTATGTTTAGCTACAGTTCACTGGTTATTTATGGGTACTTACATGATATAACCCCCCCCCCCCCCCCCCTGCCTCTCTCTCTCACACACACACACACACACACACACACACACACACACACACACATAATGACTAAGTAGGTGGATGAATATTTTATTCTCCACAATTCTTCTCATCATCTAAGTCTGGAGAAAAGAATGCATTGCCGGAATCAGGAATCATCCATGATCCTGGAAGAGTGATAAAAAAGAGGCTATATATAGATGATGAATTACTATCTCAGGGAAAAACTGCTTTTTGAATATTTCATGGGACAGACTTTCACTTCCCTGGTGGAGAGACAGAAGAATTCCCTTTCTCTCTTAAAGAAATCAGTTCTTTCTTTTATCAACCTTGTATGTGCCTACTATAGATCCATTAACGCAATAGAGTCTCACATACTGTTACCTCTTCTATTTTATTAGTTTCAGGTATCCTTGCATGGCCCTCAGCCACACGTAGAGCCTTCACTCTGCAGATTGAAATGGCAGCAAGTTTGTGGCAAAACATCAAAAGCAAACAGGTGTTTATAAATCTGCTGCCTCTTGGCTCTGTGCCTAATTTCCATAAAATGATGCATTAACATTTTCACTGAATATTCAGCCCTTTCTACAAACGCCTGCTTGGTCGGTCTTGTTAGTCATTCAAATGAAATTATAAAAAATGCAGGATGGTACTGCATCCAACAGGCTGTGCGGTGTCCTACACGTCGGCAGCATATGGTAGAGGGAATACCGTTCATTCAAATGCTTGATTGATTGGTGCGCCATTGCTATCCAGCTGTCAATCACACTTTTGCTCCGTTGAATGAGACCACCAGACTCAAAACAATTGTAATTATAAATATTCATGACATCCCCATGTTTTTCTTCAGTGTTTTTTTCATGTTGTATTTGTTCTCCACCACACTGACGGCTGGGTTTCATGTGAATGTCAGGATAACTTACTGTTTGACTCTTTTGTTCTGCAAGACACCAATCTGAAAGTTGCTTGTTGTTATTCATGCTATTGTAATTTATCCTAGTTTCCTAATTTGTACTGCACCACTGGTGCCAACAGTTGCATATTGTAACATATAATCTATATACTGTATGTTACCACATAATCTTTGTCATAACATGTTAGACTTTTGTTTATAATGTTTTTCAAAATATATTCCAAAATATTGTTACCTGTTTGAATATCAGATGAAAAGGTGGAGGGAAATGCTGTGCATGATACCAAACAGGAACACGCGCCAGATGCAAATTCACCACATCAGTCTCACATGTAGACAGGCTAGTGTACACAGCATGGCATGAGGCAATCTGTGACAGCAACAAAACCCTCTGTCAACTCCCATGATTTCACAGTACTGTGATAATGCAGCCCTCTGTCCTGAGTTCAACCGCAGCACCTAACTGCGAAATACAATAAAGAACAGTTGAAACTCCTTTGCTGCTATATTGTGTCAGTAGAAGACATTTTGCAGTTCAGCCAGTGGGCAACAGCTGGAGGGGCTGTTTGATTAAAACAGCTCCCTACTTCTGCTCCAAAAACCCCACCCCTCTGTGAATATTACCCCCACCCGCACTGTGTGCCGGTGAACATATGGGCCACACTCTGGCTTTTATGATACAGCATGAGGTAACAAGTGAATGCTCACTCCCCAGTCATTCTGGGGAAATTACAGTCACGTCATCTTGCAATGCACTTTCAGTGTGTGAAATGAGGTGAAGATAGAATATAAACTGCAATTTCATAAATAACATTAAGGCCCTTAAAAGGCTGCATCTCTTGCCAGTCACAGATTAACTATCACTCGAGAGACATTTATCATTATCCATAACAGGATTTATTGCTCTTCAAGCTGCATGAAAGCCAAATGTCGCTTTATTCTGTTTTACATTTAACTGAGCAGAAACAAAACTTTGAAAAGGAAATTACAATGTTTTCAAATTGTTAGATTGTTTAAAAATACCAAAGAAAAGCCATTTCAATACATGCACAGTGTATCCTCCTCCATTGTGGGCAGTAAATGAACCAGTATGTTTTGAAAAAGCCCTCCGATGTCATCTGTGGAAGGAGTTGATAAAACTGGCCAGGCCTAACTATTCAGAAATGTATTTTGAGTGCTCTCGGACACTACAGTTTATATCAAGAAGGAATGTTTAAATAAATACTGTTCCCCTGATTGAGAAGTATGTGATGTTCTTTCTGTTACCGCAACACAGCAGCTTTTGAAATGATGCAAAAGGTGACAGTGTATGAATGCAAATAAAGCAGAGATAGATTTTCTGGTTCCAAAGCGTTTAAACTCTTAGAAAATAATGATTCACAAATGAGCCACACAAATTCAGCCTCTCATTAATTGTCAGAAGGCTGTTTGTACATCTTGGTTGCATCACACATCAAAGTCTTGGCTGTCTGCTCTATGGCTTTGAATGAAAGTTGCTCAAGTCTACAAATACAGATTTGAAAAGGCAAAATTACATGTCGTCTCTAAAACTGGGTGGTTATCAGTGGTTAATGTCTCACAGAGACTGCACAGTGGAATTGTTTCACAGCTCTACTAAAAAGCAAGCTTTGGAAATGTGTGGGTAAATTTTTGCCCCGCCCCCCCCCGATGGCAGTGACTACTTTTTTCACTGCCTTTAGGTTTTATTTTACCATACATCTTGCCAGCAGAAAAAAGCCAAGAACATTTGGAAGGAAAAGTACTGTCGCCTCGAATGGTTAACATGGGAATTGCCGCAAGAGCTGTAAAGACAAATGTTATCCATCACATTGATTAAATTCCTCTTAGCTGGTGTCCTTGGCCAAGTAAGTTTGTGTGAGTGGCTGTGGTGCTAGCAGCAGCTCCATGGAGAGTTACTGGATTAATTAGAATTGTACCAAATGGCCGGTTTTGTGGAAGTCAATCTGCTCCCAGTTACATCACGTCACCTTTCCCACTGCGCCTCTGGTGTCCAGTGACTGTTTTAATGTCTGTATGTGATTTGGTAAACTCTCTGTTTCTGTGACACACTGCTGCTGTCTATGTCTTATAAGAGACCTGGTGTATGTTTATCTATGCTTAGCCTATCATTTTCACACCACGGAGCTCATTAAAAAATACTGTGTGAAAAAAGTGTCTCACTTTGTCCTCATAGAAAGCTTTCTCGTGAAAACGGCATATTGGATCTACAGCACACTAATAAACATCTATACATCTATAGACCTTACCCCCCACCTCCCAGGGCATGTTTCTGCAAAGCCCTCTTCTCTAAAGTAAAAGTTCCCCAGAAATGCAACTACTTTTAAAGTCTCTAGCCGAGCAATTGCTGAGTCATTGTTGCTGATCTACAATCTTACAAAGATATTATGGTCATTTTGTTCAATTGTGGCCTGAGAAACTGTATTTTCAGACCCTCTGAGTTATCATTTTATTGCTTTTCTAAAATATTTATCTACCTGGCGAGAGGTCTGCTGAGCATGCAGCCTCATCTTAGTAATACACAGTACATAGTGCATACACTTACATACATTCACCCTGCATGAATCTGGGTACAATCACAGTCTTGTACTGTCTAACACGCTTAGCAAAACATGATATTGACATTATATTTTCATTATCCAAAAAAAAAATGTGACAGAATCTAAAATATTTGCAAAGACTGACCTCTGATTCATATAACAGGGAGTTGTTGTTTTTTGTTGTTGTCTTGCTACAACACACCAGCATGCTTTGGCACAAGTCCTGTGGTGGTATGCAATCTGCTGCTGTTAATTCATCTTATTCGTATTTTTCCAGAAGGGTTCAAAGCAAAGATTTCCTTTACACGATTAGTCTTCAATGGGTGTGCCAACTCTGCGCTAGTTTTCCAAAGGCACATCTTATCACAACCCCAATCTCCATATAAAGTGCCCTCAGGTTATGTTCATATTGAATTAGCTCACATCAAAGCGATTCCACACGACAAGCCTTTTAAGATTAAATGCTCTTTTAATTCCCTGATTACAAACAATTTACTCCATTGGGACACTGTTACATAGACGCAAAACGATAAAGATCCTATTTACCTCTGAAAGGATATTATGGGAAAACAACACATCTGAATAGAATGAAAGATGAAGATGAGGCTCTGTCGAATGCATGTGATTCAAAGAATTTAATCAAGAACATTACAGTTACCATTTCAAACAGGCGGCAAAGCCCCAGTAAATAGCAGATTTTCAGCACACTGCAAATGCTTTCAGAAAATTGCTTTGTGGCTACACAACTGTATAAAGATATCTTAAAGGTAGGAGTCTTGATGATAGTAGGAGGTTTTTAGGAGTTTAAACAACTCTGTGGAAAAGTCAAGACACAAAGAAAAAGTCAGCATCAAAGACCAAAGCTTGAAACCACCCTGTCCCAATGATCCCTCCTCATTTTGATTTAGGATTGTAAATAGCAAGGATTTATAGAAAACCATGAGCTAACAGCCCTTCTCAAAAGGCTAATGCTGTTAACTGCCTATGAGAAACAAATGCAGATGGATGCTAACATGACTATCGGTATTGTCTTCAGAAGATGGATCACTTAGCTGTGTAATCAGTGGTTTGGTATGAGCCTTGGTTGTTTGTCAGAGTTGGTTATACCACGAGTCACTTGGACAGTCGGCATAAGTCGTTGCAGGCATTCAGTGAGATTGATTCTTTTAAGGGAGAATTGGGCTCCACCAGTCACCTAATCTTGATAGATGTGACAGTTCTGGGAAAGCTGAAGAAAAGCACCCAGACAGATTATTATGGATGAATATTTTTCTGTTGCTGCTCTATAGCAGACCAACAACAGCACTAAACGCTTACATTTTAAGAACAAAAACTTCCTTTGGATAAGCTAAGGAGCATAAAATGCCCTGTCTCCTTTAGCCATTCTCCTCCCCCCCTTGTCATCAAGCTGCCAGTTAGAATTAGGGAGTGGTTTGGGAGCCAATCAATCAAGCTGATTGGGAGTGTCAGGAAGTAGCTGCAATAAGCAGCCAGAGGTTGCGCCTGTTGCAAACACCATTTAACCACCACAGCATGTTTAGCCAGCATGATAATTAGGGCAAAGTCCTTGCTCATCTCCCCTCTTAATCTTCAGACTTAGTGTAAGTCAAACTGCAAATGGCACATACTATGTTGCAACTAACAGGGCTTCAAATGACAGCACTGATACTGTACTTTGATGTTTCCAGTTCAGAGAGAAATACTGAACATGGCAATACTCGTATTAGTGTACTAAATAAAAACTGGATAGAGACAAAATGTTGTATCTGAAAGGTCTGAACAGAGATTGGTATTCGTCTTCCCAGTATATACGATATTCATGTGGCACATACAGTATATCCAGAAGTGTGGATACTAGTTAAAAAACATTGCCAAATAATTTGTAAGGTATTAAGATTTGATCAACATGCTAAAAAACAATCATTTTAATTTGTGAGAAAGCATGTGTGTGTGTCTCCACAAAGAGCAACAGTTGCTACAGGAAAAAGCTAGTACAGTATTTTTAAGGCAATTATTCCTTCACACAGCTAAGCTAGCACATTGCTATTTAGACAGATGGTTGCAAGATGGAACGGTGGCCTCTAAAACAGCCCATCTGTACATTACACATATGCTTAACGCAGACCACAAACATCAACCCACAGTGTGAGATCTGAAGAGGCTACGAGTGACAACACCGCAAGGAAGAAGGTTTTACAGTACACTTCGCAACCCCTTGGCACAACACAGGAGAGCCAAGCCCTCGGGTCACGACTCACACATTTTGACCAGAGCAGACCAATGGTTTGAAAGAGTAAAAGACTGGAATGACCATCATTAAACAGACGAGGTGGTTTACAACACCACTTACCAGCCACTAACCAGCTAGAACTGAAGAAGCCTTTCGGTGAAATGTCTTCAAGAATCTCAGGCAAGTCCAGTGGCCTCGTCAAGCTCTAAGAGATTAACATGACCTGGATCACTGAGAATCTTCACAGACAGTGTTTACAATGTGGCTTCACCAGCCATCTTAAATATGTCCTTTTTTCAAGCATGGAGGAGGAACTGCTTGGGCAAAATACAGTATGCATAATCTGACTACCTGACAAACCTATTGTAGACATCTTAATATGAAGTGGCAAAGCTAATTGCTCAATTAAAACAGTCCAGCACAGTAACATAACCTCAAATCCTTCCTGAAGCAGATGCCATGTTTGAACTTTCTCTGAAGATACCATCACATCACAGTCTTTACTATTTACAGAATGTAAACATTTATCAAAAGTTGCTGTGGACGTGTTTGTTGAATATAGACATGACAGGAAGCTCCATGAAAATATGCTGCTCTGCTAAAAGGAGCATGCAAATACAATAAATATGAATGTGTGTGCCAGCCATGAACCTGCTGCTCTTGCAATCCACTTAGAGAGCTATGTCTCTCCAATTATTGCCCAAGGCTGCAATTAATATATATTAACATATCTACATCTATAGATCTGTACATATCTTCAATTATAAAAAATAAATAAATGTAAAGATAATTACAGCTCAACCAGCAGAGGAAAAGCCTGTACTGCCATGTCAATCATCAAGTCAATAATCCAGCCTTGTGCTCCAGCAAGCAGGTCCACCCATCTCACTCAATATGCCAGCAATAAAGCTATAACTAACAATCACGTGGAAGACTAACTACCTGAACACTATTTCAGCTTAAAAATGGAAACTTTTGCTTCTCTGCTTTTTCTTTGAGCAAACAGTGTGACGGTGAGTGTGGCATACTCACAGTAAAGAGAAAATTTAAAAAGCAAATGTGTAAATGAGCTTAATTTAGTCCAATCTGAGGTTATAAAACTCAAGGATTTACAATGTGTCTTGCATTGACCTTGCCATTGCTATTGCATTACCCCTGTACAATACAACAGGATAAAAGGTCTAAAAATTGTATTGCTTTACAGTTTTCCTGTTACAGTGTAATTGAAGCTGCACTTGAAATATCTACGTGTTTGATTTGCCATGTATCTACAGAAATATCACCAAACCATAAAATGGGTTCATAAATGAAAACATTGCCCGTAACCATGCTGTCTGGAGCACCAGAGGTTGGTTTCTTCTCTTATCAAGATTAGGGTGTTGATAGTGTCATAACTATAGAGCAGGTATTCACAACAACAATATCAAGGTTATGAACAGAGCTTACAGCCAGGGAGAGAGCAGGTTTGCATTGATTACCAGAGTGGCCAGTTTGAGCAAAGAATATGACCCGAGCCCCTAAGCCATCGCTCCATCAGTCCTCCCTCCAACCTCAGCTCAACCAGTGCTGTCTGTCTCCCTGAGCTGTCAATACAGCCTGATGGGCCTTTTAGAGACTTATCAATATTTAACCAGCCTCCCCCATTGACTCAGCAATTACTGCCTAATTGATTTGAGATTGATTATCATCAGCACCATAATGGCAGTGTGGGTCAGCGACAAGTGCTGATAAAAATCCTTGATGTAAAATTAAATTATCTTTTTATGCAACCAGTGTGTAAAGTGGAGCGTGTGTGTAAAGAATTAAAAGTGACTGTACCATGTCAAGGTGCAAGCCTCCAGCTATCAGCTCAGCTTAGTGTGGACACACTCTGGATGTGTTTTCCCTCCCTTTATTGGCAGGGCTGAAAGAAAGACAAAAGTGCTGCGTACAGTACTAGATCTAAGTGAGACTGTCATCGTGAAATACAAGGCTTTCTGGTACAAGTTCTTGATCTGAGGACTGTTACCCTACAGAGAGTTCAGTTCATTTTTTAACTTAAAACTTCACCTCCTCAACAGCTGGAGGTGACAAGGCTTATGTTTGTGCTGTCTTTGATAATTTTCTGAGTGAATTATCTGTCTGATACGTTCAAATGATGTCATCTTGTTGGTGAGCTAACAATTGTGCCTGATCACTTTTGTCTTGCAAACACTTCCTAGAAGATCATATCAGTGTTAAATGCAACAACTGCATGTTTTCACTTACAGCTTAGCCAAATCATCATGTCTATAATTTTGGCCCTGTTCATATCTGGCATTAACATCCATCTCAGGTGATCCAATCACATGTGGATGGCTCTAAGTTCAGGTGTAAACGATCCCAAAACGCATTGAGGACATATTTGAGATCCGATCACTTAGACCACATTCAGAGGTGATCTGGGCCACATGTAGCCCCATTCTTTTGGCAGTGTGAACACAAATTTGTCCTGTGCCACATTGACGGACTGCCTACTCAATTAACGTCCTCTGCCACAGTCTAATTAGCCCCCGCCACAGTTTTATCATAAACCAAAATATTATAATTTATATTTCAAATGGCTAAATCTTCTTTCATTGTAGAGGCATGGACAGCGCATTGATTCACTCAGCCCCTCCTTGCCTCATTCTCTCTCTCTTTCACTCACTCTCACTAACACACAAACACATTGAGAACGGACCCATCAGATTGGCTAAAAACAACAACGCATATGTCTTTATTTGCATAGAGAGCTGTGAAGTAAGATCCGAGCCAGGTCTGAACAGTACGTAGCTAACAAGGCAAAATTTAGGTTCACTGGTTCGCTGTCTCTTTTCAAGGATTCTAAAAAAGACTCAAGTTAAAAGGGTTCTCCATTTATTAAGTGGGTGAGAGAGACATTATTAACAGTCAGAATTCTGTAAAATAAAGGGTTGTATTTTTAAGGCTACAACTAAATCCAATTCCTATACGAGTCTCCTTGAACTAAATTGTGCTTCAGAAAACAAAGAAAAAACACGTGGTTAACACTTTGTGTATCAATTACAGTAAGGTGTACAGTTCATCCTTTACTTGATACTGATATCAAGTGTATCACTCATAGGTTTGGTATCTCTGCTCCCAAATTTATGAGGGGTAAACATATCAGCATTTCCCATGCCATCATTACAGAATGGAGTGATCCTACCATGAACCAAATTCAAATGGCTGAGCTGTATCACATCCTTTTACAGAAAACCACTGTCAAAGCTGCCTCATTTCACTTATGAGAGCTGTGAAAGAGCTTTTCCTTTTAGGCCAAAATACTTTATAGTTGATGCCAGAAACAGAGCTGAACTACAGAGGGTGATCCAACTTCTGACTAATCAAAGCTTTTTCTGCTGTGTGTGTGTGTGTGTGCGTATTTGTTATGTATGATCGAACAGCAAGGGACGAGGCTTTCCAGGAAGTGCAGCCATCAGATTCATTCAGCACTGGCCAAAGCTTTAGACGCATCTCTGATGTTCCCTCTGAAATCTTTCTGGACATCATGACTGCTTACATTCCTCATTTCAGCATAAATGGCTTTCACTTCCCAAGTTCTTTATGAAATGCTGTGGAATGACTGAATACGTTATGCAATGAATTAATTTCTCTTGGTGAATTTGGTGCAGAAGAAACTCATGGTGTGACCACACTTGTAGTTAATGCCCTTCAGTCTGATTGTCACCTGGGAAATATTCACTGATTGCATCTAGTCAGATTAGTTCACACTGCTTTATCACAAATGAAGAGCTGTGAGCACAAGTCACATGCACTGACAACTTGTTCAGGTACGCTGTTGGAGTGTCATTCTTGTGGCATTGTGGTAAAATTAACACCCAGACCACTCAGAAAAACTCTAGTACGTTAACCTTGTTTCATTAAAATTTTAATATTTCCTCACAAATAGAGCGGAGCTACAACAATCAGTCGATTAATTTATTAGTTTATTTGTTCCATTTTTTTGAAAATAAATAGGCAGATATACTTTTTCAATGGAACCTCCTTCTACCCATCCATCACCAGCCCCAAATCATTGCCACTTCCAACTAAATGAATTATTGTATACCACTGACACAGACATTAGTTAGATTCAAATCTGTTATAAATATAATCCATCTGAGTCTTCACTTGTTTGTTCATAACACTGCGTCAAATGCTCAAACAAACTGGCTTCAGCAGAAGTAGATGCACTTGTACCGTCTATACGGCTTGCACCAGCCAAGCTGGGCCGTATCTATGGAGACGTTAAGTGGCGTGCCGTAAAACTGACATAAAACGTGAGCTAAAACGTGAGCTAAAACTGTCGTAAAACGTCACGGTCATGTTCATCATTTGTAAACTGATTTGTTCAGTTCAGCGTTCACTAAAATGCACAACACTGACCATATGAAAACTGCACACCCTCATTCTTTCACACACACACACACACACACACACTCAAACTGTGCTTTAATATCCGGTCAAGTCAAGTCACAGCACTATCCACTTAGTAAGCTACATTTAACCAAATACTACATTGAAATTCTGTTCAAACGATGCTGAATTCCAACTTTAACAAAAGATACAGAGATTAGAAAAGTTTAATGGAGATAAAGTGTGCAAGAACTTGGTGTTACCTGTTAGCTGGTATGTACTTTACATGTACTTTACCTAAATATTCAAATTCTTATATTGTACCTTTTACTCCAATACATTTGTCTGACTGCTGTAGTAGGCCTACTTTGCAGATTCATATCTTACATAGAAATAATATGATCAGTTAATAAAATACAGAATAATGCAATGTTATAGATTAATTAATTTAACTCACCTGACCAGCATTAAAATGCTGCTGACATGCAAATAGTCATAATAATTCACCAATGTAACTACTGAATAAGGGTTTTGAATGCCTTTCCTTGGCATTGCTATTTTTACTTCAATAGAAGATCTGAATACTTCTCCCACCCTCAATATGCCATGCCAATGAGCCAACATCAATAACACAAAATCTTGGGACTGGCAAATCTGCATGTAATGTGGTAATTATGAATGTTATTAATTACACCTGTGCTTTTTGTGTCCTGACATGTCAAAATCTCTGCTGTCTGTGGGAGAAGAAGAACAACAGCAAAGGCAACAGCACAATAAGAGTAAAAATCAGATTTTCAATATCTTTATTTGGGCCAAGGTGGAAGAATATATTAAAAGACTGAAATAAAAGTGAGTAAAAATGTTGTGGTTATCAAGAGTAGTTGTTATCATTAGCTGCTCAATTACTTAATACATTAACAAATATTTAATCTACAGTCCACATGCTGAGGAAATCATTTGGATGAATATTAAAATGATCAAACAAAATTCAGAAATCCAAACAATCTTAAATCAAACAAGTAAAACTGAAAGCATTCCACCACAGACTTTCACTTGAACTTGGCCGATCTTCATATCTACATAGTACTGGTAAGTTTTAAAGTCTCAAACAACACGCAGCACATGAACACATGCTGGGTGAGTTTAGTTTGCTGCATACACAGATTAAGTATATTATATTTACCCACAGAGCCACAGATCAAGAGGTTATGAACAAAGTAAGTGCTACTTACTGCTCCTCTTTGAATATGACAGCTTAGCAGAAGAGGATGGCTGTGAAGACCAATGCAGGTCATTAGCTCGCTGAAATACCTTCAGCTTAATTTATTTCTGAAGTGATTATGACTGCACGATAGGCTAATTAGGAACTCTGCTTAACATTTTACAGATACTGTTTGTAAAGCATTAACTTCCACTGATTAAATACAGAATCCCTGATGTGTGCTTGCCTGTGTGTTTGACAGAAAACCTTGCCTTAGCTGCATGCAAATTCAAATGCAGCTTTTAGGTGTTTTATGAAATGATGAGAAGTCAAGTGTGTATGTCTCAATTACTGTGAAAAGATCCTCCCATTGTAGGTGGAGAGTGAGTGGGTGCACACAGGCACCAGTGAGAGCTTCTCCCGAGACAAAGTGATAGGCTGTCAAGTTGAAAACAGAAATCTTCCATCTAACATTGACAAAAAGTATTTACGTCATGTTTGTTTTATCTTAGACTCATATTTGGTCTCTAACCTTTTCTGCTTAACCTGTTTGCTTACACTGATTTAATTTTGTCTATTTCTCCATCCCCCACATCCTCCATCTTTTCCCTCCATCCTCCTACTGTCCTTCACTTATCCGTTTTTTAAAAGTCATCTCAGGTTAGCTGGAATGTCACATCGCTCAAGTTTGCCCTCTGGGGCAGCCCCTGTTATTTTAAGGGGTCATGTACATTTATCCAAGCAATGAATAAAGAAGCACCCAGAGGCTGGAAAAAGAGGCCTGAGCAGACTCATGGCTGAAAGGAAAAAAAAAAAAAAAACATTTACTTTGGAGAAGTGGGATTAAACAAGGAGCCTTTTTAAAGATCAAAGGTCAAAGATGGCTTTCACCTGTCATTAGTTGGCCTTTGGCCTGGCTCGACGGACCTTGGTCTCTTGGCCATCCACCCAAGAAACTGGCTTATAGAGATTTTTCAATGAGAGGAAATCTGTCAGACTGCTTTCAGTAACCCATCCCAAATTCCAGTCTTTACGTGTGAGCAGGAATGTTTCCACTAGAAAAACCTCTGCAACAGCATCAAGAGCATCAGCACACACCAAAACACCACTGAAACTCATACTAATGAAATTCTTTTAGGGTCAGCAGTTCCTTAAGGTGGTGTCACAGCTACTCACTCGTAAGGGAAAATCTGAAGAGACAGCTTGAAAACAGTCAGTTCTGAATACATGCCATTTGAGTGGTTGTTTTCATCAGCATTTGGACCTGGTCAAATCATTTTGACAGAATCAATTGCAGAAAGTTTCATCATCTACAGTATGTAAACATTTTAATTAACTCAGATGTATACTCATGCATACTCTGAGAAAAGCAAGTAAGAGAAAGTGCAGCTTTTTGACCATTAGCTGTTGCCTGGAATGCTTGCAGTGGGTGTAGTGCTCATTAAGCAGTGATATAAAGCACAATCTCATAATGACTTAAGATCTGTTGTCTGGTAAGCACTAACAAAACGATTGATTCGTAAGCAGAGGAAGAGAGGAAGCCAAGAGGAAAGGGAGAAAATTATAATGAGAGTGTGAGAGAGGGAGGGAAGGAGGGAGAGGCATTTAGTTGGCAGACAGTTTCCTGATTCAGCCAGGCTGGAGAGCAGGGGTAGCTGTCTTCTTCCATGTACCTCATCTATCACTGCCTATTTCTAGGAGACTCACCCGTTTCCCCCACCACACACACAGATGGAAGGGAGTGAGAATTCAATCTTTCCTTGCCTCACAGTCATCTGCAGAAATGCATTTGTTCACCCTTCGCAGCAGGGCCCCAAAACCTGCCAATAATCGTCCACCAGGGCGGGAAAAAAAATCACTGCAGGTAACCGAGCTTTCTTCGTGTGATCTATTTCCAATCTGTAAAGTCCCACAGGTAGATTAGGGACAAGTAGAAATGGGCTTTACGGGGTAGAGGTGGTCTCTGACGCCAGGGATCCAGTGGCACTTGTAGAAAACACACATAGAGTATACCGCTCAGGACATATTCACATTCATCACAGGGGAATATTACTTTAAGGAAAATAATTAATATTTTTAAGAGTTTTTCTTAGTTATTCTTAGTCTAAACATATTCTTTTATTGAGTAAAAATATTTTAAAATATAGAGAGTGAGTACCTGTTAGACTGATGTGTATTTTCATAAATCGTATATGTAGTACAGGCTTAAAGGAAAAATCAGATTTTTTCATACACTAGGGGGCAGCATAAACAAGCTGTGAAAACAAAACTTACATTATTAGCACCTGATTTTGAAAACTTGCTAGCAAACAGTTGCCTATGTCCAAATCCAGCATAATGGAGCAAAATTTTACATTGCTTTTTTGTGTTAGCATCAGTGGCTACTTGCTATGTCATCTTGAATTGGTCCCATAAAATTATTATTATTATTATTATTTTGACTTTCGATCTTTCAAAATGGTTCGGTCATTGGCCATTAACATGGTGACTTGGAGGCAGAACTCCACAACAAGCTGAAAATCACAAACATTTGAAATCTTATGGCTGTTTATATGGTTAACATTAGCAGAAAATTGCCAGTGTAGACATTCAGGAGCAAAATAGTGGAGCTTTTTCTGGGCAACTAAGGAATGTCAGTCCAATATATATGCATGCGGTTGGTTTTTAAAGCTTTTTCACAGAAAACAGCTGCCTGCTGCAGCTGAAAACAACACAATCAGTGCAGTGGGAGTGAACCAGAACAGTCAAGTGGCTGGAAAACCAAAACAATGAGCTGAAAGACACAAAAATGCTTCATAAAGCTGAGGGGAACTGCAATAAGTGTCTTAGGCTTCTTCACTATGACCGACCCCTTTTACAGACAAGTAACCATGTGATTTACTGTTAAGATGAAAATGTTGAGTGCAGCTACTTTAATGTAATTTATTTATTCTATTTATTGATGGATGCATCCCAGAAAACATTTGAGTGTTAATAGGACAATTTGCACCTGTGTTGAAAACCTGTGAAAGCATAGTGCCATAGGATGTTTAGTGATATGTTACTGATATTACTGAAAAGTTTCCAGAGCTGTTTAATAATACTTTCTCGCATGTCAAACTGTGTTTGAACTGATTTCTTACCGCTGGGATTAAAACGAAATTTGTAAAACTTCGGGCCCTCCTGAATGTACTTTATCTTCGTGACAATAAACTATTCTCATCTAGATTTCATTTTGTATTTCAAATTGTGCTGGTATTCATGAATCAATGTTTGCACAGGTTTCTAATGTTGGTGCAAGCTGTCACACCGACAACTGCTGCACGTGAAAATGTTGGACGACTTATTCAAAAGGGAAATCATCAGGTCTTAACTCCTTCCACGTTGAACATCTCCCAACATAAAGACAACCTTTTCACCAGGACTATCTGTGTCAGGTCAGAGCAAGGGGATGATGATCACAGCCGCGATTCCACCCTTTCAAACAAAACTATCTCCCTCTGGTGAATGCCAACGCAAGTTTGCTGACGTCCAGACTCTTCTCTTTCCTCTCTGTCTCTCGCCGCTCTTTCTTATTCATTTGCATAATCCCTGTGACACTCCGATTAATAACCGCTGTGTGATTTGCATATCTATGCCTGAAATTGAGGACAGACATTCACGCAGTAAATACAGTCCAGCAAAAAACAAACTGTCGAATGTGGTTTTCATGGGACAAGAGATCTCCAGGGAGAGGGATGAACGTGGAATATTTTTAGGTTAAATTGCACTCAAGCAACCATGCACACACACACACACACATATGCTTACAGGGTACTTTCTAACTCTTCTCCAATCCTTTTCTTAAACCCTTGGCCCCAGCCAAACACAGAAGGGCTGGGAAAGTGGAGACCTTACTAGTGCAGCAGTTCCTGTTACAAACAGTAGTTTAAGAAGATACAACCCTCCAAAAAATGGCCAAGGCAATGCTCTGGTTGAACCGTCCCCTGAACAGTGAAGGCAGATTAGGTGTCAGAGGCTTGTGTTTGCTTCAACAGTGCCCCCCAGTGGAGAAAAAGATTGTGTCTTCACAGTTTCTGCTTGATTGACAATCAGATCACTGCAGTTTGCAGATAATATCAACAAGTTGAATGTCCATTAAGATACTTCTCATGGGCATGTTAGATCACAACAGCATATAACAGGAGTGACATTTTTTTATAATGGTTACAAGGTAGAATACTTAAGTTTTCAATTTAAATATTTATCTTTGTCTGAACCGATTTAGTCACAAAAACAGGCAAACAAGCTCAAAACTGTATTCTCAAATGGAGCTTATTATTATTATATTTTCTGTAAAACTAATATAAATCTTAAGTATTTCTTGGTATCTAAAAATTATCACAAATTTTCACAGATTTTCAATATAACAATACATTTCATGCAAGTATAATCATTACAGTTGTGATAATAATGATCCTGACTTATAAATAATTTAAATTTTCAGCTTCAGTGTTTAGGTTTTCAGGGATTTGTTTTGAGAACAGGTAACTTTTGCGATTTAGTTGACCATCATAAAGCTTGAGAGTAAAATTTCCTCTGCAGTGCAGGTCTAACTCATTTGTGTTGGGTGACTGAGTTGTACACACACCTTCGTATGCATACAAATCCTCGCTGCCTCTAGGAGACCAAAGGCTGGAAATGACAAGCCTGCAATGAGGTAATGACATTTCCTCCTGCGTAACTTGGCCAAAGGCGTCTCCCTCTCTCTCAGACAACGACAAGACGCTGATATCTGGCCAGTTCCAGTGACAAGCCCCGCTCTAATCGGCAGGTACAGCTTTCACTGCAGCTCAGGACCGAACCACAGAGTAGCAGCTAAATAATTGAACAGGTGCAATATGTTGAGGCAGGGTGGGGGAGGTTCGGTCGTGGGTGAGGGGGAAGAGAAGGACTCACCCAAAATATCTGCAGTGTCCTCTGTTTGGGGTAAAAGTCATCAAATGTTGGTTTGGGGAAAATGTCAATGTACTTGCCTCACATTTTTTGGTCCAGAAACACGCTCCCTTCCACTTGATTCCCCCAAAGGCACCAGCTGTCAGCAGCTGCTCTGTTCTTTCCTTTTTTTCTCACATTCGCCACTACACGGTCCCTTCATGCCACATTTTGGAAAAACAGTTGATTTATTATAATTTTTTTTTTTTGCTTTTTTTTCATATTTTTGCTCTCAGGTTTTTTATCAAGTGTCCAGGTTGCCATGACAACAAATTGGGATGTCATGCTGGCATTTCACCCTTGTCTTGGCTCATGTGAACGACAACTTCACAGCCATACCAATTCCTGATTTCACGGAAAGGGTTTTCAGCGATGGGATGTGAGAGAGTAGGTGTGTGTGTGTGTGTGTGTGTGTGTGGGGCAGGTTGACTGACCTTGAGAGTCTGTCCGTGTGCAGGGTTTAGGGAGAGGGAGGGATGGATTCAGTAAGCAAGATGCTGTGAAGCAGGTATCTGGTCCCCCAGCCACACATGGCGAGTGCCACAGCCGCAGTCGGCTGAAACCGACGTGGCCTCTTTGTGAAGGCAAGGCACTGCCCTCTGACACAAACAGCAACACTCCAGTGTACAGCTACAGGTATCTCTGCGGACACAACGTTATTTAAAAGGCTCACATATGAAAGGGTTCAGGAAATTGAAAAAAGAACCAACAAAAGCTGAGATGGAGAAAATAATGAGACATTTCTACAGAAATAGCAGCTTACTGCACGAAAAATAATCAAAATAATTAGAATTACCACATCACAGTATGCCAGCAACAATTTATAATCTCATCTCATATTCTCCACTTCTATTCCTGAGTTACAGAGTTGAATAATGGACATAAAGTATAAAGTAATGGATAAAGTGTTATCATGACATCACAGGGAAGTTGACCTTTGACTGTTTGGATATAAAATGTCATTACTTCATCATTTTATCCTATTGACATTTTTGTGAAGTTTTGTCATAATGAGTGAGAGAGTCACTGTAAAAAGAGAAAGTGCATTCACTGCAGGTGACTCTCATCTTATCATCATCATCATCATCATCATCATCATCATCATCATCATCATGTTTCCTAATGAACTTCAAACTTGTCTAAAACTTTCAAAATAAAACATCAAACCAGCTAGTTATTACATTATTAATACATTATTTTAAGATTTGTTTTGGAGTCTAATAGATTTTCAAGCTATATAGTGGAGCATTTTGACATATATTGACAGATATATCAACCCTATCTTGTCTTCAAATAAAATGTATACTAATATACTGTATGTTCTCAAATATTTTCTGATGTGAAACATAACTGCTGCCTGGATTATATTCACTGGCAGAGGGTGGTCGTAGTGGATGAACATGTCCTGTCTTGTGCTTCATGTCACTGTTGTCATTTATTATTATACCATTGGCTCCTACAGGTTATAAAGTTAAAACAGGTGTTGGAAAAAGGAAAATCGCTATGAGTGACCAAACATAACCATAAAAACTGCCAATGTTCATCAAGGTTTAGTTGCTACAAGAATGGGTATTGTAGAGAAAACAACAGAAACACACCAGTGAGCTTTTTACAGGGAGGAACAATATGAAATTATTTTGGAGTTTGCAGAAACATTCAGTAAAAACCTTTCCTCATTGTACTGATAAAAAACATGTTTTCCTGTTGCAGAGTAGGAGACAGGCTTGATCATTCCATTTATTTTCCAAGTATTACTAATCGCAAATAACATCAGACTTAGACTTTTGTAATGGGAACTAAAAGTTTTGGGGGACATAGTTGTACTAGTTGCAATGAGATCTAGAATTACACATCCAGCATCCATAAATTTTCACTGGGACTCCTTAAAAAAATAAAACAAATCTGTATCAAAGTCTTCTGTGGCATCACTCACTCCCAAACGTTTGACTGTGTCAATCAATCAAATTGGGCGTTATGGCAGTATAATGTGTGTTTTCTCTCAAGAATGCCCGTCAAAGGAGGCATTGTGGTGGAAACCTCCTCTGGACCCACAAAGGTGTCACAGTAAGCAGGGGTTGTCAGAGGCTTGTCACTGCTGGGTGGTTTGAAAGCATGAAAAATACCCTCTCTGGGGATGGAAGGAGGACGAGTGGTGCGGAGAGAGCGAGTGTGTCGTTGTATATGTGTGTGCGCCTTAACTCACTTTAAGCCTGTTGCATCAACCCTTGTCAATCCTCCAGACAATAGGTCTCCATCCACACGCCCGATGGTTTTCACCTTCAGGGGTGACAGCTATATTATTCAGCTTGACAAGCCGTGCCACAGGGAGATCAAAATCTTTGCCTAATTGAATGCTGACACTTTAGGTTCACTCACACTCAGAGCTATATGCAGACTGATTATTTGACTGAATGGGATTATTATTGGGTGAAGATTCCATCAAAAAGTAATTCTGGCAGACTCAGGGTTCAGATTCAACGTGGCTTATATCTGACAGGAAAGCAACTTTGACACAGCTGACAGCCAGGTCTTAAAGGTAATATCCACCTCGCAGGAGACTTGGTATGGGCCCAGTCTTGGACTTTTTAAAGTCGCGTTAGGCAGATTCACATTTTTGGCAGCACAAAGTGACACTGACTGATGATCATTTCTATTTTTTGAACATTTGAAAGACTTAATCACACAGAAAATCATGCAATATTATGTTAGCAAACTGTCTTCTGCCCCAACGACCGAAAGATCTTTTTGCAGTTGATTTGGCAAAATAGGTTCAGCGAGTGGTGCGAACTCCAGCTTGGAGACAGGTTTGGATACTGATGTTAAAAGATTCTCTTCAAAGATTCTTGATATTTTCAACCAACATTCCTAATTTTTGTTACTGTTACTTAGTGTCTGTGTTTGCCAGTGCTTTTGCTGTCAAAAACACACTTAAGGGCAAACTGTTTTGTTAGTTAATAGAATTTGTTTGCCTGTGTCATTGGATGTGCTGCTGTGTTTACTGCTCGGGTCTGCACACTTGCACACTGCAATAGCTCCACCAGCAAAATCCGATATATCTAACTTGTATTTACTGCTTGAAAGCAGATGTGAACAGAGGTTCCCATTTGGCAATTTCATGTTTACAAAACAATATAACAATATGACTGAATCAGAGTCCCAGGCAGTCGTGCTAATCCAACTTCAAATAACATTTCTAATATCACAGTATGTATACATTTAAGACAGTGTGTAGAGGCATCTGTGTGTCAGTGAGTCAGGGTGTGATGCTCTTGCCTGTTGCAGTTCCACTTTGTGATTTATGATGATGTGTTTTGGCTTCAATTTTTTTTCTTTTTTTTTTTTGCCTTTTGCAGCTTTAATTTGAATCAATTATTTGTTATCAAAAACAGCCTCTCTAAGACTGCTCCCCTGACAGCAACTAGAGCCCTGGCTTTTTGGCCCATATAAAATGTTTAAACCTACTCTCAAACTACTTTCCTAACACAGGTACACTTCCAGTTTTGAGCCATAAAATCGGCCTGTCACAGTATCCTCAAATTCAATTTATTACAGAGAAACCTACTACAAAAAGTGACAGCTAATAGCACAGTGACATTGCATATCCTTATATGTCATCTTTATGCAATGCAAGCAAGATGGTGCCATGTATATATAGATGCAGCTTCATCTGGGTAGTGAGGCTTGTTCATTTTTATAAATCCAGACTGGACAACTCAAGCGCTGCCCAAGTCAATAATTCAAATGTAGATTCTATTAAATGTTAAACAGAAATTTTGAAAATCTGGACTTCAAAAAGGCTGAAAACAATGTGGCTACATGAACAGACTAAAGAGGCAAAACAAATGAAAACAAAATCAGTTATTACATATATAAAGGAATAATTATCGCATACCAAATGACTATCATCTACAAAAGAAACCATCCTCCTTGAGCCAAGCATGTGCTATTTTGGTGTGCTTCTTTTTCCGTGTCAGTTTTGATAAGAGGCCAGTGGAATAGATAATGCTTCTCAGGGGTCTCAGGGGGTCGGCTTGGCTCCTGTTAGAATTCATTTAGTCAGATAGCCTCTGTGGATTATCCCTGTTTTCAGAGGCCTGCATTTCTGACAGGTCATTATTGTACATCACACTGGGACCTACTGCAGAGAGCACCACGTAGCGAGCCCCGCCATGCATCCGCAGCTCTGCACAGCAGCGTCTCTGTACACACACACACACACGCACTATCAAACACATGCCAGACAGGGGGTAAGAAATACCCGCTCGTCTGATGTGCCAGTAGTTCACTGGTGGACATGATAGATCTGCTGCCCCGGCTCTCCATGATCATTACTGCTGCTTTACAGACCCAGGGCCAAGGAGAGGACTCACACTCACATGTAGAAGCTGCGAGCAATGAGCAGAATGCTTGATGGATGGACCCAAAGACTGCCTTTAAATAATGGGAAACCCTGTATCAATATCAAAGGAGGAAGAAGGTGGGGGCAGAGGTTGACATCTCTGTCTTTCACACATATGCTCACACACACAAACACACACACACACACACACACACACACACACACACATATACACACACACACACACACACACACACACACACACACACACACACACACACACACACACACACACACACACACACACACACACACACACACAAATAGGCACTGCCGGTACCAGGACTGAGTGAAAGATAAGCAGTTACGTACTGCTAACTATTTTACCCTTAACAACAGGATTGCACAGTGTTTTCCATAGATCGTTCTGCTGGTCAGTGCTGTGTAACAAGATAGTGTGCATCCCACTTTGTGGCAGCGCTGGCATGAGAACACGAGCTCACTGTAAATGAAACTTAACAATAGCCTTTCCATTGGGAGAGAAGTTTTTAAGTTGCACATAACAGTTTTTTTTTTACATATTTGTGGAAACAGCCTCTGAGTGGCTGTTTCCTTTCGCAGCTCTCCTGACATGTGAAAGCTGTTGCTGAGAGCAGACATGCTGTCAGCTACTGACTACAGAGTGTCACACTGTATCGCTTACAAACGTTTATAGCAGAAATTTCTTCCACTTTTTAACAAGCTAGTTAGCCGTCTCTCTTTCTTTCGCTGAAGTGATATTATCAACTGTTGTTAGGATTTGCACTAATTCACTAAATTCATGTGCCCTGGAATACACCACGCTATGGGATGTTATCACAGAAATAATGGTAGAGGTCAGGTGCCGGTGACAGTTCATGTTAGCAATTCAAATGCATATACAGCACTCTACTCATACAAACTCATATGATCAGACCGTTTGCTTTCTGCCATGAGCACAAAAAGACAAGAAAAAAGGTGCAAAAAGGAGACGGATGTGATACTGCAGATGCACCTATTCTGTCTGTCCAAATCTTTCACCATAAAAGGTTGAGTTTATGACCATGAGTATGAATAGGATAATACTTAAGGAGAAGTGTGTTAAAGTATATAGTTATAGTATATGTAAGTATATAAGCCTCTTCTTCTTTCTCCACACATAGATTAGATTAGATTAGATTAGATTATCTCCTAATAAATTACTTTAATAGAGATTAAAGGTTAAGCACTGTCCAGAAATGTATTTAGGAGTCTTACATAAAATAAAATGACTTTAGATAATCTTTAGATGCTCTTTAGATAAATAAATTACACCAGAGAAGCATCTGAATTTCTAATTCCTTCTAAGATGAATGAAAATATTTGATGATCCATTTAGCATCTAGAAACATGAAAAGTAGTAAGTAAGTTCCTGTGATAAGGTTTTCATGAATTTGAGAAAAGGCAAAATGCGTGTTTACGTTTCAGCAAAAGTAAATCGCAATTAGCCTCGGAGAGTCGGTCAAGAGAGGCTCACAATTCAGCCAGACTCCACTTGACCTCTCATAAAAGCCAATGATTGAGGCTTCGACAAAGACCTGACCTAGCTGTCTGACAGCTGAGTGGCAGACAGATTTTACTGGAAAGTATGCTTTATCTGCCCAAACCGAGACAGGCTCAAGAACAACAGCAGACAGCTCATCGCATCCCTGAAGTCATGTGCGACTGGTCCTCACCACACAGTGTCATGCTTTGCTGGCTATAGCTTCTAAATAATAAAACAGCAAGGACTAGGATTTATGTGAAAGCTCAATGAGAGTACGTATACGTGAGGCCTTTCAATCTGCCCTAGTAGTATTAACAAATGACTGACTCCCATTAAGGAGCATTAGAAAAGAATTTCCAGAGCCGCACACAGCTAATATTCACAGCTAATTAGTGAGTGTTGGCTGACTGTCTATCAAAACCGTGACAATAGAGCAGAATTACAGAGAGCTGCCATGGGAATGACTGGGTATCTAGACGGGATTAATGTAAACAAGTGAGAAATTGTTGATGATGAGGTTCCTGGCTGCCGGGGGACCATCCCCTGTCAGCGCAGTGCAGAGAATTAAGCAGTGAGAAACTACATTGTCCCATTGCAAATTGCGTCACTGAGTGAACATCCAGGAAGGAGGTGCCTGTTGAATTTTGAAATGAGTCCACACAGTCAACCTGAGAGACTTGTTCTGCAAGGTCACTGTTTCTGACCCTTTCTGGTAATTATTCTTGATACAAGGATTAATATCTAATTCAAGACGTAGGTCTGGATGACTCTTTTGTTATTAACTTTGCTACAGTGGGGAAACCTTTCAGGATTATTTCAATTCAAAAGTGATTACAATTTCAGAAGTGATTACTTTTGACCCAGCAGCTGATTGCAAACTGTGCTGGTAGGTTTACTCACCACATTGATTTCCTTGCCAATATTGAGGGTAGAGCTCCCAAGACATATCACCCTGCTCTCTCTGCTATACTCTCTGTAAATCTTATTAGAGATGGAAGCTGATGGAAGCTGATGGAAGCTGCTTCCCTGCACGATACTGAGAAGAGCACAAGGTTGAAAGAGGAGACAAGTTTGACTGAAGTTTAAAAGATGTAGTCTTCAACTTAGTTCTGCCAAAAGATGTCAATACCTCTCTACACCCTGACTGTAAACAAGTATGACACTTTTTTACTTTTTCTTTACTTTCTCTGTCCAATTATGGCTTAGTGAGCTTCACTCACTGACTACTGCAATGAAGGAGATCATGACAATATTCTAATGTTACTTTAACTGTAAATTTGGTTCTGTTCTCTTCTCCAGTATGCACTTTTTTGAAGTCGACTATAATTGTAAAGAGCTGCTTAAAGACTGTAAAAATATTTCTTCTGACAAGTTTCATACTGCAACTGCTGATTTAGGTGGTTTATATTCCTCAGACATGGAACTGTCTGCTACCTTGAGCAGTTCTATATTCACTCCTTTCCAAGTTTCTCTCCCTTGTCCCACTTTATGTTTAACAAATAATATTGACATCTCCATCCATACCCACGCTGGGTCACAGGGGCACCAGAGTCTATCATCATTTGCCTGGTGGAAGGAAGAGAAAAACCCTGCACAATTTGCCAGTCCATCTCAGGCTAAATACAAAGACAGATGCATTCCCACCTACAGTATGGCCAATTTAGATGTCTCTTTTCTTTCTGATGTCAAACAAACGTGCTTAACACAGAGAAATGCCCCAAAAGTGCTGGTCACAAATGGACTTGTTATGAGACATCGGTGCTGACCACTGAGACCTTGCAAAAAAAATATTCACATTTTTATCCATGCATGCGCTTTAGCTGAGCTAGAATGTAGAGCCATTTCTCCAACTACAGTACATTTTCTGAGTTAGCTGTCTGGCTAGCTGCAAAACTCTGCTAGGGTGCTGGTTAATTAGCAAAAGAATATGCAACCATATATACTTTGTGTTGTGAAAGGTCAGAGTGATTAACACAATGGGAATTATCAAAAAACTGCAAAGACCTTTTTAGCCTCTTTAAGCTTTTAACTGTTTTTGTTATAAGGCCTGCATGAACCTACTGTACGCAGATTTCCCAGTACAAAATAACAAAGGAATAGACACTACTAGGGGAATATACACTACTAGGGGAACATACTATAGGGTGGAGCATCTAGCAGGTCAGGACCCAGAAGTTATTTTCTCAAGAGCTGGTGCGAAGCAGAGATAATAAGTGAATATTGGACTTAAATTTGTAAAGTGGCCCCTGAAACACAACTGCAAATGAATGCTAATGTCGCTCCATGTCTGCTGGATGTGTAAGTAGGCGACTGTTTGCAAACACCATAAAAACTTTACAAGCCGCTGATATGTGGTGGCTGTAGTGTGTGCCAGCTTCCTTGGTTGTTTTTCTGCAGCTGTAACAGTAAATCCCACTTACTGTAGACCACGTCACAGCACTCCTACATATCCTTTGCTATAAACACTACTTTAATAATTTGCTTGTACTGCAACTACAATCCCCAAACAAGCCAAGGACAGGATGCAAAATGTGCTAGACATACACACATGCACACAAACCAACTGCTGAGTCAGGTCCCTGTTGGGTGTTAGCAAATGATACCAGCTCATGGTAGATGGATCGCCAGGCGGTGCCTCACTTCAGAGGCGAAGGCCAGCTTGGCCATATTAAAAGCACAACAGAGTCACCATAGCACTCTTTGGCATGCTGCTCGGCCTCTGTGCGTTCGTCACATAGAGTCACCCGGGGAATACTTTCTACCTCTACTGATCACCGGCCTGCACCTCCTGGCCCTGAGAAATCAACATCCAGGATTTATAGATTTACCTTAGATTGGCTGTCCCACATTTGTACCCCCATAAATACTTTTACAGCTTTGCTAATGCCACTGTTGGGAATAAACAAGGTTACGGCGGACAAGATGAGGCTGAGATTTAGTTGGCATCTCGGACAGCACAGGGCAGAGCAATGAGAAAGGAGGTGTAATGTCAGAAAAGGGAGGAAGCAACTCGCATTGGGGATGAGCACTTTATAGCAAGGCAGGCTGTACTTTTACATACCGATACAGGCTTTACAGGGCTGTGCAGTAACTGACAAAGATCTTGTGCTCTCACTAACTTCAGAAGAGAGTTGTCTTATTTGAAAAACCTTAGGCTAAACGAGAGCTCAACTACTTTCTTTTTCTATCATTCCATATGTACTTAATATACTCCATCCATAAGGTTCCAAACATTACATTAAATATGTAATTAAGATTAATAAATAAACTTCTTGGTTTAAATAAAACTGATGACCTTGGTCACATTTCTTATCAAAGACATTATACATTAATTATTCAAGCACATTACTTCACTTCAGTTTTAAATGCTACTCATTTGGACAACTTCATGAAACTTGCAAGGTTTAAAAGCATGAAAAATGCATGGTCAAGCCATCACTCTCTTCATAATGAATAAGCATACCTTAGAATTGACACATTTGCTCTCAGAAAGAGTTCTAAGGCCGACAACCATATATACAGCCTGGAGTTGACTAAGCACTGCGTGTCCTCTCACTATTTGCTCCTTCAAAGTCAGCAAAAGCTCACAGTTAAGTTTGGTCCAGACAGGAAAAAAATTCAATGAGGGACATTAATTGTTTATACTGGCTTCAGTTCAAACACAGGTCAACTCATCATTGTTTCAGAAGAGCTCATGTATATACAATCATCTAATTTGTCTTGACAGACATTTTCTTTTCTTTGCTGAGATTTAATTTAGTCTCTTTGGCACATAAACTTGATGAATTGCATGAATGGTATGCATGGTACAATTGCAACAGCATTTCTTACAGTAGGTGTAAGTATATCACTGACAGTCTGTCAGTTACCTCAGATGAACTGTGCCAGTGAGTCTTGAATTTTGGTCAGATTCTGGTGATCTGTGACTCACACACTGATGAATGCAGTGAATACAACACTGCCTCTCAGTGACCTCTTTGGCTGCGGTCATTATTAATCTGTAGGAAACCACCCACCTTCAGGACATGTATTCATCATTTAAAGGTGAACATTTACAACAGCTTTCTGTTTATTGATGTTAGTGTGTGGCTGCAGGCCCACAGGGTCAAGGGGATTTAAAGCATTCCAAGAAAATGCACCTTGATTACTTAACAGCCAACAGTGTGCAGAAGGTGGCATCTACCCAAGGCTGTATTTTTTTTATTTTTTATCATCTACTGTGCTGATTGTTCTCCTGTCATGAAATGTTGAGACCGTGGTGATTAACTTTTCTATTGATGAGCGCTAGATGAGAAAATTGGTTCAACTCTCCCATGTATATTCTAAATATGAAACTACAGCCAGTAGCCTGTTAGCTTAGCTTTGTGTAAATGGTGATTAAAGACCAAGCAGCAACCTCAGGGGCTGCAAAATAAAGACAAAACGGAAGTGCAGTTCCTAAAAAACAGCCACTTGAGGCTGGCTCCAAAAACCAGTCAATCCCCATAGACTCCCATGTTAAAATGACCAGCTTTACAGCAGAAATAAACATGTCTACAGTCTGGTACATACGCCCCACCTCTTTGCCCATTTTTGGATTAGCTGTAGGTCAGGTACTGCCAATATGGCGACGGCGGCCAGCCCACTCAAGCTTCAAAACTGCTCTTCAGAAACCTATGGGTGATGTCACTGAGGCTAAGTCCATCTAGTCTATGCTAGAGTCAGGAGAAACTATCTGTCTCTGTCCAAAAGTAACAAAATGTGCCTAACAGTATGTCTGAAGTTCACTGATCAACATGTCATTACCGAATTTGTTTATTCTGCTATGTGTCTTTTTCACAGTTGAGTTTTGTATAGATTATATGATAAGGAAGGGACAATAAATGAGCGACATCTAAATCTAAATTCCATACTAACACAAGCAGTTTCAAACTCGCTGCAGGTTGGTAGTGTTCATTTATTTACTGTACTCACCACTGGGGTTACATGAAGACAGCAGGAACGAAGGCTGTGGGGGAGGAGGCAGATGGTAAATTGAGGATTATTACATCCTGTGCTGAAAAAAGGAAGATGCACAGAATAGATGGCATATGCACAATCGAACAAGGAGACAAGATGGAAAGCTTACAGCTATAGGAAAACCATAAATCTTGAATTTGAGCTACACGCTGTAGGTGTTAGTTTTGGTAGTGCCATGCCATCAGCCAAAAGAAAGGCCTTCTCAACGTGTGCATCCCTGCTGTTCTTTTAGCTTGAGTTTTTTTAGATTTAGAGATTTAAAACAAGATATCATGGTGATGTTATTTTCTCTAGATTGGAGCCAAGAACCCAGGGGACAGAATCTCCATCTTAACACAGTGGTCTTAATGTGGTCATTCTTTGTACAGTCAATCTATTAATCTTTGTCAGTAATAAAATGCCAAGGGGCAAATGATTTTGGATTTTTGGGCACAGGAGAAGGAAGGGTTGCCAAAAAAGAAAACACTGCTTGTGGTGAAAATGGTGCCAAACTTGAAAAAATATATTGCATCTCCATTTGACTGCACTGCTCACCTTTTAATTGGTTAAATACATTTGATTGCTATTAAACAAAACTGGACAAAGCAGCTCCAGCTCATCACTCACTGCAAGTGAACAGCAACAATACACTGACCTTCAGAAAGACTGTGTATTTTTTAGACCAAGGCTTTGAAAGATGTTTCCATTAAAATGTCAGCCCAGATTATGCAACTGTGGTGTTTTAGTTTTCCATCTTTAATTCAGTGTCAGAAGCAAGGAGCATTTGATTTTGCCCTTATTGGGCTTATCAACAAGACTGACAATTTTTTTGTTCTGTTTTTTGTTTTGTTTTTTATTCATTTTCAACCTCCGGAGTGGCGTGCCTCCTTTAAAAAATGACTGTACCATTACAGTCCAAGTGGTAGCTGCATCTTACTGGTTTGCTCTTAACTTAAAATAATGTTCTTGGCTTGGGCTCAGTCGCAAATGGCAAAATATACAGTGGTGTCATGCAGTATATCTTACTGAGAAATAATTATCACCTGATATGTAATAGGTTAGTATGTGATGGATATTTCAGTGGTGATAAAATTTCCACAGTAGAGAACAGTTGGTTTTAATGGCCTTTTTCAAATTCGAATCGATTTCTATCTGACAAATTAAGCCCATTAAACTGCATGTTAAAACAGGGATTGAGAAAAATACATTCATTAGTTGCTTGTATGTGTTTTTGGCACAAAGTAACTGAAATTACCCCTTTGTTTCAAATCTTCTGTCTGTGCCAAATTACATACAAATGTGAACTGAAAGCATTTTTGATAAATAATATGAATATCTCTGAGGTAAAATTACACCTCAATAAGCCTTTTAAAACACTGGTTTCATACTGTATGTCATCTAGTAAAACAAACACAAGCAGAAGTTTGGATGAATCAGACATTTTTTTTTACATCAACTAAATTTTGCATCACAGTCCAACATGCAGTAAAAAAGCAATTACACGCTAATTTGATCTGAGCAAGCAACAAATGATGCTAAAACTTTTGGTCTACATTCAATAAAATGCTCTTGCTGAACAGCACCATTGGTTAAAATAGTTTTAAACCATTTTTTTTTTTACTTTTGCTTTGGCTAGTTGACCTCACACACGACCAGGAGCAGGACATTCATAAAGTGATAGTGTTAGTCAATAATTCCCCAACAGACTGAGAAAAGGACATCATTTATGATGAACTGAGACCCAGCTAGCACAAAACTGAGACTCTTAAGGCATTGAAATTAAACATTGCATTAATTCAAGCAGAGCACTGAAGTCGCACTGAAATTATCTGATTGGCATCAACTGTTTCATTCATGATTTATAGTCACTGATTCATTCACAGCTGACTCATAACGTCCAATTATATTCATGCAGGTGTGAAGTGAAGCCATCACAGCGTGCCAATTGTATTACTCCACTGATAGGCCAACGCTCCCTCTACCACTCCAGCCTCATACTTCAATTTATTTAATTTAACAAAAAGTTAAGGCTCATGTATTTATCTGTAAAGCAGTCATCGTCGTTGCTTGGATTTTTTCAGAGCTCCCTCAAAGAGAACAGCCTTCATCTCCATTTCTACCTGCATGACCATTGCTTTAAATGGTCAATTTGTTGACATCTCTCTCATTGAACATTTGTCCCTGATTCAACGTAAAACCACCGCTTTACCAGCACAGCTAAACCCAAAGCAACACAGCAGGCAGGATCATGGTAGCTCTGTGTGCAGTGGCATGGGGAATAGACTGACTGACTGACTGACTGACTGACTGACTGACAGAGTTTCAGTAAAACAGAAGGTGGCATTGCACCAGGCCAAACAAAACCTTGGCAATACTGCACAGAAGCCCACAGACAATTTCAGATATCGGTGTTGTCAGATACTTTTTAGCCTGAGGCATGTTGATGTTGCCTTGAGTTTTAACAAGATAATGCAGTGCAAATGAATGTTGATCCATACAGAGTGACCAGAAAAACAGGCCACATGTGCTCTCGTCCTGCAACACTTAATGTCCAACACTGTGTACATATACCCAGCAATCCACAGGTTCCATCCAGCAAACAGACTGCACACCTGGTTGAACCCAAAATGAGAAACATATTATCATGATTTTACTTCTGGGTAACTGCAGTATTACATAGAGATGGAGCCTGTGCAGAGGGAAGGGAGATCATACATCTTTATCTGCGTCCACTTACAAAAGGTTATCTTTCATATTGCTCAAATGTTACCTGATAAATGTCCTGGTAACTCTCAATATTTCCACTGCGGGTGGCACATTTGTCATCGTTGAGATGGCGGGCAGAGTAGGGCACAGATGGGAACTCCTCCCTCACACTGGCGTTGACGTATGAGCTGTAGGTCGAAGCAGACGAGCACATGTGATTAATAACCCCCATGTGCCTGGATCTTAACCAGACAGAGGCTGGACTCATGAGCAGGGCTGGGACCTAATGAGCTACAACCGATTTCACAGCAAAGTTACACAAACATAGAATCTGGAGGATTACAATGGATTTCACACTTCACAGGAAACAACCTGGAACGTTTCCCTATATCAGTCTGCCTGTTTCTATAAACCTGTACAGTAAATCAATGGATTAAAGTTGCATGTAAACAGCTTCATAAAAAGGTTAATGATGACGTTTATGATTACAAAATACACAGTGGCACACTTAGTGCTTAAATTGCAATTAAAGGAAGCTTAAATAATTGTTTAATTATGGAGATTTTCCCCTCTGGAGGATACTGAGGTCAATCACATCCCATTAGCCTGTCATTGCTTCATCTGCAGATTACAGCCCCTATCAAATCAACTGGTGGCTACATTAGAGGGTGGATGTGATGAAACAGGACTACATGTGCATGTTCATGTTCATGATCACACAATTCCATATTTCTGATTCATGATTGGTTAGTGGCAGCAGTGTATGGAATTAAGTTTTGCACTGAAAGATCTGCATTACAGAGGAGAGAGGAGGTGTGCACAGAAAACAAGCAAACAGTTGGTTGCTTATTCAAATCATTTACAAGTTTTTATAGTGCAACATGCCTTTTTCAAAACTAAACTTCACTTTTGCATTCTGTGAAATCTGAACATAAGAAACGAGGCAGCATGACAAGACTTGTGACAATGTTCTTGCTTATCAATTAATGAAATAGCCTGTGGTGTCATGGCTGCTTCCTGACATATTTCATCGCAGTAACATGATTTACATAGTGTTCTGAAAGGGTTCAGTCAGTTAGTTTAGTTTAGTGGTTCAGAGAAGCTTGAGACAGACTGATGCATAATGAGATGATGAACTGAGATAAAATAAAGGGTAAGACATCCAATTTGTGAAATCTGGAGCTTTGACTTTGACATTCAACAAAAAAGTTTGTCAAAATCAAAATTTTCTACAAAACTTTAAGCTCCAGAATTTACATATGAAATTTCCAATCCAATAATATTACATTGTAAATTTGAAAATTCCTATTTTGTCTCTTAAATCTACATTTTAGATTTTTTTTTATCCTAAATTTGAATTTCTACCAATACAAATGGATTTGCAAACAGTAAAATGAAGCTGCAAAGCTACTGTGACCTTCAATTTAAGTATTTACAATTTAGTGACAGACACCTAGTCACTGAATCTGTCTGGTGGATACTAAACAGAGGAAATAAGACATATCAGTGCCGTTCTTGTATGAATCATTTATTCATCTAATAAATCTGTGTTTTTAACCTGCTGTGTCCTTCCTCTCTCTGAGGGTTTCCACACATTGTCTGTGCACTGTGTAACTGTCCTGGCACAAAAATATAATAAAAAAGTCTGAAAGTTGGTACTGTAGGTGTAGCAGCAAGCTTCATCACCCCTATTTTAGAAAAAGACAGACTTACCACTATGGTTCGTCTGAGGCTCACACACACAAAAACAGGAGCTTTTTCAGCTCTGGCTAAAACATGGACCAGTACACATTTCCATTGCAAGGACCTGATGCATTATAGAAAACGATGGGCTGCTTTTACATGTGTCGTCAAACCACCAAAGTGGTGTAAAAGTGAATCAAACCAGAAAACATCTGGGCAGCCACTCACTACAGTAATTTGAAGTTTTCCCCTCTTCAGAACTCTTCATCACAAACTTTAATTTAGCTCTGACTGACATGCAACCTGTACACATCCAGCACCGCTTACACCTAAAGAGCACAAAAACCAATTTGATTTCCAAGTCTGCAGATATGATGCTGAGGGAAGTTCATCCACCAGTGTTTACTCTCAATAATCACACAGATGGGGCCAGCCAGGGATTGTAAAGGTAGGCTAACCCAGTCCCAGCAATTTCCCACAGGCTGCAGTCTGTTAGGTTTGTTTGCCGTCTCTTCAGGACTGTGGGTTTGTGTGTTGACAGCCTACCATCTGCTGCAGAGACAATCTAGATCTCATATACCTTCCCCGGTCTGTATTTACTCTGCTGTTAGGACTTTAAGTTTGGGATTAAAGATAACACACATGTGTGGGGCTGTGACAGAAAGAAAACATGACAAGAGTTATTTTAATAAAAATACTTTATTTAAACAAGAAGACGACATCTGACGACCATCACCTGAAATTCAGCCAAACAAGATAGAGAACATTGTGAAGAGAAGTTTTAGAGACTCCAAAATAGCACAGGTTTAGAGTCTACACTAATCAATACAATACAATACAATACAATAAGCCTCTGAAACAATGCGTGGTACTCAGTCTTTGAGACTACAATACGGTCCGGTTGTTTTTAAGTTCCAATTGTGCCACAATAACTTCTAATAAACTGCCCCCATTTTCTTTTGTTTTTCCCAAAGGATATTCCAGAATAAGGATACAAGTGGTTCTGCTGGGCCACAGTATCAAACCTTGGTATCTTGAATACTTAAAGTGTAAACACAAATGTAAAAGAAAACACCATTAAAATTATATTAGGGTTGTTCTATACATACAGATGACAAACACTATGACATACTGAAAAAAATAATACTCTTTTTATTGGTAACTTTTGGCACATCTAGTGTCTTACTCACCTGTTGGGTTCATCGCTGCTTTGGACCTCTCTTGGTATCTGTGCTGTCTTGTTTTGGCCTTGCAGATCGGGCAAATTGCTGTGGATTTCGATGTTAAGGCTGTTGGCATTTTCATTAAACAGGTAAAAGTTTACCCTCACATGATGTAGGATCTCGTTTTCAGGCAAGAACATGAATGGTCCCGTTACTAAATTCCTACAATAATAAATGTATTTTCAACAACTGTATAACTTTCTTTCTATAAAAATAATACATCAGGTGCACCACAGAAAATATACACTGAAACTGGCTTTCGGCACAGGTTGAAAGACTGATCATTTATAAGCGCAGACTGATCATTTAAACTCATGTTTCACTCTCAGAGCTGTATGCAGCAGCTTTCAGCCACAGGGACCCTCTTCCCTGTGACACTGGCCACCTCATATGAACTCAAGGTCGCAGCTGTTTGCCCATAAATGCCAGAAGACAAAAATGGACCTTGTAAGACTTTGAGTCTCTTGCCTTCCTGAGGTTGGCTCACTTCGTCGGTGACAGCTACTGTCATTCACACAGATTGCTGAAATTGCTCATCCATGTGAGAGGTTAAAGAACAGGGGAGGGGCCGGATGTCTGAGGCTCTGTCACTGTACTGCTGTTTAAACTATATTTAGGAAAGAGAATCTTAACTGGGTCTTGCACAATGCAGAAAACACCTTCTGCTGGGACCTGCAGAGTTGTCAAACCTGTTTTAATAAAATCTAAGAAATCCAGCCTCTGGTCTGATATCATTTTTCTGAAATAGCCATTTAATGTGTTTGCATTTATATAGTATTTTTTATTGGTAGTGTCAGAGTTCACCATTCCTGCACTGGTTTCAGATTGCCTACCTTCCTGTGAGAGATTGACAGGAAACGATGCATGCACACAATCTAGCAGTTTTATCTCATTGACACACAGTGTATCAAGACAAAGAGTGTTGTGCATCCAACATACAAAACCTAAAAATGTAAAAACCATCATAACCACCCTCCAGTTAGCAAAACACAGTCACATTTCAATACTCCAAACCACCTCTTAAATGGCTGTATGGTGACTAAACAACAATTCTATTTTAGTTTTGAACATAATCCAACACAGGAGTTGTTGGTGGATGAACTGCAGTCAGTGCTGCCACCTTGTCTACAGGCCAACACCTTCGAGTAACTTGCAGTGGAGACATTTCTGTTCATTCTTTAAACTCAAACACTCAATACGCCGTTGCCAAGCTAACTGGATATGGGGTGCACATTAAAACCCCATCGAAATCAATAGCCTTGTTCCATTAGACAACGGAGTTCAAAAGTCCATGTGCAGTTATTGGTGTGAGATGAGGAAGAGCAGGTGGTGGTTCTGGGCTGCCAGAAATTAGTCCTCATCTTCCTGAAGGCACTGAGGGACAATGCCAACCACACATCTGTGAAGGGAAGTGTCCATTTAATAAAGCTAATAAAGCATGCCATTTTATGTATATTTAGTTATCTGCAATTCTGTGCAATGGCCAGTTCCAATTCTATTTTATCTCCATCACTTTTTCATCAGTATAATGTAAGTGCTAAAACTTGGTGGTAAGCATTTTCCGCGTAAGACAGATCTCTCAGAAATTCTGCCTTCTGCCTGTTTAATTACATCTTCTGATAATAAACAATATTTTTACCAGTAAAAGAAGTGATATTTATAAACATTTAGGTCTCCAACTATACAAACCAAATAATCAAACCCCACCAAATAAACATAAAACCTGGTTTTCCACCACTTCTCATAAACCCTCGTCCTTGTTTCATATTGTGAGAGGGAATGAAAGGATACGACGACGAGGGGTTTGTCATAAAGAACGTAGCCGTTGGTCTCCCGCAGGGCTTTCTCTGCACTCCGCTCACTGGGGAGTCCTACGAAGGCCTGGCCTTTCATCCGCCCCTCCTTCATTAACACAATGTCAAACCTGAGGGAAAATGTAAAGCGAGGCACATCATTATCACACTGAGTCAACATCATATTGTGGCTGTTCAGTGTGTGGAACCATATAACTCAAGTGCAAATTCAAACCAACTCAGAACATAAATTCAGAAGTGCAGTCCCCACCTAGAAAGCTCGGGCAGTGTGATGGTTGACAGACTACACCAAGATAATTTTCAAAATGTTGTTTTTGTGTGACTTGCGTCCACACTAGTGTTTCCAGGTAGTTTCAGTAGAGACTTATCCCCAGAGTAAAACAGCTGAACAGAAAATAAGCTTTATCTCTTCTTCTTCGCCTTCTTTTCACTAGGCTGTTTCTGTTGTTTCTAAATGGAACAAATATGAAAGAGTGATTAAATACTACCTGTTAACCAGCAGTCATTCACTGTTGGAGAAACAAAAAAACCTATGTTCCATGATCATAATGTTATCTGACTACATATACAGGTGAATGACAGCAGCTGTGATGTATATTCTGCTTATATTTACAATGGGATATTACAACAAATGTAAGATGCCACATAAAATCCTTGTTAACTTTGCTACCACACAGCCCCCAACCATCACTTTTATCAGCAAGAATAAAAGGTTTTGGAAAAGCACCATTTTGGTCTGGATGGAGGCTGGAACACAGAGGAAAATATACCCAGGTTAACATGGAGAGTTTAAAGATGCTCTCAAAGCTAATATTTAGATTTCATTGGGGAGAAATATAATTTTCCAGTACATTATAAGATATTATTACTGGACAAGAACAGTTTCGGCATTGTCAGGTAACATTAAATCTGGAAATTACTAAATCAAAAACTATTTTGCAACATCAGCGGTGGAACAGGCCAGAGCAATAAGCAATGCAGCAGGTCTGTTTTTGCCTGCAGATGTGAGAGGACACTCAACAGTTGAAAACAGGGACATAAGGCATGTGAAGAGCAATTAGGAGGTTCCATCACATTTTTCCATTTAGACTGCTTACTGACCATATATGAAGATTTCAGTGTATCAGCTTTTACAGCATGAATGGTGGGAATTGTGTGATGCATTATTGTTAAGTTGTATTTCTTAATATTTCTCCCTTTTTTTTTTTTCAATAAATTAAGCTAAATTTTGTCCTTCACATTTGCTTGTTTTCCATACTGTATCAAAAACTGTGAGACAAAAACCTATTGAATCAGACATTTTGCATATCATTGCAACTCTTTACCAAACTGCTCTGTAAGGTCTGCTGTTGTGTTTGGGTGACATGAAAACCTGCAGATTTAGGGGTCAAGATAGGATACTTGAAATCACACAGAGGTTAGGATTTCTAAGAGCATTTTAAAAGTATTTACTTGCATAGCATGTTTAATGATAAAAACATTAACTTTAGGAACGCTTAAACAAAAAAAGCCACAATTTAGACGGGCATGCTGTTTCTCTGGGAGAGTTGCACCCTCTTCTTTATCACCTACACCTGAGTTCAGAGACTGGCCGTCTACTCAACATAAGCTTGGTTTGATGACTCAGGTGGAATATTCATTTGAAGTACTGCTTATGCACCAACATAACGTATCCCTCATGATCTCCGCGTCAGGTTGGATACTTATTAATATCACAACACACAGTCAGCATGAATTACTAACCCCTCTCAAGAGAAAGTGACAAATTGCTTATGTCGAAAATAGCTCAAGAAGGGAAGATAGGATGAAGTGACATGCAAACAATGTCAAGAAGTAAAGTCAAGATGCGACTGTGACTCTGTGACTGTGCTGTTTACATACATGTTTCTCTCGGCTTCTAACAAAGGGTCGATGTATCTCCCGTAGATGTACTTCAGTTCCTGGAAGACAAATATAAGGCATATCAAGGAAAAATGAAATGAATGCATTGTTGATGCTACTGTTTATGCAGAGAGCTCGGAGGATCTTGGGATTTACATCTCATTGCAAAATATAACTTTAACGTTTAATAAACAGAATTCTGATGACATATAATGAATTTAAGCAATAAATAAAAAACTCCAGAATAAGCATTATTTCCAGTAAACCAAACACACACACACACACACACACACACACACACACACACAAGTGGGTCAAATTCTATGAATGCACCTACTTTCTCTTCCACTTGCTTTGCAATATTCTTCACGTACAGTCTGCAGGTTGGCTCACCCGGTTCATAATTTTTAAACACAGACATCCTTTTCATCTCTGTTTTAAAGGAAAGAAAAAAAAGGAAAAAAAAACGTTGCATTTCAAAACCAGGTACAAAGGATCACAGAACTGCCTACAAGTCATTCCAACTCAGTATCATCCACTCAGTGTTTTATTTAAGACAGAGTGGACTGAAGAACCAGGCAAAGAGATGCACAGATGCCTTAAAGCAATAGTTATTCATCTCGGCCAGCCCATTCCTTTCAGCTGCTGTGTACTGTATTTGTGTGGAAAACATGCCTCAACAATGTGTGTCTGCGGAAGGAAGAACAAATACCAACACTGCACATAACTCTTGCTCACCAACAACACAACTGTGGTTGACTGAAATTGCAAATGTGGAGGTTTCATTATTCAGGGAAATTTGGATTTTCTCATGAACTGCTAGCTCGATGCTTCTCCAGGTTATTTTGATTGTTAGATTTACATTTTAGAAACATGACTCTAATGTGAACTCAGGTGGTGAAAGGTTTCAGAGATGGAATTTAAAAACCAAAGAACCAATTAAACTATTTTTTTTCACACATGTAATTGTAATTGCAAATACCTATTAATTCTTTTCTAACATGTAATAAATATTAATGGATGTGTAAATATTAATCATTGATTGTTGCACCTAAAAGATCTTTTAATGTTTGTATCACTGAAACTTTGACATGCTTAAACATGCAACCAAACTTTAAAGTTGGTATTGAAAACTTGTTAAACTTGTTAGCAAACAGTTGCTTAATTACATATCCAGCAGACTCCAAACGACATTAGCATTCATGTTAATGAATTCTGTTTCTGGTCACCTAAAAAATCTAAATCGATTAATCCCTCTCCTTTTAGTCTTGTTTTAGTCGTCATCATCTCCTATTTGAATGCAAGACTGAAAATGCAAAGACAGGTTTTTATCTCGATCAGCCTTTCTCAGAGTCTGCAAGTAGATTTGTTAACACATCATCTTTGAAATTTTGTGTCCGGGTTACCTAACATAACAATTACAACAGGCAAGGTGCAACAACTTAATGCAGGTGGTTAAAAACTAAAACTCTGTACCAGCTTCTGCTACTGAGATAGTAGGCCCTATAGTTTCAATTAATTAATCGTTTTTGGGGATTTTTTTTGTGATGTCCATCTGCATGGAACCAGTTTCTTTTGAGGTTTATATTATTTGGCCTGTTAGTGGATATCAAGGAGGCTGAAACATTAACAGACACAGCAGATTCTGTGTCAAGACAAATGCTCCTGTTTGGTTTACATTTATTTCTCTCTGAACATGGTCTGTAGTAATAATCCATGACTGTTTTGAGGATTGGTGACACCACGGGTGACAGGTGGTCATTGCTTTGATGTTCTCCACTCAAAGTTGGGAAAATACTAATAAAGACACTGGAGATAGGCAGCAGCTGATTACCAACAGAATCTACCATTCTGAAAGACAAACGGCTATTCCCCATCTCTGCTCAGTCCTTATTGTGATTTTATATATCAGAAAGCTAATGCTGATGTTAAATGTTTAGTACCAGTTCTTCTTCCTCTGGGGAATCCATCACTTTCCCTTTTCAAGTCTGATGCCCCTCAGTGCTCACACTAACTGCCAAATGTTTCTAATATGCATTTCAAACAAACCACTGTTGCTGCTTCCATTCTTCTTACATCACTTCTACACCGAGGACAGGGAATAAGGATGTTACAGCTGTTTAAAGCGGAAAATGCAAAAAAGCATTTGCTTTCATGAAAAAGTGAACATTATCATGATAAGCTCTTCGGTAACCTGAAACTTGAAGTGTTTACTAACAGTGTTTATTCGTTTTGAAAACTTCTAAGATCTAGTTTTTTCGATTTTCCTGTCTCTGATCACCTGTTCATGCCCAGTTTTGTTCATGTTCAAGCCGAGGACCTGCCTTGCGGTGAGATGACAGTGCTAACCACTGAGCCATTGTGCTGTCCGTACAGGTTATACTTACCATCTCTTGAGAGACGTCCTTTCTCCAGCTCCTTTCTGGAGATGACGCCTGAGGTGAGATCCTGCTCGTTGTCGCTGTGCTCCTCTTGCTGTTGGGACTCCTGGGTGCTGGGGTAGAGCTTCCCAAAACCTTCAGCGACTTCCCTCTCATCAATGAGAGAGGGAGCAGCCTGCTTCTCATCCACTTCTGAGGGGTCATAGAACATGTTAAAGAACCAATTAGTAACACACCGAACACTATTCCCAGCAGTTATAATGCATTTTATTTTAAGTGCTGCTGAGCTAGCTTTAGTGGGAAATCAGCTGAGTTGCTTGATCAGGATGAGGACACTACCTCTGACACGAATACAGATGGAACTTTTCAAAGTTTCTAACAATAGCAGATGGTGAAATAATCATTTCCACAATGTTTATCCTCTTCAGTAAACAAAACAAGCTCAGGATGGTAGAGTGGAAGCAAATCCTCTTGGTCATAATTAGTTTAACACATTGATGTTTAACATTTCTAAACATGGAATCATTATAAACTGAGCTGCAAATGATGACTTCTTCATCAGTTTAATGGAATAAATACAGAAAAAAAGTGAGACTTGGCTGCAGCAATAATTGAAAGAAGATGGTCTCAAGAGTGAGCCATAAGCACAGACAGTCTATGTCAAATAAAGAACTGTAATCAAATCAAATACATCCCTATTTTACAAACACAAGTTTGAAAGGCAGTGAGAGGGATAACTCTGGCAGACTTTGAGGAGTGCATGCATGCGCACATACACGTCGTAGATGGAATTACTAAGAGCAGTGAGCCTGTACAAATCCGAGGAGGGAAAAAAAAGCTTGTCATTCACATAAGGTGTATGTGTGTGTGCACTGGAGCAAGAATTGTTGGGGAGCTTTTCTGATACACTCTCAGCAGAGAACTAGATCACTGCTTTCAAAATTATCCTCCTTCTTATCTGTCCCCCACCTCCCCTTTTCATTTAAATAGCTTGTTTATCGGATCCCACACCCCCACTTCCCCAAAACAAGACTAATCCAAAAAGCCACCTGTCATAGTTTATCTTTCCCCTGCCTTCAGGAAATCTTTTGTGTTTGACTTTGAGATCTATTTTACTGTTCAGGGGCTTGCCAGGGACTGAAGTTGTAGTTAGAGAGAAGGGAGATAAGGTGACCAGGGAACAGCACAGCTGACAAGTAACACAGGCTGTACCCCCAATGACATTTCCTCATACTGATAATGGTAAAACCTTTTTGGTGCAAGTTTCTGCTGTGATATGCTGCTGTGTAACACTCGGCTCTGACTTCACCCTGCTTGTGTCAATAGAACTATCAAACCACCTCCTGCTTCAACGTGACAATAAGCATGATTTATAATAACAACCAAGTTCTTAAAGTGGCAGAGAACTGTTTATATGGATTCCTCCATCATATTTGTAGATTATAGTATTGGTTTGATTTATTGTGACAGGCCAACTGTAAAAGTAGCATTTTTGTTATATCTGTCACTCAAAACAACTAAATTTGCTCCACAGACACATCTTGTTAGTGGCTGGCATGTTTGCAGATAGAGGGTGTTAGTATAACTTAGAATATATCTTGACAAAGACTGCACTGATCCTATATCTCATTGACACATTCAGTGCCCGTATTTATGAAGACAGATGCTGATGCAGATTGGTGCTTCAAAATTCCTCCTAGTAAAGTTAACCTCTGGCTAAAAATACTCCAGCCTCAGAGTGGAACTTGAGAATCCTTAATGAAGCTTCCTACAGTTATTTCTAATTAGGGGAGAGATTGCTCCTAGGAGAGAGCGTGACGTTGCTGTTTTACAACACTCAGTTGCAAAGTATAAATTAAGACCATTTGTATGCTCGAGATGCTCCTGACAGTAGTGGATTGGAACATCAGATAATGATGAAATTAAACAAGCAGAAAACAAACATTTTCTATTGTGTAGGCATTACATTAGGCCATTAGAGTGGCCATTTACTTTAGCTTGTAAGGAAACACTGGCCAGTAACTTGTAAGCCATATTTAATCACAATATTTTACAATGCCTATGATAGACTATGCCGCAATCGTGTATGAATTGCACAAGACTGTGGGCTGTGGAGCACCTCTCTCTCACTAAAAATAAGGAATGTTCTCTTCTAATGTCCAAAGAGGGAATTGTCACTTCCTGAACATCTTGTTTTTGCTGCCCTCCAGTGGTTTAAGTACAGGCATACTCCATAGCCCAGTGACATCACTGCTGGGTGTGGTCATAGGTTTAACAGAGCACACTTCTGACCACACCCTGTGTCCTTTTGGTGGGTAAAGTTATTTATTACTGTATTATAACCCAGTGTCAGAAAGTGATCAATACTTAGCAACAATACACATATTATGTATAAAATGTAGCTCCTCCATTGTTAATTCTTAGATAAAGAAATTATGGAATAAATAAATTAATGAACCCACCACTGCTTGAATGCAGCTTGTTTTTATAAAACAAAACAAAATAAGATAAAATAAAAATAAGAGTAAGCTGATGGTCAACAATTAGCTTTCTCCCCTCCAACAGAACAGGTCCCTGCCTCTCCAGGCATCTCCTACCAAGTTAGGATTAGCACTAAAATAATTGGTTGATTAATTATTTTGATAACTGCTTAATCCTTTAAGACTCAGTTCAAGTTAAATGCAAAACATTCTACATTTAAAGCCTCTCCGAAGTTGAGTGGTTGCTTTTATCTGTTTTCTACCCCTATAAATTCACTGTAAACTTGGTTAAACAAAACAAGAAATTCAAAGGCATATACTTGGGCTATGGAAAATTTTGATGGGCCCTTTTCACTACCACGAAATAGTTCATGAAAAGAAAAAATAATCGAAAGGTTACATGATAAATAGACTAACAATCAATCGCAGGAAGTGAGTCAATGGGAGCCCTTACCTCTGCCGTCATCAGACTGTGCCACTGTACCTGGCCCTCTTCCTTCCACCATTGAGGCTACCTCTGGAACCGAAATGTGGAATTCAATTTTCTTTGGCCCGGCAGGGTGGGGCTGCTCAAATACATCAGAGGGCTGCAGCACTGGAGCACTAAGGACAGGAGAGACAATCAGCACTCCCCTCAACAGCAGCCTCTAAAGAGGAACCACAATAAACCTGGCTCCTGAGCGGCTTATGATTTGGGGATATCTTGTTCATGTCAACGGGAGATATTTCCCAGCCCACAAACTCGTGTTTGTGGCCAGGAGATACTGAGGTGTGTGTGTATTTATAGTTCAGAAACAGAGTTTGTGGTCCGTCATTAAGGGAGGGTGTGCGTGTTTGGTACTGAAACAATAAGTCTCAAAGTCACACAAGGCTGTCTTTATGAGGAAGACTTATTGTCTGGAGGTTTTTGTCCTCCTTTTTTAGCTGCCTATGAATGCTGTCTCAAGATGAGCAATGCGTGAGGACTGTGACATGCATGAGTGCCTTTGGTGTACCTCTGAGAGTCTGGTTTGGGAGCATAGAGTAGATCCTTGATCTTGGGCTTCTTTCTCTTTGAAGCTGTTTTTGGTCTCATGGGTCTCTTGCATGCTTGGTTGACCAGGCCTATCAGACGAACAATCCTGAAATAAAGCAAGCATGGGGTATAAGGGAAAAATTTCTACCATGGATGACAAAAAGAAAACTGCCCACTTGTTGGAATTTAAAAACATTTCCCTTCAAGCCATTTGTGTTTCCAACAACATTATTACTGATGAATGATACATGAACATGCTGGCTCAACTGGTAGTGGCTGTATGATGCAGATCAATATGAGAGTCAATTCCATTGCCTGGAGAAATATCTATACAGAGTTGAGTCCTCTCCGAGTGATAATCTGCTCCTTACCTCTCCTTGTCTTCGTCATCTCCACTCTCATACTCCGACTCTTCTTCACTGGACAGCTCCATCGCCTCCTCTGGTAAAGGGGGGAAGTCAGGAGGGAAGGGAGGGGGCATGGGGATGGGTGGCGCAGGTGGCAGGAGCTCAAACTAGAGCAAACAACACAAGATGGCTTACTTTACAAATACCTCTGCGTTCAAATGATTTCATGTGCGTCTTTCCCTAGTAAGCCCTGGACAAAACTGGGATTCACTTATGATCACAGTAGGGATGATTGATGTTATGCTATCTTGTTACGGATATGAACACTTCAAATAAGACACCAGAAAAGTGTAAAATATGGGACCTTTAATATGGTCATTTTACTCTCATGTAAAAAAAAAAATGCATCTTCACCTTTTAAAAAAGTTGGAAGCAGAACATTTAATGATCAACTAATCAACCAGTCATTTCAGCTCTAACACTTCAGAATCGATTCATTTAAAATTCTGCAAGAAAACAAACTTGTCCAATTTCTTCCTTGAGTACTCAGGCTTGCCTTGAAAATGGAACAATAGTGCTCTACTCTTGAACCATCATTACACTTAGAATATATAGCTCTCATTTTTCAAACTCTCATTTTATAGAAGATGTATAATAAAATGGCAAAACACTGAATTGAAAAGCTTCATGTCCTTTGTAATGTAAGTGCCTTGCTTCCCAGCAACACTGATTTTTCAACGTGTTGTTTGAGCTTCACTGTGCAGAATGACCTATGTGCTGAGTTTGATACTAGAAGGCTGTTTTCACTTTGATCTGCTGAGGGTGGAAATTTTATCTGTTCGTGCTCATACAAGCAACATCTTGTGACATTACAACTAGTTTGGAAACCATTTATGATCCAACATGCAGCTTACACAGGTGTAAGAATGGACCTTTCAGGGAAGTAGTCAGTGTCAGACATCTTGTGTCCAGCAGTTAAACTTTTAGGTCGGAAAATATTTGTAAATTCATAGATTCTATATTTTTCAATGATCAATGAAGGAGTAAGTGCAATTTTAAGTAACTTAAATAATTAATTAATCATTTTTGTGGGAAAAAAACACATAATCCCAACGTACAGTATTCTCATGTGTCTTAAAACATGTCTGAAGTGGATTTTTTAATATGAAATACTGGCCATCTTATAACAACACAGGTCTTCTTGTTAAATGTCAAATAACCTCTGTCTAAACCATCTACAGACGACTCAGTCCATCAGCCTGCTCTTCATCATTCAACAGTCATCAATATGAGCTTACCATGGGTGGTCTGGCAGTGACTGGGCCAAATGGACATGGTAAATTCATCTTGTTCATCAGATGAAGTACCTGTGTAATTGAAGATATGAGTATTAGAACAGTGACAGTTGCATCTAGAAAGTCATACCTGGAGCAGGATGGAAGCTGGTAATATAAATATACTGCTGCTCTCAAACAGGCAGCCTGTAACCTGGACTCCATATGTAAAACAGATTGCAAGGCTTCTGCATTTTCATTTAAAATACCAGGATCAAGGTGAGATTGAGGCTGAAGTGAGATACCAGTGGTGAGGCTGAGCATAAATGTTTCTCTGCAACACACTAGCACCACCAAGATGCTATGACTGGAAGTAGCACTAATGAACATCCAGGCAGCGCGGCTCCCAGGGAAATGTTAAACCCATAACTCATGCCTCCCACTTATGGTTTATTATTAATACTTGGTTCCCAAATTGAAATTTAAAAGGCAAATGTTTGCTGTTTGATCTTTAAGAGGTTGGATGCAGTTCAAAAACCTCTGGGACACTTATTCCAGAATCGTATTTCCATTTTACAATATGAATCTGAAGGCTAGAAATCTGTCAAATTTGCATTTATTACACAAATTCCAACTTTCCAAAAAAGGCAACTAAGAATACAGGGGAAGATTGAAAAGACACACAACTAGAAATGCATACACACAATGACCAACATCTGCATATCAAAGACGTGCTGGTACTGGATGAAAAATAAAATGTTTTGCGAGAAGCAGCAGTTACTCACTTGAACATAAAACTTTGGCACACTCATGAGGGCATGCGTTATATTGGTCAGAATGCCATTAGAAGGTGGTGGGTATAAATATTTCAAAGTGGGATTCGATTGAAATTTCAACCTGTGGAAGAGAGAGAGTGAGAGAAAAGACAGAATTACTTAAAAGGAAACCCTGCAGCTGCAATTCGCTGCCTTAAATACAATACTCCCTTCACTTAACTCACAAAATATGTCAAAATAACAGAGACTCATGAATATGTGGCCCAGCCGCTGAGCTTTAGCTAGGTAACTTATTCTTTATGACAAGCACTCAGCCAACAAAATGTAAAATCCAGCCATTAAGGGACATTGGGACCAGCTTGCCACGTCAGCACCATGGCCTGTCCACGTGTAATAGTAACTTTTATAAAGGCAAGAATCAGCACAGCATGAGAGAATAAATCTTAATCTACTCAGGCCTGGTAAGCAAAGACTTGGTGGTGGGGGTACAGAGTATATTATTTTGTCTGTTAGCTGCCAGCCCTGCTGAGACTGAAGTAATGCAATTAGTCAGAGTTCAGTTAGTTAAATGTTATCAATTTAATTTAATGTATGCTTCCTTTTTGATTTTATTTTGTAACTCTGGATTGGAGTCACGGCTGTCCAAAAAGCTGCATAATAATAATGGGAAATTTGTAATAAAAAATGAATAAATAAAGCAAATACAAGAATTTCCTTCTTTTTTTTTTTTTTAACTGTCATGATATTGAATTGTGCCATAGTGCCATTCTCAGAGTATGTATCCAATTCAACATTCTGGTGTGAGAAATTACATTTTATATGGTACAGTGTTTAAAAATAAAATGTGCAGTTATGGTAATTATATCCCAGTCTGTCAGGCAGCTACTCCATTCTGTTTATCTAATCAATCTTCTTTATGATAATAATGATTGTTGAAATGATTTTTGCATGAATTTGATTATCTACCTTCTGCTTCACCTGTCAAATATTTAAATCACTGGATGAACTACATTCCTGTCCTATTATTCCTTTATTAACAAAGTCTCAGTTAATTTTCCAGAAACTTCATATGTTTTTACATCAAATTTTGTGATGTAAAATGATAGACTATAATAGAGGATTTCATCCATATCGCCGATCCACAAATAAGTTTCACTAGTAACACAAGCAGTGGCTCTGATTGAACTGCTTGCAGCTTCCATTGTTGGCTGCTTGCTGACAGCGATGCTGCATGACCTCAACAGATGGTTGGATACAGTAGCTGTGTTCCTGCAGTATCTCAGTGCAGTTTTTCAAAGTTTACACACTGCAGATTGAAACAACAAATCCCTTTTTTTCTTTCAGAGGCCAAAGATTTCCTCTTGCAGATCAATGGAGTGAAGTCTGCGTAATTTATAACTGATACATTAATGCAATGAGTTCTGGAGCTCATCAGCAACAGTGTTACAATTACACAGCATCATTGCTTTTTTTGTTCAATTCCAGATTATATTCTTGTCAGAATGAAATCGACGTCGCTGCAGTATTTCAGCAGAATTCTCAACTGCAATACACCATAAACAGAACAAAATACTTATTTGCATACACCTATATGAATCCCAATCAGGATATTTCATCTGCATTTATTCACATTAAGGGCTTCACATAAATAATCAGTTCAGTATAGATCCATGCTACAAATACATTATCAAGCAAACTGCAGCATATCAGGAGGTGGTCAACACAGCAAGAGAATAATACGGGCTCTATATATTGATCCATCATTTACCAAGTAACACATTTCCACACATAACATTGTATTAGGACATTAGATTGTATAACATTAGAACATGATGCTCTATAATATGAGAGGAGGGAGAGTGGGTTGCAGTATCTGCCGCAGCCTAGACTGTCAGTATTGAAGCAAGAGGTATCAAAGACCACCTGGTCCCACCAAATGGCAGGACAGACGGCATGTCAGATGATCAGTGGCGGCCTGACCATCTAATTGGACACAATGCTGTTGACTATTCTGACTGCAGCTCTCAGATTCTCATCCAGGTTAACTGTCAGCTGGCCTCTAGGCAGCCTCTCTACACAACTAAACTGACAGCACTTTGACCAGGTTTGGAAAGTATGTGTCACACGTGGATATTTAATAGGATGACGTAGTATTTGAGTGGGTAATGGCTTAGACCAGTGGTCACCAAGAGTGATAGGGAACCGCTTGTTACCAAACTTTGGAATGTAATTTAACCTCTATTTTTACCACACAAGGCGGGGCGAGAAGACATATTTAGATTTCTACAGAGTAATGCACTAGAGAATGACATAGTAACACACTGTTTGTATATAACTGATGTATAAAAGTGTCTAAATTTCTCAAACTGAGTGTGGGAAGTGATCTTACAGATTTATCAGGCAAAAAACAAAACAAACGTAGATAGCTTCACGCCTCATTTGAGAAATTAGGTTCAAATAAAAACATAAACCAAAATTTACAAATATCAAAACCAAATCTATACCAAAAACTGCATAATGACATATTCAACACTTACCCAAGGCTTGGTGCAACACCAGTCTCTATGAGAGGAATATTTGTCTGTTGGGTCTCCTGCTTCTTCTTCTCTTCTTTAACACGTTTACCACTGTAGAAAAAAAGAGAGAGAACTTGTTGAGCTCTGTTGTGCTTACATGATGTTCAGACTAGGGATGCTCATTTCGAATTTTTTTTACGCCCCATAGCCGACATTCGTTAACTGACAAAATTAAAATGTACTATTTAGAACAGACAAGTGTCTGTAAACAAAACACATATTGAATCCTCCAGCGCTGTGTATAACCAGCATAATAGCCTCTACTGCTTAGGAAAATATTATACAACTTATAAATAAATAAATAGCAAATAGTAGCCAGACTTTCTAATGAACAAAAACAGATTAACAAAAACAAAAACACATATTGAATCCTCAAGAGCCGAGAGCACAGTAACAAGAACCGCCTCCTCCTCCTCCTCCTCCGCTCTCAGCTGATAATGATCAGAAGCAGCCAACAGGTTAACAAAATGGAAACTTGCAGTTGCATTTTTCAGACCTCAAATAAAATAAACAGGCTTAGTCTACCTCAGTCCTCGTCATAGGACAGAAACATGTCCACATACTGTGCGGTTATTCTGGTACGCAGTCTGCAAGACCTACAGTGGTGAATACCCGCTAAGATGGTACTGATGTGCCATGATATTTTAACTGTTTAATTTATAGTATTAATCGGGTTTAATTCTTATTGTCGGTTAACGGCTAAGCAGTTAATTATGAACAACACAATTTCAGACCACTACGATAGGGACAAATGTTTGGCTCCAACAAACAGGGTTATGCGAGTTTAACAGCCCACATATTTAAGTGAAAAACTAATGAATCTGATTTTACAGTTTGTGCAGATCAACAGTTTCTTAATTCACATGATTCAAGCAACGTACCTGTCTGAGACTGGTGGATCCTTTAATACTGTCACATGATCTTGGCCTTTAGCAAACTCTGCAACTAGCGTATGATCAAGAATCTCCAACTGATGGAGCCTGGTAAGAGCCTGAAGGAGATGTAACACCATAAAGGGCAGATTAAGGGAAAATGACATCATGTCTACATTACAATGAGCTTCTTTCAAAAAGACTATACATACACGGCTTGCTGAAACTTTATCTAATTGCATACACTGTAGAAAAAAACTCACATTTGCTGCTGACTTCTCACTTCTAAAGGTTGCAAAGGCTGTATGTTTCTGTGGAAAGTGAAATTATTATGTTATAAACCTCGGAATGGACAGTAAATCCATCGAATTTCACAATGTAAAGATACTGACAAGGTGGCAGTGAAGCCCAACCTACCAGACGACCTGTGCTCGAGAAGACCCTGACTGATTCAGCTCCAAAATACTTCAGGAGGTCCTCCTTCTCGTCCTGGCTGAGCTCAGCTGGTAAGTGGCGGATGAGCAGTGTTTTACTGCAGTTTGTTTGGACCAGGTCCTCATTCTTGTCCATTTCACTGTGGGGCAGCAGACAATGTTACCTCTCACACTTAAGTGAATGCAGTGTTTCCTCTAGGATTTTTTTCAGCAGTGGGGGCATGCTATCCGGGGGGGCGGGGGGGGGGGGGGGGGGGGGGGGGGGTAAGAGTCAGTGGCAAAGTTTGCACCCAGGCTCATCTCTCCGCTGCTGTGCTCTGCTCTCCTCCACTTTGTTTAACAACTCCTCCCTGTCTAATGTTACTTGTCTAATAAGATTACATTAAAAGTGTGAGTAACGTAACGCTAACAGCGTTATATAGTTTACACTCACATCACATCTGATTACAAGTGTGAACATTAAAATACTATTTTTTACCTACCCATCATCATTTACGAGTCAGTAAAAGGCTTATTATGCTACCTGACTAGCGTCTTCTTCATCTGTTGTCTTTCTCTTCTTAGAGAAATATCTGAACAAGCTCATTTGAAAATGCAGTCAGCAGTTAATACATAATGACGTGTAGATATTAGCTTAAAGCTATCAATTAGTTTACCCAAGTCTACCTTTTCTCCGGTAAATCGCTGCCTTATTCCTCACGACTACACTTCTCTGACTCTCACCTGGTGCCTGACGTGATGTCACTTTCAAGGCCGCGCTCTCGCGAGTAATTAACTCCAATAGGATCCCCCAACCACCCCACTCCCTCCCTCCCTCCCCTCCACCCGCTGTTGCGCTCATCATCACACAGGCTGTGCTGTGAAGGTGGAGAGATGTGGTGGTGGTGCATTTGCGACAATAAAAAATAAATAAATAAATAAATAAAAGAAATTTGAAGGCGTGGCGGCTATGATTTAGTAGTGGCGGGCCGCCACTGCTAAATGAATGTAGAGGAAACACTGGAATGTGTATACAAGTCAGTCTAAAACCATGGCCAACAACAGAATCCCATATAAATGCAGATAGGGTTGCAATTAATAATTATTTTCACTACCAATTAATCTGCTGATCATTTTCATCAATAGACGGTTCTTCATTTAGTCTATAAAATGCCAAAAAGTGGTGAAAAACAACCATCACAATAAGTGACCACACAATTTGTCCAGCCAACAGTACAAAGCCTCAAAATACTAAGCTTACTATCATACAGTATATGGCAAACAAGTTCTCTGAATCCTCATTTTTAAGAAACCTGTAGCAACAAATGTTTGCTATTTCTGCTTGGAGAATTCCTGAAATGATCATTTAATTCAACCCAAAATAGGTAAGCCTACTGATTGATCTACTAATCGATTAATTGACCAATGGTTGAAGTTCTATATGTGATGCTACGAAACGGTCAAGCAACAAATACTCTCACTGTGAACTGTTCTTAACACTGTGTCAGAGATGTGTTTATTATGCTGTACAGTGCCATGTATTTCTAACATAGTTTGTCGTCGATATAAACCATGTGGCAATGCTAATAGTATTAGTATTAAAAGTAAAGATGGAGGGTAAACCTGTTCCACTGTTAAACGAAGGCTCCCGAGTGAAACAACCAGCCCTGGTAATTTCTTCAATAGCCCCTGCCACGATCTGTCAGATTTGTATGTCTTCCGACAGGTGAGGCAGAGTTTAATATCCATTTCTTTGAATGAGGAACCGTAGTAAACTGGACTAGGCTAGCTCCAGCCTTAGCTCAGTGCTAGTCCTACACGTAAATTCATGACTTGTTTTAACTGTTTTATTCGTCTGTTGCCAGCTTTAGACTGAGCCAAGGCAAATCCGTTATATGCAGCTAGTAGTAGCAAACAAATAACTGTTTAAGCAAATATTAAAAGCTCAATTAATGTATTCAATATCATACCTCCCTCCGACAGCAGCAGCAGAAGCAGCCGGTAAACAAACACTGCCGCCCGCCTCTTCCTCTTCTAACAGAGTCAAACATCAACGAGCTTTACCGCCACCTGCTGGACTGGAGCAGAGAAGGTTTTATTTTTTTATTTTTTTATTTTTTGGAGGTCGTTTTAGATTATTTACCAAAAATTACTGAACCCACATCTTTGTAACTCGGATCCTGCCTTTTGGATTCTGTAATCCAGGTAATATGTGAAAATAATGTTCACTTTTTCATAAAACCATGATAGCCACATTGCTTGTTGTGGCATGGATCCATGATTGGCTGCCATAGCGGTCATTTTAATTTCTGGCATAATCTAATTCCTTATTACACCATATCTCCTGATCTAAATATGATAACACAGAAAGCTTTGATGATGAAGGATTAAAATGGTACCATACATCATGAATTCCATGACATTGTGAGAAGGAAATTACAGTATCTGAGAACCGATAGGCTAGACCTTATCATACCAGGTCTGTTACATGAATGTTGTGTAGTTTTACAAGTGTATTCCTTTTGTTCATTGACCCTGACAATACAGTGGCTGCAAAGAGTAGAATGATATTCTATATGACCTTAAAAACTTTGCTTAAAAAGAAATTCGTCTAACACTAAGATTTACTTGAAAAGTTAATTAAATTCAGAAACAAATTGTTTATTCTTGCAGCCTTTCTTGCAACCACAAGAGTTCAAGAGTGGACTGACTTTCCTGTGGAAAAATTGACCACAGTCATCTACAATGACTTGGGTCCAGCAACCCCAGTCTGTTGGAGATGGCATATTTGGCCTTTGGTAGAGCCACGAAGGCTTATGTTGCCATGTCATCCACATTGCAGATATCCCATGCTGTCATCTCGCTGCTGTTTGCAAATACAGATACTGTGCCGATGCCAGTGAAGGCAAAGAACACAGGTAGGGCCTTGAATTTTTTAGGACCTTGAGACTTGGCAATCTCATGGGAAGGTATCTGAAGGCCTTGCTAGTTCCAAAGTCACTCATCTCTGACACGTAATGGACCACAAATGTTGGTTATATATTGTCAACCTCTCATATGCTGTGATTTCCTTCTTACAACATCACTGAATTTACTATTCACCTGAACAGTTTATGATGTCATCATTGCAATCCTTGTCCATCAAAACGTAGACATCATCTTTGCTGTGTTATCATATTTGGTTCAGGAGCTATCATGCAAAATACATAATTCAGTGAAGGCAGAAAGAAAATGGTCACCATGGCTGCCAAAAAGTATTTTTGCCAGGAACAGTTGACAGTTGATTTCAGCGTATTTAGAATCATGTGTCTTCATTGCACTCGAGTGGCCACAGTCAGGAACTGCAACACAGTGAATTGGTTAATTTTGCATCAGTGCAGATAATGAGTACTTACGAAATACAGAGACCGAACTGAAACAAACTGAAACAAACAGAAACCCACGGAATTCACCTTTACATTATTATGATAATTGTTCTCTAGTGGTCACAAGCTAAAACTCCATACTCTTTAGTGAGAATTATAGAGATGTTTGTGGTTATTATTAATAGTTTTTAATATATTATTATTTTCAATATAAAGTCTGCACCATGTAATGTGTTCCAGTGAACAGCCTTACACACTGAAAGTTTAGTTATCACCAGCAGGTGTCAGTCTCATCATGTGAAATAACAGCTGCTGCACCAGTAATGGATCTGATATGTCAAACTACTGTATGTAGGTTAACAATTACTTTCAGTTTCCCCCTTTCAGCTACAATATATTGGTAAGCAAACAGTTATAATTTAACTTAGAGTATAGTAATATGTTTTAAGGCTGATTCAAAAATGTCCTCTATATTAACCTTCATTAGAAGTGAAAAAGGTTAGATTGTTCATTAGTAGGGATCACAAAATGCAAAATGTACCCCCTACAGCCCTGAGGTGATTTTCTGTGAGATAAATGCTAATCTATTAGAATCACAGGGAGGAAGTACCAGCTTGGGAAGACCTGTCCGTCTCCTGTCCAGCCTTATGAAGGCCTTCAGCTTCCCATACCCACCCCCGAGAAAATCTCCCCTACACTTCTCGAGATGCCTCCAAATTCCTGGCCAAATGAAGCCTTTTCTTTGAGGAACGACGCAAGGGCATTCCTCATCAGGGGGACACAATACCCCCTTTCACCGTGGCCTGGCTCTGAAATTTCACAGGTGATGGGAGGAACAGTGGACACTCAATCCACCTTCCTCCTTCCGACGTAATGCATCACACTTAGGGAGAGGAAAAGAGAGAGAGATGCTGATCAGGAATGTGGTGGCAAGGGAATAGCTGATATTTTCTGCCTGTAAAACTTTGGGGTTTGACAACTTTCATGACAAACATTATGTCTCCCAGTGACTGTACTAGATCTTATTTTTAATGAAATACCAGTCCCAGCCCACATAACAGAAGAGCTCAAAGAAAAGGAATTGGACAATGGAGGAAAGGAGATGAGTAAAAACTGAAACAGTCCAGAGTTACAAGTGGTAAAGACAGATGAAGGGCTGTTGCTGCCTCTGTAGGCGAGATTAGGTCATGTGAGAGTCAGAAAATAGCCTTTGGTCCTGTCAGCAAGATATTATAAAATACACAGCAATCACCGTGATGAATGTTGATGTTTGAATTTGCAGAGACATTTACATCAATTGGCTTTGGAGTCAGTGTCGTATTCAAGTCAGTGAGAGGAAAGATCAGCTTTGGAGAAAGGTTACCACACAATGCAAAGCACCCTCCATTCAAGTGGCAATCTGTGAGAATGTGAGGTATACTTATCTTTCACTTGAGTATACAGTGTACACAGGTATACATTTACTTTCTTTCCTAAATGTCTGTTGATAGTGCTCATTTTCTCAGAGGGGTTATTACCATCCCTGCAAACCACCATAACTAACCTGTTGCTCCATTGACTGAAAAAAAAATGGACCTACAGTATCATGTGTGACATCACTCCCAGGTTTCTGAAGACATTCATGCATGGTTTTTTCATTCATACCTTGACAGTTATTGACATCAGGAAAGCCAAATTTGGGCAGGTAAGGGTGGAGCCTGGATAAGAAGGAGGGGGGGAACAGATACGCAGCAACAAACATGCCTGAGTGTGAGAGTCCTGTTAATCCAGCTAAAAGGAGCTGAATATGTCTCAACAAATATGACCGAAAACAGAAATCACTTTTTCAGCTGAAGGTTTTGGAGTTCGTATCTACTGGCAATCAGTGGTATTGTGTCCTAATGGGATACTTCGAGATTATGTGGATTTTGCTTATTTACCCAGTTAGATGAGAAGATGAGCTGTAAATGACTCTTATGAGAGCACTGAGAGTGAACTAAAACAGAACTGCAGAATCAGGTGATAATTATCCATGGGTTTGTCACTATGAGTAATCACCTTCTCATTGTATGTTGTTATTTCATCATGTGTTACTGTAAAATTATTAATTGAAGCAGCTTTAAATGTAGGCTCCATTAAACTCTCCCAGAAGAAATGTCAATATAAACAATGAATGAATTATGTCAAACAAAAATTCAGGTTCATTAAAAAAAAGTCACAACTTTAGTACCAGAACCTAAAAGTTGGTTGAGGTATTTGGGCAGGAGGTGGTCTCTGGGAGAAATAATATGAAGTGACAATGACACAATGCCAGGGGAACTGGTTGTTCCAAATTGGAAGTAATGGAATGAAAAATAAGGAAAAACACCCAAGAAGAAAAACAACATTATAATCTTTCTTTGGTATGTGTTGAAGTGATGCTACTTTTATATTGATGGTAAGTTTCCAGACACAGTTTCCCACCTGTTTGCTCAAAATGGCTTTCTTAGAAATAAGGTCAACATTCAAAATTCTGCTCATGTATCTCTAGTTTTTCATCTCCTCTCTGAGGTTGTCCACAGAAATATTTTCCAGCTAGGTTCAAGCCTCAGATGAAAAAAATTGGCAACTCCACACATCCATTCCTGTTTGTGAGTTTGAGGGATTTACTAATAAAAAAAGAAACAACCCAAAAAATCCCTCCTAGGTTTGCAGCGTTTGACCTGAAGAATGAACCAATTTAAATAAACTTTTAATAAAAAAACTATATAAACACTTAATTAGGATCATTATTGTCAGGATCAGCCACAGTATGACTTATCTGGAAACAAAATTATATACACTGAATAATAGTTCACTGTATATGGAACAAAATATGTACAGTAGTCTTGCAAAGGGTTACAGAATCTGCACCTTCAACAGGGTTCTACAGTCCTGATCAACTCCCCATGGCCTCTGTTTTCTCTGACTGGGCACAGACGGAAGGCTAAAGCACCATAGACAGTAAACTCAGGTCATGTCCAGCCCCTGAGGCTTTAAATGGACTCTTTCATGGTCAGGGCAATGAATGGAAGAGCGAGGGCCTCTTTGGTAAGAAAGTGTGTATTTCCAGTGACCTGCATGGAAACTATATTGAAAAACTTAGGAACTCTTGAGCGTATCATGCCTCCATTGTACCTCTACAAATATGACACAGACAAGACTCAGTTTATTTCACTGGAAACTGGTTTGAGTTTACTGAGACTCACAACGTTTAGTTTTAGCGTTTTCCTCTCAACTATCATGTATTTTCTTAACAACCTCATCGGAAAAAAGAAATAAGATATAACCCCACTCATAACCCCTGTTGAAACCCCTGTTTTTACACTTTGGTTTTTGTAAGGTTTATTAGATAATAACAAGTTAATCAGTGACCTAAGCGGATTTTATCACCTTTACACATAACCAGACTAGCTGTTTCCTCCTGTTTCCAGGCTTTATGCTAAGCTAAGCTAGCTGGCTGCTGGCTCCAGCTTCATATTGAATGGGCAGAGGTGAAAGATATATCAGTCTTCTCATCTAACCCCCGAAAAGAAATAAGCACATTTCCCAAAATGTTGAGCTATTCCTTTAATAGCAGTAAGAGGCGGCAGTTGCCTCCCTTCCTCTTCCTGTCTGACTGTTTAACAGTGCATGTGTGAGTGTTTGACAAAGTCCATCTCTCGGATTGGTGTGGAATGCCAGTACATAGTGACTTGGGTTTCAAGTCTGTGCTTTCCTCTCTCTTAGAGCAGTCATCCTTCTGCCTGGGCATTCATGATTACAGATGCGTATAAGCCAAGCTGATTGTCTGAATGGTCTATTTATGTTTGTACAAGGTAAATTGGGATTTTCACGGTGAATTCCACAAATTCAGAGACTCTCCTGAAAGATGAGCCATTAGGGTGACTGATTTTATTTAGTTGACTAATGCTGATATGACTATTACTCTTATTATTGAGCTGAATTCCTGCATACTCGTGTGTAGCAAGTAATGTCTATAGGTTCACCATCTTATACCCCCATTTGGACTGACACAGTGACACATGTTAAACCTGTGTTGGCGGTTTATCTGAATGGTTCAACCCATGTCAGCCGACCTTCCTTTACCACCATCCTCTTCACCAGGGATGAAAACAGGGTGAATGCTTTGCTAGTGCAAATTTTCATCATGTTTTAATAAATTCTGCAAAAGGAAATGCAAATCTATGCACATTTCCATCCAATGCTGTTGCACAACATTAAGAGATGAGCTAAATGGTGTAATAATGTAGAAAAGAGGATGGAAATATGATATTTCTGTTTGTTTCATATTTTTAATTTAATTCTCTCTCTGATGTTTTCTTGTCTTCATTAGTCATGAAGAAGGGTTGTTTCCATTGCACTATCCTTTGCCCAAAGGTAGAAAGTGTTTATCAATATTTCCACCAGTTTCCACTCTGTTTTTTTAATGTGCAAACTGAAAATGCAAAAAGTTGTGGATGGAAACCCAGCCAGAGAGAGAGAGAGAGAGAGAGAGAGAGGGAAATAGCACACACATTGGCAATCAAGAGAGGGAGTGTGTAGATGGAAAAACGGGGGTGAAACTAAATGTAACTATTATCAGGTAAATTATTCAACACAATTCTGTGAAATTCTTAGGTTTATTAGTGAAGTGTTTGAAACTATGCTGCAGACTGTAGTCTCTGCTGACAGTGAGAAGCGATGAGAGCTGTCTAATGAACGGGTCCAATGCAGGTATTCTGTACAATAACTGTCAATATCTTTCACTCTGAACCAAGAATGTCAACCGCATGGTGGTGCACACTGGCGCTACAGGAGAATAGGAGGGGAATGAGCAGGATTCATGACAGTGTCGCGTTATTAAGACATTTCAGTCTAGACCAAAGCAGCTAACCAACAGACAGACAGACATTATAGTCCCTAGAGCGATTGTCTTGTTTTAGTCTTAGTATTTAAAAAGCAACAATGCACTTCAGTCCAATTAACCTGGGCAAACTATTAGCGAGCAAAGTAACACAAGGATACAATTCTAGTGATATCATTAAAAAGCAACTACAATATGTTGCTACAAGCCACTAATAGTGGCAGTGTCTGCTTCTACTAGATTCAGTTGCCTTGTGTTCACATCAGATTACAAGGCAGATGGTCTTAAGAGGTCACTATGTCCCAACCTGACAGTAGATTATTATATTTCATTGTATTTCAACCAGCAACAGACACACCATGCTGTTTGTACTGTGTTTAATTCATGTAAGAATGGGTGACAAAGCGTTGCTGCTGACAGATACACTGTATGAAGCCATCTGAGTACTGAAGACCCATGTGGCCTACAGATGTGCCATATTGTGCTGTATTAAACCGTTTGATTTTAATTATCATTTATGCAATAGTTGTTATTGTCTGATTGTCTGTTTCTAAGTAAAAGAAAAGTGTTTTGCATGTCATTCTTTGTTACATAAAATCTCAGAGACCTTACGAGAATAAAAGATAATATTTATTTTCACCTTAAACCTAAATATAGCTTGTTCTGTGCGTACTTAAAGCTGCATATTCTGGATATGACAGAGGTTGATAATCATGGCATGTGGAGGATTCTGGCACTGACCTAACCTCTAATTCTCAGGAGTCCCCACAGCTGATCAGAGTCCATGCTAAGTCAGAAATAATACAACTTGTGGTTAGTCTCTGTTTAATCAGTATTTCCCAGAAAGCATTTGATAGATGGTGATGCAGAGGAAATGGCCAAGTTCAGCCTGTTCGGTTTACATGATATGTAGGTTCAGCATCAACCCCAACATGCACAAAATATACACCAGACAAAATGATGCGAGGAGCAGCTACAGTTACTAAAGACATTGCTTCAAGCTTCATTTTGCTGCTAAAGGTAACATAGTCTCACAAGTACAGCTGCTGCACTCAAATCATTCTTTTATCCTGTTTTCAAACTGAAACAGAGTTTTTTCTCCCCACTTTCGACAAGTGCTTTTTTTTGGGAACTGTTGGGTTTCTCTCTATAATATTAACTACCCTGTAAAATTCCTTGAGATAATGTATGTTATGATTTGGCGCAATACAAATAAAATTGAACTGAATAGAAGATAACAACCTCCTATGGTTCTACAGGTGAAACTGAGCACCAAATTCCTCCATTTTAGGATCCATGTAAACAAACTTCCGACTGGAAAGATAAGTGAATTAATGGTAATGAGGGCCCTCAGTTAATGTCACCTCCACTCCCATTGGACAGGCTTAAACCAGTTTACATGTTTACCTATCTGCCCTCTTCCTGGCCACGTCAGAGCAGGATCATTGGAGAAAGGTAAGAAGTGTGCAGGGATCAAACACGGTGTCATCCAATGTGGAAGGAGACAAGGGTGAGAGCAGGTCAGGAATCCAGGGATGAGGCAGAATGTGTGGAATGTTGCCTGCAGACCTCAACAGTGAAACCAGCGACCACAAAGAGATACCATCTAAGGATTTGCAGAGTAATGGCTCTGGGTCAAAGTTAGGATGAGTGACATTAGCGAGGGTCCAGGTCCAAAAGTAAATTCACGCCAAAGGCATGAAGTTGTTTGAAGGAGTGCCAATGAGACAACTTTGCACAGAAGAAGCTCTGCAGTTCATCTATTCAACATGACAGATGATTTTCATTATCCAAGACAACACAGACTTCTACTCTGTAAATTATTGTTCCACATTATGAATGTGTACATGTAACTAATCATATGCACAGTAGAATGTCACTTCAAACGTTTCCTTCCCACTCAACAGCTTGTTTTGACACAATTACATGTTTTCAGTCTATTCTGAGAGTTATGCAGGCCACACAGGGCTCTGGCATTATGTTCTTTAAAACACAAGAAGGTTTGGTTGATAAGATTAGGAAAGCGCTATATAAGTGCAACGCATTCATCATGTTAGCAGCTCTGGGAGACTGTACTTATGCACAGTTTGTGCTAAATGTAAACATCAGCATGCTAACAGCTCACATTATCACATGTGTCAAAGTCATAATTATAATGGAAATTTTGGCTTATCAGCACCAAACACAAAGTGCACCAAAGACTGATAGGAATGTCATTAATTTTGCTGGTTTTTAGCCAAAAATGCCAGAAGTTAAAATATCGACCTGATGATGGCGCTAGATGAGGATCGCCAAAGTTATTACAATTCATCCTGAGGGAAGCTGGAATGTCTTTTATGGCAATCCGTCCAACAGTTGTTGAGATATTTCACTCAAAGCCACATTTCAGTCTGAAGTTGCACAAACAGAAAGGTGAGGGGATCACGGAAGTCACTGCGAGTCATTGTGTGGGAATCATGACATAATTTCATAGTAATCCATCTGATAGCTTGGAACACAACATAAACGACTGCATGCTTCATGGATGTACAATCAGCTGACAATATGTGTATTTTTACTTCCTGTCAGTGAAAATCTCATCAACAAAACACATCCATCCTTGGAATTGCAGTAGCTTTCAGTTTATAAAGTTTGCAAGTGAGATCTCTATTTTCATCACAGAAACCAAAATGTATGCGGCGACACAGCTGTTCCTTTTCAGCTCTAACATCCCTTAATAATCACAATTTTCCAATTTTACTACCATGCTCTTTGATGTTTCGTCTCCCCAATCCACCAGTTCAGCCACACTGCCCTATCCAAGCCGATAATTATCTCTCTAATGCACGGGCACCTCCCTCAGTTTGACTGGGCCACATGGTGAATGGAGGCACACAGATGGACCAGAGCAGGCGTCTTTCACTTGTCTTCAGGAGAAATTTAGTTTTCTGGGGAAATCATAAAGCCTTTGAAGTCGGTTTTACCAAGAGATGGCTTAACAGCAGGGGCTGTTTACATGTAACAGTTTCGGTTTGGGGGCTGTTGTTTGGCCTCTGTGTGGGAAGTTTCCATGTAAAACAATTAGGTATCATTTGTTTTATCTCCAGTGCATTCTGACATTACCACAAAATGCCTCCCTTTGAACATGCTTCACAGATGTAAACTCTCAAGCTTTAAACAGCAATTCCCATCCCTTCAAATCATTTCTCCAACTGGATCTCCAAGGGAGATCCATCCTATCATGTTAATCTTGTATAAGAAAAATCTCTTTTCCAGAATAAAGTTAAAGAAAAAGTCAGCATTGCTCTGACGTCATAAGAGCGAGCCACAAAATATACCCACAGAGAGTAAAATGCAATCGGTAACAAAAGACTGCACATACGGAGACCATTCACATCTCTAAGTGATTCCAGACAAAGCATTGCTCACAGCACTGCCAATATTCACCCAGCTGTCAGTTTATTATATCTAGCTGTGTTGTTCATCTGTTCTCCTGAGATCATTTCTTGCTTTAGCCTCACTGTTACCTGAGCTCTTCCTTTCTTATACCTTTTCCCCACAGCCACCTGCGGCTTGTGGTGATATCCACAACCCACAGTATTATGTAAGTAACATGGAGAGGTTTGTAGTACACCAAGGTTAGCGTTAAAAGGCCATTTAAGGACAGTCCTACCATTATAAAGTGGGGAAAATGTAAGAATCTGACATTAAGATTCCCACCACTCCCCATGTCTCGACTTCTAGTCTCCACCACTTCTCCTGGCTGGCTGCAGTTCTTTAACTATAGAAGACCTGAAACTGTTCAGCCACTCATATTTGTTAATAATTCAATAACAGTTGTAAGCTTGTTAGCTGTTGATGATACTTTAATGAAGCCAGCGGTGGTTCATTTACTCAAAGTATATCCATTTTCTGCTACGTCCTGCATCTACTTTCACAGGGAAATATTGAACTGTTTATTGGTTAGTTAGTAATTTAACTAGTTACTTTACCATTTACTATTGAGTTATTTTAAAGATTAGGGTTTTACACACCAAAAGTGACAGGTTTATAAAGGACAATGCATTGATATAAACTGACCAACTGTATACAGTCATTAAAACTGGTTCCATTATGATGCTGCCTATGCATTAATGTGTCAGTAATAATAGTACAGTGAGATATTATATGATGATATGATTTTTAAAAGGGTTGGTCTGCAAATAATTTGTACTTTTAATTTTGGTACTTTAACAAAATTTTGCTGATATAACTTTAGTACTTAAACAAAGCAGGACTTTTACCTTAAATGGAGTTGTATTAAATTTTGATGTTATCCCCTTTAAGGACCTGTTTACTGTTACAATGTTCAGCTATACACAATTAACAGTGGTCCATTTGTGTAGAGTGGAAGTGTCAATCAACTCAACCACATGACCATTTCAAATTATGTTTCATTGTGACATCTTCCTCATCCATCGCTCCCCCCATTTAACTTCACCAACAAAATAAATGTAAGTTTTTTTGTTTTTTTACTAACACCTTTTCCAGTACCTGACTCAATCCTCTCTGCCTGAACTCACGGTGGGGGTAGTGGATATGAATGCACGGGGCAGTTGCAGGTAATAAGATTTATTTCTGCTACCAATCTAATAAAAGCACAGGCATTGTCCATTGTCACTGTTGTACTGTTTTCATACGTTTACCAACACAGGATTAGAAATAACCAGGAAGAAAACAGGATAACAGTAGAAGGAAAAAAATGAGATTTTATTTGAAAGTATGAAATTCTCAATTTTCAACCGGGACAATTATTTTTTCGTACAGTCATTCAAGAAGAGAGAACAATCCCGGTAAACCGGGACCAGGTGCTACTTTATCAATCAGACCAGCTGGTCAATCAACAGTCGCAAGTCACAATTAAGCATGAAGTGCAGCAGTGTGTGGATAAACCAAAGGATAAGCCAGAAGAGGTACAAGCGAAAAGTTACATATAAGTTCCACTGTGATATGCCTCTATGTGTATTTTATCAGTTATCAGCATTGTAATAATGTGTTATTTTCTCTGTTTTGCTTAACTTGCTACAACAATATGAGCTAACTGCTAACGGCAACTGTAGGTGGTAAAGCTAACTAGCATAGCCATTGTTTGGATGTGACTACTGTAACGGTGAGCAAACTTATACTGAAAGTAATACAAATACTAAAAATGGAGCTTCAAAACAAGAGTTATGTGGAACATTTTGCTGATTAATTTATTTAAGGTAAACACAAGAAACTTGTGCTACAGAAAATGTAGCACATGTGGGACATTTTGCTCATTAATAATAATAATAATAATAATAATAATAATAATACATTTTTATTTAAAGGCGCCTTTCTTGGCACCCAAGGACACCGTACAGAGTTACACAAAATTGATTCAATGATTCAAAGCAGGAAAAACACAGATGTAACTGATAAAAATGAACAAAAGCTCCATTACATTGAGGAGTTTAGCTAGCATGCACAGTGCACCTGTTCCATGGGACAGTTTTCACCTGTTAAATGCAGGAGGAAGCAATGACTGTGTGGATAACAGTCAAATATTTTGTTCTGTCATCTCTTTGCTTAATTGAATTTATAAAGCACTAATGTGTAATGAGAAGAGTAAGTTGACCTGTGGTAAATCATAATCAGTTGACATCTTTAGTACATCTGCTAATGCTGGGTTAAGTTAAAAAAGCACAGCTGATATTTTCCGACATGCTTTTCTGCAGCGTACCTGCAAATCAAGGGAAGCTGACCTTGGAAGGGCTGTTTGTCGACAGACCAGGCAGCTCTGGCTGGAGGTGAGTGCCACATGACTAGTCTTGAGCTATGTTGTGACCTTTTCACCAAACTCCCTAAGGGGTCAAATGTCAAACAGAGCAGCTGTATTCAACAGCAGCATCATACCCTATCCTTTTTCAGTCAGTCCACCTGATAGTGAGTCAATTATTTTCTTGGCCAAAACCAGACCTGATCACACAACCAGGAATTTAGAATCAAACTTTCTTGCAGTTTGTTAACAGAGGTGATTAAAACTGAGATAATAAAAGCAACTCAGAACCACCAAATTAGATTGTGAGTTTTCATGTAATAAATCCCGGTGAAGACTTAATTAAGTTAAATAGTTTCTGTAAAGATGATAACTGGAGCCTTGTCAATTCTTTTTACTTATAATTTTAGAAAACATATTTCATATTTTCTTTTCTAATCGGTACAATACTAATAACATTTTCAATTCCAACATTCTTACTCTTTATGTTAACTGTTTGTTATGTTGAGTTTCCTGGTGTTGAGTTATGGTTGGTTAAGTCGTTGATAGCAGTCTCTTGAGTTATTTATTATGAAATGAGGTTGCTTTGAAAACCAGATAATAATGTGAACATACTGTACATCATGAAGGACTACAGAATGTTCAGAAGGAAAGTAGTAAGAAATAATTAGCTGAGCACATTGCTTACGCTCATGCTCAATTTTTCCAATCTTCCAAGCAACCACTGCTTACAAATTATGACTGTGTGGTATGAGCACCAACGTGCAGAAACGTGTAAGCTGCCTTACATCCAGTAGGTGATCCATCACAGTGAAAACCCTGTCACTTTTACTTCTTGTCAAAAATGTGTCATTGCTGCAAAGATATGTTTGGTGCATTGAAGTGCTCCTGAGGATTAAGGCATCCCAGACTCTACAACCAGCTGCTACACAGCAACCTTTTTATTTCAGGCCATTGCCAAATCAGTATAATCCTTTTATAGTTTGTTGATTGCTTGTCTCCTGTCCTTAAAGCCAGTACTGTGCAGTTAAAGTTTAGTTTTTTCTACAAAAATAAGTAGATGAATTCAAAATTAGTTGTCTTTCGTCATTTTAGGTTCTGTTTATGACCACATTCTGTGGCACATCTTAGCACTGAATAATTAGTAGGGTTCTTAGAGCTTTAAGTTAATTTGTTTCATACAACATGTCAGAGTTTGTACTCATATCTTTTCTACACATTGCTTGGAAAATGCTGTTCTTCTCACTTTCCTAACATACATTTTAAGACTGCACTGTGAAACCAGAAAATGTGAGTGTGTTTGTACTGGGCAAGCGTGCTGTTTTACAGCAAATTAATGGCTTTGCTTTTGCGTTTATACACAATTGAAAATGGGAAGCAGCCCAACCCAGCAATATATACTTTATTTGGCCTCTTGTATTACTGGAGTTGTATAGACAAGTGCTTTTGTGCTTATTTTAGTTTGGAACGATTCTTCAAAAAAAAGTCTTTGGATCAGCTTTAGAGCCATTAGGAATATTATGGTCAAAATAGATTAACATGTAGGATATAGTACAGGAGCTGCAGCAGCAGGAGGAGTCATGGGAGGGTACAGGAACAAAGACCATGAGATAAATCGTAAGAATCTTGGTAATGCTCATATATACAATCATATGACACTCACATACAGGCAGATATGCATCAATCTTGCATCTAAAACTCCACCACATCAGACGTCTAACACACCCTGCTTTTTTATAATATGAATAGTGGCACACAGTACACCTCCTTCAAAACATCACTCAGCCAGCCTTCGAACCCTGCATTATGGGCGTCCATTTGGAGGCCACAGTATGTCAATGCCACCCCTGTGGGTGCACACTGCATGCTGTTCCGGGACAGTTCTCAACAACTCACGTACAGGGTGGGAGGGAGACACAGACACGTATGAAAAGGAGCTCTGTGAATAAGCTCTGACTCCTACTGCCCACAGAGCAAACCAGGAAATGTGAAAAAAAAGATTCTAGTCAGTGCTGGCTAAAAAGAGCAAACCTCTGCTCTATATTGGTTACATGTTTGCTGCATTATAATGGGATTCAGTGTGTAAAAATGTTACACATCATACATGCTGTATTTGTCACGTGGCCCAGCATCCAATGTGCGTGGTCTCACAAAGAGAAACTCTTAGGTGAGAGAAAGGCTGATGTTTGATATTTGCATATCTACATACATCTAGAGTATATGCATAATAGCCATGCTGTAAATTTTCTTCTTCATTTGAAATTGTCAAAATACTATCCAGTTAACTGTCAAATTTATTGATATGTGATATTGTCTATGATTTTGATCTTCACACATTCCTACCAAGTCTATTGATACTTTATCATCGGATCTGTTTAAAGCTTAATGATTTCAGTGTCTGAGATTAAATTTGTGTCAGTGTTTGTGTTGCAGCCAGTACTGACTCAAACAGTTAACAGTTTGTGACTGGAGAATTGCGCAGCTATTGTTTGCTGCTGATGTGAAAGCTTAAGCCTAGTTTCTGGTTGTCAGGATTCTGCCAGTGCAGGAGTCATGATAGATGACTCTGTTACTGACCTATCAAAAGGTTTGTTGCTTTTATAACTGAACTACACACACACACACACACACACACACACACACACACACATACAGAGAGAGAGAGAGAGAGAGCTAGTTGAGGCCACCCACTGTCACCTCACAGCAGTCCCTCTATCTTCCCATTCAGCAGGGTGATTCCCTGCTTTCTTCACCCAGTCAACAGCTGCCATTTGTCCACCTAAGCTAATTGTTCCATGACCTTCAATAAACATTTCTTCTGCACCCAACTATACCAGATCAGTATCAGAACAGACTATACTCTCAGCATGAACCTCTAACTTTCACCTTGACACCTGTAATAAGGATGGTGTGACAGAGGGTGTACAGTATATTTACTGCTGAATATGTCTGTTGTCTGTTTTTTAACAGCCGAAGCCTCACATACCAAGGTCATGCAACTCTCCTTACTCTACATTTTCGTCCTGAGGGCTCACTGGAGTTCTGCCCGGCCAGGTGGTGCAAACGTACAGCTTTAGATCCAGTTCTTTCATGATTGGCTTAAAACACAGCTGTGCAGTGTGTGTGAGATAAATTGTGATATTAATGGAGGGAAATTGGTGTAGCAGTCAAACTGTCCATGAGGCTATAATGCAGAGTTATTGTGCTGTGCTCCACAGCAATTTTGCAAACGTTCATCTTCACATAAACAAACTTTTTATGTCATGGCTGTTATGTAAGAGAACTTTTATTGTGGCTGGCTGAGGTTTATGAGCACAAAGTGGAAGTTCTTTTGACAAGACTGAATGGCCAAAAGTTAATATTTGTCCTGTTTTCTGAGACAAACTTACCTGAGATCATGATGCCAACGATTATTATTCCACAATGTGGCACACTGTGCCTCATATAGCATCAGTAAAACAGTAATTATCAAGCCCTCTCACATAGGAGCATCACAGTAGCCTTCGAAGTGATACTTTTATCAGCTGAAGCCATCACTTTAGATGCCGCTCAGCTACAATGTGCTCAGACAGAAAGACATTCCTGACTTTCTGAGATGGTTAAATGGCTTGTTGCATGTCTGGCTGCAAGGCTGCTGCTTCCTTTCTCTCATGTGCTGTAGTATCGGGCTGCTTCCCATTATGAACACCTGTAACCCAGGCCAGGCTGAGACATTTTTTTTATCTGAATGGCTGAGACAGACCTGTGGGTTTCACTCAGTGTGAACAAGAGAAACCTTGGAGAAGCTTTTCCATGTAGAAACTACATTAATCTGATTGTTAAATAATAATTTTGGAGCAGTGCCATCACAATTTGTAAATCATACATTGACTTGCATTTAAGAAATGATTCATATGTTTTTAACATTTGCTCTTTCTGGCGATTAAAGACACCTGCAGCCATAAAAATTTGGCATGGTGTAATACTTAAGAAAGTATTAGATCATAACAAAGCATTTGGAAGAGATTTATGAAATAAGAGAAAACACCATGTGAACCAAAACCAGTTATAGTTACAGCTTGCAGTACAGTAAATGACTGTTATAAATGATGTGTAACTCATAAATGGAAGTGGTTCTGTAAATTAAGTATGACAGTGAAAATACATGGTTGTCACTGGCAGGGCAGGGTGCAGTGTATGACAAGGAAGAGTCATTTTGAATGGCAAAAATAGGCTACATCCCCCAAAAAACCCCAAAGCCTTGGCACAGAAACCTTCAAACAAATGAAGTCCTGGCTTTCCACAGATTACCCCAAATTTCCCAAAACTGGGTTAGGCTTCTAATAAAAGCTTTTCAGTCCCAGTGTGACTAAACTTGCCAACTGATACAATATTATAAAGTGGATTTATTCTCATGAAATACCGTGGCAGCCAAAAATAATGTTAGTGAAGTGAGGGGACTTTTTCTTGCTTGTAGAGGACTAGAGTGAGTGTGAAGAAAGAGCTCTTTATACTCTCCTGTGTGTATGTGTAAACAGTGACAGACAGTGGCTGGTCGCTGGCTCGAGTGTGCCTGTGAAAAGTGCTTGTGTTTCGATACCATGTCAGGTAAAATTCGTGGCAGGGAGGCGAACTCTTCTCATTTTAACATTTCTGTGATAAACGTGTAACAGATTTTGAATCCAGGTCTCTGTGGGATTTTTTTTTTTGTTAAAATGTCCCCTCTACTGGGTCTTTGCCAAATGGCTTCTCTGTCAACAAGTATTTTTAATAGCTATAGAATCCTGACCTATGATTTATGGTTTTAAGGAATTACCAAACAGTAACAGCTGGGTAACTTTAATTTTCTTGAATTTTTGTTCTACTAGTTTTGACTATTTCTAGCAAGTCAGGGGTGATATAACTATATTGAGTCCACCTTCTGTACACAACACAGCATACTTTCCTAATATGTCTCTTGTACTCATCTGACCCACTATTCAGCCTCTTATTAGGACCTGACCTGTTCATATGGACAGCACAGGAGAACTGTCAAAACACTGAGGCATTAAACTCCTCTTAATCTGTTTTAGCATTTGTGCTCACAGCTGTTTCTCCTCATTTTTCACTCATTAAGAAAATGGTTTGAAGAGGAGCTAGATCCATAAATTGACCTGACCAATAATGTTAGCTCGTTGTAGATATATTGGTTTATGTTGGTATATGACAGCTGACAAAAATACAGAAATGCCAAAGATGTTTGAAACAGTGTCACCATTCTATAGTTTATCCACCTAGTGACAGTTTGCACTATCAGCTTGCTAATCTTGGTTAGCTCATGTAGTGCAACATTAGCTCTAGCTAGCTGAAGTAAGCAAAACTATAACTTAAGACAAAAGTTTGAAACTAGCTCACATTAGCATGCTTTCATAGATACTTACAGTCTAACTCAGGAACTCTGAAGGGAAGAAAGTATAAGTATAAGTGTATGAAAGAAGCTAGATAGTTAGCTACTGCTACTTACATTTACCTACATTGTCTCAATTTGCTTGCCTGACACACGGGAGCATACTTGAAGATGCAAGCCACTGATAGGACATTCAACTGATGTCAGGGTTAGGAAATTGTAGGCTATTGTCCATTTTAGGGGTGTGTGAAATTTTATTACAAGATTCTTCCAGGCATGAATATGGGAAATATATTATAATATTTACGATTATATGTAAGAGGGATATATAAATATTTCAACCCCCTGTATGACCTCTTTTGGGGGGGAGGTCTTAATCAAGGGGGTCAGAACCCCCAGTCTCCCTGTAATTCAAACCTTGGACTAGACTGCATGGCAAAAGAGATTATTCATCACTTGTCTGGCAGCAGTTAGTTGGCTTGGTTATCTGTTGGTTTTAGGGCCATCTCATTAGTGGAGACAGTAACAATTTTGGACAAAGGCTGGTTGTTATTATAGTCACAGCTGATAACAATTACATGCACATGCTGGCAGTAATCATGGGAGAATATTTGAGACAGACTATATCCTTTAGACACAGATTTTTACATTTTTTTATAATTAGAAAATGTTAATGACCACAGATCATCTCCAATTAGCTGTTCAAACCTAGTTGTCAAAAAGCCTCATTTCTGAAACATAAAATACAAAGTATTTTCTTGTAGTGACTCAAACACATTCACTCTGCAGTACACTGCTGTGACAACTATCATTTTGCATGCTCACTTACTGAAGCAGAAACTTTAACTACAGGTAAAAGTAACACAGCTGTAGCTGTCGCTATTACTACTGAAAATACTGCACTTACAAACTCAGCTGACTTGGGAGAATCGTCTGTGACTTTACACCTAACAGATTACATACTTGAAAACTGACTTACACTGTTCATTATAGTTGTCTACAGCTGGTGACAATGCACCTCTAACAGAGGAGTTGTGGTCTATTCAGTTGCGAGTGTACTGGCAGCATTACTTGAATGAAGGGGGGATGTGCTTCCCCATTGTCCAGATTTCCCCCATCTGACAGGAAATCAAAACAGCAAACTTCAAATCACATGTGCCTTACTGTTCCTGAGGCTACCATCTGCTGCTGCGCAGCATCTTTCAATCTCATTCATTACTGACAGCCTTCACATTACTAATATCTCCTTTGAGGTGCACACTTGACAGTCTAAAGTAAAATTATTTTATGAACTCGAAAACTCAAGAAAAGTAAAAAAAAGTCAAGGAACATTATGCACTTCTTAATTCTTTAATTGGAATAATTTCCACTGAATTAAAAATGCACAAGAATCCACAAGAACCCACTGAAGACCCTGGTGCCCACTTTGGGGACGACTGCCCATGCTTTCTGAACCACGAAACCTTCTCTACCCAGACGCCCATTCATCCCAGAGAAATAGCTTTTTTTTCTGCCGCTAGGCATCCAGGTGGAGCATCTGATACAGTATGGCTGGGAAAAGGCTGAGTCTGGCTGGCTGGGAAAGACAAGCTGGCTGACAGACACAGACTGGTCAGGATCCATGCTTTCACTGCAGTGAGCCAAGAGATACAAGGAGCTGACTGTCCTCTGGAATGACCCCTGCCTCTAAAAGGTCATTAGATGAGGAGCCTTGGAATCCTTCATCCCCCTGCAATCACTACCTACGGTTGTCCAAAAGTGTGTTTTGGTTAACTTGTCTTTTGTGTCTTGTTTTCGGATATTCACACTGGGAGAGAACAGGTGGAGTTATCTCACAATGATGGCAGATAACTCCATGTGTTCTCAGTGACCCTATAGACCTACTCAACTATAAGGAAACTCATATTTATTTGGCATTTGAATGAGAAATTAATTTAAAACTAGGTGTAGTCAAGTTAAAATGAATAATAGAATTTACAAATAAAATAAAATGTCTTTGTGGTTATTGTATGGCATAAACATTTTTATAGATTTTTGATTGTTCTCCAGTGCATTAAGTGCGTAAATGGGTGACCACCACAAGTCACCAGAACAACTTCAATTCACCAGGACATAGAGTGTATTGGATAATCAACCAGAAGGATGAAACCCCTTCCTCCAAAGATATTCCTTCGGCTGGTATTTTGATGATGATTGTGGAGAGGGCTGTCCAAAATCTTCCATAGGTGTTTAACTAGGTTGCGATCTGGTGAAAGTGAAGTTCACAGCATATGGCCTTGTGTAATAAACACCCCACCCTGCAAGATCAAACTTCTCTTTTCTCTGTTCTTTCCTATTTCTATTTGATTTAAATGTAGCCTACCTAACGTGCATTGATTGTTTGGAATAGTGACAGATAATAAGAATTTATACAATCCACTAAACTCAAACTGGATTACACCAGACCCAGTCTTGGCACAGTGGTACAGAACTGAATGGTATAATTTTCCTTACACAACACCAATATCAAACCATTGAGGCTCAGCATTATCTTTTTCTCATTTTTGTGACTTGTGCATGTTTGTAGCCTACACGTGTATATCTGTGTGGTTATGATTTGCTCTGTTTGTGGCAAATCGTTGTCTGCTATGATTTTGAATTTGTTGAGGTTAAATGTTTTTTATGAACTAAATTAAATGGATGTCTTATTGTCACTAAGGACTCTTTCTAAGTATAAGCTGTACTAACAATTCCTGAAAATCATTTTGCTCACTGAAATAACCCCTTGCACCAACTCATGTGGTCTTAACAAAAGTGGAGTGCATAAGATTTTATCAATATTATAAAAACACCCTACGTGCACCATTCTGACATTTCATCATTCCCAGGTCGTGCCCAACTTTGCCCGTTTAATTTTTTCTCCTCTTTCCTCAGACGCACTCGGGAGAGTCTTGGGGGCGCATTACAAAACTAATGGGTGGACCCAAAGGAGAATTTCCAGCCCCGTGATTTGCTAATCGGGGGCTGGTTCCCTTGTCATTCCCCTGTAATCGTGGCTCTGGTTTGTGGAGTTTGCCCAGCCCTCCTGTCCGTGGACGCACCAAGTGTACCGACTGCACTCTGTGCCTTTTGGTTAAAGCCCGATTACCTTCACTGTGAAGGCTGGGCACTGGGAAGGAAGATCGGGGGCCTCGTTGTGGCTGAGAGAAGAGGCTAAAACTCCTCACATATGGCTTTTTTGTAGGACAGTTTCCATCGTCATTTGGGATTGTGGAAGGGACGTCATAAAAAATCACCTGAAGTCGCCCAAACGTTTTATTCACTTGTGGGCGCCCGACCATGGAGATGCAAAGGTGGTCCACAAGGTGGAAAACGAAAAGGTGGCTTATGGATTCCACTGTAACCGCATTCATCACTTTAATCCTGGTTCTACAGGCTGCTAATGTCAGAGCAGGTAAGAATATTAGGGACCAAACTTCTCTAATGAACTTTTTCTGGTCGAAAGGGGACGGAGCGGCGACCGGCTGGAAAACTCGGTAACTGATGATGGAGATTGGGGGATTAACTGATTTACCTGGACACAGCGTCATGTTTGCTTCATAGTCAATTATAAGTGTTTCCCCTGTAATTACATTAAGGCAAGAATTCTCCATATACCTGTATGATTGAGCCTCCAAACAAAAAACTTAGGTTCAGTAAAACTTCCCTGCTCACTACTGTGGTGAAGTGGACGGTAAAACCCTGTTCCAGAGGCAACTTAGACTGTACATGCTCTCAGGGGTAATTGCTTGAGGTGCACACATTTGGTCGGCCAAAACACTGTATTCATTAACACAGAGTTTTACCGCGGGCTACTTTGACGCATGAATGGAAAGCGTCCGCCCCGAAGATGAAACACTTCGGTTAATGAAATTCATCCTAAGCCGCTGGTATGTGCTTACTGAGATCAGGACGACAGAGCAGCCATCCCCGCTTTTTAAGATTCTGTTAGGCTGAGAAGAAGCTCTTTGTTTGAACTGTGGTCCGCTAGGTGGATGTGGACACGGTTAGCAGGGTGGATTTCTTCAGCCAGATGGTACTGGACATTTGACGCTGGACTTAAGCTGGTGTACATGTTACTTACCACGATGTGGCTCCTATTAATATGATGATCTGATGTTTTTGTCGGGCAGAAGGAATGTTGTGTGATATTGAGTTTAGCTGTAAATTATGTATATTTTAAATGTTGACCTGGACCACTCAGAAAAGAAGAAGTCTCTTCATAATCCTACACCTGAAGTGGAGGAGTGTCCATAGATAGATTGATAGGTAAATGCGCAATTGAAGGTTGCTAGGCAGCAGCTTTAGTCTGATAATAAATATGTAGCTGTGAAGTACATTTATGCAAAGGCCTAAGTGGATCTCTAAGCTGTCAGTGCAGAGCGCAAAGCCCCTCTGTGTCTACAGGGGGCTAAGTGGTCAGGCAGGTTCACCCTATCTCCACAGTGCCCTGGTCCACACTGAAGCCCAAAATGCCCCCCCACCCCCTTCCCCCACTCCTCCCTCCCTGGTGCCCATCTCTTCCTCTCAACTTTGAGCTCAGTTGTTTGGTCAACGGCAGGACAGCGCTGTGTTGTGTGAGTGGTGGGAATGCTTCCCCTCTAAGTAGTGAGCAGTTATTTGATGATGGTCCTTGTTGCACTTCCCTATGATTTCAGAGCCTTCAAAGAGCAGGCCTGCATATGGGCCTACCCTGCAGCCATAATAGCCACAAGTCACAGGGTTCAGGATTACACAGGCCTCACATCTCATCCTATAGACAAATCTGTAAGGAGTAATTGTTGCACACAAATACAGGTGGAGGTTTAGCAAAAATCTTTTATCTCTAGAATGATGTTTTTGCAGGATGGAAATTGAGCCTTGTTTTTCAAAAATAAGATTTGAGAAGAAGTTTGAGTTTATGCTGTGGGTTTCGTAAAGTTTTGGCACATGGTGTTTAGATGTCTCAAGCCTTTTAACCAAAGTTAAAGCAAGAAATCACAAATAAGTTGTTAATGGAATTTCAAAGCAGTTGCAGTTTATAGTTCACAAATAAATTTATTTACTTTTTCACTTTTTATTCATGTATCCACTTCACATTCCACTTTTTACAGTTGTTTGATGCCAGGTAGGATTGCAAGCTGCTCAGAAGATACCAGACTGGAATCATACTTCAGATTGAAAATCTCACCTTTCCAAGCTCATCAACTCCTGCATCTTTTTTAATCTTAATCACTGTGCTGCAGGCTCTGTGTTCCAGGGTCTCAGTCAGTTTCTTCTGAGCTCTTTATGGCAGTCGGGGCTGTTTCTGCAGGGTGCCCTCTCCATCTAGCAGTGTACAGACACGTTTTCTCAGCCCCCGGGGCGCAGGCTCAGATGTGCATTCCAGCAGACAAAGCTAGCATTTTCTCCTCTTCCTAATATGCTCAACCAGGAACATCAGTTAATCAGCTGCGTGCCGGACCTTTGACTGCTGAAACTGTCACATATTTATAGTCACTGTTGGATCATTTGGAGATAAAGCTTTTCTGCTTCCATACAAAGCCACCACCTGTGTGACAGCAAAATTGTGCCTTAACTCCAAATTTAAACTCAAATTCAAACAAATTCTGAATGATAACAGTGGCTTTCAGGAGACCTCTTTTTCAATGACATGTTTGTATTTAGAGTTTTAAGCACTATGTGATGACATGCTCTGATATTCATGTGGAGGGAATACGGTAAAAACAGTAAATGAGAGTAAATACAAGGTTGGGGGTTGTGGGGGGAGGAGGGAGAGAAATGCTTTGAAAAACTGGGTAGGTCTCCATGAAGTTTCCTTGGAATGACACTAGTATAAAGCCGTCTTGTTTTAGCCGGCAGCATGGTGAAAGTTAAAAGAAGGAGTGGGGGGGGGGGGGGGGGGTATGGAGAGAGAGAGAGAGAGACATTCTGGCTGAAGATATTATTAGAGTCTCAGGGAGCTGCAGGTGAAAAGGTCCTCCTCCGTTTACTAGCCAAATTCACCTTTCTGTAAAGATGTAAAGGTGGATGATGACACAGCAGGAGGGAGTTCATGATATCAGTGCACTCATGTTTTACACACTATGTGATCAAGGATGAGCTGAGGATGTATTTTGGCCCCTGTCCTCAAAATGGTGTTGCGTTATCTCTTGGAACACACTGGCTACATCACCTACGAACATGACGGAGATGATATCAAATTATTTGATCTATGTTTTATGGTAATATGTCATACTGCTCCTCCTCTTTAATGCTCCTGCAATTTGCATAATGATATTTGGATGATCCAGTAACTGAGCGATAGAGGCGGTCTTGACTATGTTTAGGGTTAGGTAGAATTTTCTCTCTCCTCCAGACTTAGGAAGGTCCGTCCTTCCACGCCACCTGAGTTCTGCTGGTAACTATTTGTCCTGTTTGCATAGCCCTGAGGGCAAAGTCACACCAGCTCATCACATGAACTCTTTTAAAACCTGTGCACACTCATTTGGCCACCTTAATGGATTGGCCAGTATTGACGTTTTCTCAGCACCTCTGTGCGAGGGTCGTAGCCTGGCCAAATTGCCACATCTGGAACATATGAGTCCTGGAGTTTGAACTGAAAGCAGCGCTGCTGGATCTCACAATGAGGTCCTCAGTTCACTCTCCAAAGTAAGTAGCTGGTTCAGCCTCACAACCTACAAAAAACGCCAAGTTGACTTTACTCTTCTGACGGAGCAACACTTTGCTGATGTCTTTGTATAATTTTGCTTAATGGGAAAGAGTTGGGTGCTGGGTTGACAGTGAGGCACTCAATTATTCTGAGCTGAGTTGAAGCAGATCAGCTCTCTATGCCTTCATTATGAAATGCATTGGTCTGAGTAGTGTCACCAAACAGAAGTTTAATCATAATTGCTTCTCCCTGCCACAGCTGGAATGTTGACCAGAGAGCAACATCAGACATTTTTTAAGACACCTTGTATCAAAATGTTAAAGAAACTTTTAGACCTCTACATGCCAACCAAAACAGTGGCTTTAGGGCCACCAGAAAAGACTTGCTGATGCTTTCAGACACCTTGGCATGATTATTTACCCTACTAAACTAGATTAGTGATACTGAACAGTCTGCCATTGTGTTGCCTGTATTAGTCAGATGTTGGTATGCTCTGTGGAGCGGAGTGAGCACTGATTTTATTTTAATATATGACACTGAAATGTAACAGAGGCTCAGTATACTGCAGCACTTTAGTCTCTCCCCAGTCATCTTCACCAAGCTAAGGTTTTATACTGACATGGGTCTCTATGCACAGCATCAGGCCACACAGGCTCCTTTATGTAAAGTGCATCAGAATGAAGAGAATGGAAAACCCAGAGAGTCTCTGGTGAGCCTTATCAAGGTAAACCTATCCAGGTGTTACAGAACTAGATCTCTGTTGGCACATTGTTCATTATACTCTTTGTTTGGCCTTGATGGAGACATTTGCTGTCAGATGAGCCCGTAGAGCTTCAGCATGGCAGCACTTCCTGTCTTATCTTGTGGGGGAATATTGTTGTGTAAAATATTATTTAACGTCAAACTATGTTTGATGTGACTTCCGGTAAGAATAGGGTATATAGTATCAATGACACTGAGACAAATGTGTCCTAGTGTCATTTTGATGACACAGGGAAACAACAATCAGTACTGTGATGGTCATGATGAGGAAAGCTGGGTTTCCCTGTCCTCTCTGACCTGCAATGAAATCAGTGCAATCATGTAATGTTGAGAGAGAAAGGTACCACCACACTTGACCATCAGAATTTGAATAGAAACCGAATTTTGCCTATTAATGCAACATTTATTCATATTTAATTTAATAAGAATCATACAGTGGCTCTGTTGCTGCCTGTGTTTATTTACCAGAACAGAATGAGGATACATAAATGTATTTAAATGTTGAAAGCCTACCACATAATCAACTGAATGAACTGATGTGCTGATCATGGTGATGAACCAAGCATACCTTTATCCAAATGTTGCCTACAGAATGCAGTACCATGGCCTAACTGATGTTTTTTTTTTGCTTCCTGAACAGAAGAACCAGTGGATGTCCTAAAAGTATTAGAATTTCAAAATTACCCCGAAGGAGTGACGAAAACATCAGGATTTTGCACAAACCGAAGAGCATCAAAGCCGGACTCAGCTTACAGAGTTGCCAAGCAGGTCCAGATCAGTGCCCCCACCACGCAGTTATTCCCTGGTAAGCGCAACCCCTTAGCCTAACCTAATGACTGCTATGATTGTTTTCGTGAAAGACTGAGCAAAACATACAGAACAAAAATCCAGCCTATACACACAAGGAACATAACATGTTTCCATAGCTCCAAGCTGGATGTACAATGCTGTTGTATTCTTGTATTCTCACACAGAGAACTTAATCGAGTATTCTTTGTAATTTTCTACACTACACTAAGCAAGGTTAAAAAGAAGAGATATAAAAGTGTTTACGAAATGACTTTAAGTCTCATCATTAGAGTGTTATTTACATCAGTGATATGGTGTGGCATTACAGTTGCATTAAAGTGAAATGGTAATATAAATATTAAATATAAATATTATATAATAGTACAGCTTTAACTAGTCAGTCATGTTGGGGGGTTCTCTGTCACAATAACTCTATTCATTCACCTTGTCCACTCTTCCTTCTTTTCAGGAGGTGTTTTTCCTGAGGACTTCTCCATCCTGACCACAGTGCGCCCCAAGTCCGGCCTCCAGTCCTTCTTGCTGTCAATTTACAACGAGCAGGGGGTCCAGCAGCTGGGCGTGGAAGTGGGACGCTCACCTGTCTTCCTGTATGAGGATCAGACTGGTAAACCAGCCCCAGAGGACTACCCCCTGTTCCCTACTCTCAACCTTGCTGACGGAAAGTACGTCAAATCTCAGACGTGCACTCATGTAGTCACATACTCAAACACACCCACGCACCCTCAGAGTCACAGTTGAAGCTGATTGAGAAGGAAAGGCTGCTGTAACACGCAGGGAGGGGAGTGAAGTCCTGGTAGGTGACTGATGGTCTGTGTTTGAAATGCTATAGGCACACAAAGGATCATACTACACTTTAATGTCATAGTACTTAAAACTTGACCAGCCCATTCAGGCCATGCCTCTTCGTAGCACTGAATGACATGATAGAAAGTCACCCAGCACATTCATGTATGTACATGTATATATATATATATATATATATATGTATTGTATTGTAGGTGATACAGTTACTGCAAGACAGATGTTCTGTCAGTAGTCTTCTAATTTGATCATATATTTTGCGATCAGTGATTGGATTACTGGAGTTAAACAATCATTCTTATGAGAGGTGGAGTGACTAAGCTAAAACATTCAAACAAGCCAACATTTTCTGATTTCCACTGACTCGTTCCTCTTGATAAAAGCAACAAAACAACCCAGATCTTCCCATTGTTGCACCACAGGTGCTCATCACCGGATTATCCATCTCATCAGGGGTCCGTGGGCACAGAGACAGGTCAGAGACAGGGAGACACTGGATTATTGGGGCACAGCAGGGACTGCTATGGGCAACCTGACCTCATCCATGAACTCACTGCCTCTGTTATTTTAGAGAGGGAGGAAAGGAAGGAGGGGAAAGAGGCAGTCTTAAACTTGCTTTTTACCCCTTTGGATTACCTCACCCAACCAGAATCAGTGCTCCTATCCTTTTAGCATAAACCTGATTATCTGCTCCCAGGTTCAGAAATCCCTGCATTCTCACCCAGAGCTTCAGCTTAGCTGACATGAGCCTGTGTGCAGGGGCAGAGGGGAATAAATAAACAGATAGGCAGCTGGGAAAATGCATCATTTGAAATAGTATTCTACAGTGTTTTACAGTGTTATTAATTTTTTTTTCACTTGATTTGTTTTTTGAACTTTTAAAGGAAGTCATAACCCGGTCACAATATTTTTCTGCCCTTAAATGGGTTTAAGATGAGATCTAGTGTGTTCAGTTATCACGATAGAAGGAAGCTTGGTAAATCCTTCAAAAATATCATGTCAGCAATAAATCTGCTTTATGTGCAGGTTGTAACAAAGAGAAAGCATTTACAGTCCCAGCCAGCTTTGTGTTAGTCTTGTTGGCTGTTTTGTCCAGTTTGTAGTTTTTGTGACCCACTCTCTATAGGGCAATGTTCTCTGTAGAGGATTTTTAACACTTCTTGGTCTGGATGCTGTCCAGCTTTAGCTCCTTGTCTAAATCTTCAGTGACCACAGTTCAGGCTTCGTACAGTCTGCAATCCCTGTGGATGTGTTCATTGTTACTAAGAACCATACGCCAAGCTTGAAAAGACAGGCACAATGATGACATTGATGGAGTGAAAAAGAGCATTATCCCTTTCTTTAAAGGGAATGGGAGGATTTCAAGTGAGCTGTTACAGTGTTCGTCTGTTATTTAAGCTCTTTAAAATTTTTTTGAAAAGATCCTTCACACATTTTCCTTTTAAAATACAATGTTATTCTTCTACTTCTGATCATAATGCACTTCAAAAGTTTGATATATTTTTTAAACCCATTGAAGTTAGCATTTGCTTTTCCGCCATATAAAGTGACAAGTAATCCTTCCTGCTGTATCGCTAAGCCCACCGGGTGTTGCATGCTTATTTTCCTCTAAGCTTTGTTCACTGCCTGCCCTGGAATGTGTCTCTATGATAGAGCTGTGTTCAAAGGAACTGGGCATTTTTCCTCCTCTGATATCAGCATTTACCATTCAGTGAAATGAATATGATATCAGATATACTGTACATCTGTACCTCTGATACACGCCTCTCATACTGCCATCTTGAGCTACAGTGGTGCCAGGTCTCATCTTCCACCTCAGAACAATGTTTTGACTGTGTGTCTCCTGCTCTGGCAAGGCAGGCCTTCCTGGATCCTGACACACACTTTCCACAATGTTCACCATGTCTGTCATGCCGAGTAACCCAGAAGGAGGATTAAGTTTGGAGTTTAATGAGTGTAATCCCGTGTTAAACAGGGCCAAAGTGTGGGGGCAAGAATGTGGTCCACTGCTGCCTGGTATGCAATAGTCCATAAGTGCAGTGGCAAACGGTCCAGAGGCGAGGGAGGTGTCAGACTCACGTGTGACCCTGATTAATCCTTTGCATCTATGGGTGTTGTTGATTGAAATATATCATTCATAACTACGTCGCTCATGTCTCTCCAAGCATTTTCTTCTGTAATAAGCCCCGTCATGTGACAGAATCTTCTGAGTTTCTTTTACCGTGAAGTGTTTTGTCATGTATAAAAGGCGGATTATAATCCTATTAGAAGTGCTGATAAGGTTATGTTATGTTATGTTACTGTTACGTTATTAATTTTACTGACTTTTTATATGACATCAGGCTCTACTTTTAGTAATTATCCTACACCTGCAATGTAACCTGTACTTTGTTGTAAGTGTTATATTTCATTTAAATGCCTGAATTGCTGGAAACGATTTTAAATAGGATTAACTCTTCCAGCTCTGTGCCATTGTAGTAAAGTCCTTCTGATGCTCCACTGGATGAAAGGACAAACGTAATCTCTTAAACAGTCAAGGACTCCTCTTTGATTGCTCACCTCTCCTTGTTGTGTCCTTGACCAGGTGGCACCGTGTGGCTATCAGTGTGGAGAAGAAGACAGTCACTGTCATTGTAGACTGTAAGAAGAAGATCATCAAGCCTCTCCCCAGGAGTGACCATGCTTCCATCGACACCAATGGCATTACTGTGTTCGGCACCAGGATCCTGGATGAGGAGGTTTTCCAGGTAAAGTGTAAACTGTTTCTATGAGCAAGGATGAGCTGCATACATTGCTTTTGCCACATTTATCAGAACTGTAAGAACACTGTAGCAATGTTTAATTATGTGTGACTGAAGTTTTGCCCAACAAGTAGTGTTGTTGTGAATTGAACTCATTATATATTATGCAATTTTCTTTTAGTGACCCTTTGACACTTTGTATACATCTCTTCATTCAAAATAATGGTATTTACTGTGTGTCCAGATTCCCTCTCTGCCAAATGTTGCTTCAAGTGCTTTGAGTTAGGTGGTTTAAGTCCCATCAAGGCAGCCTCAGCCCCCAGTGATGCTGTCAAAAAGGAATGTGGAGATGATAGAAACCAGAAAAAATCTGGAGGTCTTCAATTCTTTAGATTTTATGAGGACCTTCACCTAAATATCAAACACAGATCTGAGAAATCTGAGGCCTTTTATTTTGCTTCTGCTGCTGTAGTGTAGTTCGGTGATGGTGCAGAACGAGTTTTCAGCTTGTTTTGGACCTCCTGCTTGACCACATGAGTAACTTGGTCAGTGTGCTGTTGAGAAGCTCAGATTATATGTAGATGTCAGACAGGCGCATAGTATGGTTTCAAAATCACAGTCAACATAGTTTGGAAGCAAGCACTAAATACAGAGAGAAAAATGACTTCAGAGGTGTTTTTTTCTATTATTTGCTCTTACTGTGTCGTTAAATTGTTAAAGATTGTTTGTAAAAATGACATAATAGTGTTGGAAACTGGGGCACATGGAAACCTGATACTATGATTTGGATGTGTAGAAATGTTTCTCACCTCAGCAGCTCATCCGCGCATCAGTTGAGGTCCAGCTACTTATCCATTGACCCAAACGGTCCCAGCAGACACTGACAGTGGATATACAGTGATATGATGGTGTCTAGAATAACTGGGATGTTATTCAAAGGCATCCTTACCTGGTGGCTGCACTTTGTGATATGTTGTGATTTGGACTTAACCACGTGTAAGCAGTTAAATTTGGCCACCTTTTGTACAATACAATTGCTGGTTTGTTTGAGTTTTTATTTTGGTAACTACTTAGACATCTCAGGTGCTGTGGTGAAGTTTCTCTTTACCTTATAATTAGAGCTTGGTGCCACAGGAGCCACTTTTTCTGGCCACTGATGGAGCTTCACATTATTGAGGTTTACCAAAAATATAACTGGCCTTGTGGAAATGTTCTTTTGGATTAACCGATGGTCTACAAGTGAAGTGGTTGAAGTGACCTAGCAATTAATCGATTTCTAACTTGATGAGGCAGCCATATTGTTTTGGATTGACTGAGAGACGATACATCTAGTGCACTGAGCTAGAGTTTTTCAATCCCTGCTTTTGGCTAAAAAGTTGTCAGCTTTTACTGTCTGGCTGTTACTATCAAGTGGAAAGTGCAATAGCAGTTATGCTGTATTTTTCCTTTTCATTTCAATAAATATTAGACTTGCTCATGGTAGAGCAGGTCAGTTGGATTGAGGTGCCACAGATGCCCAAACCATTTACTGTGACTCCAGCAGAGTCAGCAACCATGATAGAAGAGACCTTGTTTGACAAAGATAAAACTATACTACAGTCACCCACTAGTTCTTCTACATTGTATGTGGTCAACACTGAAGTGAATCTGCTTTTAAAAGTTATGGCATGTAAACAGTGTTTTTTGGAAACATTGTTAAACTTGTGCTTGTTTTTTAATAGATTTTATCATAAGGCAAGTGGCATTTGGCAATTATTGAGTTTTAGTAATTTCTGTTATATGTAGTTCATATGCTGAAGGGAAAGTCTAGAATTCTCACTGTGTCGCCAAATACAGTGACAATAAAACCAAAGTTTAGACCCAGACTGTTTCCCAATACCAAATAACTGAGAAAATTAATAAAAATTCAAGTCTGCATCTTTCAGCCTCAAAATTTCAATTCATAAGGGGGACCCTCCCTCTGGGATTTGGGGTATTTTACCACCTCCTCATTCAGCAAGGCACAGTTCATCCAGAGGTGGATGCTGGCATAGCATGTAAATAATGACAGACAATGGCTGAATTGTCACAACACTGATGGTCTGTGGCTGGAATTTAAGGTCACTGAGAGGCTGCATGGGGGCTGTGTTTGCTTGTGAGAGAGTGCTGGTTTGCTTACAGGCAGCAGGAATGACTCTTCATTATTCTGATGCCATGTGTGAATGACTGTCGCTGCTGCTGTTGTTTTGAAGGTATACTTTTTTGGGCATGCCTTGTCATTGCCAAGGGGACAGAGGGTCCTGAATGTTTGGGGCCATTTTGTGTGTGTGTGCAATAATTTTTTTATTTTATACTTTTCTCTTGCTTTATTTGCCCCGTCTGACTTAGTGCTAGACTATGGCTATTTGGATTATGACACAGGCAGGTGTTTACTGATGAAGTTGAGTTAAATACAAAGATGGATATTATCATCATATATCAGACCAGATGAAAGAAATATCTGTAAAATTAAGAAAGAAGCACTGATTTTGCTTTTTTTTTTTTTTTTAACCTCATACTATACTTCATCATACTATATCAGTATGATGTTACTTTTTTTTTTGTTCGATTGATTTTTAATTTTCACCATCAAGAAAATATTAAATCAGTTGGCAGGATGGATGTTGTCGATATCTGATTGTTGACTGAATGAGATTACTGTCTTTTCACTTAACAATGAAGATCCACCAACTCTTGTTTTTTAGCTGCAAAATTATAAACACATTTGCTTTCACATCTCCTGTCAGTTGTGATTATATTTCTGAGAGGACCTGAAACGAGCCCGTGTATGAAAGTCAGAGTTCGGCCAGTGGAAGTGCTGAAAATAGGAGCCATAAGTCAGCTAACAGGGTCGTCTCTGTGTGGTTTTTGGAACAGGTCTCCTGTCTGTTCTCTGTCCCTGCTCTCCTCAGAGATCCACAGGGACTGATGCATGCTGGGATATACAGGGGAAGGAAATACCTCGGCCTTGTGCATTCAAGCCTGTGGTTAGAATGAGAAAATAAATGTGTGCGTAAAGTCAGTTTTGCTGAGAGGTACATTATGCCCAGGAAATGTTGCACATGAGCAGGTTCTCTGTCAGACCTCCTCTTGTTATTTTGATTAGTCACTATATTTAATTTTATTGGAGTATGAATTATGTATAAGAAAAGTAGAGAAATGTAAGAAATATTGTAGATGGCGCTTGGTAGTGAGTATTAATTTACAGTTTTTATTCGCCGTCTGAACCACTTTGGTAGGTGAGCTTTTGATTTCTAAGAGAAGATTTAATAACAAGTTTAATAATAATAAAACATTACAACCCTTTGCTCCGTTATTCAAACTCTGACATTCGTTTTCACAAGTTGACCTGCATTTTTCATAAACGTCTATTCATGCCATACCTGCCCCAGGTTGGGGGGCGACCACCGTCGCAAAGGGATCTGGTTTAGATGAATGGGAGTCTTTCATTGCCCCGTCAGGCCTTCCTCATTTCCTCATCTCCTCCCCTCCCTGCATATCCCCTGCTCACCCCCCTCCTCCTCCCTCTCCACCCTCCCCATCCTGAGGCCTCCCTACCGTGCCAGAGCCATGAGAGTGTCTATTCATGCCTGGCTGACATTACCTGTCTGAATTGAGCACACATATACATACCTGCCCATTCCTTCTATTCCTGGGTAGAAAACACTCATCGGATCTCAGTTTGTCTCAGTTTGTCTCAGCTGAAGGACTCTGTGGTGCTGAGGTGTTGTATGTCATGTGGCAATATTGTGAGAAGATGCACCATTGGTTTTTGATGGAGTTTATTTAGCAGCTCGGCTAGCCTGGATTGCTAACGGTAAAAACAAAAACCAAACAAACAAAAAATATAATGTTTTTTTGCTTATTACAGATGGAACAAGACAATACATTTCCAGACTATTTTTTTTCCTTTTTACTGCCAACAGGATTTACATTGAAATAACATTCCACCCACTTTAAAGCTACCTTTTACAATAAACAAGTACTGTAACAATTATTCTGTACATTTTTATTAATTTCACTTACATCCAAGTTACTCTACTGTGGTTGAATCTGTCACTCCACTGCATTATAAATTGCTGTTGCTGTATTCAGAGCAGTGGCCTACTGTACTGTAAAAATGCCCTTTTGCCTTAGTCCTTCAGTGTCATGTTTTGTAGGCTCGACCCTACAGCTGTCCAGCGTGCAGGCCCCTTGTGCCTTTTCTTGGTTCTTCTCTGTTCAGAGCCACTGTACTGTATGTACTTTGGGGGAGTGGCTAATTGTTGTGTGGGGCTGTCTAATTACAGTTAGCAATGGTTGGAATAGAGGCATGTTCCCCCGGGCAAAGGTATGTCAAAGGGCCGGTGGTGACGACTACTTGTGTTTTGATTTGGCTGGCGGTGCCCTGCACTCAGCCTCTAATTGCAACATGACATAGGATTCAAGTAGAGAAAAGACACAAGAGCAAACCTAAACACTCACAACATGGATGTTGTCTTCATGCAGCTACTCTGGGGAAGTCAAACTCCCTGCACCACTTTAACCTTTGACCCCGTCCGTGTATATTTATATCCCATGGTGCTTTGCGGTCAGGATGAGGTCAAGGTGGTAGTGCATTTAGAAAAAGATGTTGTATGGCATTATGAGCTCTGTACAGTCAACCAGTGCTTTTATTTCCCTGGTTTTATTTCTCTGTTTGCAAAGCATCACTGAGCAGCACATACCATATCACATTTAGTCTTGATTAGCAAAAAAATTATAAAATATCTTCAGAAATCTCATACATAGTTTAATATCATACCATTACGTACATTCTTGTCTTGTTTTGTTGTTTTCACATTATTGCTGAATACCATCCTCAGTATGTTGAGAACTGTCATGCACTTGCATGTTTTTCAAATGTTAATGATGCATTTAAACACTTCGAGTTCCACTCAAAGGTGAACACGACCAAGAATAACGGAACAGTGGATATAGCAGGTATTGAGCAATAAATGGAGTATAAGGATTCACAAGTCTCAGCTGTTGATTTTGACCCCGCTTCTCTCTTTTCAGCGTCTCTCTTCTCATTGACCTCTGACACCGCAGTCATTAACACGCAGCCTCGTGGGCCTGTTTCTGTGCTGTGCTGTAGGCAGGAGGGGCATATTTTGGAGCCCTGGCTTTGCTCCAAGTTGCCAGAGGCTTTTATCTCAGCAGTCCACAATGGAAGACAGGCCCAGAGCCTCGGCATAATTCTCCCCAGGTGTTTCCCAGCACAAAACATCTTTTACCATCCCAGCTGCTCTCACTAAAGCCCTGCCTGTCTGTTTCTGGATGCTTCTTGGTGTTCCCTTGTTGAGTTGACATCAGTTTCTCACTTGCCTTCTCTGGGGCTTGTGAACTCGCTCTTTTTGGAAAGACAGGTTAATGTTGCACATAATAGAAGTTGCACTGGCAAGTAGATATAGATGATCATTGGACTCATATTGTGTTATAAGTGCTCTTCAGTGTTGTTTTTCTCATCTTTTAAACCCATGTGCTTGTTGGGACCTGTTTTGCATTCAGAGGCACACCTACTGTACAATAGGTAATCATTGTCTTCTCTTGTTTCCATGCGCATTTACTGTTGAATGTATCTGTCATGATGCTTATGCCCTCCTCTGAAATAGTCCAAAGTGTCCTGGTTGTGCTGCCCTGATGGGGGGGTGGGGTTGAACACTGTGTCTCCACAGCCTATTTGTGTGCAGACGGGTGGCTCTCAGACATGGACTAATTAGAGCTGACTCTAGGCAAGGTTCAACCGTTCAGTGTTGGTCTTAGGGTGACACATGAGGTAATACATGTCAACTTGAGTCAGGGCAAGGCTTGATCTCTTTTTCTCTGTCAAGCCTTCCCAAACACACACACACACACACACACACACACACACACACACACACACACACACACACACACACCTCAACTGAGGCCTTTCCTGACTTGGCACCCAGGTTTAGTGCTGTCCCCTGCCTGTTTTGCAGGTTCAAAAACTGAAAACTTATTTGAGGATTATTCACCAAAATGCAAAAGTGTTGTTCATGTGTCTTCTGGCCTAGCTCACTTTAATTGCTAAAATGCTACAAACATTAACATATAACAGACAGTTAGAACTTGCAGCTCAGTTGTTGGGAAGTTTTCAGACAGTGGGAGTGAGATCATTACACTGATCACACTGCAGTATCCATAACTGCAGCTACTGAAAATGTAATACCAGCAGTATAATAACTTGCTATGAGCAGCAGTGCAATGACTGGCCCAACAAATTAGGAGGTTGGAATTAGTCGTCACTTTAAGATAAGGATAGATACCTGTCAGGCAGAGGAGTGGGCCAAAAACCTGAGGATGTAGTGGCTGACGCAGAACAGGATGCTTGTTATCCTGTCTGAAGTTGCAGTGGTCTCACATGTATTAGTGTCAGAAATGCATTTAGCTTGTGAGAGAAATCAAGTCCTCTTGAATGTAGCTTTCTCCACCCACCTAGAGGCACACAGCAAGGAATCTGTTGACTGTCCATCTGAAGCTGTGCAGCGAGATGTTGATGGATGGTTACACAGAGAAAGTTTCAAGCACCACTGCTTGGTTTCCCATGGGACAAGCCTTAGCACATGAATGTTTATGCTAAGGTACATGTAAAGGGTCCATAGATCTAGTTTTTAACACACACAGTCATACACATTCGCTTAACAAGTTGCAGCCTGTTTCATTTCTCCCATGTTTTCACTGCCATTCTCCCATTCTGCTCTTCAACGTGTAGTGTTCCTGCTGAGTGCATCAGGATTTTACCTCTGGGCTCAGGCATCTCAGTGCGCTCCCCTGCCAAACATCCTAACCAACCTCACCCACCTCACAAGAACCCCCCTCAGCTGTCTTTGCAATGTGTATAAAGGCTCAAAAACCAGCCTGCAGGAAATCGGTTCAACCAATTACAGACTCCAAAGAAAAATCCAGATGCTTTCTCCAGTATGTTCTCTGTCTTGCAGTGAGCTGTGTGCTTTGGCTGCAGGACTGATAACAAGGCGAGACAGTGCTGGAATGGTGTCAAGTACTGTGGTGTCCCGTCCCAACCATAGAGAGAACAATGTGGTTTGAGTAATTTTTCTCAAACCATTCTCTGGGATTTCGAAGGTTTTACTCTTTCCAGGGTGACATTTTAGACATACACATTATGTATTGTTGGTTTTTTGCTCAATGTTTCCTTTTTTTTTCCATGTGACATTTTTAGAGATGGCTTAAATTTAGCACAATCCCCCTTGACACTAATTGCACCAGACACCTTCAGTAACCATGTGGTTTTGTGGGCTTCAAATTAAAAGCTTTTCACATTTGGTTTGATTCAGCGCTTGACTGATTTTGTGGCCAGTAATGATATTGTTATTTGAGTGTAAAGGAAAAAAAATAATGTTTTTTGTTTTTTTTTTACTTACATAACATTTTTGCAAAGAACTCACCAAATTTGTTTGTTAAAGAGTTGGAACAAAGTTATGCTGGATATTCTATAATGTTAACATAAGAAATATCGCAGTAGTAAATATAGCAGTAGATGCTGGAGAGTAAAACTTGCTGAAAATGAAATTATAATAGTTGTAGTTTATTTCCTGGTCTATTTCCAGGTCTTTTATGTACTGCATGTACAGTATATCTGCCAAAATTCATACTGACATGATGTCTGTGATGAAATGTAAGCCAGTATTATGTTCTTGCCAATTTTTAATAGTAAGAATGGAATGGTTTCCTGTTGCACACATGGACATGCCAGGTGTTGCTTGTGTCCTGATGACAAATGTTTATTTGATTTCCTGAGTCAAACCTTGGCGCTGATAATAATAATTTTCCCAGTGTCTGAACTCAGTTTACTCCCTGCACCGCGTGAGCGTGGACTCAGTGGGGTGTGTGTCAAGCTGTTTAATCATACAAGGGGGGAATTTACTCTGCCAGACTCTATAAGTGTATGGGACCAAATAGATTGCATCTGTAATTTAAGATTTACATTTATGCCACTTTACCCAGCGTGTGTGAGTGGGTGAGCAAGATGAGACATGACCCTCTGTGAAGCCTTGTCCTGTCTGTAGCTAATGATCAGGTTTCATCAACCCTGGGCAACTCAAGGAGTTGTAAATAATTTGGATTTAAAGCATTATTTTCAGATGGTTACTCTTTATCTTTTAAACTGGCATGTGGGAGAAATCAGCCTGTGCATGAACAGAGTGAACTAACTCATATTCCTTTGTCTCTTTTCTGCAGGGTGACATCCAACAACTTCTGATCGTGGCTGATCCCAAAGCGGCATATGACTACTGTGAACATTACAGCCCAGACTGTGACACTCCCCACGGTGATTCCCTGCAGGCCCAGGAGCCAGAGGAAGAGGTCAGCCAACCAGGGAGGGTGGGGTGGAGGGTGGAGATTCTACAGAGCACCAATTGAGGTGCTGCTAAGAGGAGGATGATGATTGATGAGCTTCACAGTTGATGTCGTCAGGTTTTATTTGCACATGATAAGTGTGTGTCCTCATGTTTAGTCTCAGTTAGGAGGCAGTTGGTTTAAAGGGTTTTAATGTATTAAAACAGATAAATGGCTGTAGTGTTTTGGTAAATAAGTTATTAGATATTGAGACATTTTTTAAGAAGGCCAGGCTTTTACCTGGGTATGTTTCAGAAATCCACATCAGGTTTTACAGTGGAAATTCCGAATGATCCTGGTTCACCTGTACATGTTGTAACAAGAGAATAATTCACAGTTGTTGAAATATTATATAAATAGGGAGAATTTCCATAAAATAGATATCAGGTATTATAAGTACAGACTTGTGTGAGTGTCTGCTTATTATACTGAGTTCTAGCAAGACAGTAACACAGACATGTACATCTACATTAATTTATCCACAAATGTAGACAACACAACATAAGCTGCACAACATTATTTCAGCATATACTTGGAGGGATACTGTATTGTCCACATCCGGCCACACCCCAATCACTGATTCAGGTGTCTTCCATCAGGTAGGTAGGTAAATGTAAACTGTCTGCAGTAATGCTCTGGACTGGAGGTGTGGCCAGATGAGTAGTGCAGAGAGTAGAGAGTGTAGAGAGAAGAGATGGTAGTGTGAATGCTCAGGGATGCGATTCTCACTGATTGAATGGTCATGACACAACAGTGTAAAATGTTCATTTTGAAATTATATTGAAAGGAGCTGATAGGGATACCTATTCTGTCTGTCTAATCTCTTCCTCTGTCCCTAAATTGCCTTTTTAAAACTTAAGGATGCAATATAAAAATCTATTAACCCCATCTGCTTACTTACAATTCTCATTTTTGCAAGCACCAGCCAAGGACACAGTCTGTAGCTTTATAATCAATTTTAACCACTCACCTACTTAAACACAACTGCATTAGAGTTAAGCGCTACAAGTTAACCCTTCTTTTATATTTGCCCATAAATCACTGAGATGATTGTAAGGGGCAGGGTGAAACAGTCATGGACACTGACCAGCTGTAAAATAGTCCCTTTCTAAAGGTGCAGTGTGGTGCCTGAAGCTACGTCAGTGCCAATTTAACTGAGATCCAACTATGTTGAATTAATTTGATAATTTGGAACACACATGCTGCCAGATACCATAACTATCATTTCTAACCAGCTAAGCGTGATATCATGTTCAGACTTCACTTCCAAGTTGCAGCATGAAGTGATAAACTCTCATGACGAGAAGCCATTAATTATATTGTATAGCTTTGTTTTTTACCTGGTAGAGAACTACACAACTGAAAGAAGCTACACTTTCTTTAAATCAGAAACCTTTCATTTTTACTGAAGTGTATAATTAACATGCTTGCACTGAGAAAGTTCCATTACGATATCCCTGAAATGCAGCTGGTGATTATTTCTTTGAGGTCTCCCTGTTGTTTTCCTTTGTTTTACGAGCTTTTGAAAATCCCATCTGCTTTTACATGTTTGCAGTCAAAGACCCACATGGCTTGTTTCAGCATTTGTTTACTTGTTTGTTCACCATATTAAAACCATTATCCAATTTAGTTGCTATTGGTTTGGAGGTAATGATGATTTTGTTCATTATCATTATCATTATCATTATCAATGAGCCATAATATATTATAAATTATACATTATAATACATTATCGCATTACATCTTGTGGCATTTCATATGATGCTATGTGTATAATATTAATGCTGCACTGATTATTCAGTGTCTAACCATTCTTGACCATTTTTTTTTTTTTTTTTTTAAATGATACTGTTACCACAACGCTTTATTCTAATATTGTTTGCCATAAATAATGATGTAAAATAATCTGTTCAAACTTCATCTGTTTGAACATGCAGCATGCTCAGGATGATAACATATGTATCATCTTGCTGAAAGAGCTCTCTGCATCCTTGATGCTAATGCTAACACAAAGACCTCTCTTCCTTCTCTCTCTCTCCCTCTCTCTCTCTCTCTCTGAACCTCTCCAGTACACTACTGATGATTTAGATTACTCTCAGTTCTATGATTACTCTGAGGGAGCAACAGACATCATTCCCACCGATGAGTATTCTGAACCACAGGTAAATGAAAAAAGGAAAAGAAAAGAAAAAAAACATGTGTTTCCTGTGATGTCTCTGTTTTTCGGTCATCCATCCCATCCATCAGTTTGTCTTGTGTGTTGTCTGTGTCTCAGCGTTATGTTTATATGCACACCAGTACTCCAGTTTCTGGGAGTAATCAGCTTCATGATCATATTCTCTCCAAATTTCTCAAATGGTTTCTCCAAAGGTAGCCAGAAATTTGATATGCAACACTAGATTGAAAGATTGAGCAACAATAAAAGTGTCCTGACCTGGTGATGCTGTCTCTAATAATGACCTTCACAATAAGGCAGCACAGGTGGACTTGAGTGTGCATGTAAACATACTCGGTTTGGCAGCCCTCCTTGTGTCTGTTTTAAGAGGCTGCTGCCTTGTCTCGCTGGGAATGCCATCTGCTTTGAGTGTGTTTTTGCATTTCAGCATGTCTTTAAAGGTTTTGTGTACATTATTCTCATAATGAATCATCAACAATATTACACTTTACATTTTGGAAAATGCAGCAAAAGCAAGCTAACCTCCATTGCTATTTCATTGCACTGCAGTAGCTCTAAAGTGTTGCTGAAAGGCAAATCCTCTGTGTTTTGTTTTTGCATCAGTCCCAGATTCATAAGTATGTATGTCCCAAAAATGCTTCTGTGTGTCACATGAAAGGCCCAGTCCTCAACTGTTGTACAACACCCTTTCCACCCAACTGTCATATAATCTGAAGGCAGTGTTAAAATGGCCATCATTCCACTTGCAGCCCCTGTAGTTGGTGTACACCGTGACCGTGTGAAAGGATACTGTGCAGACCAAGTACTGTATGCGGGCTGCTACCGGAAAGTGGAGCACATGTGCTCTGACAGTTGGGATTTGATAAAGACTCTGTGCAAAAGTTGCAGACTGTGCCTTTAAGTAATTTCCACTTTTGAATGTTCCACGTTTGTCTTGGTGTTCTTTGTCGCCGCAAGATCTTCCAGAGAAAGAAACGTAGTGTCTCCATGAAAAAGAAGAGGACCAGAAAGTCCCTCAGTAAATTTAAGGCCAAGTCCTTAAAGTTCTTGGCTAACAAAAAATCACCAGCTAAAAAGTTTGCCGCTGAGAGGAAACGACAGATGCCTGGCTACCAGGCCACAGCGCCGGCACGACCAAGAGGCAATTTTAGGGTAAACGTCAAGTTAAGAAAAGACCAAATCCCATCAAGATCTTCCTACCCTGAATTCTGAAGGGAAAATCTCTGATGGCAGACTCAGAGCTCCCTAACCTCTCTTATGTAGATGTAGCACAGTCTGTAGCTAGCTTGAGAGGACCCCTAGCAAATAACCTCAGTTTTAGCCTTTGTGTTAACCCTCGCTTTATTCTTCTTTCCTTTTTTCGACATGACTCAGCTAAACAATGTAGAAGGAGATTACAATACAGACATTGACTACGGAACTGTAGATGGTACTCAAACTCAGTCCCCCTTTGCCACGAGTGGACCCTATGAGGTAATTTTTCATCTTCATTCTCATCTACTGTTAAAAGCCAGTGTTAGGTGTTTTGGGAAATGTGAGCAAGGAAGATTTTACCCAAGAAAGCATCTGGTATGAAAAGACAAAGACACAACCATTCAAACGAATGAATGTGTCTTTTGATTTATTGAGACTTTGCTGTGGACTGGGAGTTTTTTTTTAAATGTTTGAAAGCTACAACCCACTCGCTCCACTGCATACACCATGTGGATTCTAGGGATGCATTGCATTCTTAGAAAGTAATGCGGTCGTTTGTAGCTTTTTGTCGACATTCAATTTTGGCTGAGGCTGCAGATTTTGTTAGTTTCCAGCATGTGAGCAAGTTAACCTCAATCAGTGTGTGACACATTAGTGTTCAGCTGAAGCAACGGCAGTTACTTTAAAGATAAAACACTGTAGGCTGTCTGGATGGATCATAATAGAACTAAGAAATGAACAGTAACAGTGAACTGTACCCCATTTATTAAAAAGAAGCAAGTATTGTTCTGGAAATGTGTGGCTTTGAAATTCACTGTCGCCGTCTAATTAATAGAAACCACTAAGGATTTTAGTGAAATAACGTGGTCCTTCACCAGGAGCTAGAAATATGTTTTAGAGCCAGTGTATTTTGCCTCAGTCACACCGGCTTGTCTGCCTTTATTACCCACACAAAGAGCGGAGAGTTGACAAGACCTGCAGCCTCATCCAGGATTAAAAGAAGCTGACGATGGCAGAGCCTCTCTCAGCCAAGTCCATTAACAGCAAATGATTCTGGAGATTATCTGTTCAACAATATATGCCCTGTTCATCCATAGGCCTGGTTTTGATCACTAGTTCTGCTAATTACCACTAAACGAACTATGATCAACAAATCTCCTCACAGCCAGCTATGAACATGCATCATCTACCGCAGCATTTGACAAAGTGGATGTGATTATACAGGCACTTTTAAATATATAATTGGGCGAGATGGAGTGCTGCCAATAATAACTGTGTAATTGCATCCATTTTGTAGCTAAAGCAGTGATCACAGTTTGGAATGAAAAAAAAAAAGAAATTGTAGCAAGTGATGGCGGTTGTAGTACTTGACCCACATACAGAGTGCATCAGGAAAACACACAGGAGGCTCCAAACATCAAAATGGATTTGTTGACCAACAAATTAAAATTTTACTTGTCTGTATCTTGATGCACTCTGTACATCTGCAGTTACTCCAATCTGATGATTGGTTTGCTGTTGATGCAAATTGCTGCTAGTGTCATTTCAGACGTTTATTTCAGCCTTTCTTTACTGACTGTTTACTGTATACATCCTGTATAACTGTATGAGGAGAAAGAAAAGAAGGCTGAGGTAAAATCATGTCTACTTGACAAGTATGAATAACAAACTTTTGATTGTAAGAGTCAGTAATTACAGTAACACTGTATTTATTCCTCCTGAGGTGTGCTGTAGGTTTGTGTTGGATTGTTAAGGCAGATACTTAATTAGTAACATGATTCATTGCTTGGATTTTAATGTTATCAATTCAAATATTCAGATTACATTAATTCAAACTACAATCACACAACAGTATTGGACCATTAACTTCATTCATCTAAGATAACATGGAATAAATAAGGTGTTACTGTTGCTTTTTAAAAAAATTTTTTTGCTGAATTTATTTGCAGTCTGCTTTAATAACATGTTAAAGTAGACTGTTTGCCTCAATTGCTTAACTAACATCCTTATTTCCTTGGTTGCCCACCATCACTTCCCCCTTCTTTGCTTGGGTAACACCTGAAAGGCTGTGGAGGAGGATGTTGTCGGTGCTAATGGCTACGAGGCCGCTCCCATTGCTCCGGAGCCCACCGCTGTCCCAGAAATGGTGGACAACTTGGACACTGGTGCGGAAGCATATGACTTTAAGGAATATGACCTAAAGGAGTATGACTTGGGGGAGGTTGACAACAGGTTGTATGATTACGGGGCATATGATGAGTATGGCACTGCCCCCCCCAAACCCACGGCAGCCTACGATGATGAGGTGGGGCCTGGGGTTGCTGCTGAAACCGACGTTTCTGAGAGCACCGTAAGTATCACGCCCTGACCTGGCGACTGACGGGTGTGTGCATGAACGGCACGCGTTAGGGACTCACTCTGTCTTCCAGTGCACGTCTTCCTAGATGGTTGCTTGGCATGGGAAATATGTCATTGACATATTGAGTGTGGAGCCAGTAAATGCATTATGTGTGATTGGTGATTTAATGATTGACAGCTGTTACAGGGACCATGCATGCACCTGTGTTTTGGTAGCTCCCATTCCGGCAGACTGCACAGTGTGTGCACAAACACAGAAATTATTGACACTCACATATTATTTTGTTCTTATCTCTAAACGCACAGCCTTCAATCAGTGTGTGTCAGCCCAACCTGCACCCCGCCCAAACATACCCAACAAAGTACCTGCCGCCCCCTCCCACCCACTCAGCTTTCAGCCATTTTAACTAGCAGCCTGTCTGTGACATGTCATTTTCATATCATACAATTAGCCCACAACTCAGAGGAAGCTGTCTCCACAGTGCACACTCAGTGTAACTCACTCCCTTTCATACCCAAACTTTTGAACTCTGCCTTCACTTACCAGCAGTCACAGCTTGTCACAGGTTGTCAGCTGGTTAGTATAAATATTTAACATGTACCACTCTCTTTACTTTGTCTCCATGTTTAACTCTTGTTTAAATTTACCCTCTGTCAGAACATCATCACATACCATGTTGTGATTGTGTGCCTTTGGGTATTGTTAAATTTTAGCACCCCTCTACACATACACCCACCCGGCCTCCTAATCCTTCTTATTTCACCCCACCTCCTCCACCTCCACTCTTAAAGCACACCTAAACACATGAGACGGACGGACCAATTCACGACCTCTAATGAAACCACAGTCATGTTCAGCTATTTATTTAAATCTTAACATTTGCAATGTTGCCCAAAGAATAGAAAGGAAGACACTTCACATGAATGTGGGAGTGAACATTATTATTATTACTATGTCTCTTATTATAAATGTATCTAGTTGCATTATTTTGTGGGTTTGCATGACAGTAATAACCTGTTGGTGTTATTGTTTTATTTGGTCACTGTTAGCCACACTGCACAATGGCAATGCAATGACAGCACTGCTCCATTTCAAGCACACAGAGTAGAGGTCTATTCCTTCTCAGTACGACTAACATTTTGCCTGTTTTGTACCACAATGTCATCTCACTGTGTGTTATTCTTTACTCACTTTCTGCCTCTGACATAGCTGCAGTAGCTACAACTGAATGTAAGATGTTGATTGATTGAGTAAAATTTGTTCAAGCATTCACACACATTCTTTTCACCGGCTGAACTGCCTCCTCCAGTCATCATTGCTCATCATTGCTATTCATTCACCTGTGAACTATAACTGCTGTGTGAAGAATGTCACCTCTGTGCTCACTTTGTAACTGCAGGTTGCTGGTGCTGGAGGAGCCTTCGGCCAGAAGGGAGAAAAGGGCGAGCCGGCTGTGATTGAACCTGTAAGGCCCTTAAAGTCAATGCTGATATACTAAAGTGATATAATCATGTCATTTTAGTTCATGTTATTATCAAAAAATTGTTTTTACAGAATGAGTTGATCCAAAGGAAATTAAGTCAGCTGCTGAACTACACTTTTACAGCTTTTGTTCTTTACTCTGAATTTGTTGACTCATCCTGAACTTGACTGTAGGGCAGCATTTGTGGTGTGAAACAGTGTTTGTTTTTTAAAGGGCATGCTGATTGAAGGACCGCCAGGACCTCCTGGCCCAGCTGTGAGTATATTGATTTAATAGTCAGTGTTTTGCACCTGAGCATAATTATACGCCATTGTAGTCAGAGTTTAATGAGCCGCCGTGCTGCTGCTCTGCTGACTTAGCTTTGTCTTTTTAGGGCCTTCCAGGTCCCTCAGGCCTACAAGGACCCCCCGGGCCTTCTGGAGATCCTGGTGACAGGGTGAGTTGTTATTTATGTCTTTGAATCTGAGATCCCAAAAAAACACTCAAGAAGTAGGTAAAACAAGTGACTACAAAGAATGTGGCAACTGAGTTGTATTAGTGCTATGGCTAATACTTCTGTATATACATAGTATGGCCTCATGGGAACTTTACCTCAGTTAATTTCATAGGAATAATGCTGCGTATGTTGTAGAATAAAGATGAATAATCCAACATCCTTGAAGGAATGCACCAACCTGCTGGTCCGCTAACTAGTTAAGTCATCAAATGTCAAATTATATTTCTGTAAGTTATATGTCAAACTTACTAATCTTCTACACAGAACTCCCTCACTCAGCTGCATGTTGTAATAAATGATGATGACATTCCAGTTAATATTTTTGGTCTCTTGAGTTCATTCCAGTAGCTTACTGCCCATGCTAGCATGCGACACCACAGCCAATGATCTATGAAATCATATGCTGCTGCAGTAAAGAACCATTTTACCATGTCAAACAAAGCATAACAGTTCAAACATTACAAATCAGTGTGGGAAGAATATTAAACAGTGGTAACCATAGCAACAATATTTATGCTTCACATGATGTGGTGAAGCTGTAAAACCATGGTTTAAAATGATTTCAGACAAACCCTGGTAGTTTATATAATAAGGCCTGAAAAGTGTGGCATGTGAGTCAGTTTTGATAAGTGAGGACAAACTGGGTTCCCCTTCATAAAAAGTAAATATGTTAATGCTTTGCCCTTTGCATTTTCTCTGTTCCACAGACATGCAACTCACACACACACACACACACACACACACACACACACACACACACACACACACACACAAATGTGGGCACCAGAATTCATGGAAAAGGATGTTGGTTTTGGACTGCAGACAGTAGTGTGGTGTACAGATGGACAGGCCCAGTCTATGTGTGCTGGAGGAGGAGGAGCACATGCTAATGAAACCAACAAACAGCACACCTCCAGCATTTACTGCTCCAGCTGTGTGGTGTATGTTTGTGTGTTTGTGTGTGTGTGTGTGTGTGTGTGTGTGTGTGTGTGTGTGTGTGTGTGTGTGTGTGGGTGGGTGGGTGTGGGCATGTTTGGCTGTGTTTGTGTTTCCCTCCATATTACTGCTGCTGTTAACGGCATAGGTAACAGCACAATTTAAGATTTGAAACCGAAAGAACTCAGGATCAGGTGCATTTTTTCACAGCATATTGATACATATGTTTGTCTGCACTGATTTCCAGTGATTTACACAATTATAGATTCTTAAAATTGAACAAAGATGCAAATGTTATTTCCTTGAAAACACAACAACTGCATATGTTGGACATGAAGAAGGAGTTATTAATTTAGCTTTTCCAGTCTACTGACATTTAGATATGATAACATGTACTGTACATTACATTCATACAAGCATCTATCTGAACTACTTTGATCTTTATATGGTCTTTAAAATATTCTGTTTTCTTCCCAGTTAATGGTAAAGGTTGTTGATTTTATGACTCAGGTGGTATCTCTTCTGTGTTGCAGGGTCCTCCTGGTCGTGCTGGTCTGCCTGGTGCTGATGGTTTGCCAGGGCCCCCTGGTACTATGCTGATGCTGCCAGTAAGTGCTCAGAATAACACAACAGAACCTTTTATTATGTAATTCAATAACCAGACCGATTTTTAGGGTATTTAACAGTGATGATAAACAGAATGAATAATGTTTTAACTTCTATGTGTTTGTGCGTGTTTGACAGTTCCGTTTTGGTGGGGATGGTGAGAAGGGTCCAGTGGTGTCGGCACAAGAAGCCCAAGCCCAGGCCATCCTCTCCCAGGCCAGAGTAAGTAGACAAGGATATTAAACAAGCCACTGGGAAGCCAAACCCCCACCCCTGCCCTTCTCCCTGCACACACAGCTGTAGGGGGAGAGGAGGGCAAGGATGAGAGAGACAGGGAAGGGGAGGGGGGTACACTGCGTTTCGTTGGCCTTGCAAGGCTAAAAGGAGACATGCCGAGCAGGCTGGAGAGCAACAACATAAAAAGGCCACTTTGAACAGATGGACAGACAGGAGAGACTGTTAAAAATACTTTAGGGGCTCTCAACCTGCGGGTGGGCTAAACCAACAGGTGTAGAAAATGTCTGTGTGTGTAAATGGGAGAGGAGGGGGGCTGTTAGAAGAGAGGAAAAGACAAAATCTAGACTTGGTATTTAGGAGAACTGTTGGCTTCTGCATAATGTCCCACATTAATTACACCCTCAGTGAACCAAGAGATGAAATGTGGAAATATGCATTTGGGTTTACTGCATCAGAAGACAATACAACAAAATAAAGTTCAGAGAATATATACAGCAAGGAGATTCACCAGCAGGATCATATACATTATGCAAAATGGGATTATGGTATAATAATAATGTAAAATATGTCTGAGGTCAAATACCAGTTCCAAAAAATATACAGCTGCTCTTATAAAATAATGGTTACCTCTGAAGTAAAACAGAAGACACCCCAGAACAGTGAACATGTATTTTATTGATTTGATTTAAATTTGATTTAATTCTGTTATATACGCCAATCAGTTCAGCACAGGACATGGACATGCAAAGATAAAATAAAACAAAGTACACTTAGTATGTGCTTTACATGCAGTATATAGTATGCATATTTTCTTTTTCAAAAATGGATATACTATACATTTTCTGAATGGAGTTTTTTGCTAAGTGGAATTTGACCTTGTTCTTGTCCGTGTCTCCCCTGCAGCTGGCTATGAGGGGACCCCCCGGGCCGATGGGTCTGACAGGACGATCAGGGCCAGTGGTGAGTCCCTTTTGTCTTTTCTTTTTGTGTGTGTGGTAGCTCGTAGGAATTTGGCTCTTTACATTTTCGGTAACATGACCTTTTCAACTCCTGTTTATTGTCCAATCAATTGTGTTTGCATTTGATAGTAACAGTTGTAATAAGCACACAAGATACCCATTTGGATCAATATCATGACACTTAATGTTAGATTTAAAGTTTCCTTTTCACCAATATTTCAGAAAGAGCACAACTTTTTAAGAATTCAGTACTTAGAATGAAAATCTGTAAATTTCTGGTACTGCCAGTTCCGCATTGCTTAAATGAAAACATCTACTTTATGTTACTTATTTATTTATATTTTTGTGACAAACAGCAGAGAGCAGATTATTTGTTGTGAAATGTTGTTGCATCAGCACTGGGTGGCTCAGTGGCTACACTTCCTGTCTGTTACGTGCTACCAGCTGCCAAGAAAATTTCATTCTGTTGTTGCCCCCCACCACTCCACACAAACCCTCCTCCTCTCTCTTGGGCTTGTTGATACATGATCCACTATTTATCTGCAGGAAAAGGTCCAACAAAAGACACGAGGAATTGGCCAGTTTAAAATCTGCCCTTTAAAGGCAAAAGGCCAAGTATATGGATCTGAAATGATAAGGCAATAATCAGATGTAAATGTACCTTTCTAAAAGGTTTCCCTCCTTGATTAAATGCATGTTTAAAACAGTCAAGGCAGTTCTGACAGTCAAGCTCTTTTATGATTCTAAAAGCGTCTGTGTGTCTGCAAAATCACCAGCGTTGAATACATGCTGGTCTGCAGACAGATTACAGTATGCACTGTACCCCAAATCTCTGCCTTTACTAACAATTTAGGATTGCTTTTTTAGACTTAAGTATATGCTAAAAGACACACAGATGTTTTTGATGTCTTTTAAAAGCAGGCTAAAGATGATCATTTGACCTGTCAGGATAACCTCACAAACTTCTTTAATCTGATGCAGATTGATATGCCAGAAGCAATCCACATGAAAAGATGCACATAATACATCATCAAAGAAAAACATATTATACATGTGGTGGTCATATTAGAGTGATATAATTTATAAGAACTTAAAGGATATCATGTCTTAGACTCTCATCCCAAGTAGTTCATGCATAAAAGGAATGTGTGAATTCATTTTCTTCAGATCAACACACAGAAAGAATGTGCACATTAAGCTAAACATCGCCATCTGCTGTTTACCTCATGCCATTTTTTACTGATCGGTCCTGTAGCAAACTGCATATGTCATGACCTGAATGAAAAGTGTCAATGTTTGGTTTGTGCTCTCTCTTCAGGGTCTACCCGGTGCTCCTGGACTGAAAGGTGAAAGTGGAGACCCTGGACCTCAGGTAAGAAACAAGAGATGTTACTACTATGATGTATGAAAATGTCCCTCACCAGCTACTGTAGGCCACATCCAAGGTTATTAGACTGTTGGTCACTAAGTGGTCCTCGTGTCTGCACAGGGTCCCCGTGGCATCCAGGGGCCTTCAGGACAATCTGGCAAAGCTGGCAAGAGGGTGAGTGAACTCAATGACCTGCTACACTCTCACTGTGCAGTGTGTGTGTGCTCACATGCCTCTGTGTTTGTTGTTGTGTGGTTGTTTGTACTTGTGGCCACTGCTCAGATGCTGAGAGGCTTATTTCCAGTTCAACAAACAATTGCTTGATATGTGCTTAAAGGCCTGCGCTGCCTCCAATCCTCGGATCAATGGCCGGGCAGCTAATCTGTCTGAAAATGCCAAAATGGGAAAACTGGCTGCAGATGTGGGGCACAATTAGTGTCACAGTGTAGTCACTCTGCAGAGCCAAACGTCTTGACCTAATTGGTTACTAATAAACATAAACCAGTCATAGGCAAATTTGTAATACAAGCTTGATTCATGGGTCAACTGTGAGCTGATTTTAATGTCAGAAAATACTTACTCATCTACTGCTGCAACAGACATAAAAAGTAGTGTCAGAATAAGAAATAGATTTTCGATTTGTTATTACTCTGTGTTTGGTATCCTGTTAGAACTTCTCCTGCAGTGCTGTAAACTGGCAGCTGGTTTTGGAGATGATTCCCAGTCAGCCCCTGCTCTACCTCTTGATTGCTGAAGTGATGTGGATCAATGATTTGTGTTAATATTTGCTACACTGCTTAAATTTGCAGCTTCAGACTATATTAATTTGTTTACTAATTAAAGATGTATTACTTATTACAATATAACTTTGCACAATCCAACAAACCAGCTGGGCCTCAGGAAGAGTAGCTGTTGCTCTGGTAAAACCTTATTGTTGTATTAGAATATAAGAATTAGAATATAACTATATCACTCTTCTACACAAACACCTAATTGTATTGAATGTGCATTTCAAGGTTGTTACAATATGCAAATCTGTATGTATATGTTTAATCTTTCTGTTTTGAAGGGCCGTGCTGGAGCAGACGGTGCCCGGGGAATGCCCGGAGAGCCAGGCTCCAAGGTACCAAATGCCAGCACACCACCTTTCATGTTTGTTGTGTTGTGTGCAGGCCAGGATGAGTTTGATGTGTGGTGATGTTGTGTGGTTTGGTGACATTCTCTGCTCTGCTTCATTAAAGGGTGACCGAGGCTTTGATGGACTCCCCGGACTGCCTGGTGAAAAGGGACACAGGGTGAGTACAGAAAGGTGCATGCCACTGCTTCAGGTTCATCAAAATCCTGCTTTTTACGCATTTACTGTTGATTCTGCTGAAGTTGAACATTGTTAGATTTGAACACTGAGCAATAACGAACCAGATTTTGGTTTGGCCTGTGGAGCAACTCTTCTTGTAAACAAGGTTATGAGCAAAACACTATTCCTTCGTGTGATAAGTCACAAAACTGGCATTAAAACAAAACTCCCTAGCTGTTGAAGGTTTGTCTTCTTAGATTAATTCTCAGATTTATCAGGGTATCATTTAGATGGCAAAGGTTTTGGATGAGATGAAATAGATTCACCTGCAGTCAGATCACAATGTTGAGTAACCTCTTAAATTTCAGTGTGACAAGTGAATTGAAAATGAGGGAAATAATTTATTAAGAAGTTTGAATTTGTTTAATTCCACTAATGTGTCTGCATCAATCAGACTACTGGAAAAGATTTAGTGTTGCACTGAAGCCAGGTAAATGTGTTTGTAGAGTCAACCACATTTTCTGAAGGAGACACATCATTGTCGAGGGTGGTGCACTGTATTGGTCACTCTAAATAATAATATTAATAATAATAATAATTCTAATTTAAGATTTCAAATATGTCTCTCACCCCAGTTTAATGCACCAGTCTGTAGTAGGCTCATAAATTTTTGTGGAGAATTATGACTTTAAATGGCTCTTTAGATTATGGATTTGCACTAGCAACACTATAATACATCAAAAACAATAAGACATAAGAATGTAGAAACTAAAGGTTTTAAAGTAACCAATGTCCATAAGAGTAAAACTGTTGGTGAAAATGTGAAATGTAGGAGAGACAGTTTGCAGTTTGAGCCCAATATGAAAATTATTTTAGATATTTGATTCAAAAAATAAAAATGATCGCACAAGCCTATAGCTGATGGTCTGGTAAGATCAAACTATGATGAATTATCCTGAATCTCTCTTTAATTTTCTTTCACTCTTTCTATCTCAGGGGGAGATAGGACCGATGGGACCCCCAGGTGCCCCTGGAGAGGATGGACAGAGAGTGAGTACCTTCTCTTTTAACTTAACACCCTAAATAACCTTTAAGAAAACTGAACTCGGCTGCATCACTTATATCAGCTGTGGTCCACCAGCTCAGCCCTCAGGCAGCAGCAGCTGGGTGGAGACCATGAACTGGGGAGGAGGAGGGATTTAAGTTTAACCTTTCCTCCCCCCAGAAACTAACTACACCACCAACCCCCAACCCCAACCCCCGAACTCCCACCCCACCTCCACAACTAGGCTGTTACTACCTTCAACAAATGTTTGGTTTGGTTGAGAGTAAGCTGTGACTAATACAGACCTTTGAGAGCTTATGGTTATTGGTGGTGATAGCTGACATTTAAGGTTTCATGCCAGAATTCCCTTCAGATTTTTATTTAGTTAAATTAAAGAGCAGCTGAACCTCTCCAATGAAGCCCAGTTCAATAAATGTACTCTGCTGTCTTTTTCTTCTCTTAGGGCGAGGATGGAGAGATTGGGCCCAGAGGATTAGCTGGCGAGAGTGTAAGGCTTTTCTGTTGTTGGTGTTATTTCATCATGCCCTCGCAAACATATGGGATTCCAACGAGCTGCAACAAGATCAGCTTTAATCTTGCTTTCAATTGATCTCTCTCCCTTTGACAAAAGTGTCCACCAGGGGACAGGACTGCCCCACTGAAATGTGTTCATCAGTGCAATGAGCATAGAATGAATCTGATTTTATAAATCACTGCTTGTCACTCTTCATAGGGTCCTAGAGGTTTGCTGGGACCTCGTGGTCCTCCAGGACCCCCTGGATCTCCTGTACGTACCATCACTTTTACCATCCCCTTTTCTGATATCACTTCCTGCTGATATGTGGTATATATGAGTCTTTTCTGATCTGTCCTTCTCAGGGCGTTGCTGGAGTTGACGGGCCTCCAGGTCCCAAAGGAAACATGGTACAAACACAACTTCCTCTCAGTAAACTGTCTGAAATGTTGCTTTATCAGCTCCTAATATGACTGCAGAATTTCAGGACAATGTCTTACACAAACAGGACTGTTTGTGTAAGTTTGGACTGTCTAGATCAGGCTGTTAAAACCCCTTTAGGATGCAAAGCTGTGAGGTTAAAGTTCATACTGAGGATCTCAGAGGAGCTGAGAAGGAGAGTAGCCACTTGAAAGGCAGCAAAGGATCGTGCTAGATTGTGGCGGTACCTTTTTCTGCCGTATTACAAAGGTCGTACAAGTTAAATACTGTTGACAGGCTAGGTTTAAAATTTACAACGGGTAAAGAACAAAATGCTGATTTAGTGGCAGAGATGAACCCTCAACCGCACATTTAACAACAGCCTATATACATTTTTTTCATAATCAAGATATTCCCATTACAGCTGCAGTGCAGTTTGACACCAGAATGTCAAAGAGCATGGCTGGCTTACTGGAGCTTCTATTTTGCTCTGATGTTTAACACACAGATCCATTATTCTCCACACTGGCAGCTCCCTAAGCAGACTACAATCCAAATCATGTGTAACCCAAATAGAATACAATAGATTCACAGCCCAATTCGTTAAGTGGCAGCCGTATTAGTTACAAAACACTTCCTCAAGAAGTCACTGTAACAATTTAAACAACTCCTGGAATGACTGAGCCTCATACAGCTTGATGATGCTCAAGAGAGGAATAATATTCACTGCTGGATTTGGTTTTAAATACAAGGAAATGTACAATATAAAATGTAAAATATTGCTATTAATTTATGCTGTTGATAGGCAGGAGGTTCCACCTGATTGGGACTAGTGTTTAGTGTCTAGTTTTGACAGCCTCCATCTTTTTTAGGGACCACAAGGAGAACCAGGCCCACCTGGGCAGCAAGGAACCCCAGGGACACAGGTAAACAACAAAATCACACACTGTCCCACCACCCATGATAAAAATGAAGTGTGCATGGCTGCACCATGATGGCTGCACCGTGATGTGTAAATACAGGGAAGCAACTACAGACACACTGGCTTTAGTCTCCATTGATGCCTGTATCTTCCACCACAAACCCTACACAAAGAGAAAAGCAAATTTACTTTGGATCCACTGTATATAAGCTTGTGAGCTTATAGATGCATTTGATGAATGAAATACACAGTTGAACAGCTTCATTCTCATTGCGAAGTGTGTTGTTATTTATTTCTCTAGCTGTAGACGTCAATATTCTGCTTTTATAAGTTACGTTTGAGGCACCAAATTAGAAGTTGAACTGTCAAAACAGATACTCATCTTCATTTTGCCTTTTTGAATTTGGTCCAGCCACCTCTCCCTGGAGACCTTTTGAGTACAAACACACACATACGCACTATGCACACACATTTTTCTGAAATATTTTTCAGGGGTTTATCTCAGGAGGGGGAATGTTTGGGGGTTGATCCATTTGAAAGCATCTTATTCATGTTGGTGGAATTCCTGCAAAGCTGCCACACGTGTTGGAGCAAGCTTCAGTGCCTCAAATTACACACACATACTCACACACACACACACACACACACACACACACACACACACACACACACACACACACACACACTGGCACAAAGAGGTAGCCACCTAGAAACACATATATGAGACGTGCGGTTCTAGAAGCATGCTAGATCATAGTATGCCTTCTAACCCAACTCTTTTCACATACACACACACACACACACACACACACACACACACACACACACACACACACACACACACACACACACAAACACACACAAACACACACACACACACACACACACAAACACACAAGCTTAACATTCCTTCACCAGCTCAACTATTTACAGCTCCAACAAACTCTTCAAGCTTGTGTGTGTGTGCGTGCAAGTATGTGTGTGTGTGCGCAAGTGTGTTTGAGCATGCTTGTTGTTGCTATAGAAACATACCCTTATGTCAATCTATATGTCTCCTCCTCATAGGGTCTTCCTGGTCCTCAAGGCCCCATTGGACCACCTGGAGAAAAAGTATGTCCATTATTTTTCCAAACAAATTTTGATTTGATTTTGATAAATTGTACTCAGGGTTTCACTACAAGAAATCATTGTCAGTTATAGGAAATTACTGATTAAAGATAGATAATAAGTAACCAATATTTCAGAACATTTGTTATAAAGTTTCATGCTTAGGAGGTAAACATGTGGAACACACTTCTCTTTAATCCAAGTGACACAGTGAAGGTCAAAAATATTTTTCATGTTTAGCTTTCTGGCACCTGCAGAGTTTATGACCTCTGACCTTTGACCTTGTTTGTCATCTTCTTTTCCTCATGCAGGGACCTCAGGGCAGGTCGGGGTTGCCTGGATTACCTGGAGCTGATGGGCCTCCTGTGCGTGCTCTTATCACCCATATACGTACATACAGTATATCAGTATTACACACGCATATACACACACAGAAATATGACACCACTTTACTCCTGTAACATCCACCCAAACATCAGACAGTGTTCATTCACACACATTTTCTAAAACTGTACAATATATGCTATAACAACAGTTTAGAGTGAATATGTTGGTCGTTATAGTCTGACCAAAGTTTTTTTTCTCAACGTCAACAACCTGTGTTCAACCCACAGGTCCACAGGTCTGACCTGTGTACAACACTTCTATATCAAACCTGTGATTTTCCCATCAAGCTATTTATGCAATATATGGGCATAGGACACTGGTCAGGTAGTGTGTGATGTGGTCCTGTCATTTCAGCCCATCCTCAGCATGCAGGTCGCTGGACACTTCAGTTTATTGAGGTAGCAGGCTTGTCCAGAGTTTAGGCAAAGACCACACTCCTCCGTCTTCAGTCTGAATCTTGAAACAGTCAACAACTGGTTAGCAGACATGTAGCCAGTGCAAGGAAGCCACAACAGCAGGATTATGATGATATGTTTTGGTTCTTGTGAGAACCAGAAACTTGTGAGAAATGAATAGAAAAGTTTAGCTTTAGACTCCTGGCCTCTTGTGCACAGTCCAAGAGAACCACAGCCAGCTTTATGAATTCCTTTTGACCATCACTTCAGTTTTATCTGTATTTAACATTATAAAGTTTCTCTCTTTGCCAGGCTGATACTGAGATAACTGAGTGTCATCAGAATAACAGGGAACAGAAATGATGATGAAAATTATTCCAGTTATATCAATTACATCAATTTGTAATTGATATAACTGGAATAATTTTCATTCATTAATTTTTGTCATTATTACTAAAAATGCACATATAATTTTACCAGATGTATACAGTAATGAGTCATATATAGATATAGGTTGATAATGTGTTTGGATGGGGTTACTGTTTTGGTGTATGACACACACTGAGCCGCCTTTTGAAATACAGCAGTACTGTATCTCAGACATCTCTTAGGGCATTTTTCATAACCCCATAATAATGGGACTCTGGATTTTTGTTTTTCCAGACCTGTAGTCGATCATGTCATTCCTCCTCCTCTGCCCTCACTATGAGAGGTGTGTAAGTTCAAGAGGCAGGCAGCCCTTAGTTCCCCTCAGGCCTCAGAGTCTGGTGATCTACCGCCCTCTGCCTCAACCTCACACTTCAAAAATCGAAACGCCAGGTGTTTGCAGCTAAAGGTTTCCATATGTGTGTGTGGGGGTTTGCATCAAGCTGTTCACGTGGGCCTGTCTATCTGTCCCATCATTCACCAGTGGTCACGGCACTTGGCTATTAACCTGCCTCAGACTGCCACAGAGAACCTCAGAAATCTCCTGTGTTTCACTTCACTGACGCACCATCACTTACTGTTAGTTTGTTTGTAGCCCTAGAAGTAGTCTAATTAGTAGACTTGTCAGCTGTTCTGTGTTGTGATGAACTCACAGACCTGAATTTGTACAGTGGAAAAGCACATTGACCTGTCTATCACAGAGGACCAGGGAAAAACCTGTGTTGTTGTGAACCAGACATGTGTGATATGGACTTAATACTGCCCCTAGAAAAATGAAGCTCATCGCCTTTTTTTTCTTCAGACAGTCAGGTCATCACTTCACTCTCATTCTTGGATTTACACATTATTTGTTTTGCCATGCCTTGTAGTAGCTATTTAGGACAACACACAGGTTCCTCCACCTTTGGATATTTGTTGTAATGCCAGTTCAGGCACAAATACTACCTCTCTATTTTGCAAAGATACTTCAAGAACATAATTTGTTGCATTAAATGGAATAACATGGATTTGTTCACAGTGTTCATTCACTGTTCACTTTTAACCGCTTTGTGACATCTTATTTTACAGGGTCATCCTGGTAAGGAGGGGCCACCCGGAGAGAAAGGAGGACAAGTAGGTGTATTTAATGTGTGCTCGGGTGAAAAAGAGAACAAAAATGTTCCAGTGCTGTTGAAGCAACTAAATTTAAAGCAGTTTTTAATCCCAAGGTTGTGTTAACGTAAAATGCAACTATTTTCAAATGGACTCCATAGATACATCCTCTAGACATGTAAAGGACAACAGCATACTTCATTGGTCACATTAACATTAACATTTTCCATTCTTCTGAAGCATCACCATGATGATGTTGTAAGCAACAAGGTGGTAGATTTAGTTAACAAGCCCGACAACAGCACAAATCACAATACAATGCTCTAGTTAGTTGTTAAAGGTAAAAGATTTTTGGACAATAGTAATAAAATTTTTCATTACACAATTTAATGAAGTATAAAATGCACAGTAGACAGGAAACATGTCAGTCAAGCTTCTGTCCTGGATGAATGATAATATTTTATATTGCAGTTGGTTCAATGGGCATTTTCTTTACACATATTTACCATTAGTCAGTTTCTAATGAAAATGTAATGGACTTTTAAAATAAAGCATTTAAACTAGTAAGTATATTTAAATCATAATTGTAAACATAGAAGTAAAATGTCGTTTACAAAGATACAGTAACTAGAGTAAAAGCCAGCTGCATTTATAAGCTAGTGAAGATATGCAATGGTACACTTAATTTCTTCAGTATTATTTAATACTAATATGTATAATAATACACTGTAAAGCATTTACTACAGGAACCATGCTTTTCTTCTCTACAGGGTCCACCAGGTCCACAGGGTCCCATTGGTTATCCTGGCCCTCGTGGTGTGAAGGTATGATTTCTGTTGGAGCCACATTGGCATTTGATTGACCAGCCTCATTTATTGTATTCACCTTTTAAGAAAGTCCTGCCTTTTATTCTGTTGTACATGATTGTATTGTATTTCTCTTATCTTTTCTTTTCAACAGGGTGCTGATGGTGTCCGTGGTCTCAAGGGGTCAAAGGGAGAGAAGGTACAGACTTCCTAAAATACTATACAGTTCCATCATTTCTCAGTTTACTTCCCAGTGAGTAGCCAGAGGAGGTTAGAAGTCATGCCATGCATGGTGATGTCCTTACAAAATAAGAGAAGCTTGTTGAGTTCTGCAGCATTGTCAACAAAGGTCAGTGCAAGTGAATATTCTGTCCCATGACAGCACTGGAAAGAATTTACTCTATATCAAGCACTGTACTGATGCAGCAGATATTTTATCAGATTTATGAATTTTGTTCTTCTCAACTCGCAATATCATAGTAATCTTCTTAAGATCTCTGTCGGGTCTTGGAAATAATTTGCCAAGCTGAGTAAGCATACTAAAATCAAGCTAAATTCAATGGCTTTATTTCTGTCAAAGACAAAATGTGGTCTTAACTGACACGCTGTATGTCACAGTGTTTGTTGAAACTTTGTCAAAATTTGGGGAAAGCCAACAAATATATTCATGTCACACTTATTCTGTCTGTAACTATGGCCGTCTACCTGCACTCCCAACTTTGTTTTGACTCTTTTGAGCCGGAGAGAACGGCTGCTGCAGCCTGAACGCACCATGCGGAGGTCAGTCGATAGCCTTCTTGAGTGGAGAGACTTCTTTTTTGGAGTGACCCTCAATCAGTTTTCGAATGTAAAGCTGTCAGGCTCGAGGCTTTTGGTTTCAAAGAACACCGCAATCCATCTCAAGCTCTTTTGAAGTGTGCATGCCACTATGTAGAATTTAAACTAAGGTGCCTTTTAATATGCATGACGTTTATTTAAGATCAATACAGTTATGCTGCTGTATAAAATCCATTATCTGACTGAGGGGTGTTGTTCTCACTACACTGACAGGTATTCATATCAGTTTTTATTGAATTATTTATAGCAAGAGATTCAAAAGCCAAAACCTTGAGGAGAAAGGGTTTGTTATGAATAAAGGATGTACTTTACCTCAGGTGTGTGTGTGTGTGTGTGTGTGTGTGTGTGTGTGTGTGTGTGTGTGTGTGTGTGTGTGTGTGTGTGGGCGGGTGGATGGGTGGGTGGGTGCGCGTGTGTGTGTATGCGTGTGTATATGCATAGGGTCTGATGTGAGTTGCTGGCAACAGACATGCTCAGTGCTGCATTATGCAACAGATAGGGTTGAAAACATGGACAGGTGACAGACAAGAAACAGAAAGTGTCAAAGAAAACAGTTTCGGCTGAACTGTAAAGTGGCCTTCAGGTTCCATTTGATTCTCAAGCTCAAAATTCTGGTTCACTAACAAAACTCCCAAAATTGGTACTGTATTTAATCTTGATTCAGTGCATATATACTGAATCCAGTGTCTTTTCTATTTAAAAATCTATCATATGATATACATTTGTCTAATTTATTACATCAGTATATCCCAAATCCCAAATAAAATCAGCTGGTGCAATGTAGAGCATGTATATAGCACAGCTCATTGTGAAACAACTAAACTTGAGTTCCTTGCACATGCTGTTCCACGATGTGACCAGCAGAGAGCAGCATCAATCCTGTGATCTACAGAGTGAACATGAGAAGGCTGAATTTTTACCAGATGCTCAATAAATACAAAATATCAGGAGCCTTAATCATTTATGTCCCCCAATGAAATGAAGAAAGTAGTCCATTCCAAGAGTCTCGATGTGAAATAAACAAATGCTTTAAATAACACTTTAATAAAATACTGGCAAATGCTGCAACTTCTTTTTGTCTCATTTTAGGGCGAGGACGGTTTCCCAGGTTTCAAGGGAGACATGGGAATCAAAGGAGACCGGGTGAGGAGCTTGACTGAAATAACATCAACTGTTTTTTAAATAACTTCCTCCATGTCCAGAACCAATGAAGCAGTGTCAACTCATTATTCTTTCTCTATGTGTGCTTGTGTTACAGGGTGAGCTTGGCATGCTTGGGTCCCGCGGAGAGGACGGTCCTGAGGGTCCTAAAGGCCGAGCTGGACCCAACGGAGAACCAGGTCCCCTTGGTCCAGCTGGGGAAAAGGTCATATAGCTAAACTACCAAGGATATTTGAAAGCTGATATGAGAATCATATTTGTCCATATTTTCCTCTCAGTGGCTGTTTTTAACCTTGCTGTTGTGCTAAAATTGGTTTACTGTGCTGATACGTGTTGTTAATGTTTCTCAGGGTAAACTCGGTGTCCCAGGATTGCCAGGTTATCCAGGAAGACAAGGACCAAAGGTAAGTTAGCGTCAATCTCACCACAGTATGGGATGTTTTCTCTTTTCATTTCTGACTGAATCTGCACCAGTCTGTTCTGTTACACTGACTTAACACAACAAAAACATTAGTGTAAATAGATTTAAGCAACAACATATTTTATATAATGTATTGTATATATTGAATCGTACCTAATATTTTTTCAAAGTAAGTAGCTGTCGCTGTATTACAAAGGGTTTATATGTAGTAACTAATGACTTTACTCATGTCTGAGGACACATTAAGCACTCACTTACAAGCTGTTCAGCTGTAAGATCATGGTTGTGATGTCAGATTATTAAAAAAAATCCCTTTGTCTGATGTTTATCTTTCCAACATCGTTTTGCTCTTTAATTATTCAGAAAAATGTCTCCAATGGACTGTTGGTCTATTTACTGTCTGGAAAGCTGCTGCAGATCAAAATACATTTATTAACAGCTTAATGGTATTTCTTAACCACAGACTGAATGGCGAATTGAAAAGTGAGAAACCCATGAGAATTACCAGTATTTATTACTCCATTATTACCAAATAGAAAACATAAACAACAGTCAAAGGGATATTTCACAATCTGGCAACCCAAAGACTTCATCTTATTATTTGCTAATAACTGATTTCTGAATCATTAATAGATAATCATTATCAATTCTTAAAGTCATTGGTTATTAATTAAAGTACTTTATTAAGGGGAATCAAGACTGTTAGAAAACAGTTCTTAACATCAATCATTGTTCATTCATTTGGAACAGTTATTATGAACCAATAATTGTAAATCCAGCATTTTGCTCTGAACTTAAAAGTAAGACATATCCCATAAACCCTGTGGTTTCCATCTGCTCTGCTCCCTCCCCACACTTTCGTTGAGCTTCAGCTGCTATCGAGTTGAAGGAATCTGTGCTCTGTTCTTGCTGTAAAGCAATGTAGCAGATTCCCTCCTCAGTCTGACACGCTGCCACACACTGTAAAATGTGGTTTAGACACTAACACTGGTCGACAGGTTTACAGGTTATGGTCTGATTTTGTCTCATTTGGAAATCATGGGAATCATAGCAGTGTCTCACAGTTTATGCTGAAGTGATTTATTGATGCAAAAAGCCAAACAGCAAATTTTTTGTGGGGTTTTTAAAAGATTTACCAGAAACTAAACCCATAAAATATGAACAATTTAGATCCCTGTAACAGCTGATGACATGTACTTCCATGTACCAGCACAATATCATAAAAAGATTATTTGAAACCCTCATTCACCCTATACTTACTCTGTTCTCACATCAAATCATCACGCCTGCTATCCACCATCCACTCCACATGTGGATTTAAAGGTTACCCATCCTCCTGATGATGCTGTAGAAACAGTTTCTGTGCGGATCTGTAAAGTTGATGTTGAGCCATGCTCCCCGCTTGGATTCTGATGAAGCAGGGCCACAGACATGTGCAAGCACTGCTCATGGGACTCCCAGCCTCAGTGTACTGTTTTACTATGGCAAGTTTTTACAAAGATACGTCCAACTTTTTATGCTGGTGGCCTCACTCTAAGGTCAACTGGTGTTACACCTGTAACATCCTCTAGCAGAATATATTTATGTGGTTCAAAAAGCCTGATAGTATCTAAAAATTACTCACAATCTCAACAACATTGACAGTGCTAGATTTAACTGTTTTATAGAGACAGTAGCTCATTAGACATAACAGAACAGTAGTGATATGTGGAAATCTTACATGGAGGGAGTCACGGTTTGTCACTGATTGATTTTTACTAAATGTCCCCAATGCAACGTGTGGTGAGCTGCTGCACAGTAAGTAAGCTCTTTAATCCTCTGTTCACAGAGTTTGTCTAAAGAAAAAAAATCATGTCACCTTGTCTTGTGTTTATAGGGATCTTGTGCTAAGTCTTTTGTTTTGAAAGCCTCCAATGTTTGGTTGTGTGTGTGTGTGTGTGTGTGTGTGTGTGCGTGTGTGTGTGTGCATTGTGTCCCCCACATTAGTTCATTTGCCTGAGAAACTTTCCCTACTTGGAAAAAACTTGGAAATTTGATGTATTGTCTTGAGAAGGCAGGAAATGTTGGATTTTTTGTTGTAAACTTTTACTTCATTACACAATGTGTTTTATAACTTGAAAATGCTTACAGTATTAAATAGTGTTATTCAGTTAAAGTAGAGACATCATTAACAAATCAGGGGGGAAAGTGTTCCGCTCATGAAAGTGATTGGTTTTAAACTCTGTTAACTGTATGAAACCAACTGAAGATGAAATCCAACAATAGGGCAGATAAATTCAGGATGAGTGCTTATTATCATGCATGCTACGACCAACCCAGCCTCTCTTTTCTCGTTTCTCTTTTTTCCCTCCATATCTCCCTCTCCTATTGACAGGGCTCTAGTGGTTTCCCTGGGTTCCCAGGAGCCAACGGCGAGAAAGGAGCCAGGGTAAGAAAACACACACGTAGACACTCATAGAGTACACACACTGTGCCTGTTTGTGTATGAAAATCACCACGCCATCATATTCCAGCTCAAAAGAAAATTGATTCCTATTATAAAGGCATCAGTGTGGTGACTTGGCACAAAAAATAACAGCGGCAAAATCAATTGGGGGGAGAACAATGTGGAAACAATTGCGCTTTCATTGAGCTCCTCTACCCATTTCAAGGCTGGAAAAAAATAACTGGCACTCATAGAGTTTTGAAAAGTGCTGAGAAAGAGTTCAAGATACAGGTTTTACTTTCAGCACCTAATTATGAAATAGACACAATATTCCCAGTTTATCTGGATCTAAGATAACAAAATTGTTCATTCACGTAGAAATTTATCAATTTCAAGTCCTCCTCAATTTATAAAGGTAAGATATTTCCTTTTCAGAGTACTTCACAGTCATTTAATGGACACTTTGAGGTACATTATCATACTTATGCCAAGGCTACCTTCCAAAATTAAATACTCAATACTTTTTTAACGAAATCAGATTTTGTCCAGTGTTGACTCAAAGCCAGAAATATTTTCAATGCATCAGTTATCAGATTGTTTCTGCTGTTTTATTCAGACAAGCAGTGGAAATGATATTATTTAACAAATTCTTTCTTGTCATTCCAAAAGGTATTTGTACCTATAAACATACAAGACACAACGTTTGAGAAATGAATAGTTGAAAAATGAATAGTTGTTTACTTTTTTCAACAAAGATATTAGTGATTAGAGTTCAAAGCTCACGTGGATTTCATCTGAAGCCACATGGAAGTGAGACGTGTTCTGCTAAATGCATAATGACAGATGAAAATATGTTTGAGTGCTTAAAATGTTTTGCCTTTTTATCTAACAGGGTGTTGCAGGTAAACCTGGTCCAAGAGGGCAAAGAGGTCCAACGGTATGTTCTGCTCTCTCTATGATTTCTATGATTAATGATCTAATTAAATAGTGTTAAGTCATCTTTTATAATCCATTCGCCTGAATGACATGCATTCTGACAGTTTTAGATACAATAATACTCATAGGTCCTGTGTTTGACTCTTGAGGTTGCTTCTGTCTCTGCAGGGTCCTCGTGGTGCTCGAGGAGCCAGAGGTCCAACAGGAAAACCTGGTCCCAAGGTAATAATACTAATCTCACACTGATTTTAGGCTCCTTAGTGTGTAGTACTCTATATCGAGCAGTGATTTAAAATAAAATGACACTGATATGTTGCTGTGTGTTGCAGGGCACAGCAGGCAACGACGGCCCTCCAGGCCCACCTGGTGAGAGAGTAAGTCCATAACATGCTGAGTCTTGGGTGGCTGTTCTGTAATGCATGTGAATACAACCAAAGGATGCATCATGAACTCAGTCTATCAGTTCTGTTAGGGTTAGTTAAAATAGCACTTACAGTCTCTGCACCTCGACTATGGTGATGTTAGACTGGGACATGTTTTTTGTAAATGTGAATTGATTCTCTTCAGTCAAAGAGTTGGTCAGTATTGAGCTTCAAATCTTGTCATACTGGTCAGACCCTTCAGAGTTCAAAGCATAATGAGAAGCGTTTTTTAAAAAAAAAGAGGAGCAAGAAGAAATACACTTGGGGACATTATTAGTTCTCACGGGTTACTAAAGAGGATGGAAATGTTTAACTTGCTGTAACAGTTTACCTAGGAAGACGAGAGCATCAGTAAGGATTGACTAGAAATAATTAAGAAGTAACAGATTCGGAGTCATTCAAAAATCTATGACTCTATAAAAGCTGTTTATTTAATCTGTCTTTATTTTTTCCATTTTATAAACACACTGTTTCTTTGCCATATGGGAAGATTGCTATGTTCCTGTTCCCACCTTCATCTACCAGACAGGAGCATTTCTGTTTTTTCTTACCCCCTCCCTTTAGCGTTGCTCCTCAGAGTTCTCATAAGATACATTTCTCCTTTAAACTGATGCTCAAACAAAAGAGAAAATAAAATGATTTTTATTGTGCACAGTGGCAGCCCTGGGTGGCTAACTCAGAGGAAAATAAACACACTCTGCAGTTACCTCACAATAAAAGCTTTTCAGCTGTTCTACCTTATTTAATACCTTTCATTAGAGTTTGTTAGATTTCCAGTGGTGTTTTAGTGCAAGTTGATTTTGCTGTTTGACAAAGAAAATCCAAAAAGCCCAAAGAAGGCATGAAACAATAAGGGCTTTTAACTGCAGCTGCAGCAAGTGCTGAGTTTGCATTAACATTTTCCTAACACCACAGAAGGAGAAAAATGGATTTTATTACAACTCTGACAGAGCTCCACGGGGAGTCTATCAGAAAACAGATCCTCCCCTCTGTTAGAGAAAGGAACATAACAACAATGTAGGAGTGAAAGCAAACACTCTAAACGCATCTCATGCTTTCTGCATGGGCTGCATAGCCATATACAGAAAATTACTCATCATCCCCCATTAAATAGGCACATTCACTCTCTCCAGTGTCAAAGGCCACTGTGATATTCAACAAAGTTTAAATCCACTAGTCTTACTAATACCTGTCTGCAAAGCCGTACTTAGGTCAGTGCTTGGGTTGGTGCTTTCAAATCTTGCTTTTATTTTGTAAAATGTAATATCAACTTCAGCCAAGCAGCTTTTCAGTTTTGGATTTTGGTATCAGGGGTTAAATTAACTGAATTTCCCAGAGGAGATAAATAGTGAGTATATATCCATCCATCCATTCATCCATCCATAAGTTTTAATTAACTGGCTCATGCCTGTAGAACTTCCCATAGAATTCAGTTTTGCACTCCACAGCATATTGAAGCAGATGCTGATTGGCAGCTTTTGACCTTCGAACTACATCATTCTAAGTGAGGGCAATTCTGCGAGATTAAAAGCTGCCAAATTATGTCATGAATTCTGTATCAGAGGTGGACAAAGCGCCCAGCTCCATCACTTAAGTCAAAGTAAAGATACTCATATTCATATGTTTCCAAGAAAACAGTACTCAAGTAAATGTACTTTGTTACTGTCCACCCCTGCTCTATATGAATTGCTAATGTTTGCCTCACCTTTCTTTGTGTGTATAAAAAACTTAAAAAATGCTATTGGAATGAGATTGTCTTTGTCTGTTCAGACACAGGACAAGTGAGGTGAACTCAGCTCAAATCTGATGGATGAACATGATTAAAAGATAAACTTAAATTATCAAGTCAGCTTTGAAATTTATATTAGATTGAATCAATGTGCATCAGATATTTTCTATGCTCTTTAAATTTAATTTCCCTAAATCCCAAACCATTATGCTACCTCAACAATAAACTGTAACTTTTTAAAAAAGAATTTTCACTTCATCAACATATTTCACTGTAACAAAAGTCAACACAGAACTCTGAATATTTGTTGTGTCAGTTGCACGCTGACCTCTTTTTCCTCCTGTTCCAGACGTTTGTGTCAGATTTTTTATTCATCATTTGCTGACGTGGGTCCTGCTTTCCTCTCTACATTGACTTGTGTTCTCTATTTCTGCTGCTCTCAGCCTATCATTAAATATAGACCAGTTGAACATACTGTATATGTACAGTATATGCAAATTAAATATATAATGATATGTTTGTCAAACATAGTTTGTACAGTAGGGAAACAGTATGTAAGTATTCTTGGTAATTTAAATGTGAAAGGAAAGTAAATAATTCTTTATAGGCTGGCTTTTACTGAATATTAAATTATTACAGTTCTTGTGAGATTGACCTTTGGATTTGACAGGATTTGACAGGAACTGACCTTATTTTACCCAGCAGTTTATTCACTTACTTTGAGTCTTTTTAAGTGTTTAAGGCCTGAAATGTTCCTGTCCAAAAAAAAAAAATCAGCACTCAGGCATTAGATAGCACTTTAAGATTAAGCCTAGTTGGACTTTTCTCTGTGGCAGTCAAGTGGCTGGAGAACCAGATCTATTTCCTGCCACTCCAGAGTGCTCACTATAATGACTTTGTGTTACTAGGAGGGCTAATCAGAGCACAGGCTCTATGAGCTAATCAACAGTGACTCACTTGACCACAATTATTTGGGATCTTGTTTTTTTTTTTTTAGCTCTAAACTTAATTTGCTTTCTGTCTGTTTTCTGTTTTGGTTTCTTTTTGCACACTGCAGTAAACCACCTCATAACTTTACTCTTTGTGCATCTCTCATCAATCTTACTGTCTGTGTGCTGATTGCAGGGACCTCAAGGGCCTCAGGGACCTGTGGGCTTCCCTGGACCAAAGGGCCCCCCTGTAAGTGTTTCTCCGCCTCCACTATATCCATCCGACAGCTTAATGTAAAACCACCTACAGTAAGATTATGTGGCGTGCAGCTCTTTCCCAAGGTTCAATGCCTTCCTACTGTCTCAATCAGCAAATTAGCATAGTTTGCAAACATTACAAGTCGCGACTTCATCGGGTGCAGTAATATATAGCAGTATCCCTAATTCTGTGCAGGGGTCATTAGTCTAACTGTTATTGAGGCAGAACCCATTCTTTCACTCTCCAGTCCAGGCAGGAGACAAGTGATAATTTCCACCTATCGATTCAGGTTAGATTCATTGTTGGCTCTTAGCCTTCAGCCAATGAGAACGAAAAAATCAGAGCCTGTTATTCTTTCATTAGTGTTCTGGTAGTTTAACCACAATTATGTTTGTGCTATATATTGTGCCTACAAAGTATTTGCACCATATAATAATAAAATCTAACAGCTTGGAAAAAGAAACTTTTATTCTAACAAATTTCCTCGTGCCATTATTCACTCCAGATATGAATGTGACGATAATGAATGTACTGGGTTACTGAGCTTGTGCGTATTTTAATTTCTTCCCAACAGGGACCACCTGGAAAGGATGGGCTGCCCGGACACCCTGGCCAGCGCGGAGAAACGGTGAGTCTTGAAGATGCAGTATCCTGTTTGAGCTGCCAGTCACCTGTGTGGTTCTGGTTATTATCTGCCTCTAACTTCAAACCTCTAGACCTCAACAATGAGTCAGGAACTCAGTGTGACTTTATTTTTCATATTTGGACAGGTCTGTCATATTTCCACAGCGGATGCAAATAAAGGAGCGTAACACCTCCATTTTTAGTTTTTCAGAAAGGTTTAATCATTGATCTTTCTCGGGGAAATATTTTAGATTCCAAGTGTGTGAAACATGAACATAAACATGAATTGCCAGGGCAGTTTGAAAAACATTCTTAATATTTGCTCAGTTTAATTCCACAACATCTTGTTTTAATCCTGCAAGATATAGTTTTGTTGTGTCAATGTCTCTTTAGCTCTCATTCTTTAAATTGCCTCTCCATTGCAGGATGAATCCGATCCTCACAGTCAGTAAGCTGCACTACATTTGAACCCCCACCCCCTCCCCCACGTTTTATCTCAATCGCAGTTGTATGCAGGGGATTACAATCACTGATACAACATCTCAGTGGGATGCCAAAAGGGTAGACATGTCTCGTAAAGCGAAATTCTAAAGACAAAGCCCTTGTGAACATTGTCTGGGTCGATCTGCTCGTCTCCATTCACACACACAGACACACACACACACACACACACACACACTGCATTCTGTCTGTGTAAAGCCAGATGGCTCAGACTTCTATCTCAGAGAGATGGACACCAAGGAGCTGAGGAAACATCCTTTTCTGATGGAGCTGGCTTGTTGTTACTTTGCAAATATCCAATGAAAGGACATAGACCTAGATTGTCCAGCAGCAACAGATTGTGTAACTGAGCAAAAATAACTGAGCAATAATAACTCTTACTAATATTTGTTGTAACAGCATGGAACAATGGTTCATGTCGTTTTTTTCAAAACAGCTATTTCAGTTATCAGTTATGAGCTTAATGAGAAATGGCTGCACTAAATCTGCCCCGATGATGCCATATCTCATGTGACACAAAGGAAAAATAAAGTAAAGTTTGATTTGATCACACCTAGCTGCCATCCCCTGCTCTCAAATTTGATTCCTCTGTACTTTGTATGCATCAGTGCACCCTGGTTTGACGAGGCTCAGAGGGCAATAAATTCTACTAAAAGCTTGACAGATCATCACTTTTATCATTAAAGCTTCCCTTTCCGCCTGCCTCTTTCTTGTAGATAACGTAGCACACCACACACGAGTGGTTCCCTGCCTTTGCCGCTATTCAAGCAACGACGACAGGGTGTTTATTAAGGTGTTTATGGATGTAGATTTATGCTCTGATGAACGGGCTCCACAAGCATCCAATATGAGAATTGATCACGGCAATAAAGATGCTCATAGGCACCAAGCCCTGGCAACACAAGTTATATTTGAGGAAGTGCAGATAAAGATTTGAGCTGATGTCTCAGAGTCAGGGCCGATGCTGTAGTAGAATGGCCTGAGGGTTTCATCAGCACAAGTCACAACATATACAGATCAATAAGCCTGGATTAAGAAATCTGGATCTAACAGCTTGGATTTGAAGACATTGTTTGGCTGAAGTATAGCAACTTATAAATGAAATGAGTTATAAAAGTAATACCTTGGTGAAAAAATTGATAAATATGGAGTTTGATGACTGAGGGATTCATTGATCAGTTGGCAAGTGGTGGAAATGTCAAAGTGAAAGTCAGTGTTCACTCGTGTCATTCTGTCCTAAAACATTACAGAATTTAGTATGTCTCCATTAAAATATGAAATTTATGTTAAGGACACCAGTCATTCTTGATTATCAAAATCTTAATGTATTAATTCACTTATTAAGCTAAATTCTAAGCATCCTGCTGGGTTAATATTTGGGGAATATACCGAGTATTTGGAAGAAGTCTCATGCCAATGCAGATTGGATTGTTCCTCCCCCAGAAGACAGAAGTTCATCTGATTTGTGTCGCATTGTTGGTGTCGATACTCAAGATGTTGAACTTGTTGTCCTGTTCTGCTTAAGTATATCCATAGGGAATACAAATCGATGCAAATCAACCACACACTGTGAATGTAAACTTACACAACAACTTTACCATAACTAAATGTGCACACACAGAACACTGGGTGCTAACTCTTATTATTATTATTATTATTATTATTATTATTATTATCATTGTTATATTCAAATAGCTCTTTAGTCCGAGAAGTAAAATGCACAGTGAAGCTGTTTGGTTTTTGTGCAAGCAACAGCAAAAATAAGCAATACCTAATTCAAATAGGTCCATCAGTAAAAGCTGATTTTTTTAAAGTGTTTTAGAATGTTGGCAAAAATTCTATTTTAATTAACAAAGATTTATAAATGTTAATGTGTGATATGACAGCTATAGAGCAGGAAGACTCTTATAGCAGATGCCTATAGATGCCTAATTACACATTCAGCAGACTTTGAGCAACATTACCATATTGTTGGAGTCAGGTGTCGTGCTACCAGACTAAAGAAAGTCCAATACTCACTCTTACCTCTGGTTTCATTTGGTTCATGAGATCACTAAAGGGATCTTTTGCTATTTGACTCTATTTTCTTGACCAAGCACTATTTTGGCACTGGACAGGTTGGGTGCACTGAACTTTCCAGACCTTGTTTGATGGAAACACCTACTTATAATTTAATCCAAGCCAGAGATTAACCAAAGTAGACCTAAAATAGAACCTAAAATCAGCTCGGAGCTGCAGAGTTATAATTATACTAATATCATATATATAATATATGAATATTCAAAGCATCTGAAATTATTTTTTTTCTTTTCTTTATAACATTAAGTTTATGACAAAATAGGCAAAATTCAGAGTCAAAGTTTAGAAAATTTTTATTTTATAATTTTTTAAAATTTATTCATACTGAACTAATGGCTTCATCAGAACTCTGTGGTTTTGGTCAGATTCACATTTTATTGAAATATTGTCAAACTCTGATGATATGAAAATGTGTTACATCACCTGTGTCTAACAGAAATATAAGGACAAAAGCAGAAAATCTGAAATCTCTCATTTTAAAATAACCAAAACACATCTCTCCTAATAACATAATAAGAAAATATGTTTTCAGAGGCTTTAAAAGCAGCAAATAGTCTCTAGGTGTCTATTTTGTTTGCAATGCTTATTGATAGCACCAGGTAATCTCCACTAACAGGTACACTCGTTAAAGAGACATTTATTTCTTGTCATTGTCATGCTCAATGACATGTACAGGGTTCTTTTTCTTTATTTTTATCAAAATAATTGACATCTGCCTGAAGTTATTTACCAGCCAGCACTGTAATCTAATAGAATCCTTGATCCAATCCTTGATTGTGAATGTAACCTGAAAAAGCTCCTTGTTCCTACGTCAAGGAAATACATGAGCCAGAACTTAAACCCCTGCTTATTAGCTGAAATAAATTCAAGATGAATCACTTTGGTTTCTTTACTTGGGTTTTAATAGATAAGCGTAATAGTTTCTGTTTTTACAAACCATATGAATAAGACTTTATCATCTTCTTTCAGGGTTTCCAAGGAAAAACCGGCCCACCAGGTCCAGGAGGTGTTGTCGGGCCCCAGGTACTGTAATGTATTATTAAACGATGTAAAATTAAATATATTATTAAATAAATGTAATATATAATTGATATGAAAGCCTTAATGGCATTGTAATTCCACGCAGTAAATGAATATTGTCTGGAAAAAGGGAATACAGCAGTAGTCCACAATCCTCAATAATCAGTATCTTAAAAATAAAAGATGACATGTAAAAGGTAATTGTCCATGTGGATATTTTTTGAGGACTTAAACAGAAATGTGGTTGATCTGTTTTGGATCTGAACAGAACATCTCTCATTTTGGAAATGGACAGTTTATTTATCTGGACACTCATGGACTCATGAAAGTATTGGTGTAAATTATCAGTGAAATCGGCCATTAATAACTGTATCTCATGATTTATATAACTACAGGGAAGATTTGATGTATTGCTGCTATGTTGAACTGTAAATAATATCAAACTGTGTGATAACATCTTAGGGACCCACTGGAGAGACCGGTCCCGTTGGTGAGAGAGGACACCCCGGACCCCCAGGTCCACCTGGAGAACAGGGTCTTCCAGGTGCTGCTGGCAAGGAGGGAGCGAAGGTATGTAGAAAGAACAAGAAAGGCCATCTTTTATTTTTGAGTGCTTAAACTTATTTCATATACACGCTAGGTCACAGTTAATGCCCAGTATCCTGTACTGAAGGGAAGAAAGTAGATAGATGTGTAAAAATTATTAATCTGAAAAAAATGCTAATTTCTTTTCTATAGTACCACAACATACCAGAAATGCCCTTTTCCTCCCCCTCTCTCCTCCACTGCTTTTCTCACACACTGTAATAGATTTGAGTCAGTTACACAGAAGAGAGGAAGCCAGGGAGGTTGATAGAGACATCAACAGTATAGAGGTGGGCTGCAAATTGAACTTATGCAGCTGCAATTATCGCACATGATTTGATTTTGCAGATTGAGCCAGCTGCATTCGCAAGCAGTTATATTTCTTGAGGGCATGCAAAGCTCAATAGACTGCTGGATTGCTTAAATAAAACTGTGAGGAAGCAGGAATCAATCTGGAGCAATACATTCACCCACATCTCACCATCACTCTCTGAACCGCACAAGGCTCTAGCAAGTGACTGCTGAAGATACAGTAGCTGAGATTTTGGGAGCGTCTGCCCACATTCTCTCCCTGGCCCTTGCTGCCCACAAATTGAGTGCCCATTAAGAGCAGACAGCAGCCATTTTGTAGAAGTATGGGCTGCTCCAAACCACCCATCTGACTCGCAGGATCTCTCAGCGTGCCCTGCTCCCCATTCTCTCCCTCAGACCCACCATGTCTCCTGCTTTCATTTTCTTCCCGTCTTCCCCAAGCAGACAGTTTAATCAAGTCCATCGGCTAACTCCAAACCCTCCGCCACTCACAGCTCCACTTTCCTTCCCCACTCTGCTCAAACCTGTGCATCAGTATGCCAGGGACACTTTGTGGAGGTCTTGGCAGCAGAGCCCAAATCCTCTTATACCTCTCAAGCCCGCTCTTCTGTGGCTCCCTGTTTGCAGATAAAGTCAGCTTGCCAATACAAAAGAAACAAGAACAAAGCCAGAAGTAAATTTTTCTGCAGTCTTGTTTTAGAAATGTTCTAAACTATGGTTGCCCTGCAATTATTGGCACTACTCCTTTTTGCAGATGCAATACAAAAGAAAGTGAGTTCAGTATCTGAGGTGAGGGCAGGGAAGGTTGGAGAGGATGTGAACAAGCATTCAGTGCTCTCTTCAGTCAAAAAAATATTTTTGGCAGCATGTTTTTTGTGTTATGTGGAATCACATTTTAGCTTTTATCCATTAAGCAGCACTAAGTTATTTTTGTATTATGTATCGTTTTCAACAAAAAACTCAACAACAAAAAAAAAAAAACATACTGAGTTTCAAAGACTCATCTCTGTTTCATGTTGTGGCTGATTGTGTGAAAGCGACAGTGCACTGGTTTTGATTAGAGTTGATGCTTATGCATTGATTGTGTCGTGACAGTGCTAATGATTCCACAGAAAACATACATGCTTCAAACTAATTGCAGCTAATGGCCCATTAAGATGAATGTCAGCTACAAAACAAGCAGGCTTCTCTTCCTGGTGCGACAAAGCCATTAGTTATATTATATTTGCTTGTCATATGCTTTTCAATCTGTATTCAGTTTGTTTTTTCTATTAAATTCAGAGCCCTTTGTTGCTCAGCTGCAGGCTGTGTAGTGTAGAACTTTAGTTAATGCATAAAATCTGAAACATACCTGTATGCACACATTTCACCAGAGGAGCTGGATGTTGAGCATCTTTGAATAGTATTAATACATCTTAAGTTCTCATTTACAAGGTTCAGTCTGAGAGCAGTGCAGCTTTCAAATACACGGTTTAGCTGTCATGTGCTTTGCCTCCCCTAATGCACATCGACACAATCCCAGCTCCAATTCAACACTTCCCAACCATTAAAGTTACATAAGAGTGTGAATAACTCAATTTTGAATACCAAAAACAGTAGAGTGAACTAAAACAGCAAAGTTCCACTCTCTCAATTTCTCTGCAGCAAAGACTAGATTTATGAGTTTATTTTACTATGAGACCACATGGTTGCAGCAGTGATGACTGGTGACCCTTTCAGAGACTGACACAGTGTGAGGAGAGAAGCACGCTGAATATGGAGCAACAACTACAGATTCAAATTTCTGTAGAAGGTGACCAAAGATTTGCCTGTGGCTGCAGCCTCATGATAGGGTCAAAGTTTGAGCACTGCTTATCATACACCAGTCTCCTGTATAAAAAAGGAATGAAGTTGATTGTCATGTGGCGTCTGTCTGAGGAAGAAGGCAAGGAGTTAGATTTTAATGTTAGAATTTTACCCTGGTAGTCTGGTATTGCCTTCAGTTTTTGCTCTTTGTCTGGCAAGGCTCAGTTGGCATTTTCCTTGGATGGGAATAATTTCCGGGAAGGCAGCAGAATAGATGAAGTCCTCTCCTCCACCCAGACACACTCTGACAAATTGACTGTGATTGATGGGCTCTTTCAAATCTTTGCTTCTAATTTTCAAACTGGAAAATGGCTGAAATTGTCAAATTTCTCATAGAGTATAACTAAAATTAGTTTCTCAGTAAAACTGAGGAGAGCAATATGTAATGTAATGTTATGTTATGTAATAACATGCAGCTTAATGTTTATAAGTTTAAACAGTTGTTGAGGTTTGGAAATTTAAGAGACAATTCTCTCATCATTTACACATTTCCTTTAGTTTGGTCCACAACATGTCCAGTCAGACTTCACTGGTTATTGGAATAAGTTTTTCAGACTTGAATCTTATAGTGAAAATTTGACTTGTGAGATGTGGTCTGACATTTTTGATGAACTTTAATTAGAATCAGTCATGAAACAAAGCATGGTCAGAAAAAAAGCATGAAAAAGCAGTTACTTATAATTTTTATGTTGTATTGATGCATCATATGTGAACCACACTAACTCCTTGTGTGATTGTGTGTATAGGGAGACCCTGGACCACAGGGATCCTCCGGTAAAGACGGTCCCCCTGGCCTTCGTGGCTTCCCTGGAGAGAGAGGTTTACCTGGTGCCACGGTAAGAGCTCCCCTCCTATCTACACCTATTCATCATCACTTCCCTTTACATGTGTTTGCGAGTAGAAAGTGACAGAACATTGCTACATAACAAATGAGCCAGCAACTATTTTGAGCTATTCACTTCATTAGAGACACCAGCCTTGGAATTCACTCCTAGCAATCAATCCGGCACAGGAGAAATCCAAAGCGACATCTTACAAATGAACAGGCGTGCCTCTGCATCGCTCCACCACCACTGACACCACTGTTTTAATGGCAGCAATGCATCATGGGCCTCTGTTATAGAAGTAGGTAGTTGTTGGTTGGGAGACCATTTGTAAATTCTCGTTTTTACACAGGTCAATGTAAGTGTTTTTTGGAGAGCAAGGACAGCAAAATTATTTGTTTGTCTCTGTATGCAGTATTTACTTAATTAATTATTAAGTGGGAAACATAGGCAATTAGACTGTGTCATGTGGGGATAGATATAGTGTAGGGAAAGGTAGTGTTGTGTTGCCTGCATCCTGAAGGTCAGTCAGACTCTGCAGGCCAGCAGCACCGCTGATTGTTTTCTGCCATTGTAATTTACTCGAGCACACAGCCAGAGCCAGAAGAGACTCATTACCCATACTGTCATTTGCTCCTTTGTGGCCCACAAGGGAGCTGCACACACACACACACACACACACACACACGACACACACACACGACACACACACACACACACACACACACACACACATACATTCTGTGCATTGACAAACATACAAGAAAACACAAATGTGGAAGACACTATACACACCCCCCGCATGTGCAAAATGAAATTCACAAGCTTGTATGTGCAGAACAGGATAGAAAACACTGTATAAATCCACATATATACACACACAGTCATGTGCACTTATCACTTGTGCATCCAAATCCCACCACTCTGTAGCTACAGTATCTACTAGACTACATGCCCGAAGGGAACAATATCTCTTTTAAACGTGCCACATATTAATGAGTTACCTATCATGGATATATTTCTGGGCTCTGATTCGTGCTGGTGGTCTATCACGATGAAAATGACAATAACAATGACATTTCCTAGAGCAGTGAGGTCAAATGCACACAAAGCACATTTCTGGTGGATATGTCTCAAGTGACAAACCAGTAAAGGAAGGAAGACAGTCCTGGCTGGATTGACGTCTGATGATGGATGACGTCTGTGTTTCCCTTCTTTTCCTCAGGGCCCAGCAGGTCTGAAGGGAGGAGAGGGGCCCCAAGGTCCACCTGGTCCTGTTGTAAGTACACTGTTACCTGAGATGTACCCTTTTGAAATGTATTGTATTTTTTGATGACATTTTATATGTGATTTGTGTTATTGATTAGTGTGGCGGCTTGTACAGCGTATTTCATATTTTATGCCAAGCACTCAAGGGCAGTTGATATTATTTGGACAGGAAAAGCTTTAATAAAATGGCTTAAAGTTACCTTGGCTAACTGCTATGTCAACTTTATTTTTGCTTTCCTTTTGACATCACCACCAGGGAGGATTGTTGTTTATGGTAAAGCTAACTTATGAGAGAAAGTTACCTTTATTTATTTCTTTTGACCTTTATTGCCCAAGGTAAACTGCTTTTCAGCAGGGCCGTGGTGCCAATTCACAAACTCATACTCACTCACACATTCTTCAGATGTCTAGTTTATATCCTACTGTAGTAACATGTTTAAGTGCCTTGCTCAAGGACATTACAAGTGCAGCTGTATAGAAAGCAGAGCCAAGGTCTTCTCAACCACAACAGGAATCAGATCTGATGAAGGTGAATCAGAGTTGCTGAGCTGCAGTCACAGAGACATTAAAGGCAGAAAATCTAACACACTAAACAAATTCAACTGAACCAGGTGAACTTAATACATGTGTAATACTCATGAACTCATTTAGCTATGATGATCATATCATCAATTATTTATGTATTAATTTTCCAACAAAAGCGTCACCGGATTTCAGCTCTCCCCACTGCACACAGCGATTTGTCTTTGAAGTGATCATGCGCTACAGTAGCTGGATATCAAGACTGTTTGCTCCATTGCCTTCTGGCACACAGACCCAAACAAACAAACAAACACACACACACCCAACAAAACCACACAGCCAGGAGAGCATCCATATGGTGAGTCACAGTGTCTAGTCATCCTGGGTGTTGCTCCAACACATCCCTCATTGTTCCCAGAGGCTGCATCCCGGCACTTTATGTATGCTGTGTTCCTACGTTTGTCTCAGTTTGTCACAGAGACTTTAGAGGTTTTCATAAAATGTATTGGTTAGCATCATGTCTCTGGCTGTTCCTGTCACAACAGATTATTGGTAATCAAGACTTGTAGACTTACTTTTTTCACTTTGCACCCACATATATGGTTAATAAGCTATCAAAGCAATAAAACTGCTAAAGAATAAAAACATGTTAAGTCATCTAATGTCACCAGAGATGTTTATAGCACATTAGACGACAAAACTACAAAATACAGTTGAAATAGCAAATCAAATTTTATTTGTTATTAATTGCAATAATAAGTCAGGTTTCATATATTTTGATGATGCTCATGATACTCAACTGTTCTTTTTCTCTGGATGTAATATTTTCAGAATAATTTAGCAGCAATGTAATTACAGCCCTGGTGAATTGATACATTCATAACTTTCTATCCAAAGCCACACATTTTACTCATTAAAGTAACAATGTATTGAACCTGCACCCAGACTTTAGTTAACTATTTGCATATTAACAGAACAAAAAATGTTGTTTTAACATCATGCCACCCTCACTTTAAACCAAATGCCAGTTGTTTCACAATGTAGAGTAGTTTTTTTTTTTTTCATTTTGTGTTCCCCCCAGATTTTCATTCTTACCAGGATCGAAAAGCCTCCAACATTTATCAAGGAAGATTAAAACTCAAACTCTTTTAAGGATAGCTGTGTGATTTACGTCTTCAATGACAGAGGATATATCACAGCCTTTACATCAGAAATTCATTAAACAACAAAGAAAAAAAACTGTCTAAGTTTGTTTTTTGATTCTGCATGTATAGATTTCTGGTAAGGTGATCTCCTTCTGGGAACAGAGAGGTAGAGTACATGCAGATAAACAGAGAGTTGACTCAGTGCAGGGAAGATAAAAAATGCTGAGTGTCATTCGTCATCATGTTGGATGGATTTAGGTGAATACTGAGCTCCTGATACACAACAGAAGCCTCTATCATTCAGAAATGCATTTTCAGCAGCAGGACGTGAGCTGCTCCGAGCTTAGAGAGCAACCAAGACGTCAGCTCCCTAACAGCAGATAATACTGGCTGCTTTCAAGGAGCAGCGCTGCTTTATTAGAACCTGAAAGCAGCTGTTACTGTGTGCCGCTCCTGCATTTTTCTCAATATTCCTCTAGAAATGGTTTCTGTATGTAGGTGTGTGAATCCATTAGCAGTAGATCTCAGCTGCTTTGTACATGTCTTAATGGTTCCTCAGCATATGGGGGTTATATTTATGTGTCCTCTTTATAGTTGTTACTCATCATGTCTCACTCTCTTTTTTCCACAAAGGGTTCTCCTGGTGAGAGAGGCCCTGCTGGTCCAGCTGGTCCAATTGGCCTGTCCGGTAGACCTGGCCCTCAGGGTCCCCCAGGTCCCGCTGGAGAGAAGGGAGCACCTGTAAGTTTTGTTTTATTCCAATACAATTTCTCAGTTCTGTTTTCCTTTGACCTTCACCTTCTGCTGCTTTTGTTTTAAACTAAATATAATTTCAGCAAATGTTGTTGTTCCTCTAGGGTGAGAAAGGACCTCAAGGTCCAGCTGGTCGTGATGGTGTCCAGGGTCCTGTTGGCCTGCCTGGGCCTGCTGGACCCCAGGGTCCACCCGGAGAGGATGGTGACAAGGTCAGTCAACCGCACTCACCGCCACCCCTCCCATAATGTTGGCCCAGTTACAACTCCTTCTCCATTCCAAAACTAGAATATGTTTTGGGACTGAACCAGTTCTCCAATCAGTCGACATCCCCATGTTCTCACTCGGGCCATCTGTATGAAAATATGTCTCTCTCTTTAACTAACGGTTGCCTATCCATCTTCATAACCAAATGTGCCAGCAAATGCAATTAGAGGAGATGTGAAAGTGAAATTTTGTTGCTCGTTTCATCTCCGACAATCATTATGTCCCTTAAGGTTACTATCAGCTGCCAAACACATGTCACTGCAGAGGTTTGCTATGAAAATAACAAGACGACAACAAACTTAAATATGCATATTTGTGCAGATAGTGGTTGTTTATGTTAAGCTGAGGGTTTTCAGTGATTTTTCATGAGCTGACATTTGGAGAACAAGCAAAACTGAGCTGAGATGATTGACTGCGTGTGTTTGTCTGTGTGTGTTTCTTTTTCCCAGGGAGAGGTTGGAGAGCCCGGTCAGAAAGGAAGCAAAGCTGACAAGGGAGAACAGGTGCGTTATGGGAAGCAGTAATTAAGGAGCTGGTGATGTTACATATTTACTCTCCAGTGTTGTCATCTTAAGACTGTGTTGTGTTTTACATGTCACAAAGTGATACATCAGTGCTCTTATGTTTGTGTGACCATTCTGGGATGTTGTGGTTGAAACCTTTTCTTGTTTGTGCTCAGGGTCCTCCCGGCCCAGCTGGTCTCCAAGGTCCCATAGGTGCCCCAGGTCCTGCTGTAAGTACTGCTCAAATCTGTCCTTGTCTTGCATGGATGAAACTGCTGCACTGGACCATGTCTGAACATGTCTTTGTCTATAGCAAGACATCCAGACAGAGAGACAGACAGGACAGTAAGGAGCTGCACTAAGGAGCATGCATACTAGATACGTCTGTAGTGTTTCTCAATAGTAGACACTGCAGATAAGTGAGAGTTGTAATCTGCAAGACTTTATTTTCCATGAGCCAGAGCATTTTTCCACATAAAGCCTTGCAGTATCAGATATGAAGTGTGTGAAATCATCACAATGAAAAGCCGTGTAGTGGATTTTGTTTTGCTATATCAGTAAAATTATACACTGACTTTTATGTATATGAAAATTTCAAGGACTATGACTTTCTATGCAACAGCATTTTTCCAACACTGCCATAGGAGTAATGAGAAATGAACAACTTTAACATTGACATACATTCAATAATGAGAGTGTAAAGAGAGTAAATGTCATTGAGTATGAATATGCGTGTATGTTGTTTCGCAGGGAGCTGATGGAGAGCCTGGTCCCAGAGGTCAGCAGGGTATGTTTGGACAGAAGGGAGATGAAGGTTCCAGAGGTTTCCCTGGACCCCCTGGTCCCATTGGCCTGCAGGTGAGTACCATTCACACATACATGCTACACACAGTAACTCACAGTGATTCTGTACAATAGTGGCTTAAATATAAAGTATTCCTGTTTGTGTCATACACACACTTGTCTGGGATAACGCTTTCAAGAGTAGGTCTATATGTTACGTAAGCAGCTATGATTATAAATGGTAAGAGCTGTTAAAGAGCCATCTTTTGGCTTTCTTTTACTAAAATGCTACATAGTTACTCTACATCTCTCTGCAACAGACACTTGCCTTTACAAGGCTTTTACTGTAGTTTCAGATTTTCAGGACTTTCTCTACAACTAGAATGAATGTCAGCAACATGAAACAATGAGCGATGAGATTAAATAATTTATATTTCATTTTCCCATCTAGAGGGAAATAAAACAACTTAGCATAATTTTGCCTACATAAATTTCATCCATATTTATGCCCAGCACATATCAGTGGCATATGCTATGCATTGAAAAGATCATCCCAATTATTTTCTGTGTAAAGCGACTCACAGGTGATGGCAAGGCATACATTGGCCCCTCCATTGTTGCCACCGTCATATTTTATGGCTGATTTTCAGTTTCGAAGCGCCAGGATCTTTCTCAGACTTCCTCCCTCTGTACCGCTACTGCACTGTAGCTGGATTTTTTTCACTTGTCATGTGTTAGCATTTCTTCTTCTGTGGTGTTATGGCGGTTACATGGGATGAGAAACTCATCTCTGAGGTACAAAAATATCCAGTTCTGTATGAGCCATAGTCCTGGCTTTATAAAGGTAATCATGAAAAAGACATTTCTTGTTGAGTCACGTGTAGCTGGTGAGACTGACTCCTCAGTTGAGGAATAGCACACAGTCCAATCATGAATCCATCACATTTTATATGCTTTATATTGTGTTTCATATTGTACTCTATCCTTTTGCCACACATCTGGTTTGTGCTACGAGTGGCATGTAACGTGAGTCATATGGCAGACCACTGGGCTGCTGGGGCAGTGTATTTGAGACTCTTTAACATTGTTTTTCAGAAGTTATAAGTTATAAGAGTTTTCAGGGCCATTCAACTGTTAACTGCTTTCCAATATTATACAGCAATCACCAGTTGCCACTAGGACAGATAGAACTGACTTACAGTACACAGTGAGTTGAATACAGGGGATAAGGGAGTTAGGAATTCATTCTTATTATTTACTCCAGTCACTCATTGATAAATCCATCCCACACCACTCTACAGTACAAAAGAAAGCAGACACACAAACTCACGCTTACACAGTTGTCTATGCTGTAAACACTGCTTTAATCGAATCTATGTTGTATGGTGACCTTGCGTTGACCTGCAATGATTACACCCCTCAGCTTTATTTGCTGGCAACATCCTTCCTCCTCCAACACCTCCGGGGTTAAGGCTCTTTCTCATCAAGATGTCTGCACTGTCTTACGCCTCGCAGAGAGTTCACACAGAGCAGCAAGGCTCGTCAGAGTGTTTAATGCTTTAGGAAAACATTTCCAGGATTTTATGTTATTCATTGGTGTGTGACTCTACCCGTCCAACAGCATAGTTTAAGCCAGACTGAAAATATGACCTTACAATATAAGTAAGCTTAATGATGTTTTGTAGCACTATAATAATAATCTAACAAGGTGGCCTGTTTGTTAGTGATGATCTGTTTCATTAGTAATCAACTTCTTAAGATAAACATGAGTTCACTGCAGAGATTGGGGTCATTGACTTGATGAAATTACATGGACCACTGCTCTTCGTTCCTATCTCTGCAGGATTGTATTCAATGGACTTTTAATTGGAAGTAATTCACTTCCCATCGCAATCCCATTAATTGCGTGGACTGACCTGCTCTGATAGTCAGTTCCTCATCGAGTACATTTACCATGCTGCATAATTAGTATAACGATCTCAGACTAGAGGCGACCTTTACGCAGATGAGATTTCGCAGCACGGGAAAAATCAGCATGAAGCTACTCACACTTTTTAGCACCCACAGAAAATACTTGCATACAGGGGCATGGACACACATTCACATGCTTAGCTGTAGGGCAATGCAAACATACACAAAGTCAGCAAATCTTTTTTTTTTTCCTCAGTGTGTGAGTATTTGAAGTTTGAATGCAGAGGAATGCATTCTTTGATCTCCTCCCTCACAACTTTACACCTTACACTGATGACAAACTTCCTCTGAATCAAGAACACACACACACACACACACACACACACACAGAGGGTAAAGCAGGCCACAGCAATTTAATCACGGCAATTACCGCTAGAAATGTCAGGGATCAAACACACATACGAGGTCTTGACCACACCGCACATTTAACCTGCATCAGTGAGCAGGATCTACAGTATGTCTGCACCTACGAGTGAAGATGAACAAGTCAAAGGCTGCAAACGGGAGAACAAACAGGAGGAGTATTGTCGTACAAGTTTACGGGGCCAGGAACAGAATTTCAGAATAAAAGCATCTCACCTTCATCTGAGTATTTGTACGGAAGATTAAACCCCCTGCTGTTCTCACCCTGAAGTTTGGAGTTATAGATATTGATATGAGTGTCTCGCGTTAAGCACCTTTTGCCGAAAATCCAGCTAAAGGAAACATTTGAATCCTGTTCTTTGCAATATAGGTTGCGCTGATTTTGAAACCCTGAGTGCTCTATTCCGCTCAAATCCATCAAGAGTTCTCTGGTTCCACTTGTTGACCTTTATCAGCACATTCTCACTGAATATTTCATTGATAGGACCAGACTGCAGCTAAAACATAGTTTCAAGTGCTTCATTTCTGCATGTTCTGACCTACAGATATACTGTATCCTATATTTCAGTGCATCATTATAATATATTCCACCATCAAATCAAATCTCAAATTAAATCTCAAGCAGGAACAGCTGTTAGCAGCAAAAACAAATTGAAATCATTAGGAACACTGTTGCGTATTCATGCAGCAGCACCTTGTGCTTGTAACATAATTTTTTCATTTCTGATAAGATAACTGTTTATTCATTTTTTTGTCCTCAGGGGCTTCCCGGACCTCCTGGTGAGAAAGGAGAGAACGGTGATGTTGGCCCTATGGTAAGAGACACATCTGCTTTGTGTAAGTCCTCTTATAATAATGTAATACACTTTAACAACACTGTATCTCTCTCCTGCAGGGCCCTCCTGGTCCCCCTGGTCCCAGAGGTCCTCAGGGTCCTAGTGGAGCTGATGTACGTATGGCTGATTGATAAAAATGTGTATATACAAAATTAGTGTGACGTAATGATAACTACATCTTTAATGGCTTCACCTCACCTATCTTACATTGAAAAGCCTGGATATCATCTTGCGTCCTCTCCCAAGGTGATGGATGATGACTCATCTCTTTCTTTATTTTCTGCTGCAGGGTCCACAAGGTCCTCCGGGCGGCGTGGGCCCCATGGGATCTGTGGGTGAGAAGGTAAGCATCATTGCACAACATTGCACCCCAGGGTGTTCTGCCTGCCTAGCGTGACGTTGGTCACTGGGACTGAAATACTGCTGGCCCACCCCTGCCAGCCCACCCCCTTTGTTTCCACCTGCAGTCTAATCATTCTATATGGCCAGGCTTTTTGTCTGAGTTAGTGCTTTTACACTATTAATGTGTAATTTACAACACTTCCAACAAGATTCGTCCATTTTACTGCCATTTGGCGGCTGCACTATAAATACTTAATGCTGTACCACGGCTGTTAAAATGACTCAGGGATATGACACATAAAGGGCTCCCAACACTTGAGAGAGGGCACTTGAAACACAGTAACTTTTAACACCCTTGTAATCAACTACAGTTATAGACTTAGTTAAGTTAAATATCTGGCTTCTGTTGATATTAATAACATTAAGTATTAACTATTTTTGTAGTAGGTGTGACTTTTTTTTAAATGCTTCTGAATTTGGAAACTCTCCATGTGTGAGGGTGAAGGTTTATCTGTCCAGACACTGACATTTGTTTAACCACAGGGTGAACAAGGTGAGGCCGGAAACCCAGGACCCCCTGGAGAGCCTGGAACTGGGGTAAGCAAGCTCTGTTTTTGTTCCTCTAGTATGTTAATCTAAATATGTGCGGCATGTTTCATGCTTGTGCGTCTTTATGTATTCTGTGCTAGAATTTGTGTGTTTGCATGTACAGTGCATCTTGCTTTTCAACACAGTCTTTAAAATACCACACAACCTTAGAATGAATATTTGTGGGGCTTTTTAAAAGTTACTTGTAGTATCAGCAACATCACCAACACATGTTTGTAGGTTATCTTCAGGAAAACAGTTGCTTAATTGATAGCTTTAGGCAAATATAGAACAAAATCCAATTTAATGAGAAGGTTTGTTTTTTTCAGAGTGACACTGTGTATTCATCACAGTAAAAGTAATTGCTCCTCACGTTGAGGCTGGTAGTTCATCTCAGCATGGCTCCTTTGCTCTGCACTCCATGTCCTCATGGCCTGCCAAACTGTCTCTTCCCAGACTCTTAAGACATAATTACCAGGAGGATATTGCCTGGTGCGCGTGTCCTTAAGAACAATGATGCAGTCAACATGAAGCTAGTTAAACAGCAACATCAAGCCCCCACTCTGCTGAGTCCAGCTTTTAGCTGTGATCTGCCCTGTTTTGGCAGCAGTAGAACCATATATTTAAATTGTTGTGATTATATTATTAATGTTTAGAGTTAATTTACAAGATTGAATGTTAATTTACCTTATCTATATGATTGCATTTGTTATTGCCAGAAATTTATGACAATTTGATAAGCTTTTTCATACTTTTCCTAAACACCAATTATTGATGGCTCTATTAGTGCAGCTGTCTCATTTATCGTTATTGAAGTACAGCAGATTGAAATTTGGCCCATTTCCAGTGGGAGTGGCAGAGGAGTGTGATTACAAGCATTCATAAAACTCCCTGCTAGTTCCCCATCAAACTGCTGGTGACATTTCCAAAGTCAGTGTGCAATTTAAGTCCCCACCATCAACCTCATTCCAGTACCTCTGTTTTTACATCAAACATCCAAAATTTTAGTATTGATTACATTGGAACAATAATAACTAATAAAAATAGAATATAGACCTCATTATACATTAGTTACTGTTAACAAAGTAAACAAATGGTATTAAGTAAAATAAATGAATTGAATTCAACTGAATTGAAATGCATTTTACTATGAAGACACTTGTTTTATTGTGATTTTTTTAATATATTTGAGTCAGGTAGAAGTCTCCTAGCAGGTCACATTTGAAAACAGGCACAGAATAATGATGTACATTATACAAACAGACACGAAGCCTACACAGCATTTCACCTCATACATGCATAAACAAAAAATGATTAAACACCATCAGGATGTGAATGTTACCAAACTTTAGGGAGAGTGCACAAACATCATGATCATCAAAGTGAAAAAGAAGTGATTATATTACTACAGCTCGTCTCTGTCGTCTGAGTTTGTGTGAGCAGTAGCCTCGGTAGAAAAAGCTGACTGCCCAGTAGCAGCAAACAGGAACATACAGCACAACCTTGTATTGAAATTATCAGCAGATTTTACTCCAAATCACAATTCAGAGAATCTGCTGGACTCCCTCACGCCACAAAGGAAAGTGCTTCATCATACAAAACAGGAAGAGTACACCATAACATCATCACAAACAGAGCTACAGAAGCTGGAGGTTTAGAAGTTTATGGCAAGGACAGATGGTGAAGCAGATTAAAGGCAGATATGAAAATCATGTCCATTATATTTACTCTCATTAGCGAGTATGGTTTCATGGGGAAATCTAAATTTCATTGATTCTTGAAATGCTTCACATTGTACCTTTGAGATGAAGCTGTCTTTTTGTATTAGCCCTGTAGAGGCACAGTAACACTGTTTACCAACCAGAGTTGTTGTTTCTCACACACTGACATCAGGTCTGCATGTCTGTGTGTGACAAAACCTATTGTCCCATACTCAGTTCAGTGTAAACTCATAGGTGTGGTTCTGATGTAATGAATGCCCTCCACCACCACTCCACCACTTTAGGGACCCAAAGGTGAGAGAGGAGAGAAAGGAGAGGCTGGCCCCCCAGGAGCTGCTGGACCCGCTGGTGCCAAAGGACCCCCTGGAGATGACGGTCCAAAGGGCAATCCTGTAAGTCTGCCAAATACTCTCAAAATCTGCAGAGGACGTTTTCTGGCTCTCAGTCACACAGGCTCAAACATCCTGCTTTAAAGGAAATGCAACCCCCCAACTCCACAACCCAACCCCACCCCACCCTTGAGGCAGGCAGTTTTATCCTAGAACATATTCAAGAGCTAAAAAGCCTTTTTATTGCAGGAGATTATATTTTATGCCTGCATGGTAATGGAATGCAGTGAGGCCTTTTCTCATGGATTTGCAACAACATCATTAAGTCCATCAAATTGCCTTCAGTGGTTGTAACCAGGTACACCACAACTAAATCACTGTCGAAATTACTAACTGTGCCTTTAACGCCTGTATCCAGCCTCGCATTTCTTTTGCTACAATGATGCATCTCATTTCCTTCTCTTGAAGGGTCCTGTCGGATTCCCTGGAGACCCTGGACCTCCTGGAGAGCCAGGTGTTGCTGTAAGTATGAAACCTTTAAGCGATATTTACCCCATATCGCCCATTTCCAGTAAATCATCTTTGTACTGTGAATCATGTTAAATCCATGAATTAAACAGTATAGTAATTACAATGTTGGGTAGATATTTCCAATGTCCAACAACTGGAATCTAACCTGTGCATCTCTCTGTTACAGGGCACTGATGGGGAAGCAGGAGAGAAGGGAGAGGATGGGGAGGCCGGTCAGCCTGTAAGTGGCTGTTATTTTATCGTATTTGTAATGAACAAATGGCTGCATGGGTTCCTTCTCCTATCTAAGGTTCACTTGAGGGACACTTTACAAGGACATAATATAATCTAACTACCTTAAGAATCTGCTACTTCGTCTGTGTATGAGTAAGCATGAATATCTCTTGTTTACATTTAGTTTATAATGTAGTAGTCCACCAGAAGATTGCTTGCAGTAAAAGCTGTAGTTATATTTAGTAAATCATTTTCTCTGCAGCATTTTAATGATATTTACTTCATACTCTTGGGTGGAGGGTAAATAGACTTATGTGCTTTGCAGATTCATTAAGTATGATTAGAAATAAAAGCAAAACAGTAATGTGCTGGCCCTGTGTAAAGAGCAACGAATAACAACTCTTATTAGCATTCATGAATGTAAATTAGCCTTTATCTTTGCCAAATAAAAACACAAAAATCTTTATTTACTAAATTAATGTAACACTTTTGAATTTTTTTGTAAACTCATGCTGAAATTTTAAATTTTAAAATAGTGATTACAAGGTATATTGAAATATGATCTGTGTTGTTTGACAGGAAAACATATCCTCCTGTTATTCATATTTATATGTAACCATGTACTCAGCCTATAAACCAGCTGAAAAACTCTGTTTTCAGTATTGTGAATATTTACTAATGCAAATGATAAAAAATAGCTTTGATTGCTTGCAATTAACTCAGAGATAATTGGATGAAAGTGTCTCAGGGAGCACAGTGTGTATCATTTCAGGCAGTGCACCGCCTCATCCAATTGTGGGTTTTGGCTTAACTCCTCTGGACTCTCCAGGGGTTGAATACTCTCTAAATGTCAATATGCTCTATGTGTTAGTGTCCTTTTGGCAGACATAATGAGAAATTTAGTGAAGCAAGCTGCAATCTCATTAAAATTCATATCAGCTCTTACTCGTTGCTTAATACAAACTATTATACTATTATACTCTTTTATTGGCATTTACTGTTGCTTTGCTTGTTTTCAGGGACCTCCAGGTCCATCAGGAGAAGCTGGCCCACCTGGACCACCTGGCAAGAGAGTAAGTTTGTGGCTATTAAGATAAATTTTATGACAGTATTTCTGTGTATGCCTCACTGATGTGCTTCTGGCAATAATCCAAGACTGACTTGTCTGATGGTCTCAGTTTGTTGGTATTTCATAATTTCACGTTCTTTGAGCTGTTTTGATGTGAAATCTCTTGCTGACCAAAGCTTTTGTCCATGCTAAAGCCATGAGTCAACAAGCCCTTGTGAGATGCAGAGAATGTGTGTCTGCTGGCATAGCATACTGGCCCCTTAGCCAGTGGTCCAGTCTCCCACCTCACCTCACAACAACCCCTCCTCAACAACTCACTGTTGGCAGTAAAGCAGGAGAGATTCATCCTCAGTAGAAGCACAGAGGGGAAAAACGAAGTGGGAGATTTAATGGGTCAGGGCGTTGTGCTGCCTGCGAAGAAAAGCCGTCTCAAAGCCTACTCAGAGATGAACGTCGGGATGTTAAAATCATGAGAAATTGAAAGGGCTTACCACAAACCAGCTGGAAAAATGGAGCCTCATTCACGTCCATGTGACAGAGGGAAGAGAGGGAGAGAGATGTAGCAGGTCTGACACATTATTGATCTGTGGCTGTTGACTGACAGCTGGAGCAAAACAAAGGCATAACATGGACGTGGTGAAGTTGTTGAGAGGTTATGAGAAGAGAAGGATGTGCACCAACAAAATAATGAAATAAGATGATAAGAAGCTTAAGTCTTTGAATGTGCTGATTGCCATGTGATGTGATTATCACATGGTCAGCCATTACTAGAGGAACCACAGTAGGTCTCTGCTTTGGTGAAACTTCTCAAGGTTACAAGTCTGAGTTAAGATAAAACATCAAGATTTTAACACATTAAAAGCTGATGTGTCTTTGATGTCCATGCTCGCTCTCTCCAGTAAGGAGAGCTTCTTTATGCACTTTATTAGGTTGAGGTATCTGTGTGAAATATCAAAGCCAGTTGCTTTTTGAATGCACATTTGCAGTGGACATTAACATATTTCCAATATGATGTGAAGCTCAAAGTCCCCATGAAAATGAGCAGCTATTCTCCTGAATTTGAAAGAAAAGTCACAATATCAAGTGACTGACTGCATTTCAAAGGGAAACTCCAAGAACTCAGTCCAATGGGAAGAAAACACGCCATGCATTTTTAAACTGGGGCTGATTGCTTTTCTAATGTGCCCAATGAAATTTACATTCTAAGTATTTAGCATGGTATCAGCATTTGCTGCACCTAAATGGCCTGGGGATTATGGTAAGGAAAAGGGCTATTTTATCACACTTGGCTCTCAACTCGCTGAGGAAAAAAAATAGGACCTGAGATGATCCGCCACAGGTTGCTCCTCTGAATACATAATTCCACAGCTAGGAATGCTTGTTTAGGGATCTGTTGGCTCTTTTTTGTGTCTTCTCAGCCCCTGATTCTGAATAAGTCAGTTTAGTGTAGCTGTACATTTAGTTTCAAATGATTTGATAAGGCCTTAATTTTGGAAATGTATTCACCTTTGCTTCTTGAAAAAAAGAAATACGGAATAAGTCATTAACCCCATCCAGCTTTAATTTCTTTTTTTATGGGTTCAGGTCAGTCCTTAATTCTTTTACCCTTTTATCTTTTCTTAGTAACTAGGAGCAATTTAATGCAATCAAGAACAGTCATAAACTGTGTCTCGAACACCTGATGCTGCAGAGCCAACACAAAGGCAATCTTGACAAGGAGAAAACATCTCCCACATTGACTTTAGCCGGTGTATATTGTGTAACTGAAAAGGCTCTTTGTGCGGGTTGTGCTGATCAAGAGCCTGCCTCTTCACCACCAGTGAGAGGTACACATCAGGAGAAGATGAAAGCTCCAAGACAGGAGGAGAGCTCACATTATGGGCTCTCAGTCAATAGCACACAGGCTGCAGTCGGCCAGATCAGAGTGGAATTTGGATGAAGAGCAGCTTTGAAGGGAGATGACTGAAGGTGGAGTTGAAAGAAATTGTTGTAAGAAAGATCCTGACCAGAGAGAAAAGACGACCTGCCAACCCTGGGTGTGTCTGATAAAGGTTATGTGTGTTTTCTGTGTGTGTCCTTACGTGGCTGCATGATTGTGTTTGTAGAAAAAGGCACATGCAAGTCATTCAAATAGATCTTGACATAACTGAATTAGTACACATTCAAGGACAATGGATTATCTTCCCCATTCAAAGACAGTGCCCACCAAGTATCTATCAAGCAAGACAGTTGCTCAAAATGAAATGTAATTAAAGCAGACTGAAATGCCAAGATGCCGGAGAGACGACCCAGCAACATTTTTGCTGGAGCTGATGCAGAACACATGATACTCTGTTGTACAGTCCTGTTGTATAGTTGGTGTGTGTTGATGCTGAGTTGAAATGCTAAAGCAGTGTCCTGTCTTCCTCCTCAGGGACCTCCGGGGGCTGCAGGTGCAGAGGGCAGGCAAGGAGAGAAGGGCGCTAAGGTAACAAAATCGATTCATCCTTTGCACAGTAAGAAGTGTCTCAGAAAGTCCCTCGGCTGTCCTCCCCTCCCTCACCATACCCACATCGTCCCCCCTCTTGAATTAAAAGCACAAAAATGCAAAAGTAATTTAATTTCCACCATAGATTAGATGGAAATTTATGGACACAGCCTTTTTCAGTAAAACTAAGACTCACTTGTTTCTTGTATTGTGCTGTGGCTTAATTTCAAGACAGACAAAAGGAGTCAACGCTATTTCTATCTAACCCTCAGGTGTTCAGAGTTACCATGCTTTTCTCCTTTCATGTGAATCAGAGCTCCATGAAATTTCTCTTTAGTCTGTGCTTGTTTTACATCAGTCTCCTGGTTTCCTCAGGTTCTAAATCCATTAGTATAAGCTGGTGCATGCTGTATGTAAATCAAAAAGATACCTCTCTACTGGTTACATGAGTGTTGATGTATGGATGCCTGTAATCTGTAAACACCTTGCAGCTCAAACTCGATATCTTATTTCCATGTGCTGTCTGTATATTGATGTATTGCAGGTCACAGCTGGTCACCTCTGCCACATGTTGATCTTGTTGCCATACTAATTTTTTAATTTACTCGAAGTGAAAACAAAGTGGGATGTAGCTCCATCTCTTGTTGTGAATCTCATTGGGAGGAGCAGGCGCACTTTGCCTCATTTGATAACTCAGACTCTTGTTTACTTGTCCCCATTCACCCAGTCTACATGCTGCATACGGTCTCAGCATAATTTAAAGCTAAAAGCAGCCCACAGCTGAATCCTGATAAAAATACTCTGAGATGCACAGAGGCTCTAGAGGTAAATGTGCTGCAGATTTAAGAAGTCATAGCTGATCTTTTATTTTATACCATTACCAATCATTACAAATAATTAGATGATCAATGACTGTGGAGAGTTCTAAGTTTATTTATTTTTACTTTTTTTAATTTAATTTGATAAGTTTTGATCAAAGATATTCATGACATATTAGTGCTACACATTAGGTTAACTTTACTTTTAAAGTTACAGATCACTGTTAAAATAAATATTTAATATTATTACAATACCATCTTCTTGGCTTGTGTCATATTCTTCAGCCTGGGTCATTCTCTCACATCACTTGTATATCCACATACAGGGTGAGGCTGGTTCAGAGGGTCCAGCAGGTAAAACAGGACCGGTTGGGCCCCAGGGACCTTCAGGAAAACCCGGTCCAGAAGGTCTACGTGGAATCCCCGGCCCCGTTGTAAGTCTGAGCTACACCAAAGATCTCTCCTTGTGATACTCTACATATATAATCAGCATGCTTAGACTAAAACACACACATCCACAGTGTGCACACACATAGAAAAGTCCTGCGAAGACATGATGATGGACTTCATGGAATAATCAATACTCCCATTTGGCTTATAGGTTAGTTTCAATTGTTTATTCCAGCACACTTTTCCCCCCTGTTTGGACTATTAATCATCGTGCTGAGCTCAGAAAATCAATGGCAGGCTAGAGAAAATACAGCAGGCTGTAATGCTCACTACAACTGAACGGCTTTTTACAGGGTGAACAAGGACTGCCAGGCTCCCCAGGACAAGACGGTCCACCTGGTCCTATGGTTAGTATGCATAATCTCTCTTTATCTCTACCGCTCTCTCTCTCTCTCTCTCTCTCTCTCTCTCTGTCTCTCTATCTATCTCTATCAATCTGTGTATTTATTGGGAGCTAGAGATGGATTGGTTGGAAGGTTTATTTCTTCACTTTTGGCAGAGCAAGGCAAGAAGGTTCCCCTTGCTTCCCCTCTCCAGTCTGTAGGTTAAGTCAGGTTGAACTTATTCCAGACCGACAGTCTCATTGCACTGAACATACAGACATGAAGTTGCTATTGAACATCTAGTTTGTCCCCATAAGTCACATGTGTAATACATGTGTGGTTTTCATCTGTTCTGCAGTGTTGTCTCTGCTTTCCTCTTTATATAACTGATATAATGATTTTTCTGCCTCCCCTTTTGTGGCGTCTCATTTTCACACCTCTCGTTCTCTCTCTCTTTTTCATACTGCTCTCTTGTCCCTTTCATGTTTGTCATTACTGTCTCATTCCCTATTTCAAAATTTCTGTCTCGCTTCTTTTCCTCACACTAGCTGCCTTTTCTCTGCAAAATTGATTTTTAACTTCTATTATTGTTGTTCAGGGTCCTCCTGGTCTTCCTGGTCTGAAAGGTGACCCTGGATCTAAGGGTGAAAAGGTGAGTTTAGCCCTTTTTCCTGTTTCATTTCCCAGGTTCCAAATAGCCTGGGAAAATAAACCTGAAAACAGTGAGAGGAACCTTTGGACAGTGATCTCGGTTCAGACTAAAGTTGAGGCTTCTCCCAGCTTCTGCGACTTTGCAAATGATCAAAACGCAACACGTCTTTTAGAATTGGAAAGCAGCATTAATACCAATAAAGGCTTATGTTAACATTAAGGAAACAGAATTAGTTTTTGCTGTAGCTGCTGTAAGAGAAAAACTCTTAACAGTACTGAATATGTAGCAGAATGCGATATATCACTCTAATCTGTCTAATGTTTTCTTCACTGCTGCTGTCAAATTTGCCTGTGAAATATAACTGCACAGGATATTCAGACAGCACACATTACTCTGTCTAAATTGCCTCCCACATACTGACATGATGGTTTGAGAGAGAGCGAGAGAGAGAGAGAGAGAGAGAGAGAGCAGTTTAAAAGCTCACAAAAGAAGCCCCATGTAGTGTGGTCTATGTTTCTATTTAATACTGTCCAATCATCGGATCTGGATCCTTATCTTTGTGTTGTGAGTTTTGATCTGTTGCACGAGAGACCTTTCAATTGTGATGCCTGAGGATTTACATTGTAATGAAACTTCATAGATTCCCATGTGCATTTTATTTTTGTGGAAAAAAGCAGTTTTGTCCTTGTCAGACTTGCTTGCAGTAGCTTTGAAAGTTGGCGTAAACACAAACGGACATTGCTGTAATCTTTGATTGTTCTTTCTGTGTGAACATTTGTTTTCGTCCTGCAGGGTCACCCAGGTTTGATCGGTCTGATTGGACCCCCTGGTGAGCAAGGAGAGAAGGGAGACCGAGGTTTGCCTGGACCCCAGGGTTCTCCTGGTGGCAAGGGCGATGGTGTAAGTGATTGATGACTCCATTCCCGCACTGGCCCTCCACCTCTTGCCATTTTTAAGTCCATTTGCCCTTCTACTGTGGCTGCAAGTCCAGCTACAGTCATTTGCTTTTGACTAAAACCCCTTGAAAAAGGCATTGGAGGCCACCTGAGTCTTTTTTATTATTATCCAATGTATTTTAATATATTATTATTTATTTTATTTATTTATCTCTCCATCTATCTATTTGGAGAGCCTTGCGAGTGGATAGAGCTTCATTTATTTTAATTTTCCACTGTTACCCAGCAGATATCCAACCATTATTCTTCACATATTCCCAGTCGTCCAGTGAGCAGCCTGAACATTGTGAACATGACAGATTTTCTTTTTACCACATGCTGCCACTGTGGTCAGTTTCTGTGTAACTGATAACCACTGTGATAATATCATATGCTGCATTGTGGAAAACACTGATAAGAGATTCCTTCTGAACTACACCATTAAAATTGTATTATTATTTCTTAACTACTGAGCCCTCCACTTAAATAGGAAGCAGTAGTGAAAGAAGGTTGAACCTCTGTCTCGATAAAGGACTGATGTGAGCCTTCATCCATTTTTAAATAAACATTGCAGAATGACTGAATATGATATTCTGTCCTGCTGTGGCCCCCAGCCTGCCCTGGCTCAGTGATTTAAAGTGATGGCATGGATGAAGTATCTGGAGATTAAGCCTAATGAAACTGTAATGTCCCCTTTTGTCAGAGCAAAAGGGCTTCAAAAAAGTTTTCACTCAGTTGACCATTTCTATTTTAGGGCCTACAAAAATAGTCCCCCTATCATTTGGCTTTATTTCCTGACAAAACCAAGCTGTGAGATTGTGACTATGTTCAAAGTGCAGGGTTTGGCCTTTTCCTGGTGACTAAAATAGAGACTTTGTTTATATTTCAGTTCATAAAAAACTCCATAATTCCATGTGAAAGCTTCATTCAGCTCATGAACAGATGTATACGCTCCATCACCATATTCTAGATTTTTCAGTTCATTGATTATAAAAGCCTCAATATAATACTTTTGTCTCAGTGTTTCTTTCATATATATCTGACTTCTGCTTTCATCTCATATCACAGGGTATCAGCGGATCTGCCGGTCCTCTCGGTCCCCCAGGTCCCCCCGGTCTGCCTGTAAGTCTTTTACTGATTCAGTCATTCATTTAAATTCTGCACCACAGATAGAGTGACTTTGCCAAATTGATGTGCTTATGTCTCATCTAATGCAGGGTCCTCAAGGTCCCAAGGGATCCAAGGGTTCAAGTGTGAGTAGAATCAGTGTGTTTTTAAAGGTGTATTGCCATTATGTTAACAAGTGTGTATGTTAAATCCAGCTTGGATAATATATTTCGCTTCATGTGTCCCTAGGGTCCTGCTGGTGCCAAAGGAGACACTGGTTCAGTTGGTCCTCCTGGTCCTCCTGTGAGTATTTAAGACCGCTGCCGTTGCCTCTGATTCCCCTGCGTTCAGATCCTCACAGCAGCTCTGTACGAACTTGGTCAAGTCAGTCCTCTCGTATCAAATCTAAAACTTTATTCCTCATTGTACCATGCAGGGCCCACCAGGTGAGGTGATTCAGCCCCTGCCCATCCAGTCACCCAAGAAAACCAAACGCTCTGCTGACATGCAGTCAGATGCGACCGGTACCATCATGGACTATGGCGAGGGCATGGAGGACATCTTCGGCTCACTCAACAACCTCAAACAGGACATCGAACGCATGAAGTATCCCATGGGCACACAGAACAACCCGGCCAGAACGTGCAAAGATCTGCAGCTGTGCCACCCAGAGTTCCCTGATGGTAAGTCAAATCTAAGCAGGAGAGTTTCACTTCAGAAGGAATGTTGGAACAGATCGTCGTATAAAAACACACCTGTCTTTTTAGTTTAATTCACAAAGACACTGGAGAGGAGCTTGATCTGTAAGTGGGACACTAAAGAGCCTCCCCATTCTTTCAGTTTTTGTTGTTGGTCTAGACCATCCTTTCCCAAAGCCTGAATTTGTATCTGTATGTTTTAAATTTAGTGTTTCTCAAAGTGTCTGCAAGTGACCAAAAAGCCTACTAGTGAATAGTGTACATCTGTTGTTTTCAATGTGAAGACAACTCATGTAAATTCAAACATTATCTTAATGTTGTTTTGCTGTATTATTGGACTTTAATGTAACCAATTGTTTAGCGACTCTGCCTACCACTGATGTGGCTACGCCAGTTTACAGTTAATGTTTTATGATTTACATCAAAAATGATCAGTGTGACATTTGAAAGGAAATGTGGGAGACGCTAACGGTTGGCCTGCCCTGGGATTGTGTTAATTTCCACCAGTTATGTGCCTATTAACTATTAAACACAGACAATTGACAAGATCATGGGCCAGTGGCTTGAGACTGAGTCAGATAAACAAAAATCAAATGAAACAGAATGAAACGGGCACAACTGGCAAGTGCTAACTGTTAAATTTTACTAGTAATGCACTCACCACTACTGAAAAGCATAGAGTGTTTGATTACATCCAGCCAGTGTTCATACATGTGTCATTATTTTAATGCTACATGCGCGTGAATTAAAGTTCTGTCCCAGGTGACAGTCAAGCTCACCACAGCACTACTGAAGCAGTGGGCCCTATTGGATTTGGGGATGTCGGGGGAGTTAGGTGGTCTGTGAGTTTTATTTTAATGGTTGAGTGGTCCTTGGTCTGAAAAAGTTTGAGAAAACACTCTAGACACACGTTCTTTTGACAAACTGATACTCAAGTGAAAAAAAACAAGCACTGTGATTGAGAGCCCTGCCCAAAAAGAACTGAACTCATCAGTGGTAGAGCTTTTGTCTTTCTTGTCTATTTTGCTAAATGTTTGCAGTTTAACTGAGTAAAGTGGAGCAATTATAAAGATAAAGTTGACATTTACAGCAGCATGGATTGGTTTAGGTTTGTCTTTACTTTTCTCTGTAGGAATTCAAGTTTGTTGCACATAAATTACAGCTTGTTTCAGGCGTGATAATAACAGTTTATCCAGCAGTGTGTAAACCATGAAAATAAGTAGTAAATAAACTTTTAAGCAGAATTTCACATAGGGTGCAGGAATCAAGCATACTTACTTTTGAAATGGAGACATCATCTGAACAGGATATTTGAGTGTGTTTGGTTCTCCTCAGGCGAATACTGGATTGATCCAAACCAAGGTTGCTCGGGGGATTCCTTCAAAGTCTACTGTAACTTCACCGCCGGGGGTGAAACCTGCATCTATCCAGATAAGAAGTCCAACGGAGTGAGTGACTCTGGATTCACACACACAAGATTCCTAACTGCCTCTTTCTAATCATGATTTCTCATCGAATATTAAGCCGTCATGTTAAAACAGCTCATCAACAGTCAGCGAGGCACTGGGGTGAAGTTGTCAAAGGGAGCCATTTGATTTTCTTCAGGGCTAAACTTGTACAGATTTGATATTCACTTTATTGCAAACACAAAAAAACACCAAAAGGCAAATAGTGTAAAATGATCTGACTCTCTGAAGTTTGTGAAAATGATGTTTCAGAGACATTAAAATAAAAAACAGATGATAAACTTTGATGTTACCCTTGAGCCTGTGCTTCACACAGAAAGCTTTTCTCATGTTGGCTGCATGATTCATAACAAAATAAAGTCCATAATAATGTCTGTCATTGATGGACGCTGTGTGCTTTTGTTTGTTTTCTGCAGGTCAGAATATCTTCATGGCCCAAAGAAGTTCCTGGGTCATGGTTCAGTGAATTTAAACGTGGTAAAATAGTAAGTCTCTTCTTTATTCTTCTTTTTCTTTCACATTCTGCAGCTTCCTGCACAAAGCAGAACCTCCTTCACTCAAGGTTATACTAAATGTTTCGCCCCCATCCCTCCTATTTTCCCTGCTTTCTCCTATATACCTGTGCAGGAGCTCTGCAAGATGCTTGTAAAATGGCAAGCAGCTGATGATAGACTCAAATAGCAGCAGCACCCATGAAACTGTAGAGGAGTGACCCAAAGTTGCTCCCCATAAAGACATCCTGAACTACCTAATGGTTTGAGTGTGTTCATATTTTAGGCCAAGCCAGAGCAGAGATAATCTCAAAGCCCAAGGGATGAGCTTTTAACATGTACAAAGTTGGCTTTTAGTTAAAATAATCTGGATCCTTTTGAACTGGCGCATTTTTTCAGTTATTGTGAGAACATTACAATTCGTCGCCTGTTCCATATGAAGAACAAAGAGAGGATTCGAGTAGAATACCTCACAAGTTTAGCATTCCACTAGGCCTCACTCTACCCTTCAGCAGTTTCTTGGTAAACATCTGCTACTGTTGCTGTTAGTCAGAAAGGAACATACATAACGGAGCAGTGTTGATTATCGCAATGGAAAATGTTTTTACGGTTGTTTTGTCCTTGAAATGCTGTATTAGTATGTATGACAGGTCCTTTGTATTTTTGCACATTTATGTTGTAGTTTCTTTCTTATATTTCTTGTGTTTTTATATTTTTCAAATTTATATATTAATATTTTCTCACTTACAAACAAATAAATAAATCCAACTGTTCAGTGAAAATGTGGATGTTTGCCTCTTACATTTGACATCTCTCTCTCTCTCTCTCTCTCTCTCTCTCTCTCTCTCTCTCTCTCTCTCTCTCTCTTTTTCCCCCCAACAGCTTTCCTATGTTGACGCAGATGGAAACTCAATAAACATGGTACAGATGACCTTCCTCAGACTACTGACAGCCTCGGCCAGGCAAAACTTCACCTACAGCTGCCACCAGTCTGTGGCGTGGCACGATGCCGCCAGCGACAGCTACGACAAGGCGCTGCGCTTCCTGGGCGCCAATGATGAGGAGATGTCCTATGACAATAACCCTTACATCAAGGCCCTCTCAGACGGATGCGCGGTAAGCCCTGTCCGTAGATACTATCTGTCAAAATGAGCAGGGGGTGGATGAGTTCAGTCTGTCTCTGGCATCATTGAAAATTAATGTGCTAGTTTCTCAAACTTGCCTTTGGAGTTAGATTTTTTTTTGGATGGGTTAACCTACCTACTGGGTGCTATTAAAAAAAAAATACCATTAGGAGATTATTTTCCAGCAAAAATCAAGCATTGTTTCTGATTTGCTCCTGTGGTGTTTGAAATAAAAGTTTAGGAAGCTTTGAATAGTCATAATTAGTTTCTCATCCATTTGGCACTTGCTAAGTATTACTCCTGAAATGAAATCACATTAGTAGTGCAACAAGCAGGAGTGGAAAGCTGTGATTATAACTGATTTCAGCTGATGACAGCCCGGCTCCTTTTATTGAAGGGGCTGACTAAAAGATCAGCTTGCTTGCAGTGTGATCACACAGTTTTGTGCAGTGAGAAATGTGACAAACTGTGTGTGTTTTTCTGGGATTTGCTTGTCTAATTGGTTCCTCTTTCTCTCTATGTCAATGTCTCTCTTGTTGCAGACGAGGAAGGGCTATGGAAAGACTGTGATGGAGATTAATACTCCCAAAATCGATCAGGTTCCAATCATCGATGTCATGTTGACTGACTTTGGGGACCCTAACCAGAAGTTTGGGTTTGAAGTTGGGCCCGTCTGCTTCCTTGGCTAAATAAAAACGAAAAAAAGAAACAAAAAAAGGACTTGATGGGGCCAGCAAAGAAAGTCAAGTTGAGACGTTTTGGGTACCACCAAACCCCATTTCTAGCCCCCCACCCTTTTCTATGCCACATGCAAGTTTTGAATAAGAGATGGTGTAGCAAACATGTCTTTCCATGTATGTACGTGTAACCCAGGAAAATACTTGTTGCCCTTGTAGGGCTCGAACCACATGACTTAACCACGTTACGGAGCAAAGGTGAAGGACATTTGAACGCGTGGCAGAGGAGGGTGAATCGGAGGTAACCAAGAGGGGGGGGTCAGGCGACATAAGGGGACACAGACCCCCTCTCTGGATTCTCCAGGTGCTGTATGAAAACGACTACAATGGTGCTTGTTCAAAACACACAAAAGTATAAAGAGGTGCTAAGAAAGAAGGTGTATTTTGATAATTATAAAAAAAAACTGTAATTATTATTTTGTACAATACTGTTATTTCTGAATCCACTTTCAAAACTTGCATGTGTATCAGATTCTGCTTCTGGCTCTTTAATTTCAGTGTTGGTTCAAAGATATACAGTGTAAGTTGAAGACATCATTCAATCAAATAAATTTATAATTCTGGTATTTTTTGTTCAACACATATTGTGTAACTGTCACGAAGCAAATAAAGTGAGCATTCAAACAATTCTCCATTGCTAAATTAGACTGTATGCCCTTTGTATATATTGACAGTCCAAAGCTTGAGGTTATTTGCTGTTTTGCCCTTGTGACCATAGGTGAAACAACTGGAAGTATCACACCAGCACGTATGCGGCAACATCTCCCACTAATGTTGTGATCCTGTGCTAGTAGGAAGCAAATCATGGCATTCATTTTCCTTTATTTAATTCTATTTGTTGTTTTTTTCTGTTTTGTTTTCTGACAGGCTTTTTATTTTGGTTGTATACCTCAAACTTTCTTGATAACCTTTAAGATGCAAGGATGTTATGCCCTGTATATACCTTGGTTAAGCAATTAAGTTTATATATTTTGGGTGGGGATTTTTTAAAGAGAGAAATACATTAACTGTTAGACATCCACTGTTCAAATCCTTCTGTGAATGCAATGAGAAGCCCTTTAGGTGACCCATTTTTGTAACTAAAATGAGAAAATGTTTTAATGTGCTTTTTATAGTTCATTTAAATATTAAAAACTGGATTCAGTGAACTTAATGTCTCAATGGTCTGTGTAAGATGACTTTGGAGTAGATCTACCTACTGTACATGTCAAATGCTTAAATCAAAGATATGTTAATTCGACTAAGACTCTGGGCTGGTGCAATTCCATCTCTCTTGAAACCAATAAAGTACCATCTTACAATAATTTCCTTTCATTCTGAGTACATGAATGGACATAAATTAATAAAATGTCTCCCTTTGTTTGTAATAGGAAGAATGAAAAAAATTACCTGCCTGTTCAGCTGCTCCTTCATTTGCTGCTTATTTCATGTGCATCTGAGAGGGATTAGCTGTAGACTTCCATATTTCACCATCTGAGTCTAATGAATTTACCTATTCAAAAAGCACACAGAGACAAATGGTTACAAAACAGATTAATACTGGATAAGTGTTTTTTTTTTCTATTCAGATGTCAACATCAAGGCTCATACACAAAGGGTGACTTGACTGCAGTGGGATGGATTTTACCATAATAATCTCATCATAATTTGAATTATGAGTTAAAATAGTGGCGGTAGAGCTAGGTGAGATCGGTTGGCTTCATGGGGAATAGACAAAGTGCAGGAATATAGATTTGAGGATTGTTCTCAAACTCGTCATCCATATTGTGGTGATTTCAAACAAACGTAATACAACTCACAACGTACAGTAACCACGAAGCCGGAACTGGCAGCCAGTTATTTTAGCTTAGTTTAGTATAGAGACTGGAACTGAGGAAACAGCTAACCTGGCTCTATCCAAAGGCAAAATCATCCATCTAGCAGCACATGTAAAGCTCAATGACTAAAATGTTGCTCGTTAAGAGTATGATTAAAAACAACTATTTGCATTTTTACAGGTTTTGTAGAGGACTATTTATTGATTCTTGGTTTAGGTTTAGGGGTTCAGTCCATTAAAATGACGATGCCATCACTAATGTTCGTCTCAGTCGGAGACACTTGTGAAAGGACCATTTATTGCAAATGGTTGCACAGTTAGATTTGGTAGAAAAGGCTGGGAAGAGGGAAGATGATTCTGCTTAAAGAGCTAATCCCACTAAATAAAATCATAAATTAACACAAACCTTGGTTAAATCAATGATACAAAACCACAGGACTGAATATTAATTATCTTCCTTAAAACTCAAAGTAAAAAGGGATGCTGCAACACATTTGTAAGTTCTAAAAAACTGTGGACAATTTTTTTTTTTTTTTGGCTTTGATGAGAAGATTGATACCCCTCTTATATTTATTTGGTAAATATAATGTTACAGCCAGAAACAGGTTATCTTAACTAACAGCTAGCATGGCTAATGTAAAAAATCTGCTTACCTCTAAAGCTCGATATTTAACATCTTGTTTGTTTAATCCAGTTCACCTTTTTACAGGGTAGTTATGTACCAGATGTTTTCTTGGTTGTGACCATAACTTCCTCTCTGCTAGTTGCACAGAAACAGCTCCCAGCCAAAAAAAAAGGTCTGGTAGAACCCCCATAAAATAGCTAATTGTCATTTTATTGCTTATTGTAGCCTATGGTTTAAACAACCACAACATAAAATATTATTAGTGAGCTTTTGAGGTGCTAGTATGCCAGTATGTAACCTATCAGGGGGTTTCCCCCTGTTTCCAGTTTTTATGCTAAGCTAAGCGAAGCTAAGCAGCTGCTGGCTGTAGCTTCATATTTACCATCCAGACATTAGGTATATTGATCTGAACATTTAACTCTTGGCAAGAAAGTGAATAAACATCATACTGTTACTTTCTGTTGCTTAAGTGAATGTATCCTGTGTCCAAAGTGTTTCTAATGCCATCTCAGCTGTGCAGCCACATCACTGCAATCTTCTGAAAATTGTCCATGAATTTTAAGGAAAAAACCTCCCTTCCAAAAAAAAAAAACAAATTAGTATTCAGTATTCTTGTCAGCTTGAAACAAACGTTAGCAATGGCCTGTGTTACTTCAAAGGACTGACCACCACTAAACCTTTTATTTTCTCCTTGAGGAGTGCAAAAGGAATCCACATAATAACAAGTGACAAGTCTGTGTGAAGCAGCAAAAGAAATGGGCTTTGTATTTTCTTTTATGTCTTTCGTTCTTTGGGGTGGAGGTCTTTGTGGTGAAGCAACCAAAGAGAATACTCATGTGGAAACCCACATAAGGAAAACAATCAGAAAAATGCTTCTCAAGGCTCCAGAGGATTTAGCTCCACTCGTGTTACTTTCAACTTGCTTTTGAGTCTTTAAACAAATACTGTTTGTCTCAGGAGATACTTGCATCCTTAATCTTTTTTTTTTACATATTCAAGACACACACATTTTATTTAAATGAAGCAATCAAATTTCCATGAGTTGTTGTGAGTGATAATCTCCTACATTATCATATAAATAAGTGTCACTTTTGCTATTCTTGATCACGGATTGACAAAACACAATAGCAATTTAAAGTATATCCGCTTTGTAAGAGCCTCCACTTTTGTTGGTCCTTCTGAGGAAAAACCCTTTGGCCCACAGGAAGTGGTGTTTGTTTTTACATTTCTGGTTAGTTTAGAATAAGTAAAAGAAGAAGAAGAAGCCTATACGACTGACAAGACAACAGACAAAGAGTACTACCAACAAAAAGTCATTCTTATTTAACACTACATACTCAATAGTACCATTTAGAAGAGTGATGCAGAAAAACTGTCACAACAGCCTGTTAGCGACAAAGAGAAGGTATATCACTTTTTTAAGATGCCACAAGGAAATTTCAAAGGGATCCCATGCTGAGAGATTCCTGCTGGTTACTCATCTCTCTTCACTTTCCTAAAGCTCAGCTTCATAGCATTTAATGGCTACTGTCCAGATCACAGTGACCAGTTTGACACAGGAAGTCAGGAAATCAAGACTTAAAACTACTACTTTTATATGCAGTTTATACATTTTTAGTTTTCAGACTCTTGCACTGACCTTATCAAGCTCGGTTACATTGATAGTAACTAGCAGCTGTTTATTTTGGCTGACTGTACAGTATGTACATAATTACAAGGACATTCTGCAAGTGCAATACTCAATACTGTTGCCTCAACATAGAAGAAAGGAAAAACCATTTGTGGCGGTCCAAATTGCTCCTCAGTTCCTCTGGATCAGAGGATTTGAAAAGATTAGGCAGCACCCCAGGGATCACACAGGGACATCTGAGTCACAGTGGGCTTTAAAGTGAAGCTGAGATACTCATCTGAAACGAGAGCAGCAATCCTCCATTTGGACACAGCAAGGAACAATCAAACTCACTTTAAGTCACCTTTTCAAAAGTGATTTTAGCAAATAACATACAGGTCTAAATATTACATGAGAATGGGGGTGTTAGCAACTTGGGTGTAGATGTATGCAGGCACCTCGTTAGGCACAGTAAATACATCCTACTATTTCCCGTGTAAAATATATGAGTTTCACAATGTTTTGCAATGTTCACATTTATGAGCCCTTTAACTGTATGGAGATGATTTTTTTGGATAGAATCAGTGTAATGTTAAAGTTTGGCTGCTCTTGGTGGTAAACGAAAAAAATTATCCTCAATCTGCAGCAAGACATTTTTATTCGTCACCCTTCTTTTAAGATCTAATATTTGTAGTGCCTCATTATACTGGCAGTGGTGAAATCACTATGTGATCTGAAAAAAATTCTACCACCTCCAACCAACTATGGCCATGACTCAACTGTATTTCTCTGTGATGATATTACCCCTTCAATATTCTAATGTCACCTTTTCAAGAGTTTATTTTGGCTATTTGCAATTAGTGATAAAGAGAGGCTGAAAAGAAAGCCTGAATGTCAGCAGCAAATACACACATGCTGTGTGTTGGGGGTTGATGGCTTACCGAGACACACCAGGGAAGTATATTATTGAAAAATTAATTAAATGTTTTGTATTGCTCAATTATCATAATTTTGCTTTCAAGTAGAACAAAAATAATGTTCTTCATGATGTTCCACAAGCAAATGCAATTTAGTTAAAAGGTCTTTAATTGAATACATTTCATAAGTCACAGTCACAATAGTGGGCTCTGATTGGCCACAGCAGCTCCTCTGATTCGTATGAGGCAAACCAGTTGAGTGGTGGCTCCCCAGCTGTAATCTAAGATAACTTCAGGAACAATGTTATACAACTCAATGACCTCCCTTTCCTCAATCTTCAAAACACATAAAGCTAAATAAAATCCCACACAAATGCATTGGTGCTCAGTTTGCCTCTCCCTGTACCAACTCTCATATCATCCATATACTTTAAAGATTGATTCCTCTTCACCTTTTGCTGCAGATCATATGCAGAGGGAGGTATCTCTGCATGACAGATGGCACATCAGCAGCTGTACACTTCATTTTCACTATCCTAGCCAAAGCAGTGCATTAAACATGCGAGCAGAGTGTTTGGTCAGCACTAAGAGTGAATGAGTGAGTGAGTGCGTGAGTGAGTGAGTGGAAATCATTTTAAAGCATGATCCTGAGGCTCAGCTCCACACAGTCTTCAGAAGGGAGCCTGGGAAATCTACTCACCGCAGTTGAGTGAATGATCTTGCTCCGTGACCTCCAACTTCTCTGTCACCATCACATCCATACTTAGCAAACTGTGTGTGGTTGTAATATGCTGTAAGCTATTTCTGTAATTCGGTTAATTAGCAACCCCAGCAGCCTGATGTATTCTCTGTAGAGGAGATGAAGGGGCTGATCAGCAACTGTAGGGAGCCAGAGAGATGAAATTACTTTCATAACAACTGACAATTACATGTGTATATGTCACTGCCACATATCTGCTGTGGGACTGTACAGAATATTTGATATTCCGACTCTGTCAAGGCCTTCAGTTCAGAGTCATGATAGAGCCTGGATCTATTCAAGCAAATGAAAAACAGCCTTTGCAGTTATTTATACACTTTGAAAATATTCCAAACAAGTTAAAAACTCCTGCTGAGAGAAGAAGGAAAGGGGAGGTACGAGTCAATAACACTGCTTTTGTCGTCTGAATATTCTTATCACATCGTGAGGGCATCAGCAGCAAAACAGTGAATAAAGGTCTGTCAAACACAAAGGTATTTGGGATTGTCAAGGATTTAAGGTGATGTGAATTTTTGCTAAAACAATTTCCCTCTTGGTGAATCAGCCATCTGATTTGTAATATGGTGAGCTTTTGTTTTAAATGGAAAAAAAATATTTTAAACAGCACAAAGTTTCAGCTTAACACAATGAATCTATAATATATACAATATAAAAAAAGTGTGTTGCATGTTATTCACTGCCACCTTTGTGAATTAACTGTGAAGACTTCTGTTTGCCCATTAATTTCATTACAAATCAATTGCCTTTGTAGTGTTGGTATTGTGTCTATGCTGGATAACTACAATACAAGTTACACATGTGGTACATGTCACTCATTTCAACATATTCATTTGATATCTATGGTGGCCCTGAGAGCTCTACGCACTGCATCAAAACACAAGCAAATTCAGAAAATAGCTTCTTCACTTTGACAACACATGCTGCAAATGTTCACAACATAACCGAAGTGTTTCCAGGGGACACGAAAAAGTGATGAATCCGGCTGGGACACACTTTCATGGATGTATATAACTGTGCTATACTTGCAGTGTTTATTTGGTTGTGTTGTGTGTATTTGCATGTGTTTTCTTAAGTTGGAGCGTGATGGGGTGTTGAGTGGTGCAGTTGGTTGAGCATCCGTCCCATATGCAGAGGCTGAGGTCCTCGCTGTAGTTGGCCCCGGTTCGAGTCCCGCACCGGACAGCCCTTTGCTGCATGTCATTCCCCCTCTCTCTTCCTCCCCATTTCCTGTCTCTCTCTACTGTAAAAGGTATAAAGGTATAAAAAGCCCAAAAAAATAATAAAAAAAAAAGTTGCAGTGTGTTGAGCTCTCAGGGTCATATCTTACAGAAACATGAGCGATTAGTGCGCCTGCAGCAACCCTAACGCCAAAACTATCATAAAATATTGCATTTTGCACTGAGAATATAAAAGAAATCAGAAGAACAGAAAAAACAATCTGCAAGCGCATAGGTCACGTGATCACAGCCTCCTGGCTCATGAATTACGTGGGCATTACTTTTCGTTGGCATTAATACAAGCAGCCTGCTTATTTACAATGCTTGGATTTTCAAGTGCTATATGACCTCTGCATATGGGTTAGGACATCTAAATGTATCAAGTATTATCAGTACTGGTTTGTGCTCACCATTCAGACCACAAGAGTGCACACACTAACACACTAACACAATATGCCAGTATCAGGTGGAAATTAAACAATATGCTTCATTATTTTCACAAAATATGAAGCCGCAGGCTGCATACAGCTGATAACTTATGAAATTACAGTGTTTTTACTGAACTCACTGTGATAATTTTGTTGATACTTTGTATTATTTTTATGTTGAATAAAAAAATACCTACCAACCCCTGTGTATGTTGCTTCGTGACATTAGCAGAAACAAAAGATAATCTTGAAACAGTAAAAGTATTTACACAACATAACAACAGTTATTAACACTAACAGACATTTAAATTTGTGTAGTTTAACCAAAAATGTCCTCATGTACAGGAAGTGTGGATGGCAGCAAGTTTGTATGACAACTGGTATTGGCAGTAAGTCCAAGTCCAGCTGAGTTGACTCCAGTCATATAGTATATGGGTTTAAATGGGTTTGTAGGAGTAAACAGTCTCAGCAGCAAGCGCACACAGCTACGGTAAGCCCTGAGGGGTCAGTAACCACCTGTGCTGCTTAAAATGAAATTTCTCACACAGTATTCTATTATTTAAGGTTGTAATGATTCATTTATACGTCTGAGAGTCTGTTTGGTGACATATAAAAGCTGAGTATAGTCAGGAGTAGGTGCAGAGCTTTTATCAATGTCAGACTTTAGAGGGCAGCCTCTGGCGGTTTCCTGGAGGCAGAACGTACCAGGATAAACTTGATTTGTATTAAACTCAAAAATACCAGTACAAAATACTGGGTTATTAATTTTGGGCAGGACTAGCCCCAGGATCAGCCCTGTACCTTAAGGACAAAGGACTAATGATTTTGACAAATTGCTGTTAAATGTGAATGTGCAACACATACTGCTGATGCCGACATTTTTTCATAGTTTAATGTGGTGTAGTCTTTTTGATGTCCTTTCAGATGGAGTACATGATCTTTGAGATCTGACTGGATTTCCTGTTAACTCTGGTTCTTTGTGACTTTTAGTTCAGACATTCTGCTTCTTAAAATGGCTCTAGGGCCAGAAGTACAGCCATTTAAGGAAGAGTTTGACATTATGGGAAACACATTTATTCTAGCTATCTTTCTGGCTGAGTGTTGGGTGAGGAGATTGATACCACTCTCGTAGCTGTACAGTAAATATGAAGCTACAACCGGGAGAGAGTGAGGGAGCGTAAAAACTGCAAACAACGAGCCAGACTGTCCAGAATTTGATCAAAATTACCTTCCAGCATGTCGAAAGCTCACTAATCAACCTGTTGTATCTCCTTTGTTTCATCTGTGAAATCTGTTGCCCCCTGATTTCAGTCTCTGTGCTAAGCTAAGTTTACCAGCTGCTGTCAGCAGCTTTATGTGACAGGCAGTTTATTAGCTGGGTACGCTGAATTCTTGGAGTCTCTGCTGTCATTTTTACATTGAGGTTTTTGTACAATTTAAGCAAATGGAATACAATGTGCTGATTATAGAAACACTGGTCGGTGAATTTTGTTACCTGCAGGCAGACTCAGGCTTTGTGCTAGGCTAAGATAACATCTCCTGCCTGTAGCTTAGATTTAGCGTAGAGACAGGAGAGTGGTATTGATCTGCTCATCTAAGTGCCTTTTGCATACTTATTGTACTTCGACAATTATGGCTTCCTGAATGTTGATAGATGTTGTAATCTCTTCCTACAGTACACCATGAAGTGCCTGCAGTGGTAGTCATATGATAGATTGTGTAAGAGTTTTTTTAATCCAGTGCAGCAACCAGAGTGGACTCCAAGCATCAGTCACTCTCAGAACATCCTTGGAGAAAAACCTTAGACTGCTCTGAATGATTCAGTGGACAAAATGACAACCTTGTATTATGTCTGAACCGGTACCTAGTGTATACATTTTTGTTCTATGTTTGCCTTTCAAAATCCCCAAGTGGACTTCAAGGCCACATTTAAAAGTGGAGATAAAGAAGCGGAGGGAGTGATCAGAGAGGCAGGCCAAGTGATTGTGAACAAGCCCTAAGGCACATGCCAAGGCTCCCCTCTTTAGAAAACCTGAGAGATTGTCAACAGCAGATCCACTGGGACCCATAACAAAGCTCACCCTATGCAATGCTTCAAAGACATGCTTTCATTTGAATAAGTTCAGATGAGCCCTGCACGCTCCCATCCTGTGCATGAGGTATTGCAGCTGTGCATGGCAATGAATCCTGAACAGGACAACAGGCTCTCTGACCTCCCTACCAATAAATCCTATAGTGCATCTGCCTGGGAGCTGGTGAGCCGCTGTGCTCTTAAATAGAAGGTAAGGGACAAGCGTGAAGATTGTGTTTACCAGCCAAGGACAAGGGAGGCAAATCTCACAGGGCGGGAAGACAGCACAGAGTAGATCCAGGCAGCACCTGTTAAAACATTTAACAGGTAGACTCTTCAAAAGCCTTTTCTTTCCTTGAAAGGGTAAGAACAGATCTTGGGGAAATAGAAGCAGAGAAAGAGGAATGGGCAGCACAAGGAGGCAATAGATCTCTATGTTAATATTTAATTAATAATGTCGGAATAAGGATTAAGTGAAACAAATGTCGCAATGGAGGATAGCTGTATTTTACTAAAACAACTCTGAATAATAATTTAATAATCCTGCTTTGGTTAAACTGGCACCTGAGCAGTGTGGGTGTTTTATAAGCGAAAGCATATTGTGTAAAGGTTGTTATGGACTTTGAAGCACAGCCTGCATGTCTCTGTGTGACCAGCTGCACAATTGATTCTGTGAATTATTAATTCTCTGGAAATGCCGTGGATAGGCGGTTGGGCAATTACCACTGTATGTGTGTGTGTATGTGTTGATATTCCATTTCTCTCTTTTTATTTTGCTCTCTGAGTTTTTGTTTCACAGTGTTAGGCAAGATAACGCCAGGATTTAATTAGTAAATAGTTTATGAGCAGTGAAAACAAATTTTGGTTGGTTTGGATTTTCATTTTAAAATCACAGTTTTCCATCTTAAGAATCTAAAGCACAATCACGTCACATCACTGTTTATAGCATGCTTCTTAACATGTTATTTACATTCACATTACATCACTTCGAAGCCTGAGGGATTCTTTTATTTGCAGTGCTAATGAGACCTTTCATGTATCTGCTATTACCTTGGCCAAAAATGAAATAGACATGAACATGAATCAGATGGCTATACAGATACCCATAACAATCATCTAAGAGGAATACATCCCTTCTCCTCAGTTGTCACAGTTATGAGAAATTTGTCCCCTCCGAGACAAGTTAGGGAGAATGTTCTATACAAGGTCACACCTATCGACCCGCCTCTGATGGATTTGATATTTAGCCCACATCTCCTCTACTGCCTTATTCACATCACGGCCGTTTGAAGTCCTGTCAAATTCAGAAAGGGAAAATATTTTACCTGAAAGACTGGCATTTTCATTTGCAAATAAACTATACCAGAACAAAGTGCTGTTGTTATATCCAGACCCTTTTTATTTTTCACCAGTGTTGACGATGATTAGCATTTCTAGTTCCAATCTTTATTTTTTTATTCCGTCATCGAAATTGCATTGGTCTGCAGAACAGGTGACCTTAGCATCAAATTCTGAAGTAATAACATAATCAATACAATATTATTACATTGCAGCTTCACTCTGCAGCTTCAAAATGAGCTCACATTCATCTGACTTACTACAAAAATCCATGTTAAATCCATAAATTCAGCCAGAAGTCAGAGCTGACATAGTCAGAGGCAGTTGTTATGTACCTCTGTTTGACCAGGCAATGGAAAACTTATTTGAGCTAAATCCCTTATTTGAGCTGAAAATTGATGATGTCACACATCAGTGGTCTAATCCTTTGAATTGAAAAAGCCCTCCTAAGCAGCCCAGCATGGTCTGTAACCCATGCTGCCTGATTGTACATTATGTCTTGATGTATATATGTATTCAAATGTATAAGTTTAGGCACCTGCTGTCGTCCCTTATGAGTTACTATACTGTGTAAGTTTGTGATAGTACCACAGAAACAGCTCCTCTGAGACTATGAGCTTGTTTTTCTGATTTGCAATGCCCACAATGCACAACCAAATGACATGGTGTAATCTAATCTGTTATCCACACTCAGCGTCAATTTTTCACAAAGCAAGTAATTTATCGAGGACATAAAGCGACTTGACGAGAAACAAACACAGCCTTTAGTTTAGTGGACATCAATATCCAAGAATATGGAAAAAAATGTTGTTCCTGTCTTCGAGTGCTAGGAGAATCTCTTTGCATTTTATATCCATTCAAAATTAAATAGTGAAGGCATTGATCTTATTCACGTCATTCATTTAAACACTCATCACTTCCCCCATTTATGAATATACAGTATATATATATATGTGTGTGTGTGTGTGTGGGTGTGTGTGTGTGTGTGTGTGTGTGAGTGTGTGTGTACAGTATATATGTGTGTGTATATATAGTAAAGCTGGAAATGAAAACACTAAGGGATGGGGTAGAGCTGAATTGATCATTCTTGAGCATTTGACCACGAGCTAGTCGAGCTGACATTTTAATGACACACTTCAGGGTTAATTGTAGCTTTCATCTGTGTGGCCTGGTTATAGCGCTTCTGTCCTCAGTTTGTTCAAGAGGACTAAACTGACCCTCACCTTAATCACACATACACATATTTTGAAAAAAGTGTGTGTGCTGGAAGGCTTTAGATAATATGATAATATGCATGCTCTAACATGCTCTATCCTCCAGAGCTAACATTGTATGCATGCCAGGACTGGGGGGTAGGGGGTAGGAGGGTAGGGGGGTGGCACAGGGAAGATGATGAGTCAGTATCCTGTATAAAGCTCCATTGAAGGGCAGGGCATGGTACCACCAGACCCTGACTACACACACAAAACACAATTTATTTTATCTCTTTGAGGATTTCATTCAGTGTTTTTCCTCTGCAGCATTCGAAATGCAACTGACTGTTTGCTAATCCAAACCGCCATTAGTTACTGTTGCTACGCCTGTCTGTTTCCATCCTCGCACAGCTCAGTTTACAATAATACCTGTAGCAGATTTACCACTCAGACAATGGGTGACTCATTTCAGACAGAGGTAGACAAAAGCAGGTTTCTCATTTTCTGCCAGTGACTGTTGATGTTGAAATGAAATGTAGCAGACTTTAACAGTTGCAGTTAGCTAGCTACTTAAGTTAGCATTAGCTTCATGAGTTGGTTGAAAAAACTTGTGTTTGTTGTTTTACTATTTCCAGCTTCCTCATAAAATAGGACTTAAATATGGTCTTAAGTATGCGCTGGATGGCTAAATACATGATACTGTGCTAAAAGACACAGACTTCACATCCAGATAAAAAAGTGTGCATCCTCACCAGAAATAAAGAAGTAGCCTACTGTCAGATTATCTTATTTTATAATAATATAGTCTAACAACCTTATACAGCAGCATCACTTACATACAAATAAAGCAGAGTTTAAATTCATACTGTGTTGTTAATATTTTTGAAAAGTATGTTTCACTCCGAACATCACAGAAGAGAGAACATCCAGGAGAAGGACAGGGGTTACTGAAGGGCAAGGACACTGCTCTTGTTAGCCTACACTTAGCAATGGGGTTCCAGCAATGAATGGCCTACTACATGAACCCATGGATACTTTTGTATGTTTTACTTAATTTCATCTTCAGAATTTCAGAAAGTCTTTTCCTCCTGGGCAAGAATTAACATGGAGCTCATGAAAGCTGGGAAACGAGTAGGCCTATAAATTAGAAATATAACTATGATTGCTGTTACTATTGCTCCACAGATTAAAGACTGACAAATACAATATATTATGCAAGCATGGACTCAAAAAATTCAAATTCATTACTTTTTTTCTGTCAAACCGCAATACAACAGAGTCAGAACAAATATTAAGCAAATTATCATTAGAGCAGAATATTTGGCAGTTTTAACATGAAGAGTAGCTGTTAATAGCAATTAATTGTTCACCATTGACCTTATTCTCAACTGTTATGAGTCTCATCTCCATATGAAGGTGAAGGCGGTTTTCATAAATATCAGTAACCTTAAAAAATAGCTTGAGTCTTAATGGAAACATCCATCCTTGAATAACAGGCTCTGAGATAATCAGTATATTCCAGGAGTCACTGGAATATACTATACTGTTGTATACTGCTGTTATTCTGCTGTTGTAGACTCTTTCTATCTTCTTCTTTTTGGTTAATAATTTCCTGTTTTCCCTCAAGGACTTTGACCAATCCCCAGAGAGTGGGCCTCAATGTGTTGCATCCAGCTTTTGATTAAAAGTTCAGGTGTTTGTACTGTGAACTTCCCCACTGCTTATTTGGTATTTGATGGTTTCTTAATGCTACGGCTTCTTCTTGTGCAGGTGGAGAGCACAGGAGTGCTGGTGATAGTACAAACAAGTAAATGAGACATGTTGTGGATGAGAAGCGGTTGAGCTTCTCACTGGCTTCACTGGATTCGGGTGTCTCTGAAAATGCCTAGGGCTATGGTTTGTATGGGAGTTGAGGATTGGATGCCTGATATATATTGGTGTTTGAGCCAGTACTGGACCATTAATTGTGGCCTGTGAGTTTACTTTGGCTCAACCATAGGACTATGATTCATCTGTGGTTCAGCATGGGCAAGCTAACATTTCCCACAAGTCTTCTCACTCATGCAAGCAGGTAGTCAGATTACTTACTTACTCCACACACCTCTGCAGCGTACAGTATTTCATTTCAAACAGAGGACATTACAGTGTCATGGAGAGATAAGTGACCTGAGGGGAGAAGAGAAGCCCGAAGAAAGACTCTAACATTTGCTGCAAGCTTTCAGTCCATCATGAATCATGCAGCTCCACTGATGAGCAGTCAGCAGGAAAATCAGCAGAATAATTCACCCTCGTCATCATAAGTAGTCAGGGTGTTCTTCTCTACACCGTAATATTAGACTTAACATTCCTGGTTGGCATGGAAGACTGGAGAGCAGATTCCCAGGGCCAGGCGCAGAGTCTACACTTGTTTAACTCAAGTGTTGTACAGGTTTCAGTATTTGTTTCTTGTTCCTTTTCTCACCTTAAACCCTGCGGTTCTTCTCTGTTCCAAACCGTCAGGCAGTGCTTAGTTCCCTGAAAGAAGTAATGGTGTCACATGGGTGTTGATTCAGCTCTTTGGTACTTTGGAGGCTGTATCTGCTGTTGAGGCTGAATTGTATAGACAGACAAGCTTCGTAATGGTATACTGCAGGGCTCCTGGACTGCATTACATGTAGCTAGATCTATATACCGAGCTCTACACACTGCACATGTAAATTGGTTTTAGTTTATTTACTTGCACAAGTATTAAAAAGACACAATACTTAACAGGGATCGTGTTGGTGAGATTAGAAAACCCAAAAGGGCTTATGAGGAGATCTCAACAAAAAAGAGAAACAGAAATGAAAACAATAACAGTTAAAATTACAGTTTCAGTTCAGTGTACTACATAAGCCAAATGTTAATAATAAGCATATGGTCACAGACTGCCCCTCAGTTCCCCTTGGCCCCAGCCCGTGTTCACATTGCCCATCTCCATGTTTCTGCTCTCATCTCCCACTCACCTGCTTGCCCCCTCCATCCTGACACCTGTTTTCACTGATCATCATCCCCGCAGTACCTTGAGCTCTTCTGACCTTCACCACATTCTGTAATCTACCTTAGACTACATGTATCAGTTCCCTTCTTTTCTTCTTTGTGAGCTCATCTCTTTCAGTTCATATGAGTTTCTGTCTGAATCCTCAACCTGTACTTGTACCAGTTGCCCCTTCTTGTTTTCCATTTCACCTCATCCGCCTGTAAGCCATCTTTATGTTATTCAAGTATCTTCACTGAATCTGCTTGTGAGTCTCCATTTGGGTCCTTTCGCTGTGCTCCTGGCTTCAGCCGTGACACAAACAGTACAATAGCTACAAAAGATACCAGGATAAATGAGGCCGCAAGACACAAAACTCACCAAGGTTCAGTGGACCACAGCTTTGGAATAAAAATCATGTTGCTACACTGTCCTCTCTCACAAATGGACATAAGAGAAGAAAATGAAAAACAGGCATACTGTTACATTGGTTTGTGTGGGAGGAATAGTCAGTTTGGAGGTGCCTCATGTCTCCTGTTTATGTCAGATCGATCGTCATTGGCGGGTTTAGCACAGGTTGGCTGGTTGAGTGTACCTTACACAAACAGAGAGCCCGACGTTAGAAGGCTTCACTTGTATTTATTAAACTTCACTTATGAGACACAGTTATCGTTCTTATACTGGTTAGCCATGCATTTTTTGGGGGGGCTTTTATTGTACAGGATAGTAGAGAGAGACAGGAAATGGGGAGGCAGAGAGAAGGGGAGTGCCATGCAGCAAAGGCTGTCCCATGTCGGACTCAAACCGGGGCCAACTGCAGCGAGGACTGCAGCCTCTACTGGGGCGCCTGCTTAGACCACTACGCCACACGACGCCCCAGCCATGCACTTTTAGTAGTAACAATATGACTCCACAATATAAACTACAGGAAGTCATTAACTGATTAATAATAATTAGAGCATTAACTGCAATTGAATTATGCATCATCTCAGTTAAGTGTATACTTGGTGCAATGTATATGTTTTCACATGTACAGATCCTCTTTACTGGCAGCAATTTATGTGCATTGTAATGTGGAAACAGATCTTTATATGTAGGAAATCCAGAGGGAGGATCCTGCATTTCCTCTCAGAGATACACAGAAATTCATTACCGCTTTAAGTAGAAAGGAGAAAGGCTTTTTTATTTTTCACTTAATTGCTCTAACCTTTTGGCTAAAATAGCAAAGTCTTGCAAAGGGAGGATGCATTAAACTTCCCTGTCAAGATCACAACTAGGACTTTATTAGATCAAATCTCTTTAATAAGCAAAAGCATATTTTATTGTGGAGGATAAATAGAGATCTAAATTTGATTCAAACAAAGGAAGAGTCATACTCCAGAGGCCACTCAACTTCCAGCATTCAAGAGGCAATTATACAAGAGCTAATTGGTGCTCTGTACATTGTAATTAGCTGCGCATACTGAGATCTACTGTATGTGTTGTTGAAAGTTCTTGAATCTCATTTGAAGAAGTAAGACCATGTCAAAAGTTTTATATCTTAAAGCGGTCATAAATGATAACCATACTCTCACCTCTGTAAAGTTGCATATCACAACAGGGACAGCACAGATTAAATGATAAAATGAATGGCTCACTGTCATCAGCATGCAAACTATAAAAACCCTGAAACCAATGCAACTAAATGAAACTCAGATGTCATTCGTGGCGCAATTTACACCAGGGTTTTCCCTCCCATGTAAAACAGTCCTCCTTGAAAAAAGTTATATGAGGGTTTACACTGTAAACCCACAAAGGTGATTTTGATTATTTCAACTGATCCCATCTTTTTGTTTCAGGCCTGTGTGGTCATGTACACAGTGCACATCTCCCTGACAGTCCTGCTAGCGTCATTGCATCATATATTTGAAGGGGCAGGTTATGCTGTTGAGTCTTTATCAGATGTTAATCTAAAAGCAGCAGGCTCAATGTGTAATACGTGTTTATTAGTCAGGTTAGTAAACAGTCCTGGGAGACGTGGTATTTTTTTTACATGCTGCATCATAATTACCAGTTTCTCACTTTTAGATAACGTTCATATCAACATAACTAGAAGCTCTGATGAATCTGACTTGGTGCTTAAAGGCACAGCTTTGCTGCCAGAGGCCGTTGTTGAAGGTAATTAAATGCAATGACTTTGTTATTACACGTTGTCCAAATCACACTTCTGTATAGTAGCCATTAATAGGGTTTTTTTTTCAGAAAGAAAAGAAAGAAAGGTAGCAAATGTTTGTGCCTGTCTGTTGCGTTTTGTCGATGAATACAGCTGGAATCTGCAGTGGCAAAGGAAGACTCCCAGCTGCCATCCTGAATTGTGTGATAACATGAATGCTCACACGTTGTAAACAGGGGAATATTTCCCATCATTCCACATGACGGGAATGCAGCAACAAGGCGGACAATCGATGTTGGCAGACACAGCATGTGTCACTGGAAACCACACCTAGCCGGCACAAAGCTGCAATGCACTGACCAGGTTTTGGAGCGCACCCAGTCTCATTAGTATACTAAGTCTGGCAACATGTCTCTGCCAGCCTTCAACCTGAGCAGGTCTAGCTGGACACAAGTGACAAGTCCTGTTTAGGTGTGTATGTTTTTTAAGCTTTTAAAAGCTCTTTTGAATGTTTTCAAATGTTTTGGTGATGCCAGCCTGCAGTCTTCTTCCTCCTCTCATGATCTTCCTCCTCTCCTTCATGATGCTATACAATCTTTTACAGTAAATTGCTGCCACCAGCTCTTCACACTGACGTCAGCAGTCTTCAGAAATGTGCATCACTCATGCTGTGTGTCTGTGAGTCCTTGCACAATAGAATGAAAATGCAGACAACTAACCATCAAAAAATCAACTCTACACTGCCACACATGATCAAATACTCCATAGGGTACCACTAACTAGTACCATTTCAAATGTGGGGTAATTTTAAGATCACGAATAGCAGAACTGTTTAATCAGTGAATGACAGCCTTAGTGGAGGTCCACTCAAAGATGCAAGTGCTTTTCAGACCCATGAGCTCTGCAAAATGACAAAGAACCCCCTCCCACTGAATGTGCTGTTTCTTTCCCACTATTTTTCGGTACCACCAAATACCACTTGATGTTGCCGAGCAACTAATGCCAGGAAAGAGCAAGGGGGAGAATGAAAAAGGAATAACACAGCACAGGGAATGACAGAGGAAGGACGGTACGGCAACAGCACACAAGATTTTTAAGATGAGCAGAGCAAAAGGACAGGGAGGCAATTCTAGAACAAAATGCAGAGGGAAACGTAGAGAGTATGCAAGAACAACTTAAATAAAAATGGCCTGTTAATGTTGTCAAGCTCTAACATAACAAACATGAAACACATGCATATCTTTTTCTGGGAGGTATAGATGGTGACCTAATGTCTGTCAGTCTGTATTTTAAGGTTGCAGAAGAAGAAGAAAGAACGAACTCTATAGCATGCTGTGTATGTGATGAAGGTAATTTTCGTAATAATGCTTAACTGTGGTGTCTGTGGTTATATCTTCAACACTAACATAGATGTTGTTTGAAAGTGACAGGCATTTGTCTTAGCTTAGTGCCACTGTTGGGCTCATTTTGTGTATGTGTGTGTGTATGTGTGTGTGTGTGTGTGTGTGTGTGTGTGTGTCTAGCTTCCTGGCTGTCAGTGGTCAATTGTGCTTCTCTCTGCAGGAAAGACTGTTGATACATTTCAGTGCGTCATTATGATGTGTATGTACCGCTGTGTTTTCTGTTGACGACATGATGTGGGGACGGTGTGTGTTTGAAGAGTGTCAGACGCAGGAAGGTTTTAGGAAGAGTTTTATCTGAGGTTAGCATTTTGTTCCATGATTGTAATGTGGTCATTTAGGGCATATTCGTAGTGAATGTTATGCTGCTTCTTGCTCTTTTTGTGCTGACTGCAGAACTGGCTTCTTTACAAACATCATTTAACCAGGTTGTGCTTGCACCCTACAGGGATATTACCACGCTTCATGTCACAGCAGAGGGGTGCTTGGACTACTCAAGTGCAAATCTCAAATTAAACCACCTCAATGTCCAAGTGTCCCTCGGGTGCTTCTTTAGTTGCTTCTGCTGAGACCTTTTGCCTGTAGCATGTAGCACATGAGACCCATACTTTTTCCTTAGAGGGGCATACTGAAGGGATTCTGCTTAGTTTTTGCCATAAGGTCATGAGGAACACATTTTTACGACTAAAATTATCAACCTGCCGTTGGCCATCTATTATGTGTATCTGTGATTAGCAAGTCTGGAAGCCTAGACTCACTTTCTTATCGCTTATAATTGTTTGTGTGTGTATTTCTCTCTCACCTGTGTGTGTGTGTGTGTGTGTGTGTGTGTGTGTGTGTGTGTGTGTGTGTGTAAACAATAATAATAGCTTCTACTCTGTTCATGCATTCATATCCCTCCAACCAAAGTAAGGCCCCGTTTCCACAGACTCTGCTCTCTGTTTGTGTCTAACTCCTTTTTTGTTATATTGCTTTTAACACTTTTTCAGTGTCAGAATATATTGTCAGGCTGCTCTTCTCCAGCTTCCAATGGACGTGTTCAGACAGCCTGTCTGTGGTTGCTCTCAGTTTCCTCTTGTTCGGATGTGAGGTAAACACGTTTTTTCAAATATTTTACCACCGTTACAGGACGATGAGATTTATTTATTTAGGATAATTTGTTCCATGACTCTTTATCTTGAATAAAGCTTGCATGAGAAGTGATTTGATTGTGACGGAACTATGGGGGAATTTTGAGTTGCTGTTTCTTGTCTGGCTTTGTTGAGGATTTGGCACAGTGCAGTCATGTTCCTTATTGCTTCAGCTCTTGGTTGGGTGGCTTGTGATCTCTCTCCATTTGTCCGTTATATTTGCTCTGTATTTGTCACAGTCGGATGCTTTGTAGTTGTGTGTGTTCCTTGAGATGATTTGAAAGAAAAACAAGATGAAAATAGGGTATTTAAATAGTGAACACTGCACGCTGGATGGATATTTTACGTGTAAACAAGATAAAAATTGGAATATTTCATCTCAAGTGTGACTTTCTGGAGAATCATGGTTTCATTACCTACTGTAATTGGTCACTATGGCGTTAACTACTGCTGCTGTTAATTGTAAAGTTGTTTTTTTTACTGGCAGTACTGCAGTATAACACCCAAATCGTTCACATGCAGGATACAATTCTAGTTGACATTATTATATGCGAGTACTGTGACTTATTTCAGGCAGCAGAGCAGTAAGAATATTCTTCTGTGCTTTGGAGGGATTTACAACATTTGGTAAAACCTGAAATGAGACCTGCCTTTAATAAGCAGCTAACCCATTTAAAAGATTTCACTGACATTGCTTTCAGTGCGGTTTGGAAGAGTCACATGAGGATCTGATGCTCCTGCAGTTCTGCACAAAATAACAGAATACATAAAATTTATAGCAGATTGACAGTTTGTTTTTTTTGTTTGTGAACCATTATGTCAGTGCCACAAATCACACTGCTTAAATGTTGTTTTTCAGTAACTGTGGCACTCTGCAGTGTCTGTTATGAGAATGTGAGCTGAGCAGCCTCACCTTCAACAAACTAAATGCAGATTATCCATTCCAAAACACGGTGAATGTCAGCATTTGTTTATTAGCTGTGTTCACCAAATGCTTCTTCACAGTCTCTGGAGGCTTTAAAGATATTGATTCCTCAGGGTATATGTAAAGGTTTTTCAAGGTATGTGACAAGTGTTGGGGTGGGAACATGTCGTAATGAAGGTGAGGAAGGCGAGGCAAAGGTTGTGTTGACAGCAAGTATATTTGGACTACTGCTCATGCCTCCACACACGCACTCATGAGATGACAAATTACATTAAATCCTTCATGCTTTGTTCAGTTTAGAGCAAAACCATTGGAAGACAACACTGTGGCGTGTATTGGTAAAGCTTGTTTACCAGCAATCTGACTGACAAACCCATGACACATTCCTACTCCCCAGACAAGTCATTAGATTCCCTCTGGGCAAATTAAAGCATATGTCCACAAACACACGCGTGCGCAGGCGCGCATTTGTCCCTCGGCGATGCATTACCCTTTAACCACCAGCTCACATCTGATAATCTGGTCACTACACAGACCCACATGCAAACATTGCTACATGTGAAAAGAATCTGGTGTTATGTCATAGACTTGTTTTTTGATACATTATAGAGCTCAGTTCTGCTTTTTCACAGAGAGTCCAAAAAAAACTGACTGATTTCTGTCAAGGACAACAGAAAAGATGGGGATAGAAGGAAAGTAAGTAAGAGTCTGAGCTGTTTCATGGTGTAAACAAGTAGAGATGAGATGGACACTTAATTAGCAAGATAGCACTGTCCAATAAATGGCCTGTAATGGAGTGGTAAATAATGCAAAAGCATTATATATAGATATATGTTAATAGCATTAGACATGACAGCAGATCCTGGAGTCCACAAATACAATCTTTTGAAAGAATATAGAAATAAGACCATTGGTCTCCTCCAGTATAAGGTCTGTTTAATTTTAATTACTCCAACTTCCCGGTCTGAACTAGCTCTATTAAAACCTGCTCCATTAAGACACCGTTATACTGCTCTGAATAGGCATGGCATTGCTCCTGGATTGTTTTTTTTTTAGATTTGAATTAAATTCCTTTTATCATTTCACCAAAAACTAGAGGTCATGCTTGTCTAATTTACATGCAAGCATGGATGTAAGTCTGTTTCCTTTTTAGAGTCAAAGTTTCCTCTTTAAACAAAATGGGGCTGAGGCTGGCTCTGTGGAGCTCATTGGTAAGCTGTGCTTAAACGGGTGAACTGAAAAGCAGTGTCATTCACTGTAGCTTTATGGAAGGAGATTTTTCCTGTCTGCCACAGAGGGAACACTGCAGTCTGAACACAGCATGCCACCTGAAATAGCAGACTGCTTCAAACATGCCAGATACTGTATACTGTTAAACCCATAGTAAAATGGGAGTGACGAAGAAACAGTAGAAAATGCAACGAACACCAAGTATTTTAAGTATGTGTCACCAAAGATGGTATTAAGTATTATAAAGTATTTAGAAATGGGGGTGAGGATTCAAGTTTCCCATACAGAGAAGAAAGCCTGGTTCCCACTTGAGTCTGCTATCCGACACCAACCTTGGTTGTTTGCGAGTACAACCAGACACAAGCTGAGTGACCCGAGTGAAACCACCGTTTTTCTACAGAGCAATAAATCCTTCACCTTCAGTGGACAGCTAAAGTAGGATATTTTCTACTCACTCTCTATTCATTACTCTTCTGCTCTATAATGACGGTGCTTGATGAAAAATTAAAATCTCACTAAAGTTATTACAGTTCATCTCGATACAGAAAGGTTTGTACCAGATAAAATCCATTCTATAGATGTTAAAATAGATGGAAAGTCAGATTATCAGTCATCCTCGGAGGATCATGGATTAGTTCCAGGATATTTGAGTATATACTGGATGTGGACCTCTAATTGTATTTAAAGTATTGGTTATTGTCTCAGATCACAAGAGTATAGTACACACTGAACTCACCGCGATAGTAGCGTACATGTTTGTTATTTTTACAGTAAATAAAAATCTATCAACTCCTGACAGTAGCAGAAATCAAAATAACCTGAAGACAAAAAAATCATAAGGCAAAACAATTATTATCACTAACAGACACAAAATGTTGTGTAGCTTTATCCATCTGCAGCAGCGAGTCCAAAGTCCAAACACCAAAGTCCCCAGGCAGCAGGCATCAGGAGTAATATCCATCTGGCTATTGTCTTTAGTGCATGAACAAATCCCCAAAGTGGTTTCTTCAGTGTTTGGGCTGCAGTTTGGTGTGTACAGGAAGTGTTGAGGGCAGCAAGTCCAGTCAAGTCAATTAAAGTATACTGGTTTGTTGGATTTTGCGCCACATCAGTCTATGCTACAGTGCTATCAGTATCAGTAACACGCAGATGATCCTGGTGACAAATGGAATAGTCTTACACTGGTCTATTACTTTCAGCTGTATGTATTTCTACAGCACAGAGTCAAAGTTCTCTACCAGAGCTACACTGGCCTTTCACAGAGAGTGCGCCTCCACAAGAGCGAACAGCATTCTTAACAGTGACTGCTTGCTGTCTGGACTGGTTGAACAAAGTGTATAAAAACATAAAGACAGACATGAGACAGTTAAGTGGAGAAGAGACGAACAAAGTGGCAGGAGGCCAGGAAAACAAATTCAAACAAAATGAGCAGAAAATGCACAACACAACACAGAGGAAAGGAGGATATATACTGTGTCTGAGGGGAGATTCCTCTTGAGGAGACCTTGTTCGATTTGAGGGTCTAAGGACAGCGCTGGTTGTAATGCTTTACAGATTGTTGAACCCCTTGAGGCAAATTTGTGATTTCTCATTTTGGGCTTTATAAATAAATTTGACACAGGACAACAACCCTAGGGGCACAGCATCGCACAGCTGATAACCATGATTGTCAAGAATCCAGCCCACTGCAACTGCCAGCACTCCATCTCATAACACTGTACCGCTGCTTCTCTAGAGGCTGCATCATCACACTAGCCTACATCTCATCTCCTGACCGCTGCTAAACTGATGAACTCTTTCATGAATATGTCAGGCGGGAGATATTCGGGACACCATGTGAAGGTAACCACATATGTGTGCAGAGCCCTCTTTTGTCGACCTTGTAAACAAAAAAAACTCTCAGCTCCAGCTCTGAGCGAAAGTCAGAAAGTCAGATAGAACAAGGCTCGTTCTATTGCTTCCCTCTCCTCCTACAGAAAATGTGACTGACCTTTCAATTTCTTTTTTTTTCTTTTTTTTATCAGTGATGGGTTTTTGTTACTGTAAACACTGTCTCACATATGCTTTCTTTCTTGAAGGATCATAGCACTGAATAAAAATGTAAAGTGAGAAAAAACCCTTCTCAGCTTGTCAGATGGGGGACAACTTCATACACTATATCCATGGAACACACCTGCTCTGGATCTCTGCAAGCACAATGCTCATTTCAACGTGATTATTTATTGACATGTTTGTGAAGCCCAGTTAAACAGAAGGGGACAACTCTGCACCAGTATTAATGTATGGACTGTTGCATGAATTATTCCTTGTTTTCTTGGGGTGTAGTTAATCAGTTTCCTACAACTTTTTTTTAAACCATCATTATTATCCATATAAAACCACATGTGTAGAAACTCAGTGTCACAAGAACTGTCACAAGGTGTGGGCAGCCAAAATCTGAAGGTGAATTTGAAGGTCGATAGATAGATAGATAGATAGATAGATAGATAGATAGATAGATAGATAGATAGATAGATAGATAGATAGATAAATAGATAGCCCCTCAAACCCAAGTGATGTCACATCCTTGCTGCGCCTCCCCTGCAGTCTGCTAGACCTGAAATATGTGAATATTTCCCCTCTCGCTCAAAACTTTTTTCCTTGGCACTGCCCTCAGTCGGAGCACCGGGGAACGGTGAGTGTGATGCCGGTGAACGTGTGGACGCTGTGCCGCCGCCGGAGCGCTCTCTCTGCGGTTCGACAACGATAAAAAAGAAAAAAAAGAAAAAAAGAAAAAAGGTGAACAGAAGGACAGGAGCTCTATGTTAAAGGACTGCACCTTGGAGAAAAGTGGCTGGCCGGAGCCCGTCAGCATGCGGGTCCTGTTGAGCGTCCTGTACCCCGTCCTTTTCCTCATCATCTTCGGATTATATCCCTCCATGGTGAGTTTCTTATTTCATTCTCTCTGCTCGTTTTCTGCCACTTGTTTCGTCTCGGAGCGAGGCTCTATACTCATGACTGCATACTGTCAACAGCTATTGTACTCGGGTTTGAGGACTTACAGCCTGTAGTGTCTCTACAGTAACCATCACCCCAATACGTGCCACTGTTTCATGTAAGGAGGCTGTTATGCCAAACTTCACTGAAAAGTCCCACAATTTAATATTTGCCATCATTTGCCATCAGTGATGTAAACTTTATTAGACAAGATTTAAGGAGCTTTACAAATCCACAGGAGGCACAACACTTCGGGGTAGGTTCAATGCACCTATTTTCAACTATTAATTTAAACTTTGAATAGTAGGCTAATCAGTACGCCCGCAGTCCTCCTCCACATACCTAGGCGGTAACAAGCCGTAATAATCAGTTCTACTGCTTCTAACTTCTGAGGGCTTCTGAAAATACAGTGATAAATAGTAGATTATGCCTATGATGTCCATTCGTGTAGTTATTTAAATGCTGTTTTAGGCGGGGATATTTATTTCCCACATTAGCAACAAATTATTAAACTGCCACATTTGCAATGCAGTTTTGTCATTTTTTCCTCCTGAGGAAAAATGTCCTGTATCAGTCACATCGTGAGCACAACATCGAACTAGCGTCTCTGTTTTCCTGAAAAGCATTGCGCTAATTGTATGCAGCAAATTCAAGTTCATGCTGAAACACAACATTTTCTTTTGTGACTAATCACCTGTTATTATCCATCCACTTGTGGATCTAATTCTGTTTGTAAGCTAAACTGGTTATAATGTGGTATATAATTGTGAGAGGAAGTACATATGGCTGCACAAGCATTTCAGCACAGGCTACTGATTGTTTGCTGTTTAATAGATGGTGATGCAAAGGGTGTAAAAATGCTTCTATTTGTGACTGATGGTAATAGTTCGGCAGGAACATGGTTATGTCACAGTGACACAACCTCCTTCTCCCCCAATGAAGACTGTGTCTCTTCTGTCTGAATTTTATACTGTGTGGTTTGACTTGTGCTTAACTTTAAGCAGATATGAGGAAAATGGAATAGCATGTGCAGTGAGTTGTAGTGTTGTACTAAGGAAAAGATGGAGTAACTGAACTCTGCTTACAGTCTCTTATAATTAACGGATAAATCAATGGATCTTCTGAAGGTGTGGGTGTGGAGCTGTCCACTCTCTGGTGCTGAAACTTCACTGCACATTGTCTGTGGCTATGCAGCAGCCCACAGAGAGGGAGAAAATCCTGTCCATCCGTTCACACGCATAGTGCTTCATTCAGAGGGTTGAGATTCATCATGCTGTTGTCAACCAATTGGTCCATGGACAAGTAATGAACTGATGGCAGTTTTGTTATCAGTTCATCTTTTATGTCATTTATCAAGTGGAACTACCAAATGTCTCCTAGTTACAGCTCTTCAAATGTGAGGACTTGCTTTTGTTATTTGACCAGTGGGTACACAGAAGAGCAATTTCACACCATCAGTTTTGTTACTCTATAGGTTAATCAATTTATTGAAAAAGTAAATGATAGGCTAACCATGAAAATAATAATAATAATAATCGCATCTACATATTTTCGTCACTGTGTTTACGGAGAGCTCTGGATATCTACTGTGTCATTTTCTCTATGATTCAGAAATTTGTTTCTGAAGTGTTACCTGTGGTTACCTATGACGACTATCATCCAGTTCAGTTTCTATCTTTCATCTGTTTATGATTAAATCAATGAATTCACCACTGCCGTTGAGGAAAGTGAGACATTGCTTGAGTGAGGGCTGCATGCAAATTGCTAGCATGGCCCCAAAGGCCTTTACTTCAGGGTTTAAAAATTATCGGGAAAGGCAAACCTTTTATGGCATTACACTAAGCTGGAAATTATTGTCACTGTCACTCACAGGCTGTCAGACCCTGTATACAAGGTTATGCTCATTTTTTGTTAGGGCTGGCAGCCGTTGCTTCTTGGCATTTAAGTTTAAGTATGTCTTAGTGCTGCCTTTTTGATTTTTATCCCACAGGTTTAAGTTAGCACGGTTAAAATGATGACAAACCCAGATCTTTCCTGAAGAAAGTGCTAAAGCTAGGGCTAATGGTGTGGATTTCTCCTTGTGGTGGTGTGGCAGATATTATCTCTGCAGTGTACACAACTGATCCATAATGAAATATTTGCATAGTGTAGTTTTCCTTTATGGCCAGCCGAGTAATTACACAGTGGCTGCTAACGGCACTGTGTTACTCTCATCATGATCAAAATGATGACTGGAATTTATGTTTTATGATTACACATTATATTGTGCACCTGGAGGACATATTGATCAGAGCAGGAAGAGAGACTTAACAGACTTCAGGAGTCTGACGTCAGGCCTGTATCGCCCATTTAAGATTCAATAAACACATCTTTGTCATCACAGCTACTGGATGTAATTTTGTCTAAAAATCAATTTTGAGATTTTGGATTGAATCACACTGATTTGATGTAAGTGATGTTTTTTTTTTTTTTTTGATGATATGATATTTTCTTAGAGTTCATCATAAACCTTAATTCTTCTGAATATGTTTGTATCTTTTTGGCAAACAACAAATGATGTGCATGGATGCACTGAGCAAAACCAGGGTGAGAGTAATGTGAATGTTTTAATGTACAGTTTCTCTCTGGGATTTGGTTACAGCACCAGTGGGATGGAGCTTTGTGTGGGCACTTGCCCTCTGTATTAGCTGTTTTGAGTAGGTGGCAGGCACACACACACACACACACACACACACACACACACACACACACACACACACACACACTTGCACTCTAAAATACCAGTTTATTGAGTTACAGTTTTCAGGCTCAGCTTCTGTTAAAAGGTTTCAGGTCATATAATCAGACTTTGATCACACTTAAAAAATTTGATTTGAAATGTGATCCCAGCTGCAAAGGCTGCAGAGGAGATGCTATTTCCTCTCATTTATATGACATATTGTTGATCATTAATCATAAAGCATAGAAAGGCATTCTTTAAAGTTATTATTGAGCTGAAGGGGTCGTCTGCCGAGGCTGATGTCATCCTTTGCTTGTTTGAAATCCTTATTCAGCGTGCATTAGCATTTATGTGGCCGATACACGCAGCCTTGGTAGGGAAATTGTCTGGCACAGATGCCATATTAAAATATGAGAGATGCTGTGGGCACACACCTTCACATGCACACAACCATTTAGCGATGGGAGCAAAAAAAAATGCTGAAGGTTTCATATTTCACGTCACGTTTCCACCAGGGGCAAAATTAAAGATGACACCCTCTAACTATGTGTCAACACAAACAAAGCAAACATCTAGCCGCAGGACTGCCATTAGATTCATTAGCTGTGATGCTGCATGTTTCATGTTGGAAGCAGGGAGGGGGTTGTCAGAGCGGTTGTCAGATGGACTGGAAATAAAGAAAGTTAGTTCACCAATGATGGATGTGAATCGTTTACAGAGATGTTAGACTGTTTGAGCCTGTGTGAGGTTGTAATGAGCTTTCTGTCACTTTAAATTTTTGCTATGGGATGTGTCAATTGTATGTGTGGTCGGCACACTTTGTGAACATCCTGTTCAATAGTAATGATATGTCTACTTATTGACAGTGACAGATGACCACTAGTTATATCTGAACAATTTTCTGTTTTTGCATTTTGTTGCTTTGTCCTTTTTCTTGTTTCTAGTTTGTACTATTAATTCCAATTTAAAGAGGTACATCCACACAACCATTATTAATATGTATAATTATGAAATGCTTTTCTTTTTATATATGATTATTATGACAGTTTATAGCGACTCTCCCTTGTTGTGAGCTCTTTTTCGCTCCTCTGGGTGAATGCAGCTGTGTTAATAATAGCATAAGCATAATTACAGGAGTTGAGACATGATGTTGAAACTACCAGGGGCATAGTTATGGCCCTCTCTCTCTCTGTTTCCGTTATAATTACTATAATTACAGCCCAAGCAGTCTCCATAGCAGACACATGTCAGTGGATTAGAGCTGAAATGCTGGACTTGAGATGAATGGAAGACATTTGTGGACTCACTGAATTTATACTGTACTCAGTCAGCCAGAGAGATAATTATGGGCTATGCTTGTTAATTTCTTACTAGCACAGATAAAATGTAATATAATGCATTAAGTAGTCATATGATGTAGTAATATGAGTCACCTAAAACTTAAATTGAGTTAAAGAAAAAGTAAACACAAACTTTTATAAATACCAGCAGGTTTTTGTGTAGAACTGGCTCACTGACCATTCACTAAATCCCATCCCCCTTAGTTACTGTTGCTACGCTTTCTGTGCTCACAGAGCACATATTTAGTTTATACTCATAACAATGGCAGATTTACCACCTATTAAATTTTGAAACAGTGATTTCAGACAGTAGCAGGATTCTCATGCATAACCGACAACTATCAGTGTTCCCAGCTGAAATGATGACTTTTACCGAGGTAATTAAGCTTACGTTGGCGGGTGAAAAACACACACTCTGGCTGACTTTTTAATGTCTCGAGCTGACTCGATAGAAAATGTTGTAAAATGGGTCTTTATAATGCGTTTGATGGCTACATACATGATATGGTGCTAAAGACTGAAGCTAAAGCTGCATGTCCCAGGCAAAAAGCCTCCGTCTTCACCAGGTGAAGATCCCTTTAGAAAACATGTAACTAAAGAAATAGGATTGTTCTTGAATTCCAGGGCATTATAGCCCTGTATTTTAAAAAGAGAAAAATGTAAGATCAGACTCTTATTTCATTCTAACATCTTAAAGACTTGTGCGTAATTTCAAACAGTAGGTTTTTTATTTTTTAAATTATGAGAGATTTCTATAAATCTGACTAACTGGTCTCATTTAAAGAAAGTAGGAAACTTGCTGCCTTGAAAAAGTCAAGTAAAGTTAACCATTATTTTAGAATATGTCTTAAAATGTAATTGTTTACTTTATTTTGTTAAGCAAACTAATGTAAATGTAAATTGGTGGTAAATTGCTCTTTCCAGGTGTTGGTAACTTAAATAAAAAAGTTGGTGTGACTTCACTCAACAGGAGAATTTAGGAAACCAATCGCCTTACAAAAAAAGTAAACACAACAAATAAAAATGAGTCAAAAAGGAAAAACACGTAAAACATGCAAGTCTACGCAGGATAGGTTAGGCCTGGATCAAAAAATCGATTTTCATTAATCGTGATTTATATTTGAATAATCCAGTATCGATTCTTAAAATCCCCAAATCATTCTTTGCATTTGTGCCTTTTCTCAGTAAATGTGTTCATCTGTGCTAAATGGTGTGTGTCTGCAGTGGTTACTTGTTAGTGGTTCAGTTCGTGCTGCATTATGTGTAAAATGTCTACTTTGTTGAGTTATTGCAACAAGCACAAAAAGGTTATTTTCAGGTGACAGCTGCTGTATGATGAGCCGCCCTCAGTCTCTGTGAGGTGAATAGTTAGACTCTATGTGGACCTGCTGCAGTTTACAGGAACGTAATGACTCAGGATGGTCAGCTGACTTTGGCATCTGAGGGACAAAAATACTGCAGACTGATCTGAGCTCAGTTTGTGTATGTTGAGGAGATTTTATCTCTGGCTATGAGACATGAGGCCATGGAAGTGGAGTGAACAGTGTGTGGATTCTACTTTATTCAGTCTATCCCTGCCGGCGAGCAAACACCAGCTAACAGCTATGTGCAGATGTCAGGCTGATGTCCCATCAACAAAACAGTGCAGATGAATCAATGAGCCGACTTTCAGTTTCTGTCCTGTCTGTCCTCACAGTGATCATTTCAGTGGGTGTCATCTGCTGCAGACAGTCTCTATAGTCCAGCTGTATAGGTTAGCATTTATTTATTGGCTGGCTGCAACAGTGGGGCCAGCCCAAAAAGTCTGTCGTTGACTGAGTGATGAACTTATTGAGTGTTGGAGTTTCCCTATTGGCTGTTGCTGATTCAAAATGAATTAGTGTAAACAATTTCCATTACATCATCAGAGGGGCATTACAGCCGTTGTTTACAGCAGTTCTTCAGCTATGCTCTTCAATTTTGCACATTGAACACACACTGTCCAGCCATAGTTTTGATCTAGCCTTGTCTTTTAAATATCCAGAATGATGACGCCCGTGTAAATGGTGCAGGTTTTTATTTCTCCTGCTCATCTGTTTTGCACATGTACACCTAAAGAAATATAAATGAGTCATGTTTTAGTCATTTTACATTTGCCAAGGATAATAACTTCAAATTATAATTTAGCCTATGTGCACGTCACACACCTTCATATTTTTGCTCACTTGTTGAATGTAGAAGAAATTTTGAGGGTCGAGTTTTGCTCGCCACTGTCTCTCTGCCCTTTCTCAGATAGCCTGAGTGATGACAGTAGCATGACAAGTACATTTTATGGCTTTATTGTCATCACAAACAAAACATTAATTATTTAAATTCAATAATTAGTGCATTCACAATATTCACTCAAAATCAGCAGGTGAGGCACGTAGAAACAGCTATTTGTGGCTTGCAGTTCTCTCTCTCTCTCTAGCTCTCTTGTTGATTGTCCCTTCACGTCCCTGTTAAGGCTGAAATTTCCATGAAAAGGCGGCAGGCTAATAAACCAAATCAAGTGGCATGTTCTGTCTGTCTGTTTATCGATCTCCTCTGCTCTGTTTAATCACAGCGTGGCATCTACACATGACAAACGCTTAAATGACAGTCAGCTGGTTGGAGTGTGTGTGTGTGTGTGCATGCATCAGTGTTGCAAGCATCGGTTATATGCGGGGGCTGCCAACGTGAAATTATGGCAGGGAATTAAAATGTAATATTGATTTAATATTACAAATAATAATAATAAGCTATTACAAAAACACACCCAATATTTTTTTGACATTGGCAAAGTCATAAGCTATTGACAATCGCTCTGATCCTGTTAAAAGGGAGTTTTTCCTCCCCACTGTCGCCAAGTGCTTGGTCATTGTGGGAAATTTCTCCGGACTATTGTAAGGTCTTGACCTTACCTTGTAAAGTGCCTGAAGATAATGTTTGTTATGATTTGGCGCTTTATAAATAAAATTGAATTGAATTAAATTGATGATCGTCAATCACCAAGATCACCATCCATCGGCATAACCCTAGTGTACAGGCTGTCAAATGAAATAGCATGGCAAGTTAAAGTAGCCAAGTTAGCTAATGTTAGCTAATATTAATATTAACTAACATTAGCATGAGTCTAAATTGAGTTTCAACTTAACACCACACATGCCAAATATGGCTTTACTCACACGCAGTTGAGAATAATGAAGTTGTAGCTGAAAAAAAAAAAAAATTATTACATTTAAATAACGTACCTAGAGATTCAACAGAACACCCTGCTCCCACAAACGTCCAGCACACTTAGTGAACTTAGTTTTACACTTTAAGTTTTTCATCAAAAATGAGAAAACCACTCAATTTACATTATTGAAACAGGAAACTATAAGTAAAGTACACAGGTAACTATAAAGAGGGCACAGATGTTTTCTTGTTGTGTGATGAGAGAAAAACTACAAAGTGCATGTGCTTTTCATAGCCTGTCATTTTTTAAACATTTAAGCCCACAAACTAATGTAGTTAGTTAATGATTTGCTCTGTGGCTTTGGAAGTCACTATTGTAGGGGTGAAACTAGTTAGCCAGGCATTTAACAGTTGCAACCTACGTTAGAACAGATAAACACACCATTTCCATTCCTTACACCTGTGCTCTTGTCTTTTTGTAGTATTTGTTTACCTCCCAAACTCTTCAAATGTTGATGGCGCCCACTCACTGAATGAAAATTGCTTAAACCCAAAAGAATTTCAAAAAAATTGTATATTTGAATTTGTGTTTCCCCAACTGGCCCCGCCCCCATTTCACCCGACAGACTTTACATTATAATGACATCACAGAAATAAAATTCACCTTTAAAGGCTATGGGAGAGTTTTACTTACATAAAACCTGGCAGTGGGGAGTGAGATGACAAGTTGGCTGCTTTGTGGCATATTGTGTGTTGCACAACATTGCCATGCATCATGACTGTCTCCTGGACATCCGTAACGCATCAGGCTCCGCAGAGAAGTGTTCTTTATTGCTACCTGGTAAATCCGCCACATTGTTCCCCATTCATAATGGTCGTAATTGTGATACAACGTTGTGATTCAAAACTCAGCCCTTCCTCGCCCCTCCAGGTGCACAAAGCTGCTACGTGCGTGTGCCGGGACTGGGCTCACCGGTCAGTCACAATATGTAATAAACTGGCCACAAATAGAATGAAATTCTGTGTCAAACACTGGGCCAATAGCGATTCACCAAGGAGCAAGCGCGCCTGGTTTTGGCGCCTCTGACGTCTATAAAGCTACTGTACAATAAAGTTCAATACCAGTCTAAAATGTTAATTATAAACAAACGTTTTTGGTGTAAGTTCTTCAAAACCAATGAACAGTCCATAAAGTAGTTAGCCCGATAACTGCTATATATTTACAGCAAGTGCCCATTTGTCCTGCTTTTATTTGAATTAATAAATTTAGGCACATTCTCTCGAAGTTGCTGAAAGGCAAGTCATTAACTGCAGTAAAAGTATAGGAAGTAAGTTTAAGAGAAATAGTAGCAAATAAATTGCAGTATAACTTCAAAGAATCTCCTGGAATGCATTGACCATACTAATGTGATGGTATCTTAAGAGTTTAAAGCAGTATTCTGATGGTTTCATCCAAGTAGATCTTATAATTGGAATTATTGCCTGTTGCTCTGGTTAAATTAAACCAGTGCAAACACATACATCCATAAGTTATGCATAATCCTTCGATCCTTCTTGCTTCAGCTACAGGAAGGAGGCTGAAGTGAAACACAGCTTTAACATCTCAGCATTCAGACCACACTGCTGAGCATAATTAGAAGGAGAAAATTCAAAGGTTGCTAAAGAGCAAGAAAGAATCAGGTGAACTGCCTTTGCTGCATCATTTTGTAACATGTGACCTTGTCTAAGCCTGCAGATTCTGTGACATTAATTAATATGGAAGCGATGTCCTTTTCCAAGACTTTCTGAGTTTCTTATGCAGTACTAATGAGCATGCTTTTACTTTACAAACACTTACCCAAGGAAGCTGCCAAGACATGTGCATGTGGATGACACAGATTTAATTTGCGCATGAATTAAAGAAGGGTGCTTATCCCGGCAGACTGCTCCACCACAATTACGGAAATAATAAGTAAAAATCCCAATTACAGAGCCTCCTCTGGTAAAATGTATCCCAAAAGAGTAATGCTTCAGATGAGGGTGCTTAAAGAAATTCAAAATGCACCAGTATTCACCAGCATACACTTCGTCATCCTGTGTTTTAATTTTGGCTACACTGATTTACCCCACTTACTCCAACATTCTGGTGTTGAGTGTGGACACTTCTCTAATGACAAGGAATAGAGGTAAAAAAGAATCACTGAAGCTTTAGACAGCCTCAAACCTGGCTTTATCTCAGCTTACTGTGAAATAACTTTATGTGGGAGCACTGTCACAGCTGTTTAGTATTCTGCTTGTGTGTGCATGTGCCATTCAGTGTGGCCTGGAGCTGTCCACTAGCTTTGCTGCACCGATAATGTTTGATGACTGTTTCATTATCATCCTCCGTGGTGCTTGTGACTGACATGTCGTCTCGTTCAGTCAGAAGACTCATCGAAGCAGGCCCTAGAGAAGAAGCACGAAGGTGTGAACAAGATAATGCTGGAGCTCATTCAGAGGCTGTCTGGGGCAGAATGTGCCGAGCTCCTGCAGAATTATCTATTCAATCTTCTCTTTGCCGGGGTCAAAAACGGCAAGAAGGTGGCACGCCTCTAGGAAATTAATCTCCCTGCACGCCTTTCATCACAGTCACATCTGAGAGAAAAGATGGCTTTCTCTTTTGCTGTCTCTTTCGCCCTCCCCCGAGCCTTGCAGAGTATGCAGCATCTCTTTGTCAGTATTTTTGTCTGGGACCTTTTTGGCCTCAGGATTATTGCTGCCAGGATTGCTGTTGCTGCTGTCTTTAGAGGTGTTACCATTTGTCACTGCTGTCTTAGATGTCTGCATCAGTGTGGTTACAGAGCTGGCTGCACATGTGAGTTCATCTTCCCCTGCCATTAGAGCTAAAAATGTTAACTCATTTAAGCAGTATGATCATCAGTTACAGTACTGACATGCGCATTCCACTTCACTTGCCTCCAATACCTTGGTGGGTTTTTGTTTGGACAGGTTGATCGATGACTGGATAGATAGCATCTGTTTAGGTCTTTGTCTGTGGCAGGCAGGACAGCAGTATTGTTGTGATATGAGATTTAGTTTTGTTGGCAGCGCCGGCACTTGGATTTGTTCCTAAATTTATTAACTGGGCTTTTTTTGTGTTTTAATGTCATAAAAATTCCAATTTTAACATGGAGATCCAGGTTTAAGAAGAGACCGACTCAAAGCAAAGACTTAATCGCCAGTTGTGCTGTTCTATGAGATTTCCAGTTGTGACAAAGAGCATCAAAAGAATCTGTGAATTCTGAGAGTTATCTCCAGACAGCACTTCCATTATACTTCCATTATATGCCCATTTGTTGTCTCTCTGCAGCTCTAGGTGATGCTGCTGAAGGAGTTGGTTACCTCCAATGCTATATTTCAAGGCTGTATTTATAACAGATTGATTTCTGCCATTGCCACTGTCATTCTTTTAATTTTTTAGCACCGATCTCTCACTCATACTGCTGCAGTGTAGCAAATGGAATCAGCCATTATGAGACTGGCAGAAGGAATTAGATCAAAAGACCAAGGCTATACACAGCAGGGTGGAAATTAGTTTACAGTGCAGTCAGCTACAGTATATGAACTTGCTGTGAATCTTGGCAGTGCCTAAAACAGCTTCCCCTTAGCACTAAACAGAATTGTTCCTCAGATAGAGTCCAAGTCTTAGTTTTGCATGCAGGAGTGCAAAGAGCAGCAAAATCTATCAAATCATAAGTGCTGTGATTTCACAGAAGTGTTATTCAAATTTTGTGAAAATTACTGGCGTAGAAAATATTCTAAAATATATAAAATACATATTCATGACAGAATAACAAACTGAAAATGGATTCAAAATATTCTAAAGTATCCATCCAGAACATGCTCAGAATGAAACCTACTGATTTATCTAAACAATATTGATAGAAAAAGAATGATCTTTTTAATGCAAAACAAAACAACAAGAGGATAAAACAAGGTTCTTTTAACTGGAACTGAATGATGTGCTTGGAAAAGTAAAGCACGAAGCAGCACTATCTAATATTCTTCCCCTTTCAACAGTGTTTTCAGTCACAGCTCTGATGACAGCAGCTAATTCTCCCTGCCATCATTTACTTACTCATTCTTAGCTGTGTTACACCAGTATTAACCTATCTATTCAGTTTTACTCCCTCATTGACTCCCTACATTTTTCCCTAAATCACACTAACAGGTTCAAGATGAAGTTAATGGTAATTGTGTGATAGCCAAGGAAAAATACATTCATGTTCAAGACAGAATAACAAACCGAAAATTAGGTGTGTAATTGGTAGGATACCTGTCTGCTGCGAAGAGTATCTTCCACAGGGAGGAATTAAATACCACTATTGTTTACACTGTATCGGTGCACTGTTGACCATGTATGCATTTATTGAGTGATCCATAATTAGGAAAGTAAAGTCTACGTTATAAAAACGTCTGAAACAAATTCATGGCAGTCCATCCCCAATAGTTGTTAAGATGTTTCCGTCTAGACACAACTGATCGACTCACATCCACACAGCCACGCTACTAGCATGGCTGAAAAGCTTCTTCTAACGTGACTGTAAGATAGGTTTTTCTGAACTACACTGTTCAATAAACACAACACACACATAACACAAACAACAAACCTGTGGCTGGCTACAAGATAATAATACATAAAACTGAGCATGTTATTTCAGATTATGTTAATAAGTTTTCCATTCTTTTTCTGTCATCTGTCATTTCTTGTCGGCTCAATGAGAGATGCAGTCATAATATAAAGTACTGTAAATGCCAAACCTGATTTCACTCAGGCATCCTAAAGCTGTTTATGTCCTCATGAGTTGAAAAGTTAGAAATGAAGAATAACAGAGAGATTGACATGTAAAAATGGTTTAAATCAGGTTTAAAGGTCCCATATTTTACACTTTTCCGGGGGTTTTATTTGTTTTGATATCCATAAGAAGACACAGTATATTTATGGAAATCAAACTTAACCACTGCACACTCAAATGACTTCAATGTGACTTTTACTGACAACGCATTTTGCCTGTGGCTTCTTCAAGTTCACTCAGTATAATTACAAGACTTCACAGACATTATTAATTTTAAGTTTACTAACTATATACGCAACACAACAGCCGCACAAATAAAATGCGTTGTTCACTCTCAATAATAGTCACAGTGAAGTCATCTCAGTGTGCAGTGGATTTTCCTGTGACTTACCAGCACCTGATCGCTAATATTGGCTGTGCATGGGTAGTTTTTTTCACAGTTATATAGAACCACATTTGTGGTTTTAAGTACTAAAACCATCTCAATCTAGTTTTACATCTCCTCTTTCAGGCGTCTCTCTGCAGCTCTACCAACAATAGGTTGGTGAACCAATTAAAGAGCTCTGAGCCTCTCTTGTAATTTCTCTGTGGACTGAATGTTTTGATCGTTTCACAGTATTAATATAGCACTTAGACCTGCTTTATATTCCAAAAAGACATGGAAATCTCACTTTATACAATATGGGACCTTTAAGTTAAAGTTTAAAAAGTAATTAAGATTGCCGTTAACAGAATGATCCGTAATGTTTTGGGTGTAGGAATAGATTTTTGTGTAGGAGACAGACAGCAGGTAAACATGTAGAAATCAGTCTCAGTTGCACTATAAGATACACATCTAATCTGTCTTAGTTTGACACAATGGCATGAATTATTGTCTCTTTGAAACCTCAGGAAGTGGGATTTGAATACAATCTAATTCAAAGTAAATGGAAAACTCTTGAGTGATATAATAAAATTAATGTTTTTTGTTTGTTTACAGTGTTTACTTTTTAAACTGCCCTAAAGTCTTGCTTTTATTGGCAAGCCATATGATTGCTTTTCCCCTGTGAAAAGTGTTGTTTAAGGGCTGGGAGAGTATTGCATATCAACCACAATTCACAGAGAAAACTGAAAGCTAACTAGGTGTTAAGAAGTGATCTGCTGCAAGTTTGATTTTACTCATAGTACATTTTTAAATGGAATCATTTAATGACTATAAAGCAAAGGGATAGTTAGTTAGCTGTGTTTATCATAGCATAGGTCATATCTCAGATACACTGGTCTGATTTTAAAAAAAGGTTAATGATTTAATGATTTAATGAAGAAATCTTTTGAGAAACCATGGAGGGATGGTACATTTTGCTGTTCTTCTCTGGTTTTGACTGCAAACATATTGAATTCTGGCACAAAATATTGTTTATTGTCGTCTTCAAAAAATATTGATGAGTGCAGTATATCAGCCATGAGTCAAACCTTAGCAAAGAGAGACTGGGAGCATAGGAAACATGAATGTGTCTTGCCAACTGGTTATGTGTTTGCATGTGCATTACATACTGTATGTAACCAATCATGCGTGTGTGTGTGTGTGTGTGTGTGTGTGTGTGTGTGATGCCTGTGCAGAGAGCAGAACTCTGCTGGGTGGCTGGGGAGCACTTTGAGCTGCTAGATGCTGTTTTGTGGGGATGATTAATGACTAGACTTTGGCGTGCAGCTCTGTGAAACCATTGTAGCCTTAGAGCCTGATTTTCTATCTAACATAGTGCAAGATAGAAAATATTGAAAAACATTCACCTCATCTTCACCTCATCAACAAACGCGTTTTCATAAGTAAAATACAATATTGTTGAACTGCACAAGGTAAAACATGTTGTTCCCCATGTACAGGTAGGAAACAGTCCTAGTTTAGGGTAATCAAATGAACCAATGTCAGCCAGTGCTTGTATAGAACTGGTTGCACTATTTTATGCTTGTGCTGTCATGCATTAGTGAGGGATTTGTAATCAATAAGTCAGCATCACTGAGATGGACTTGACTGCCAATAACGCTTGTGAGCCTAACCCTATGTAGTCCCCTCGGTCCGTTTCTCTTTCATTTACTCTTCGGTACACGTTGGTGCCCTTCCTGTTTATCCCTCACCTCATCTCATTATCTCGTGCTGGCTGCCTTTGTACTTCCCTGTAGTGATATATCTGCCTGAATGCCTACTCTTTTACCTCTATCTCTTTTTTCTAATCGACAGTCAAGTCGTCTTTCGTTTTCTTTGTCAGCATTGTCCTCTTTTCTTAGTTTTTTCAGCTACTGTTTATATATATATATATATACATATAACCACCTCTTCAACTCTTCTGTCTGTTCATAAACTCCCCCTCCTGTGCCACTGGGATTATAATGGATGACAAAGTTTACCAGCAGAATCCTTGGTGGCAAAGTACATAAATATGTATATGAATACAAAGGCGTCTTCAGGCTTGTTTGTCTGTTTTTGTTGGATTGAAGCGTCAGCTAAATCTCTCTATTGCTAGAAAGTGAATGGCCACAGGTCCTATGAATAACTGAGAAAAAGTTGAAGTTACTCGAAGTTCACGTCTCCATTTTTCAAAGTTCCGCACTTATTTTTGGCCAGACACTTCTCCCACAGTTCTAACATGGCATGTTAGTGACGTAGTAATAGGAAAGTTTTTTATTATAATCATATTATGAAATATGATTAAAAAAACCATGAGCCTGTTATATGCAGGATTATCTACTCCAACCTATACAGTTATGAGAAATAACGCACCCAGCCGCAGGGTAATTGACTATTTGTTAAATCCCTTTCCTGACCAGTGATGGTCTAATCACAGCTTAGCAACTGTAATTAGGTGCAGCAGGCCTGTAAAGCTTAAGATTTAGCACGGGCCGCATAAAGACTGATACTCCAAAACCAAAAACACAAGAACAGAAGTTTAAGGAATGGATATGTATATATGTGTGTATGTGCATCTGTCTTTTCTAATGTAAGCGGCAAATGTTAGCATATCTAGCTAAGTAGCTTACTACCCACAGTAGTAACCTAACCCAGCGTCAATGTAACTTTCAAGGAGTGGGGTAAAGTATAGGTATAACGTAGTGTCTGGATCCATGAGGTGTTTCTATAACAATGACTAGATGAAAAGATAGATCGTTATCTTGTTTGTGGTGTATGAGCCAATCCTGAGATCAGAAATAACCTCAGGCTCTTTGGTTAGTACGGGGGCAGTTTGCAGAGATACAACAGAAGACCAGCAAACTTTTCCTCACAATGCTGGGCTCCCTTTTACGACACAATACAATACAATACAATACAATATGTCAGGGTTTGAGGGGTAAGGCTGGACCCAGAATGTCTCACCAACACATGGGAGACGGTGCAAAAGGTTTATTTAAACAAAAGAGCTTCCACAACACTGGTGAAGCACAGGGAAACACAAGAACTTAAACAGGAGACATGAACCGACAACATGAACAGACCGAGGACAAACCAGTCATGAACAGACTGAGGACAAACCCAGAAATCAACAGACGAACTGACCCAGACAAAGGGGAGCACAAAGACTATATAGACACAAGGGAGGCAAGGGTGATTGAACACAGGTGAAACACATTAGTGCGGGGCAGACAATCACCACACAGAAACAGGACCAAGACAGGAAGCAAAAACAGGGACACACAAGGAAACCAACTACAAAATAAAACAGAAAGTGAGAAAAGTCCAAACAAAACTAACAAAAAGGTGTCTGCCATGGCAAACCATGACACAATACAGTACAATACAATACCCTGAACAAGAGCCACCTGTAATGAATCTGCAAGCAGAGGGGCAGACAGCCTTTAGGCATTTTGGAGTGGAAGCAGCCACATGCCTATAAATTATGCCCATAATACAGAGCTGAGAGAAGGCTTGCCTCCTCTAACCTCTTGCTATAAAATTCTTCTTTCTGTATAAGTTACTGCAAGTTTCCCCTTCAACCCTCTGTCAAATGTATTCATACATGCTTAGATGGAGAATTTGCCAGAAATCCAGATGCCTAACTGTTTGTAATGAGGGTATTACCTCAGTAAAGTAGCACCAAATGAACTAGTCTGGGGATTGACTAATGAGTGTGTTTAGCCACTGTGAGAAACTGGGGGTTCATCAGTATTCATCTTAAAAGCATCCAACCTTAAAAACAAAGGTTTTTTGCATGGTTTTAATATCCACATCAGAATATACACCACAGATGAATTTACTGTAAACACAAAAACACAGCGGACCTAAAACTGAACCTTAGGACCTTGTCTGTAGATGTAGCTTTTACACATGGCACCTATCAGACATGCAATATCAACTAGTTATTATATTTTAAAATTGTGAAATTGTTCCTGATCATAATTTGAAACAGTGTTTGTAGCTGCACACCACTGGTGGAGTCTGCCATGGTTCTTTCACAGTAGACGCATTTATAGCAGCATGTCTTTGTTCATACACATAGAATTACTTACAGCTTTCAAAAGAGAACCAATATCACATAAACAGGAAATTACTGACTTAATCTAATATCAGTGTACCCTAGTGTGTATTTGATTCTACTTGCAGACTATTGCCCCAAAGGAGGGCTGGCAGGTGTACAGCTCGGCCCAGGATGCTGATGGGCGCTGTATCTGCACAGTGGTGGCACCAGAACAGAGCCTGTGCTCCAGAGATGCCAAGAGCAGACAGCTGCGCCAGCTACTAGAGAAGGTAAGCACAAGTTAAGGAGGGTGTTTACCACCCCAGTGCAGCATATATACACAGAGGCACACACAGTCTCCTGGTAAAGATGGGAATGATGGAGGAATAAAGCTGCATTGTTCTTTTAGGTACACTGCTGCACTGCTGCTAGGCTTTGCCACGTTTGTTCTTTTTCAACAATAGGTTGTTATACATTCAGGCTCACACACAGGTTCACCAGGGAAAAGCCATCAAAGTGCCTTTCAATTAGTTGCAGTGAAAGGAAGGAGAGGAGGGAAGGCATCATCTTTTCACTTGTAGAGTTACCTATACTATACAACGAAATGTCCAATTAGTGCACGATAACTCCGTTATTTATCGTGGCTTGTCTTATTCTAGGTGCAGAACATGTCTCAGTCCATTGAGGTGCTGAACCTGCGAACTCAGAGGGATTTCCAATATGTCATGAAGATGGAGAACCAGATGAAGGGCCTGAGGACCAAGTTCAGACAGATTGAGGATGACAGGAAATCCGTCATGGCCAGGAACTTCCAGGTATGTACAGCAATGACCTGGTTTGGTAAAATGTTCAAAGGAACTAACCCTTTTCAATTTAGTTTTTACTTTTTCAGCTGAATTGATTTGTGCACTATTCATTTCACAAGTGCCATTTTGAGCTTAATTCAGCATAGGAGTTTTTTTTCTTAATTATATTTTTTAAAAGAGAACTATAGAAAACAGGCAAATTAATGGATCAGATTCAAACCAGGAAATGTTATTTGTAATTGGTATACACCATGGACCAATGTTTCATTAAGATACACCGCATGTTACATTTACATTTAGCTTGAGGTTTAAATCAGTGCATTTGGCTCATATCTACCCAACACAGTCTTCTTTGAGTTTTACACAGCCAATGAATCCTGTGTAATGAAACCTGTTTGCACAGTGTTGCACTATCACTGTCTGTGTGGCCTTTTTAATGTGGATATATTATAAATATTCAGCCGCATCCAACTGGCAGATGGATCTCTTTTCCTTTATTTGGAGATCCTCTGGATAAGTTGCACAGAGGAAGATGTTGACAAAATTGAGGACAAAATTCTTTGTCAGTTTGTGGACCTTTTATGTGAGCAAGAAATTAAAGAGAATATAAACAAAAAAATGTTCAGAAGCTCTCTTATTCAGCAAGCGCTCACATCTGTGGCTGTTTCAGGGGCTGTTTTATTGCTGCATTTGCCCGGTGTGGATTGCACTGCACAGCTGGTATGGGAATAAGAATATCTCTGGTGTGGCATGTTGCTACATACTGAACGAGTTGGGAAAATAACTGTGTGGAAAACCACGAGCTTGGTTGACCACCAACAAATATCTTGAATATCGTATGAAAGTTGTATCATAGTAAAAAATTGCACCATCACACCATTCTACATCCTTCCTCCTCTCTCTGTTTTCCATTTCTGCTGCTGTCATTGTCGCGTCGCAGGAGCTTCAGGACAAGATGGATGAGCTGAAGCCGCTGATCCCCGTGCTGGAGCAGTACAAGATGGATGCTGCGCTCATCTCCCAGTTCAAGGAGGAGATCAGGAACCTGTCAGCAGTGCTGACAGGAATCCAGGAGGAACTTGGGGCGTATGACTATGATGAGCTCTACCAGAGAGTCCTGCGATTGGACAACAGGCTTCGCAGCTGCATGGGCAAACTCAGTGAGTAGTGAACACTATAGGCAGCTGGATGGTAGTATGAGTTATCTAAGTAAGCTGGCATATTCCTGTATTCTAGTAATGCAAGTGTCCATTGTTTTGTACAGTCTATTCAGAGATAGCACTGGCAATGGTACGAGTAAATATAGAGCACTAGCACAAGTGGCCAAATTGTTACATCCATATTGTTGCCATAGTAACAACTTTTGGTCCTCATGGTTTACTGTTGATTTGCTGCTGCAGAAGAAAATAGTCACAGGAGAAATGTAAATAAAAATGATTAAATTGTACATCTTTGACACCCTTTCTTGTAGTTTTAAGCATAAGACCACAAGAGAAGTGGGTTCTTTGTTCATTCCAAGGCACCATCCAGGCTACCTTTCAAAGCCTACTCAGTTGCTGCAATGCTTTCCTCCACACCAAAATTTGTTTTCCTTCAAAAAAATTAACTTTTTTATCTTGATTCAGCTTATGCAGATAAAGGAAAGAAGCAAATTTGCTTCCCTTCCTGCAGACTGTTGGTGTATTTACAGCCTTTTGCTCTTCAAACAGTAAAATGTGCCAAAACCTAAAAAGCTACTGAAAGTATCATGTTGTAGCAAACTGACAAAACAAAATGAAGAAGCACCACCGGAAAAACATATCATTTTAATATGTTTTAACACTATTGACAGAGAAAGAAGGTCTGGAAGAGTTTGTATATTTCAGCTGCAAGTTTTACACAGCATTTTCATTTTATTGTAATTAAAGACTAATTTGATAGGTGTGCTCAAAGCAAATCTGTTGTAGTTTACCAAAACAATCTGCTCATAACTAAAGATTTTGATGGAGGTCTATCTACTAGCTTTTTGATAGTCTTGAGCTGCACTGAAAAAAATAATATTGGATAGACATAAGAGAGCTGACTTGCCTTTGGCTACAAACAGTAGTTGCACCATTGTGCTTCAAGTTAAATAAAGCAGCTTGCTGCCAGTGCTATCTTAGTATGCACAGAGGGCACACTCTCTGGTGGCACAGGCATGAAATTGGCTTGAGAAATCTAGTTAGAGACAAAAACCACCACAGCACATCTTATCGCTGCATTTCTTTATTAACAGCGTGTGGGAAATTAATGAAAATCACTGGACCTGTTACAATAAAGACATCTGGAACCCGGTTTGGGGCATGGATGACTGATCCTCTAGCATCTACCAGAAACAACAGGGTGAGTTACGGGCGCAGGGGAGTGCTTTCCAAGGGCTGTGCATTGTGTGCAATATATGTGTTGTGTTTTCAGAGTAGGCAGAATATCACAACAGCAGATTTTAGTAGTTTCTAATGTGGAGTAGAGTTTTCATATTCTGTCTTTTTAAAAATTGGTTACAAGGAGATTAGTTTTGATTGTTTATCAGGATGTATCAGATTTGAGTTTGGCTCACCATCCATTCTCTTCCAATCTCTTCATCCTCTCCGATGTAGGTTTGGTATATGGACAGTTACACCAACAGCAAGATTGTGCGTGAGTACAAGACAATGGAGGACTTTGTAGTAGGAGTGGTTTCTCGAACCTACAGCCTTCCATTTAAATGGGAGGGAACCAATCACATTGTGTACAATGGATCACTTTACTACAACAAGTATCAGAGCAACATTATTGTCAAGTACAGCTTCGAGACAGGCAGTGTGCTGGCCCAGCGAGCTTTGGAGTTCGCTGGCTTCCACAACATGTACCCGTATACATGGGGAGGATACTCCGACATTGATGTCATGGCTGACGAACTGGGAATGTGGGTTGTGTACGCAACAAATCAAAATGCTGGAAATGTTGTCATCTCCCAGATTGACCCCGACACCCTGCAGGTCCTGAAGACGTGGAACACTGAATACTCCAAGAGGAATGCGGGCGAATCATTCATGATCTGTGGGACGCTCTACATCACCAACTCTCACCTGTCAGGAGCAAAGGTTTACTACGCTTACTCCACCAAGACTTCAACTTATGAGTACATAGATATTCCTTTCCACAACCAGTACTTTCATATCTCCATGCTTGACTACAACGCCAGAGAGAGAGCACTGTACGCCTGGAATAACGGACACCAGGTAATATTTAATGTCACCCTCTTTCATGTCATAAAAACTGATGATGACTCCTAGACATCCTGCTTCTTTTCCAACTACAACTAAAGCACCATCATTTGTGATACAAGGACCTCTAAATTATCCATGTTTTCTTTTGTCAAAAGTGGACTATGGTATCTTTACTTGCCATTACTTGAACTTTTCTAATTTGTGGCTTTGGATTCTTGGCTGAATTGAGCATGGACACCAATGACTTGATACCTTATTGGAAAACACGTTATACATTTTTTTACACTTTTCAATTGCCGCTGATCTGACTGGTATCCCTTATTTGCTCCGTGTTTGGTCTGCCAGCCAAAGACTCTTGATAGCTGTTGCATGAAATGTCCACATTTTGTCTGCAGTGATTCCCTATAATGTATCAGTGTTTTTGTTGCAAATCAGTTTTGCTTACAGTGTTTGCATTTTTGTCTATTTAAAAAGTCTATTTAAAAGTATTTAAACCTTAAAAGGCAACCTCTCCTACATATTAGCTACCATGTAAAACTAGCTGATTATAAAATATAGAAGCCAGTCTTTTAAAGATGGGCCTGTAAATATTGCTGTTATGTATGTCTCTGTGGCAGAAAAACATTTGTATTTTTTATAAAAACAAAACCATAGAATATCTGTACATTTTCATGAAAATAAAAGTATTATACATTTCATTAAAATGGTTTTGTCTGGTAAAATTGATATCTGCCAAATCAATTGCAAAATATAAATGTTAGTGTTTTTTTTATCCAGAAAAAACATGCTGAAGCGGCCAATGCGGCATCCATGGATTTATGTTTATGGTCATAATCTATAGTCACATGTCTAATATACTTACTGCTACGTATCTCATGCCCTTTGCCCCACTTCATTCATCCTTGGTTATCATAGCAATGGAGGATAAAGATGGCTCCATCTGGATACTATCAGTCGTACTTTGTTCTAAACACTGAACCACTGTATAACACTATGGGGTGTTTATGACCTGCAGTCTTGGAGTGTGAATGTGAGCCTACAAAATAAGAAAGACTACGAGGAGAGATGGACGGTGGACCTGGAAGCTCAACACACTGCAACTTAAGAAAACACATTGCAAAGAGACAAAACACAAACAAATTGAGGAAACGTCTTCCTCAATTTGACAACACAAGTTCTGCAAATACTCACGACACAACCAAATACACAAACGCTGGGACGCACTTGTTGAATGCTTTGTGACGTGCATTGAGCAACAATTGATGCAAGTGCGTCCATGCCGGGTTCATCACTTTTTTTTGGTGTCTGCTGGAAACACTTCCGTGGTAACTGTTTGCAGCGCGTTTGTATATTTGTTTGTTTCGTCAGTATTTGCAGCACGTGTGTTGTCAAATTGATGTTTTCTGAATTTGTCTATTTACAAGTGTTTTCTTAGGTTTAAGTGCGTTGAGCTCTCAGGGCCACCGTGAAAAAAATTCCTTTCAAGCTTTCTGATGGCTTGAGCATCATCTTTCGGCATTTCAATCAGCATGAAGCGACAATTAATTGCTGGAAAGATTCACAGCGCTGTAATTTCCTTCTCGACATCCTGTCTCCATCTTCAGCAACAATGTGATATTTGCTTTATGGTACCTGATGATGGGTTTCCTATATGTCACAGTGTGGTCTCTTTTTTATGGGTAACACAGTTACATTTTTATGCACATATAATGAGCCACGCCTGAGGCAAACAACAATTGTTGGAGGTGGACTGTAATCTGTTGACATCATCAACCTCCATCAGAAGTCACAGGGAACTGACACGACTTACTGTGGCCTTAAATTTAAATGATCCAGAAAGTTAGATTTTCACTAACAATTACTGCTTTTGTTAGGGAAAATCTTACTTTCTAAACTAATTAGAGAGGAGAGCCAGAGAAAGATATCTAGGGGCTAGAGATAATTTATCACCATGGTGGTACCTGCAATTAAAGCTTTGTGATTTGCTTTCGTGGCTTGAGAGTGAAGCTTTTTAGCCTCTGTAGCTGAAATGTGAGACACTGCGACGTTGAAAAAATGTCTTTGGGTAGAAATTACAGGTATTATGTGACTTCCTATATCTGCCCTATGTGATTGGGTTTTTTAACAGCAGTCCCTGCTGTCTTCCCTTATTCATTGATTCTCCATTTATGGATCAAAGCTTCAAGTGTAATTCAATAAAAGCATATGCATCCCCACAACAGTTAAAAAAATTTTAAAAAGACAAAAAAAAAAAACCCATCCCATCAGTTGGTCTTAATTAAATCAAAAAATGGCTCATGCAGAGAACTCAATTAGGATTGATACTCCCACTGCTCCTCTGTGTACACAGCATGTACCTGATTGGATGACTGGCTGCTTATTCATATAGTAGGGGCATCAGCTCAGAGTCTGCACGTTGACCACACACATCTTTATCTGTACTCAGCGGCTGTCGCTGGATACACAGCACAGGCGTGATACGCTCCAGTGGCTGCTATATCAGACTGTATCAGAACAGGCCTGCATTGGCTTTGAGCTCATGGACTTACCTGTGATTTTTTTTTTTTGATTGCATTCATTTAGATTCTTTTAGGGTCAGAGTCTGAAAAATGCACAAAGAAGCTGTGCCAAGTGAGAAACAGATAAGCACAGAAACCACAGCGCTAGGAATTGGTAATCCTTGTTCTATAATTTCCAAATGCCACAATCAAATTAGGATTCTCACATGGATGGAACAAGTGAGATTTCAAATGAGATATCAAAATAAAAATGTTAACCCAACAGTATATAAATCATAATAGGATAATATCATAAAAAATAGGATCATGTGCAAGGAGGGGAGTGTTGATTGGTTGATGACCATGTCAGAGGTGGGACCATTAAGCAGAGGAAACACTTTTTGCTTTGGTCATATTAAAGACCAACGGAAAAAAGTATCAAATCTGAGGCATCAGAGGATGAAAACAACTTGTGATATTTACATCGACTCCTCCAAATTTAGTTCTTGGGGAGGCAGTCTAAATATATTGTATGCCTACTCTCTGGTAATCAGTAGGCAGGTCTCCATTGCAGTTTTGCGTAACATAGAAGCAATTTCTTTTTTAGAAAAGTCAACAAAATACAATTATGAGTGGTCTGTGTTTGAATTGATGTGATGTTATGTGAATAAAGCTTTGTTTTTTTTCTTGCGAGATATCATTCCAATAAAACATAACGGCAGGGGCATGATACAGCAGGCGCCTGACAAACAGCATATACCTGTACATTTTTTTTTTCGAAATTCATGTTTCCATTTCTCGTTCACAATTTTAAATTGCACATGGAAACACACTTGTTAATGGCACAATAACAGCTTGTGTCTGTGGTTTGCTCTCATGTCATGATGTGCTGTGCAACCTTAGCCACCCCTTTGAAAATGGCCAACCATGAGGCTGGATATGACTATAATATACTCTCCATTAGAAATTAGAGGGTCGGGAGGGTTTGCATTCTCATTCCAAATAACCATTCAGGCACAACATATATGCAAACACAAAATGTACAGCAAATAAGTCTCATATGTCACATGGAGTTTGCAACTCTGTGTAATAAGTTTCCTTTAACACACTCTATTCTTACATTTTCTCACAAGTAAGAGGCCAGAAATGCCAGGTATTGGTAATGCATTAATGTTCATCTGCTACTGTCAATGATTTGTGGAATCCTAATCAAACATGTTGTGTGCCATTACAGTGCCTTCGTGTGTATTTTAGCAGAGAGAATCCGTTGGGATTTTTCTGTGTTTCCTTTTCATTGATCCAGAGGTGGCTGCTGAGCAATGTTCCATTTCAACTAAATTAATGGAAGCTCCCAAGAAAAGTAATTTTTTTCACATGCTGTAATGACTAGCTGGTATTTGTCAATAATCCTACTGAGCTCATAATTAATTTCAAATTCACCTCATTCTGGATCAGGTCCACAAACCAGGGTGCATTGAAACTTCTTCCTTGTATTCCCTGTAAAATCTTTTACTTTGAAGGGCTTCCGCTCAGAGGCTTCGTTTGTCACTTTGTTTTCTGTGTTATCTGCCCAGATTTGATTGCTCCGAGCGCTGTGATGTATGCCAATTCTCTCTGCTGCAGTTTTATAATTTCCTTCAAGTCAAGGAAAGGGGGCAGAAAAAAACCCTGCCAGAACTAGTTTTGTTTTCATGTAACAAAACACAACTTCTATCTTGGCTGGCACATTAACAGAAGATACAAGTTTCTTGTATAAATTCTAATTGTATTGTTAAATCTCACCCCTCGACTCCCTGAAGCACTAATGTAATATACGTTTTATGAGAGACATACACAATCACTTCAGTGAAGTGAGAGTTTAGGTGCCATGGTACGGTCGCAATCAAATGCTAATTTTTGCCTGGTGGATTGCTCACTCTCTCTCTCTCTGCCTTCCTCTGAATCTCCTGCTCTCTCTCTGTCTGTCTGTCTATTGTGTGAGTTTCATCGCTTTGAAAAAAGGCTGGAAAATTACCCACGGTGGAAGAAATGGCCTCACAGCAATGTTGCTTGCTGTAGTTGATAATTACCATGTCACCCGGGAAAAAGTTGTGTCTCTTAACATAAAATGACTTGATATGCCTCATGATGGAGCGAGAATATTATCAGTTGTTAAAAGAGGACTGAGAAGTTGAATTAAAAAAAAAATATATATATATATATATATATATAAATATCATATTCCATTTATGCTGCCTTACCTGTTAGTAGATTGATAGATTGTGTTTTCCATGGCTCTCAAAGTCAGTATCCCTTCTACTGAGCACACTGTGAAATACATTTTTTACAATCACTTGATAATTACATTAACACACTCTTTATATGGTTTCTATGATTAACTTCATGTGAACGATTACAACTTGACTGTAGGATAGAAAAAAATCTGTCATTTATGATTCAATAAAACTCCTGTGTCATTTGGAGAGACACTACTGTCACGTGTGAATCAAGGAGAGCCACAACCCAATTGCAGATTCAGAAGATGAACAAGGTTTATTTACAAAAACTGAAACTCACCAACGAAGGACCACTCAAGCGGCTGCTGAGGGAAAAAACAACAAAAGAACAATAACACAAAAAACCACGAGGGGCAAAAAAACTCTAGAATAAACTGAAGTTGTCCAGGAGGAAAAAAACACTAACTAGCACACAAGATATAAACACTGGAAATACTGAGTGGGAGGCGAGGCAGGTTTTCGTGAACGTTGCAAGGAAGCACCGGTCTCATGTATGTATTCTAAGTCAGGTGAAAATTGGCTGTTAGCTAAGTTCTACCACCTTAGTACAGTAGCTATTAGTTTCTGTTGCTCTGCAGCCTTTTCCTTTTTTCCATGGCGCAGCTGTTTACAATGACAACAGGGACAGATTTAACAAGGTATGAAAGAGTGGGTCCTTGATTTCAGACAGAGGTAGACAATAGCAGTTTTCCCATTTCTAGCCAGCAGCCAGCAGTCACTGGAGGGTATTATCTGCTGTAGCTAGGTAACTAATTCAGTTGAACTTAGCTAACAAGCCTGTTGGAAACACTGCCTTGTTTTCACCTAGAAATTATGTTTATATACACAGTACCAGTTAATTAGCAACAGTTACTTGGTTTTGTAGGAAACAACCCCGACCAGACTTACTTTTTTCTAAGTACATAATGAGCAAATGATGGTAATTTATATGTCTACCAACACACAAATACGTTCAGGTCACATCTATCATTTTCACAGACAGCGTGTTTGTTTTCCACTGAAATATCTTATTTTACAGTACAATATCCACCCGTAGTGACTCCAGCATTATTTAACTGTTTGATGGCTCTGCTTAGACACCCACATCACTTGCTTAAGGTTAAGGAAAGAACCTGGTCTGATTTAATACAGAAAAAGTTCACAGTGACTTCAGACACTTAATCAAAACCACCATCTTTCACTAACATTAACAAAAGAGGTTTTGTCACCTGAATCACAGAGGGCTCTGGACGTGACTCAGGCCCGGTTCTAGACTGCTTGGATTGGGATGGCATTGAGAGATGTTGACTGCCAGACTTCAAGACTTGTTACTGGGGTACTCTGAGTATTCTTTAGGACTGTAAGCCAAAACAATTATGTAATCTAAAGCTAAAGCCATAGAATCTAATAATACATAAGCCCATAATGTATTTAAGTTTAAACCGCTATGTCTAGAAGGTGATCGCAAAAATGGTTGACAATAAATAATTACAAAATCCACAATCAGATCGAGAGATCAAATCTCATGGATTAACTAAAACTAAAACCAGTAAAAAGCTGTTTTCATCAGAGTCAAGTCACTGAGTATGAGTGAAGTAGGCTGACAACCAGAGTGTAAGCATCTGAGTAGTGATGAAGTGAACTGATAGAGAAGCAACTGCTCTCCTCACTGTATCCAGTTTTTATATAACAAGTACAACCAATCAGATATAAATAAACTTTGATTTTTTTGAATGTGGCATGTTTATGATTGGCAAAATGGACAAGGACAAAATAAAATACTTTGCAGTTATTTTTTTAATTTTTTTAATTTGGGCTAAAGCAGGACAATCTGCATTTGGTGGGGCATTGCCCCCCCATGCCCATGCCTAGAGCTGGGCCTGACGTGACTAACCACCTCACTGCTGTTAATAATTTTAATTAAAAAAAACAAACAAAAACAAAAGAAGAAAAACAAAAAGATAATCCAGCCAGTGATTACCGTGTCATGACATTGAAACTGGGAAAATAGTTTGGCAGAATATGAAAGTTGTCACGTCCCGTCCTGCCACTTAGGTTATGTTCGCTAATTTCTTCACATTTATTTATCACTATCCTGTTTTATTTCGGTGTGTCTAACGTTTCCCTCTTTTATTTTGAGATTTACACTTCCTACCATTGTGTGTTTCCCGCTTCTGTGATTGTGGACCCCGCCCCTAATGTGTTGCACCTGTGTCTAATTGTATTTGCATTTAGTCTGTGTGCTCCCTGTCTTTAGTGCCAGTTCGTCCTCGTTCTCCGTGACAAGCGCTCCAGCATTCTCTTTGTGTTTAGCCTCTGGTGTATTTATGACCAGTTACTTCCTTGACCTCGAGTTTAGCCTAGCCTCTTTGGATTTGTCTGCCTGATCTGCCTGCTACCTGTGTACTGAACCTGTTTGCATTAAAGACCCTGCCTCTGATCTCCAAGTGTGAGTCGTGCATTCTGAGTCCAAACTCATTGGTTGTGATAAAAGTCATCCCTTGGAGACAGGGTTGGAGCTATATGCACTTGATGCCTACATAAATTATATGGTGCTAAAAGACTGAGGCTTAAGCTGCATATCCCAGGCAAAAAAGTCGGCATCCTCACCAGCTGATCCCTGTAGACTAGATGGAAATGAGGGAGAAACATTGTTTTTATACTGCAGTGTAGAGCCAGCTTGTATTATAAGTAGGACAGGGAAAAATATAAGCTCATGCTGACATTTGCAGCTCACATTAGCACAGAGAAACACAAAGTATAATCCATCCCTTACACTTTGGCTTGTGTTTTTGATTTTGTAAAGGCTCCAAAACCCCACCACGCTCCAAACTCATTATGTGTCGAGTATCTTAAGTTGCATGCAAAGAGGCCCAGCAGCTGAGGAGCCATACCTGAACCTCATCCTCTTTCGTTTTTGAATTTCGTTGTGCTTGTGTGAGTCCTCGTTCCAAAGTAATGTGATTCCGTTTACTCCATTACTCCGCAGGGATCGGGGACAAAGTACATTATAGACTTCTTACCCATCTCACCATTATCACTTAGTTCATGGCGCCTGCCCAACACTGATTAGACTAAGCTATTAATGAGCCTGACCCAAGGCTTTTAATTCAAATATCAAATAATTTGAGAAGTAAACAGCTGTTAACAAAGCTACAAAGTAAGATTTGAATGTTTACAAAACATCCTTAGTTAAAATGGTTCATATCATAGAGGCATCACCTATATCACATGTTCTAATGCGATGGCTTTAGATAGACGCACATTAATTGGGGTTGTTTTCAGTGCAGCCAATCTTTGTCCCTAATCTTTTCTGTTGCTTTTCTCTATTTGGAAAAGCTTTTCTCTTAGAAGAAGAGACTCGGTTTCTGATACCAACTTGCTCTTGGTAACTGACCTGCACACACTGTGCACAGTGCTGTCACTTTCTGCGATGTATTTTAGCCACTGCCACTCTTTGAGGTGGCCTTGCAGGAGACAGTGAAGCTCTCCCCAGTGAATTTTTGGACAGAGAATACAAGATTTTCTGGCAGACTGAAGGACGCTGCACCTACCTTTTGAGTAGCTCCTGTCCTTGTCGGCCTACTGGCACACATGTGAGAGGTACAGGTGTTGTCTTGTCAGCTGTCATTTCTTTCCCTTTCTCAGGCGTTTAGCTGGCTCAGAGGGAGGTTTTGAAAAGAAATTGTGTATCCGTCTGTTACGTCCACTGATGTTCCAGTGTATTCTGTCTCTCAGTGTGTTACAGGTTTACCGTGCCCCCCTTTTCCTCATTGAGTGCCTGGAACATCTCACTTGAAACTTGTGCCTGATCACTATCAGCTGATCCTCACTTTGTCATCAGTGGACTTGTGTTCCTGGCCATTTGGCCACCCAGCTGCCTGTGAAGCTGATGTGCTGCTGCTGCTGGGTTTTGTGGTCAGTCATGGAGGTTAATGTTGTTTTGTTTGGCTATATCGTCGTGATGTGCTGATTGGTTCTGATGTCATCCAAATCCGTGTGTATGCATAAATAATCGGGCCCCCCACACCCCCCCGCCCCCACCCGAACAGATTATTTTCCGTGCACCCAATCACAAAATACCATTGTGTCTCAGTGGGATATTACCATTATTTATTTCCACAATAGCCTGAACAGAGGCTGACATTTTTTAATCCATTCAAACTAAAATTCTGAATGTCACTGCTACTTCCCGAACACAAACAAATTAAAAGCTCCTAATAAAGTTTGGCCGCTGCCCAATACATATAATAAAACATAATGAGTTCAATCAGTCTAAACACAGAGTTCAATTCGTGCCTGAAAAATTTAAAAGTGAAAGTGAAAAATGAAGCTTAAAACATGTTCACATTCAAGAGAAAGTAATTAATATTTTCCGCATACATAATGTTATTTCTCCCACTGCTGTTAATCAGAATGTCACATTTTGTGACCTGGACCACCCGATCCATGTGTTACCCACAGTGCCTGTGAATATAACTGCGATATGCGCATTACTACTATATAAATTGGCTCAGTTTTTTATCCTAGTTCGCGCAGGGTGTTTTGTTTGTTATATTGACCTTAGAGATCCCAATGTTTTGCTTCCCTTAAAGGTCTCATATTTTACAATGTATTTTATTTGAAGTTTGGATATCCATAAAAATATATATTTGTGGTTTTAAGAACCAAAACATCTAAATGTAGCTTTACATCTCCTCTCTCAGGGTTCTCTCTGAAGCTACAACAGATCAGCAAGCCAGTTAGGAGACAGAATTTGAGTCTTCTGGCTGTTTTCTGAGTGATCAAATAAAAAAAAATATAGCAGAGTTCAGGTAACAACTCAGAGAAACTAAATCTTGCAAGGTTGGATGGTGGGTCTGGGTGGGGCATGGCTAAGACTGGTTACGGTTTTGTTGCGACATCACAAAGTTACAGAAGTCCTGACAGTTCATTTTAAGGCTCAGTTTCTGAATACAGGCTGCGTGCATTTCTCTGTGGACTGAGCACTTTGATAATTTCACAGTATTAATATGGAACCTAGACCTGCTTTATAATAAAAAAAATCCCACTTTATACAATTGTTGTTACATCTGTTAATTACCTTCAGGTGATAAACCCCAACCTCTGCTACATGTGCTACATGTCTAAGCCACCTCTTTTTTTGTTGTTGTGGTGCCCTAGCTCTGGTCAAAGGTTTTAGGGTAAACTTGTGAACTTTATGTTACTCCCTGTGTTCCCCTAGACTATTCTTTGTAACACAGCTTTTATGACATTGCCTTTAAACAGCCGCTAGCCTAATTTGACCTCACTTGTTAGCTAAGCAGGGGAAAGGGTGTAAAGGGGGGTGTCACACATGAACATGGTCCCATATACATCTTTGCTGAAAGCATCATTAAAATCCTTGAATGATCTAATGAGTTGAGGCCTTTGGGAGTGATGTATTATGGATCAAAGTTCATGTTAGCCTTGAGAGTACAGCCACAAGGTTGCGTGAGATGATGTAGTTGATTCAGACTTAATTGTCTTTTGCTCTGAAGATTGAACAAAGTGTGTTGACCCACCATAGCCTAGTTTAGCTGAATGCCATTGTAGCATACATACCTGGCATCAGTCACAAAACATTAAAAAGTTTCATTGTAAGGACACCATCAAACTATCTAATTGATAGGAAACAGAGACAAAGGACCCTTCTCTCACAAACAGACCATGCTTTTAACATGCCAGAGGAACACAGAATCAGTCCAAGGGTCAAAGGGTCAGCTCCAGAGGATCCACGAATGGACACCAGGCAACTGGAGAACATAGATTCTCCAGTTTGTAACAATAAGACTCTGTCTAATGATATTTGATTGTTTCTTATATTCTATGTAATAGTTCAGTCCCAAACTTCTATCCTATAGAATGTTTGAAATGTAACATGTAGACAATATCTTTCATGTGACCATACTGTCAGCATCCTTCACACAAGGTAACACACATGACATCCAGAATGTCCATATTATTATTATTATTATTATTACAGTCAAAGAACTGCTGTGTAATCCACATTTATAGACTATTAGCTTTATGAAATGTTTATATTGTTGTTTGATCAGTTAACCACTTGTATTATGATTAATTCCAGGTTTTGAAGGATGTAATGTGAAATCAACACTCATATTACTCCTTTATAGTAGTATTTTATTTGTCCCCGTGGGGAAATTGGTTTGCAGCATTATCACAGGCGTTTCAAAAAAAGAAAAAACAACATATGATAAAGACAGCTTAGGACATACAACATGAAACATTTCCACTTCACGCCTTGCAGCATTATTAAAAACATAATGGCTAAGATGGTCGCACCTGCTGCCCAGACCAGCTGGAGAATAGATGCACAATGAACAGCTAAGATGACTAAACAGAAAAGTGCATTATTTGTTTAAGAGCTTAATGGCTTGTGGTACAAATTAAAACTTTGACCTATTTTTGGTGAATGGGGCCGGACAGTACCGTCACGCGGATGGCAATAGTTCGAAAGATGGAGCAAGGGGGTGCTGCTGGTCACCCACAATGCTGTTTGCCTTTCTCAGAGTTCTCTCCCTGTAAATGTGTTCAATAGTAGGCAGCGTGATCCCAAGCAGTTTACTTGCCATTAATACAGCATTTCTGACCAACTGTTTCCGTACCTCAGTAGCATTACCAAACCAGCTGATGATACAAAAGGTTACAACATTTTCAATAAAAGCACTATAAAATATTTTCAGCATGTTGTTATGTATGTTAAAAGACAGCAATTTCTTTAAAAAATACATTCTCTGCTGTGTTATGGTGTTCATGTGATCAGTCCAAGTGTCCCATTTTAGCTTATGGTCAAGAATAATACCAAAGTACTTATATTCCACGACGGCTTCTATTGGCTCCCCTCTGATACAGGTGATTATTTTGTCAGAGAGTGATGAGCCCGTTCTGACCTGCTGGATTCTGAAACTAAGAAAATCAACAATCCATAAGATCAGTCCGGCTTCAAGGGAGAATTCTGTAGATAGTATATATATGCTAAAATGCTGGGTTGAATAGTATTAAAAGCAGATGAAAAGCCCACAAATAAAATCTTAGCATGGACCTTTGGTTTCTCAAGATGAGTATGCAGTAAGTGCAGTAATGTTAAGATTGCATCTTCTACCCCCCTGGAGGCCTGATAGGCAAACTGCAAAGGATCTATGAGGTGCTCTGTTTGTGAGATGATGTATTTCATCACTAGATGCTCAAAGCACTTCATGACCAGTGATGTAAGTGCGTAATGGGTCTGGAAACTTTAGGCACAGGTAGAATTGTGGATGTTTTCCAGAGGGTGGGAACTTTGTTTAATTTGAGGGATGATCTAAAAATGTTGGTGAAGACTGGTGCAAGTTGTTCAGCGCAGTTCTTTAGAACACTTCCACAAATTTTTTCAGGGCCCGAGCTTTTCCGTTGGTTACATCCTTTGAGAAGGTGAAGGACATTTGTTGGTAGGGGAGGGGAGGGCATCAGAGTAGCATCCTCAGCACTGTTGTCACCCTCGAACCGACAGAAAAAGTTATTGAACTGGTCCTGTCTGTCATTCTTAGTGCCATTAGGTTTATATGTTATTTCATTTAATGTTTTATGGTCTTGGTGGAAGACAGATGTGCGAGTGTATAGATAAACTCTAGAATTAAACTAAAGTGCCTTAACCCACAAGAGACACCGGCAGATAACACATCTGACCACGACCGCCTGCAGAGAAGCCGACCAGAAATAAAGAGTGATCGAGACAGAAAGTTGCCTGGCAAACTCCACCAGAGCTGAATCGGTGAGACACCGGCAGAACCCGTCACCGTGATAACGGGACACATCCTAAAGGAGAATCCACCTAGATCCCGCGTCTCTAGTGTTACCACGGCAACCACAGTCACCTGTAGGCCGGTCTTAAAACTCTGCTCATGACTGGGTTGATATCGAAATATAGCAATATTTAATCATCAAATTGAATTCGTAGGTGTAGCATCACTAGCTGTATAGCCAGTGTATAGCCATTGCCAACCATTGTCAACTCACCACACAGCTCATTTCATTATTATTGTAGCGACCCTGCAGTAATGTTCCTATATAATGTTGTACATGTTCAGATGTTCTGTGAAAATGCCAGGCCTGTGGGTGTAGAACAGGTAGGGGCGGGGTGCGAGTGCATGAGGTACGTGAACGTGCGCGTGGTGGTGAGAGAGCATGCGGAAAGGAGAGCTCCTGTTGAGCTGTAGCACAGTTAATGCAGGAGAGTTTGTGGTTTTGGCGTGGTTACGGCCGACAGTAACCCATCCTGTTCAGTAATAAACCGTTAAACTGGTTAACGCTTCACTCGTCCTTCCGACACGTCCTGGCGGACGCTGCATTATTTTCATCTTTATGATTATTACACGTTGCATTTACTCTGTAGATAGTAGTTTAGTTAATGAACTTCTTTATTTACACCCAGCTGTTGTCCTGTTGTGTTATTTTGAAGTAGAGACTGGAGATCCATTGAATCAAGAAGTCATGGCTTCTGATATGAGATTGATAACTTTAATCAATGAAATAATTAATTGTTGTCTTCCCAGAAGACTGATGCCGCATTTCACCTAGAGCCAATTCTAAATTGTGGTGATAAGCTACACCATTAATCTTTTCTTTTGTCTTGATGAATGGAAGCAGCAGCATCTAGTTGAAAGGTAACGTGTGGCTCCATTGGGGTTCTTTGCAATACACAGCTGAAGAAATAAAGCAACAAGGTGGGACATGTTTTTACATTTCATCACTTTCTTCCCTTTTCTCAGAGAAGAGAGGAGGTATCCAAGTGTGATTCAACCGCACCTAAACAAAACAAAAGTAAATGAAACCTCATATCAGCACCAAGGTTCCACTTTCATTTCATGTTGCAAAGTCTAGGCCTTCTGCTGATTTCCATATAAATCATAACAATCTTTGTTATTTTGCTTTTATGGTTTTCCTCTACATCAGTTGGCACTGTTATTTGTATTTTCCTTGGTACATCCAATGTATCTTAAGGGCAGAACTTGTTCTTGTGGTGTGATGTTTTCGTCTCGCACTCATGGGGAGAGGAAAACATTTGTAAAGAACTTCCTAAGACTTGAAATGACCTGTACCCTGGGAACGAGTTTGAGGCAATGATTTTGGAAAATGTTCTGAAAAATAAAGCTGTGCATTATTTTGTTGAAGTGTCACAAGTGGTTCACAAATTGTAGTAGTTGCCAGCTGAAAGACAAGTAAGACAGATAAAACAGAAATACATAAAAGCATGTCAGATATTGCAGCAGCAGGTCCAAGCTGAAAACAGGTAACTTTGTCACTTTCCTATGTGTTGACTTGTAGGGTGAGAATGCTGCCCTCTGTGCTTGGGTTAGGGAGATTTTCCTGCCTTTTAAGGACAGGTGTGGGCAGTCGGTGCCTCTTTGTCTGAATCTTGGTAGATGTGTAGTTTTATGAGGTTTTATGAGAGGTGAGATTAATTGTTGAGCAAGAACAAGCTAAACCCTGATGTGGCAGAGAAAGTGGCACCTAAATACTGTTAGCTGCAAAGATATTTAAAAATCACATGCTTTAATACATATGAAAATAGTCTTCTTGCAACAATATTTTGTGTCAGCTCCTCCTGTGAAGGGTCACCACTGTGGACCATCATCCGCCTATTTGGAATAGGTTTGGTCCCCCACCAGTTCTATAAACTGCATATTGTACCTGATCAACAGACTAGTCCAAATTAGTTACACTTGTACACACTCGTCTTGCACACAGATTAAAGGTGTGCACAGAGAAATTGTGTTCAACCAAGAAACTATGGTGAGTTCCACTACAATCAAAGGTATTTTTAATCACCACTTACTTAAGTTTAGCATATAAAGTTATTAAGTTGTTCATACTTACTTGCCATGTTATTTAAAGGCAATTTATAAGTGTTATGTATTTCATTAGCATAATGTGAATATACATTTTTTAAGATGACAACCGTTTAAAAAGCTTTTCCAGTTTTTGTTCTTGTAGTAATTAATTAAGAAATCAATTCATTCAACAACAAGAACGTTATATTGAACTGCAATTGCGTGTCACATAATCTTGAAAAAAACAACACAAACAAATTTAAATTTTAAAATCATTTTGTTAAACTACAGTAACAAAGTTCTAAGCAAGTGATCATTAAATATTAACTTTCAAGGACCACCAGTCTTCTTCTTCTTCTTCTTCTTTTCACACAATATAATAACCTTTTTTGTCAATTTGACAAAGGTCAGATCATCAGAGCACTTCTTTAAGGATTACAAGACAGTACAACAGATTTTTGATACACATCTAAATACATCTTATGTGACCCCCTCAAAACCACCAGAGTGTCCACAGAGATAACAGCCAATGCCAATGAGCAATACTTTTCTGAAGTTCCAGTAAGCTGCATTATGTAATTACATGAATAAATCCACAGCATTCCTTTCCAAAACTGCATTCTTTGTATCTCACACTGTAGCACCCCCTCTGTATTTCTTTAAACATCATCTTTGTTTTGTTAACTGTCGAGACTAGATTTGTTTGACAATTATTGTTATTATTTGACAAGCAACTTGACACAGAATCAATCGCAAATTTTAGTAGTGTCTTCAATGGACTTCAAAAATCTGATTGCGATATGAAACAAGTGGAATCTTCAGAAGACACTGTTTTTGAAACTCATTACTTTTGCACTGGATTTCAGTCCATCAAGTTCAACGAACAACTAAAACACTTCAAAAGTATATTTAAGTTCCTTGCAATAGCTTACATCCAGCTCATATATTATGCCCACCAGCAACACACACCTACTTTGGATATCCTTTACCTCCAGGATTTTGGTTCCATCTACCATGATGGTTGCTGGCTTGTGGTCAGATCCTGGCAGGCAGTTTTCATCAAGGCCTGCCTCAAATTCTTCTGTGACCATGTAAGGCAAACAAAAACATATTTTAGCACATTAGATACAATGAATTGGATGATTACTGACTTTTTAGACAGGCCACTCCTGCTGAATTCAACTGGTCAATGGAGCCATTATTTTATTGTAACCCTTATTAAACCCATTTTTGCAGTTTTGTCCATTATTCCTAATGGTTATAATTACATTCTATTTTTGAAAGCCGTATAACATTAATAAACTAAGTAAGGCTATGAAACTACTTTGGAACAGAAAAAGTTATGAATCAGCTCTAACGTATGTACTAACTACTGCTACTTTTGTTCTAAATTCAGTCTGTCCATAGAGGTCCAAAGAAAGTATCATTTTTAAAGCATCAAGTCAGTTTTATCTATTTTAATGAATATAAGAATTTTCCTGCATATAAGTATTTTACTTCTTGCCTTAATGAGGATTGTTATTAGAAAATCAAATACAAAAAACAACAAGAGGAGTCATACAAGAATGGTGAGAAAAGGATACAGTCAAATTGATAATTTCTTGCTTTGAATGCACCAACAGTTAAAATTAACTATCTGATTAACTATCTGCAGCATGTTAAATAACTGATTTTTTAATAAAGTTCTGAAAGTGTGACCAGTGGGAGCCTGAAGATGGGAAATCAATAAATCAAAAAATGTTGTCACTTGGCTACCAAACAATCAATATCATGACTTTACATTCAAAATATGAGAGAAAAGCTTATCTGTGTCGCATCAAATAAAGCAGAGCAGTGCAGGCCCTTCACATATGATTTCTTGCCTATGAAGAGAGAGCATCTTGGCCATTTTCTCAACAACCACCTTGCAATGATCCCTTTTCCTCACTTCATGTAGGAGGCCCGCTCTCTCTTTCACCATGAGGATGAGGAGGTGGGCAAATTACTTCAGCCTTTTCAGGCTTTAACATTTTTATCAGGAGGCTGTTGATGTGCTAGTTTCATCATTAGGGAGTTCACTACAATTTCTGGACAGAGAACACCTTGAAGTTTGGATGTGAAGTTGTTCACTTTATATTTACGTCGCTGGGCTACGCTGTGTGTCATCAGTCCTGGAGAAACAGGCAATGTGTCATGGGTGAACACAGATAAGCTGGCATCATCAGAAGGCTAAAGAGAACCGTTAGTAATGCTTGACAGGGAAATGTCTACATCTGTTAAGGTCAAAGTTATTGTAGGTTCATGGATATACACAAACTTGGTAGGTTCCTTAGTCGTGGTGTCAGAAATCCCAAATGTATCTGAAACAACTGAATGAAAACATGAAGGCCACATAACCAAAACATGTAAGGTGTTAAACATGTAAGGGAACATGCTCTGCAGGCTCTAGCACTTTCACAGTGTGTGTTTTCTCATGGACATAACCTGAGATGGTCATCTGACCAGGCTTTATGAACAATGAATACTAGGCCCAATCTCAATGTTCACCCTCAAAGACTCACAGACTTGGAGACGTGTTCCCGTTGAGTCCATGAGGGTTTAGGGCTGTCCCACTGCTGAAGTCCACATTTCTGCAGACTTTCCTGAGGGAATTAAGGCTGCTTTCACCAGATCTGATTATCATTTTGTTTACAAACAGGGAGTGAAGGAAGGGAATAAAGAATGGAAAATCAGAAGTCCCAAACCCACAATTGTACACCACATGTTTTATGTGATATCATAGTGTCACAAAGTGCTGCATTCCTCTTTATACCATTTGAGCCCTTGCAGCCTCCCGCACTCAATCACTCACCAGGTGACGTCAATGAAATCTGTAAGGGTTCAGGGCTTTGGCCGTAGGGGGGACGTTGGGATTGGGCCCTAGTGTGCTCTTCACAACCACTGTTTCCATCCATCCATCCATCCATCCATCCATTATCCATGTCACTAATCCTTATAGGGTCGGGGGGGGGGGGGGGGGGTGGAGTCAATCCCAGCTGACACTAGGTGAAGGCAGGGTACATCCTGTGCAGGTCAAGTCTATCACAGTGCTGACATATAGAGACAAGCAACCATTCACGCTCACAATCACACCACCATCCAATTTAGAGTCTGAGTGAATTTACTGCGATGCCCTCAGGTCATCTATTCCAAGTCCTTTATTCCTTCTGCTATCAGGCTACTAAACACAGACATATTTAAATTTTAATTTAAAAATTCAATCATTTATGTATTTATATAATTTATTTACTATAGAAAATGTAACATAATGTGTTATTTTTACATATTTTACTTGTTTTATTGTTATTTATTTTAAATTTTAATTGCCCTTGTTGTTTCTTGTATTGACCCAAGTATGCTGATCTGTTGCCTCTGCCATATAGTAACTACTTTGCCTTTGAGTTTTTAGTTGTGTGTATGGACAGGGTAAGCTGCAAAGGAACTGCCCTTCTTGTGATAAATAAAGTTGTCTGAATCTGAATCTGAATCAGTTTTCAGGGGTGACACTTTTCTTTGCTGCAAAATTCAGAGGGACCTGCTGTGGAGCATCAGTCAGTCTTGTCTGACCATTTGTAGCGGAACTTTTTCATGCATTTGTTGAGTTCATCAAGAGTGAAGTATTTACTTCTCTGTGAAGATGTAGAGCCAGTTCTCAGAGGACTACACCCTCAAACAGATCATGTTATATCCAAAGTTTTTTTTTTTTTTTTCAGTATTATAACCAAATTTTTTCACATCATCAGCCCTGCAGGGAATTGCTAAAAAGATGGAGGACAGTGAAGATATGAGCGGTGCAGAACATCAGCTAACACCCAGTACACAGCTATGACTTTATGCTTTTTCCTTGATGTGCCTAAAGGATTGCATATCTCAAATTCATCAACACATACAATGATAGCAATGGAAAATGGAAAATGCTCTGTACTGAGTTTCACCATTCCTTTGAGCTTCTTCGTCATGCATAATCAAATCGCTGGCTCAAAACCTGAAGCAATGACTTCAGAATAGGAGCATACTCGAATCTTCTATTTTCTTCCCTACTGAGTAAATACTCCACTGGTTCCACCACAGCAAACTGTTCTCTCTCATGTCTGCAGAAGAAAGTGGACCGCCATTACTAAGGGCGGAGGTGAAGGGGTCGGCATCACAAAGCTCTGTCACCGTGTCTGACAACAGATGTATAAATCTCACAATTGTGCTTCCTCAAACAGAACTGTAAAATGTCATTGATGATGGGAGCTTATTCTGAACGAGATATAAGATGTCACTCTTCAAAAACCTTCTCATTTCACCTGTTAGATACATACAAACAACAAAGCCAGATTTTTTTCAGTGACGTTTGGTAGATCTCGCATCATTATCATTATTGTCTCGACCATTATCAATAGACAGTTCCCCATCCTGAACATCCACATTACTGTTATCATCTGTATTTGAAGAACTCACGTACCTCTTTAGCTTTCAGCTTCTGTGGGAGTCAAATCTTTCTTAAATATTAGTGCTGAAATTACATTTCTTAAAAACACAGTTGACAGTCTTATGTTTTTTTTTGTGTGTGTGTTCAGAAAACTCTCTTTCTGTGGAGCTCATACTGGCACTGCACCACTGGCAAGTGAAAGAGAGACTTGCTGCAGATCTGACTCTTTGCTGAGTTTCTTTTGAGAGACTTCTTGATAGATGTGATCTCAGGCTACCCCATGTTTTGAAGGGGGAAAAACAGTCTTAAAGGTGGTAAAGACGTGGCAGAGATTGCCCACCATGACCATGGCATAACCTACCATTTTAGCACCCCTCTTTTTGTGGTTAGTAGAGTAGATACATGTAGGTCAGGTTGATACTGACAGAATACCATTAATGATATTTTACACATCTTGACATCTTAAGAAAAAATTAAATGCAGCATTTAAGACCAGTAAAAATACAATCTTTATGTTTCATCACAATAGTAACTAAAATCCAAAATTATTTACAATACAAATATCACCTAACATCTCTTTCTGCTGGTTTTATAAAATCACTAGATGAACTGAGCAAAACAGACAAAAAAGGAACACTCTGCCTCTGCTGCTTTAATCCCTCTCACAGAACTATCCCCAGTCAAAGGCTGCTGTTTTGGTCAAATGAGAATTTGAAAAACAGTGGAACTACAAGGTTATCTATGTGAACGACAAAAGATTTTTTTTTAAAAATGTGTCTGTATGTATGAGTGAAATTAGATTAAACAATGCACAGTAGTTGAGGGTTACACAAATAAGAAAAAGTGAATGTTATTATATTTTATCATTACATTTTTCCTCCTCGTGGCACAAATGAAAAGCTGAGCAGATTTGTCAAATGAAACTTTATCATTTTCATCCACTGCTATGCTTAACGAAAGGGTCGGATGGCCAAATGAAGAGTACAGATAATTTCTCAACAAAAGGCAGCAAATCAAAATGTGTGTGAGTGAAATTCTTACAAGCCTTGACAGCTCATTTCTGATGCTTACACATGCTGGTTCTATCAAACTAAAATAATGAGGCTTTTTGGGGGGGGGGGGTTGTTCTCATTTATGAAGTTCGGTTTTTCTTTATACTCAGAAAATAACTGCACGGGGTGGGTGGGTGGGGTGTTCTCATTTATGAAGTTCAGTTTGTCTTTATACTCAGAAAATAACTGCATGCACTCTCCTAATTTATTCCTCTGGGCAACTCCAGATATTTCACCTTCATTGCATCACTCATTTGATTTGGGGTTTTGCCACTGGAACACAGATTGACAAATATTAATCTGACCATCCAAACTAATAACACAAATTCATAATTCCTCTGTTGTCATGAAGCATTGCCTGTCCAATCCACAAGCCATAATGCCAATGTGCTGTTTTACTAGTTGTGGCGACCTCACCTGTTGTTGTCTGAGCAGGTGATGAATGGCTTTCAAATCAGGTTAGTGGCAGAGCAAGATATACTGCAGGTGATAGGGTGTACATCATAGCAGAGCCAAAGCAGGGAAGTTAATTAACAAAAACAGGCATGGACACAAATCACAGGACGCACATGGCATATCAATCAGAGAGATTTATCAAAGCTTCTTCGGTTGCTTTCATAGAAGAATGAGTTTCATTTATGTGAAACGTGTCTCACTTGAAGCTAACAGCTTTACAGTTGTCACTGATGGCCCGCTTTAAGCTTAAGTTTAAAGTCAAAGCAATTGGTACGGATTGAAAAGTGAATTACTTAGTACACAAAAGCCATCTGAGTGGCTCTGTGTAAAAACAGAAGAACTAGGAGATTGGCTGAACCATTTAGAGCTCAAAGAAATGTGAAAGATGACGCTTAATGAGATGCACCTAGGGATTCAACGGTCATCATATTATTTTCCAACAATTCATTCTTATATGAAAAATGTTCAGCCATCATCGCCAACATTGATTTATTCCCACAGGTGTGCATTAGTTTCAGAACCGATGCTTCTTCACAGCACGCTGCCAAAGATTAACTACAGCACATCAATATGCTTCGAATGGAGACATCCTCATCGGATGGCTCTTACTTTGCTGTCTCAGCTCTGCTTTTGTTACATTCCTCTCTATCAGATTAATGGAAGGCTAAGCCTGAAGTCAATGTCACTGTCACTTATGTAGCTTAACTTTGTCTGTCACAGAGTTGAAACTTCATCTGTAGACAGAATTACAGTGGAACACGGGTGATAAAGCACTGGAAGATTTCTTCTCTTTTCTATTATTCATTGGCATGGATTTTCTTTGGGCGTGTGAGTGTGTTCTGTGAGTACAGGGTTTTATGGGTTAGTTATAGTTTAGTAATTGAGACATTCACTGATTAATTTAGGTAAAATGTCAAGCTCATTGCCCCAACTTTAACCCACAGATCAAGTCTATGAGTTGTGTGTCTGGGGCCTTTTAAAATGGCTTTGCATAGTAAAGCTAGAAAAATGAAATTAGAGCATGTAATTTAAAAGTTAAAAGGACTTGAAATGAATTAATGCACAACAGTAATAGCTGAGGTTTGGTTATTTATTAAATTACAAAAGCCAGAACAGAGACACTGGTTATAGTGAGTGTCTGATAATATGAAGAAGTTTTCCCAATTTGTCAACACTGCTTACTCTGCATGTAGAGTAGGTTTCATTATGATGACCCATCAAAGCACCTAGGGATCTAACTCTGCTGGAGGACTTTAACGTCACCTTCACTTTAATGGTTCCCATGGCGTAGTACCGCATAGCCAGAGATGGCATCCGAGTAGTTAAATTAGAAAGCGACTGCCCAAACAGCTTTAATGTTAGCCTGTCTTCATTCCCACAGGCAAGATGTTCTTGGGCCGTTAGGAAATGCTGCAGTGTGATTGACACCTAAATCATGTGCAAATGAAATGTAACACAGAGGAGTCTCTGTGGACGGGACTCCGGTTATTGGACCACCTTCAAGAGCACAGAAAAACAACAGGGAATTGGGGCTGAAATCAATGCCAGTGTTGAGATGGAAAAACTACCCAACACAGTTGCTCAGGAGGGGATTAAAAATAACAAATAGTTCTATAATTATTACAGTTACGCTAATTAAAATTTCTCCACATACTCTGGAGAAATTAATCCTGTCTTACTGGGCCCCAGTCTTATGGCTTGAAGTCTGGTTTGAATTGATTTTTAGGACTTGTGTAAAGTTGTGATAGACTGAACTATATAATTATACCCGAATAATGTAAGAGTTGCATGACTTGACAAAAGCGTGACCAAGAGACTGCTTTATTTACAGAAAACATACTGTAAAAATGTTCACCTCTGCTGGAATTCTTCAAGCACACATTTCATAACATTTGGTAAGCATATCGAGAAAATTGGACCATCCCTTATGAGGTGCCATGTTATTCTTTAAATTGTAAATAATCAAATAAAGTTCAAGGGCCGTAGAAGGGCCATTGACTGGCCCTCATGTTCCCCTGACTAATTTCCCCATGCTAATTTAGCATCTATGGGCGTTATGTATTGGTGCATCCGACGCAGCCAACTACCGCCACAGACTGTCCAGGAGCTCACTGATGCCCTGATCCAGGTCTGGGAGGAGATCCCCCAGGTCAACATGAGCTGGATCAGCCTGTAATTTCAATTTTTCACTTTTTTAAATCCAGCCCTTAATGGGTTGATAATTTTGGTTTCCATTGACCGTAATGTCATTTTGTTTTCAACAAATTATACAATGTACATCAGTAAAGATTTTCAACTTGAATAATTCGTTCATCAAGGTCTGATGTGTGATTCAACTGTTCCCTTAATTTTTTGGAGCAGTGTTTAATGTAAGTAAGTAAGCATGCCCCAATTTTAAAGGTCCCATGTTAAAAAGACATTGAAATTGAGATTTCAATGTCTAGGCTCTAATATTAATACTGTGAAAGTATCAAAGTGCTCAGTCCAAGGTCAAATGCACACAGCCTGTATTGAGAAACTGAGTCTTAAAACGAGCCATCAGGACTTCTGTAACTTTGTGTTGTCACAACCAAGCAGTGACCTCTTTTAGCCATGCCCCAGCCCCGCCCACCTGCACTCACCATCCAACCTTGCAGAATTTGGTTTCTCTGAGTGTTTACCTGAAATTTGCTATATTTTTACTTGATCAATCAGAAAACAGTCAGCCAATCATAACCTCTTCTCTGATTGGTTCACCGACCTGTTGTTACTAGAGCTCCAGGGAGAAGCCTGAGAGAGGAGATGTAAAACTACACTGAGATGGTTTTTGCTACTTATACCACAAATATATCTTCTTAAGGATATCAAAACTTCAAATAATCATTTCAGAAGTGTAAAGTATTGGATCTTTACATATATGATACCATAACTATTTTTAATGCAATATTAGTATTGTTACAGCACTTATGACACACAAACTTATTTCCCCAGTAGTTCCTAACCTCTTGTCCTCTTCCCACTAAATATTTTAAAGTATACACTAAATAATTGTTATCATTTGTGGGCTATCTAAAGCTGCACCATTTGTTCTTGTTGTTTTCCTTAATTCCTTAAATTTGATCTGTAGTTTAGTCATGTAATATCCATTATTTAAAAAACTGGAAAAACAGTTTTTGAAAGGATGACAAGATGAAAGCGATGCAACCTGTAATATAATACCTGGTGGCATATGACAACAAAACGAAATAGTAGTAAAATAGAAGGGAAAAAGAACAGAATGTTGGGTTACTAAAAGAAAATAAAAAATTCTTGAGTTTAGTTCATCAGAAAAGTCCTTCGACTATTTGAAACAGTTGAGACACGAATTCTCCTACAGTGTGGCACTGACATGCCTCTACATCTTTGAAAAGATGGTGAGCTATAGGGAGAAGTCTGGAAACTGGGAAAATGAGCATCTGGAGCTGCAAGTCTGAAATTATGATTTAAGACAGACTATTCACTGAGGTGATAGAAAAAGTTTTATTATTTTACACCGAACAGAATAGACAGCTAAAATAAACAAGAAATTAGACTTACATCCAAAATGTCTGAAAATGTTATTTTGGAATTAAATTTAAAGTTATGACTAATTTCCAATTTTCTTATCTAATTATTAACTGTGTTGATGTTTTTGGTCCTTACACAAATACACTGCGACATGTACGCAGAGCTGCAGTGTGGGAGGAGTGGAGTTGTTTCTTGAACTGGATGCCATTAATTAACCACTCCCTACTGTATGAAAGGATTAATTAATTTAAAACTAGAATAGCACTCAGTAGAGCACATAACTCCACCAAGGCCAAACAATTCCACACGTGTGTTTAGCTCTTATACATAAAAGGAAAAATTAAGCAGTTTGATAACTAAATTATTTATTTGTCATAAAACTTAGAAAGTCAAACATTCTTTCCTGAGAAATTGACAGAAATGGAAAGTGTAAGTGGATTGGCACCAGAATTTAATTGGTTCTTCCTTAGCCCACGCCCTATCCTTCCACCAGACACAGAAGAAGGGGAAAACAAGTCCTTTTTATGATACTATTACAGCATCCAATTATTGCAGGATGAATGTAAAAGCACAGTAATAAAGGGGTTTACCAAAGAAACCTCTGATAAAATTTCAAAAGATTTGGAATTCAGTTAAAGGATAAACAACTTCAAACGATGCAAACTGACATTTCAAGAAATTAAAAAACAAAAAAACAACATCTTCATTGTGAATGCTTCTTATCCATCTACACTATACACAGAAGTTTCACAGCAACTAATGTAATTTAGCCATATAATTACAAAGTATGGCTGAGCAAGAGAGTAGTGGATAAATTCAGCAACGGTGTGGCTGGTCCTGGTCACACTCATAATAACAGAGGATAGAGTAATTCCATTGATAATGAAACCTGACTCAACATATTCACTACCCTGCTTGTCATTCTGCACCACTCACGCTCAGTGTGTCATGTTTTGGAGTAAATTAATCATTCCAGCTGTTATTTACATCCAGTGTGTCCACAGTCATATCAGCCAAATTATTGTCATAAATCTCACTAATTCTGGAGACTCTCCAGTTTGGATATGTGATGGATCTGCATGAACTTAACATCATCCAAACTTGAGTCTTGACATATTTTTTTCCTTTTCCTCTTATTTTCAGTGATAAAAGCCAAGTGTATTGAGACTTTACAAGAGCTTAATGAACCCCATCTTCTTACAAAATATCCCTGATGATTAAACACACAGCTAAACAAGCTTACTGAAACACTATAAATGTAAATTTGGGGTGGTTGAAATGCAAGTACTGCTCTATTCGCACAGGAAAAAGTCACATCCTGACTCTTTCTCAACTGAAAGATCTCGATTTGTTTCTCTTCTAATTGACAGAACCAAAAGGTAGAAGTGGTGAACATAACAGAGCATCCCTGACACCTCTACTCCTCTCATGTGCGTCTCATGATAGTTGTTGTTGTTTCCACATGATCATAGACTGTGTTTTTTTTTTTTTTACTAGTTGCTACAGATACTGGACCGGATCACGGATTGTAGTCCAGGCTTCATCTCTGTATGCTTCTGAACAGATCTTACATACACGCATTTGATAAATATTCAGCAACAGATTTACATACATTCAATTTACGCAATTTATGTAATTAGTGGTAGATTTAATATGGCAGCAGCCAGTTTCACAGTCAGTGTCTGGGTCTGTCCTCCAGTCACATTCAAAGAATGAAGGAGAGAGTTCAATGTAGTGATGCTGCATAGAGATACGATAATGAAGTAGGCAAATAACTATAAGCAAAGAAATTAAATATAGAGTGAATTACATAATAAAGGTGCACAAATAAAAATGTAGACAGAAAAAATGTTCTAGCTTATGCAGCTGCAGTGTAAATGAGGCTGATGGGGATGTTAGCTTTTTTGATAGTGGTCACCAAAGTTATTACAGTTTGTCCTCAAATCAAACCAACAGTCATTAGACAAGACATTTCAGCCTTCACTACAAATATCAGTACAACTTCCTGGTGGCGCACGGAGAAAAGCCAGGAGTCTTTGCGCTTCATCAGAACATCTGGACAAAATTTCATAGCAAACCATTCATTAGATTTCGAGTTATTTCACTATAAAACGGATGTATCCTTTTAAGAACAAGAATGTCTTTACTTTACTATAACATATAGTCATTGAGATATTTCATTGAGGACCAAATGTGATGACCCAGAGAACCAAACTGACGGTGTCGCTTCAGAGCTGCCATGGATAGCAGCTATTCCTGTAAGTGTCTATACTTGCCCAGTAGATGGAAACCTTTCAACTTTTCAACTTTCCTATATGCATCATTTGAGAACATTGCACTGTGAACTCAGCACCAGATGCATTGCCTAATATCTTGATTAATTACATTTCCCCAGCAACTGCCAGGAAGGTTTGAATACTGCTGGTGGTGTGTGAACCACTGCAGATCAGGCCAGAACTCACATCTATTAGTTTGGATGTACAGGTGTAACTTCTCACTTTCAGAACTGGATATGGACTGAGTGGCTTGATAGTATCCTGTGCTAATTCCATAAATATCTATATCCCCTTGAATGTCAAGCTGCTTTGACTTCCAGGAAAAACGTGTCAATCACCTGAGAAGCCTGTTGAGACCCCTTTTCTCCAGCAGCCCCATAAGCTGTCATGAGTTTGTAAGGAGATGCTCTATCTTCTTGTGTCTTCTGTCTCCCACAGAAAGCACTTGTCCACAGTTTTAATTTCCATTTGAACAAGCTGAACAGAGTGCATATCAAAGCTATTTGAGTTGTTTGTGTATGTCTCACCCACTATCCGTGATGAATATCACCGTTTAGCATTCAGTACATGACTGAATTGCATTCTAGTGAATCCTCTTGATCAAGAACTCTATCAATTCACGCTGCCAACACTAAGCATCACCCAGAGCTAGGTGATAACAATTTGAGTTGGCAGCACCTGTTATTACGATTCCCGCAGGCATTCCAGTGACACAGAAGTAAGCTCAAAAGGCAACATATTGTACTGGACAACACACAGAATAAACAGTTGCCGCAAAGCATCTGTTGATGCCACCATCAAAAGCTGAACGCTGCCAGTGGAAGAAGTTAAAAGACGCTTCTCTTTATAGTTGCATGTCTGAGCCCAACATCAAAAATCCTACTGGCCTGATTTTACATCTATCTCACAGTGCGTTTAACCTCATTCAAACAGAGGACGATATAAATATATATATCAAATGCACTGATGGCAAATATTCATATATCGTCCAAGGTAAAAGATCAACTCATGAGTATCACAGAAAATCCATGAGCAAAATATGGCAGGATCCACAGAGCTCTAAATTGCTGTGGGTTGGCGACACAATTAAAAACTACCTGTGCCTCAAAGCTAGAATAATTTGGATAAATGAAGTGGTATGTTATATCACAGTCACTGTCGTTACCAAGCTTGGTGACAAACATATTACATTTCTGATTCACAATAAACACCATGCTGTGTTTTTGAATGGAATGCCTTTAATGTGAAGCAGCAGCAGTAACTTAAATACAGCTGCAGAGGTGTGAATGGTAAATGGTGAGGCTGATATCAATGAGATGAAATGCCAATAACAATGGAGCAAATCATTTTCTGTGAATTCCCTACTGTGTGAAGGCAATTTTGAATGGCAGTCTCACGAACAATCAAAATCATATAGGAAGGCAATTACAGGATGTAACTATTTTGAGTGGCTAGTGCTGAAAAAAAACCAACCATGACGAACAGAATCTGACAAAAGTGACAATAACTTTAAAGTTTGCACATCATATGTTTTGATTGAGAATATCAAATAAGACACTGTAATAACACTGATTTGATCCGCTCATCATAGGTGTATGTTTTGCTCTTGTGATGTTTCTCTCAGCTACATGCTGCGTCTCAAAACACAAGCCCCTTCAACAATGTCCTTCTGGTGCTGCATTCGTTCCCCAGCCTGCAGTCCTCAGCCTGCTCCTCCCACATGCAGAGATAGGGAAACTGCAGAAATTCACTTGTTATCTGTAAAATTTGTTCAAAGCCAGAATTTTTCCAAAAACCACTGATACATAGATTCCATTGACCTCTGGTGTAATAGCTTTGGCCTCATTAAATGTTGTGACAACCAGGGTCAGTGCACACCAGCAGAGCTGCTGATAAGTCTGTTCTACAGTATGTAAATACAAGGCCAAACCTTTGTGATGAGGATATAATAAAACAAATATCTGACTATTTGTGCACGATCTGTTTTGTAAAAAAACATTTCCATACAGTGTTAATAAATGAAATGGATAGTTCCAAAGGGCATTTTGTATATTACTGTTTTACACATGTACTATATAGTAATAAAAGATTCTCACATACACAGTGATACTTGCATGCCCAGCTAATCTGCAAGTACATGAAAACATGGATTTAAGGGTCGGTTTGTAACACATGCATGCTTGTATATTTGTACAGAAATATACAATAATCTGCTTTAAGGTGTGTAATTCACATTGTAGCATCAGAAAAGGAGTAAGATGGGAAAATTGTGGTTTCAGAGAGCTGATTTGCATTCATGTGTGCTACAGCAACAAGCAATGGTTTACCAAAGAGCTCAGGCAAGGGAGACACATTGAGGGAGCTCACGAGGCAGAAAATAGAGGGGAATACAGAACAGCAAAGAACCAGTTCAAGAAGGAAATAAGAATATGAGGACATGTTGGAGACACTTCTGTACCTGATTCAGGCCATGGGCTTTACCTGCAGACCTCGCTTTGTGGAGCCAATTAGTCCAGATTTGTCGCCCTAATACTGTCATGTACAGCTGTCCGCATTTTTTAAATACAAATAATGCAGTCATCCTATGAATTCAAACAGTGACATGTATGCATATACACTAATTGTGGCTGCGGGTCAGGGGAGAGCAATGATGTAAGAGAGGTTCTAAACTGGTTCTGAACATCACAGTCACACGGGTCTGTGCTCTGTGGGCTCAGATGCACTGACAGATTGGAAGGCATATTGCATCACACATGAAAACAATGTCACAGATTGTCATTCTTTGTTTTTGTCTCTTAGTAGCACTCATGCACCCCCTTGATTACTAGGCAAGGACGGGGTATCAGTCATTATCACTCATCACACGTCGGTCTACCTCCTGTCACATCACTGATGCTTGAACCTCTACCTCTCAGGAACTTGCAACATCCAAAGTGAAGTCATCTTTATTGATGAGGCACATGTAGGAGGTTCCATTTCACTTGGCTTTTTTTGCTCTGTCTTACACTTGTAGCTTGTGGTGCAAAAATATTTTCACTCATATCTTCAATTTAGATTTTGTGTTCATTTGTTTTCATCAATCAATAGCTCACGGTGGAAAGATCAGTCAAGTGCACAGCGCAGACTCACAGGATGTAGCAACTCACTTTCGGTAATTTTGTAACCACAGGACAGCAGTGCAGCTACAGCTGAAAACACATTCTGGAAATACAATGTATTATCAGCAGATGTAGCGATGGCAACAAACATGACCAGTCAATAGCTATAAAAGTAGTGCACACCGTGCCAGAGCATTGATCTGACTGTCCTGCGATGGAGACAAACAGTTGGGAGGAGCCAGGAGGAAACTGATGTCCTTGTGTGAATAGTGAGAGAATGTTAAGACACTGAGTAGAGAGGACATTTGGTTACTGAGTGACTTGTGCTCTGGAAGAAAGATTACCTATCACAGGAAACAAACTTTTACTGATATTTGGCAGAGACAGTGTGGCAATATGGGAGATCCTGACATCTGCATCCATAGTCCCTCTGTGAGCATCATAGCACATCCTGACTGTTGTATGTTGAATGACAGATCAAAAGGAAGACAGATGCTGCATGAAGCTGGTTTGAATTACCCCTCATTACAATGGATTTTAAGGACTGTGAGTGTGTTAAAAGGAATGCTGATGAATGCTGATAATGTTAAATTTTCATGATCAGTACTGTGAGCAAGCGATATATTCTTAAACAGACTAAATGACTATGGGCTACCAGCAGTGGCGATTCTAGAGTCTGCTGGGGCTCCAGGCAAAAACTTGCCAGAGGGCCCCTCCAATTAGCATTCATCAACATTATTACAAATTTTCACATTAGTAAAATTTTTAAAATATAAACATAAAGAGCATGAAAAACGAAGATATAGATAAAGGGCAGAGAACCTTGTAATTTTCAAAATATAGATTGTAAAGACCAATAAAAACATAACTGAATAGCATCAACGTTGGCACAGTGTAAACAGCCCACATCGTAAGGCCAGTGCTCATCAACACATTAAGCCCCTTTAGGGAGGTTTACTGCTGAGGGCTTTTGGTAAATTAATGATTTTCTCTCTCAATTTGGTAACGCTTAAATCCTTTAGCTACTTTTTTTCCATAAAAGCAGCTAGAAACATATCTAGCAGCTTTTTGGACAGACCTCATCTCCTTTTTTTCTTAGTGAATGAGCTCTGATGTGGTCTCTCTGGACTAACAGTGTTAGGTTGGATAGAGCATCAGCATGTTCAGAGACATTAATGGGCTATGATTGGGGGTACCCAACAACCAATCCCAATTGTTTTTATTCTAAGTGACTTAACTGAGTTTCATTTTGTTTCATAAAAATACTTCCTGTTACACAGCCTGCATAAAACAGTTTTCTTAATATCAGTGTTAAATTTAGATGAACATTGAGCTTTGGGCCTCAATCTGTCACCTGCCTTGCTTTACCTACTAGTTGCATCCACATGGTAGCACATTGCACCTATGGTCTGTATGGCATTGCATATGTGGATACGTACTTACAAAGATACCCTCTCCATGTCTGTTCAAAAGCTGTCTCACATCTGTATAAACACAACAGATTTGTACTGCTGTGGCCCACATCTCTTTGCCACAAAACAACCTAATTGTGATGATAGTAGATCAGAGGACAGGAAGAGACAGAGCTGAATGGGTGGATTCAGTTGACACCACACAGATACCATAACACACAGCTCTTGCTTTCATATTCAAAACAACCAACAACCTTCCAACAACATGAAAAATATATGCTTTGAGACATCCACTGCCCCAGTATCAGTAAATCAGGGACATTCTGACCGGCTAGAGATATTGTGTGAGGATGGACATTGGTGGAGCCATCTACCAGAGAAATGGGACTAGAGGTATCATGACAGACTTTGGCTTACAGGAAAAATTCCCCCTCTAAGTCTCTCTCACTGTTGCACTGTATATCACCAATCTGGGATCTCCAATGCAATCCAGGACTTTTGTGATAAAGTGCTGTAATTTACTTTCTAGGTGTAGCCACATTTTAAATCTACCATCTTCTTCTATTTCAGCTTCAGATATTCTCTCAAATTACTTCTTGGGTCTCTGTGATGGCGAGTGATGGCAAGTTTTTGTCTGTGTTGGGAAAAAAGTGAGTGAAGAAAAAAAATGCAAAGTTGTACCAATTTGTTCAAATCACACAAAGGCTGTCAAGAACTATTTTGTTTCTCACATCATACTGATAACCACAAAGATCCACAAAGCTGCAGTTCTGGCTCCACAGTTTATTCATAGATATTAAACAATCAAGTTTTCTTCCATGTTGAAAAACAAATATTTATTCTGGTGCACAACAGCTACAACAGTGGTGGGAAATGCCATTTTTCTAATCAGACACTAGTTCCAGTAGACGTACCTGCAGTGGTCCGCACTTTAGATTACTGTCGGTGGAGAAAATGGCTTGTCTTGAGAAACTACCTCTTGTATAGATAGATAGATTCATGTGTCCATTAGCTGATTGTTTTTTTGTTTTTTTTTAAGTATATTTTTTTGGGCTTTTTTATGCCTTTATTTGATAGTGCAGTAGAGAGAGACAGGAAATGGGGTGGCAGAGAGAGGGGGAATGACATGCAGCAAAGGCCGTCCGATGCAGGACTTGAACCGGGGCCAACTGCAGCGAGGACTGTAGGCTCTACACATGGGGCGCCTGCTTACACCCCACCATTAGCTCATTGTTGATGATAATAATAATAATAACAGTTGATAATAATTAAACAATAATAATTAGATTAATCCACTTCCTTTGCCTGAGTTGTTGTATAGCCTGATGGCAGTGGGAAAAAAGGATCTCCTGAACCTTTCTGTTCTGCAGCGCAGTGAGATGAGATGTTTGCTGCACCTGTCGCTGCTTCTCTGTCCTGCCAGAATGTTGTGGAGAGGGTGGTTGGTATTGTCCAAGATGGCCTCCATCTTACATTGCATGCATCTCTCCACAGCAGTCCTGAGTGCGTCCAGACTCCTGCCAAGCACAGACCCAGCCTTTTTTACCAGCTTGTCCAGTCTCTTTGTGTTCATGTCGGACATGCTGCCGCCCCAGCAGACTGCAGCATTAAAAAGTACACTGGCCACCACTGACTGATAAAATGTGCAGTGTTTCACTGCAGACATCAAAGGACCTGAGGAAAAAGAGCCGGCTCTGCCCCTCCCGGTAGATGGCATCCGTGTTCAGGGACCAGTCCAGTTTACTGTCCAGGTGCACACCTAGGTATTTATAAGTGTGCACCACCTCAATGTCCTTCCCTCAGATGTTGACTGGCTGAAGGGTGGGCCTAGATCTCCAAAAGTCCATGACCATCTCCTTTGGTCTTGGAGGTCTTCAGAAGGAGGCAGTTCTTGTCACTCCATTTACTGAAGGCCATCGTCAGATCCCTGTACTCCTCTTCCTGCATGTTCCTGATACGCACCACAATAGCTGTGTCATCTGAATACTTCTGGGTGTGGCAGGACTCAGAGTTGTATTTAAAGTCCGCTGTATACAGGGTGAACAGGAACGGTGCCAGAACAGTCCCCTGTGGAGCCCCAGTGCTGCTCATCGCTGTCCCTGAGACACAGTTACCCAGCCTGACGTACTGTGGTCATCTTGTCAGGTAATCCACAATCCAGGACGTGAAGCAGGGATCCACCCCCATCCCTTCCAGCTTGTCTTTAAGGACGGGGGTTGGATGGTATTAAATGCACTTGAGAAATCCAAGAACATAATCCTCATGTAACCACCTGGCTCATCCAAGTAAGAATGGGCATGTAAAAGACAGCATCATCCACTCCAGTATGTTCATTGTAGGCGAACTGTCGGGGGTCTAGTGCATGTTCGACTTGTGTCCTCAGAAGGTGGAGAAGCAGCTGCTCCAGGGTCTTCATGATGTGGGATGTGAGGGCCACCGGTCTGTAGTCATTTATCTCAGCCGGTCGTCCTACTTTAGGTACCGGAACAAGACATGATGTTTTCCACAGGACTGGGACCCTCCCTGTTTGAAGGCTTAAGTTAACGATCCTCTGGAGAGGCTAAGCCAGCTGGGCTGCACAGGCCTTTAACAACCTCGGGCACACACCTTCCGGGCCTATTGCCTTTCCAGGACGTAGCCTCTTGAGCTCCGCCCTCACCTCCTCCACTGTAAAGGACAGAAGACTTGACCCCAGTGTGGAGGGAGTTGCAGCTGCAGTTTCAGGTTGTGGAGGAGATGCTGTAGGATAAGCTGCAGCTGAAGCAGTGGGAGAGAGAACAGGTGAGCCTGTGTCAAACCTGTTGTACAGCAGGTTGAACTCATTGGCCTTGTTCACATCACCTGATGTTCGTCTTTGTCTTCGTCGTCTCCCGCTTATTCGGATCCGGGTCATGGGGGCAGCAGCCTCAGCAAAGAGGTCCAGATGGCCCTCTCCCCAGCCACTTTCACCAGCTCCTCCGGGAGTATCCCGAGGAGTTCCAAGGCCAGCCGAGAGATATAATCCCTCCAGCATGTCCTTGGTCGGCCCCGAGGCCTCCTCCCAGTGGGACATGCCCGAAACACCTCCCCAGGGAGGCATCCAGGAGGCATCCTCACCAGATGCCCGAACCACCTCAACTGGCTCCTCTCGACATGGAGGAGCAGCAGCTCTACTCCGAGTCCCTCCCGGATGACCGAGCTCCTCACCCTATCTCTAAAGCTGAGCCCGGCCACCCTGCGGAGGAAACTCAGTTCGGCCGCTTGTATTTGCAATCTCGTTCTTTCGGTCATTAACAAAGTTCATTACCATAGGTGAGGATTGGAATGTAGATCGACCGGTAAATCGAGAGCTTCGCCTTCCGGCTTAGCTCTCTCTTCCCCACAACGGACCGATTCAGCGCCCGCATCACTGCTGACGCCGCCCCAATCCGCCTGTCGATCTCCTGTTCCATCCTACCCTCACTCATGAACAAGATCCCAAGATACTTAAACTCCTCCACCTGAGGCAGAGCCTCCCCCCCCGACCCGGAGCGGGCAATCCACCCGTTTCTGGCTGAGAACCATGGCCTCAGACTTGGAGGTGCTGATCTTCATCCCAGCCGCTTCACACTCGGCTGCGAACCGCCCAAGCGAGAGCTGAACGTCGGTGACCGATGACACTAAGAGGACCACATTATTCGTAAAAAGCAGAGACGAGATCCTCCCGCCACCAAACCCAAATCCCTCCACCACCCGGCTGCGCCTAAAAATTCTATCCATAAAAGTTATGAACAGAACCGGTGACAAAGGGCAGCCCTGGCGGAGTCCAACGCTCACCGGGAACAGGTCCGACTTACTGCCGGCTATGTGAACTAGACTCACACTCCTTTGGTACAGGGACTTAATGGCCGCTAACAAAGGGCCATCCACCCCATACTCCCGGCGCGCCCCCCACAGGGAGCCCCTGGGAACATGGTCGTAAGCTTTCTCCAAATCCACAAAACACATGTGGACTGGATTGAACTCCCATGCTCCCTCCAGCACCCTAAAGAGGGTGAAGAGCTGGTCCACAGTTCCACGCCCAGGATGAAAACCACATTGCTCCTCCTCGATCTGATGTTCAACTATCGACCGGACCCTCTTTTCCAGTACCCTGGCATAGACCTTACCAGGGAGGCTGAGAAATGTAATTCCCCAGTAGTTGGAACACACCCTCTGGTCACCCTTCTTAAAGATGGGGACCACCACCCCGGTTTGCCACTCCAGAGGCACTGCCCCCAATGTCCACGCAATGTTGCAGAGGCGTGTCAACCAAGACAGTCTTACAACATCCAGAACCTTGAGATATCCAGGGCGGATCTCATCAACCCCCGGGGCTCCGCCACCGCGCAGTTGTTTCACTACCTCGGCGACTTCTGCCCCGGAGATTAGACCATCCATCCCCCGGTCTCTTGACTCAGTTTCCTCCACGGAATACGTCTTGGTGGGATTGAGGAGCTCCTCAAAGTATTCCTTCCACAGTCTGACTATAACCTCAGTTGACGTCAGCAGCTCCCCGCCCCCACTGTAAACAGTTGCCGCCTTCCTACCCTGAGGCGCTGGACGGTTTGCCAGAACCTTTTTGGAGCTGATCGATAGTCTTCCTCCATTGTCTCACCGAATTCCTAACACGCCCGAGTTTTTGCCTCAGCAACTGCCGCGGCTGCGCTCCGCTTGGCCCGCCAGTACCAGTCAGCTGATTCCAGAGACCCACAGGCCAACCATGCCCTGCTATTCGGTGCATAGGCACCGACAACAGTCAGAACCCGATCCCCGACCCGAAGGCGCAGGGACGCAGCTCTTTCGTCCACTGGGGTAAACTCCAACATACAGGCAGAGAGCCTGGGGAACACAAAAAAGCCCACCCCGGCCCTCCGCCTCTCACCCGGAGAAGCTCCAGCAAAGAGGAGAGACCAGCCCCTCTCAAGGACTTGGGTTCCGGAGCCGACGCTATGTGTTCAGGTGAGACTGACTATATCTAGCCGGTATTGCTCAACCTCCTTCACAAGCTCCCGCTCCTTACCCGCCAGAGAGGTGACGTTCCATGTTCCAAAAACCAGTGTCCGTAACCGAGGATCGGACCGCCAAGGCCCCCATCTTGGTCTGCTGCCCAATCCACACTGCACCAGATCCCGCTGACTCTTGCTGCAGGTGGTGAGCTCACTGGGAGACGAACCCATGTAGCCGGTTCGGGCTGGGCCCGGCCAAGGCCTGGCCACCAGGCGCTCGCCCACAGGCCCCAACCCCAGGCCTGGCTCCAGGGCATGGCCCCGGTGTCCCTCCAGGCCAGGTACTCGGGTTCTTGTTATTTCTTTTCATTGGGATCTTTTGAACCGTTCTTCTTCTGGCCCTTCACCTGGGACCAATCTGCCTTAGGAGACCCTACCAGGGGCAAAATGCCCCCGACAACATAGCTCCTAGGGTCATTAGGGCTCTCAAACTCCTCCACCACGGTAAGGTGATGGTTCAAGGAGGAGATGTTGCCTGGCTTTATAGCCAGTGATGGTCCTCATCCCCTTCCACACCTCTTTGGTGTTGTTGTGCTGCAGCTTCCTCTCTACTTTCTTTTTGTAGTCCTCCTTCGCCTGCATTAATCTCCTCTTCACCTCATGTGACACACACCTAAGCTTCTCCCTGTGTCCATCCCTGAAGACCTCCTTTTTCTGGTTGAGGAGGGTCTTGATGTCACTGGTGATCCAGGGTTTGTTGTTTGGAAAGCAGTGTACAGTCCTTGCTGGTATTACAGTGTCCATACAGAGGTTAATGTAGTCTGTGATACATTCAACCATTCTATCAAGGTCAGGGTCCTTGCTGTTTTCCTGTGGCTCCAACAGGATATTCTAATCTGTGCACTCAAAACAATCTTTTAGACACTCACTGGCCTCCGGGGTCCAGTTCCTGAATGAGTGGGTGGTTGCAGCCTATGATCTGATCTGCCAAATGATGGGAGACCTGAAGCAGTGTAGGCCTCCTTCACATTTGCATACAACAGATCAAGTGTCTTATTTTCCATTGTGGGACAGTCAACATACTGAGTGAAGCCAGTCAGGTGAGAGTGACATGGTCAAAATCCCTTGATATTGCAATGAATGCATTAGGGTGCTGGGTCTGTAGTCTCGCAACAGTCTCATGATCCTGTGGTTAGATGCAAAGTTGATCACGTTATTACCATTCACCCTGAAGGGGGCATGAATGTGTGCACCAAATTTCATGCCAAACCATCTAATAGTTGTTGAGAAAACCACAAATGTTAACCTCATGTCACACAAAAGTAAATCAGGGGATCGCCAGTAAGGTTCAACCTCTGGGTACCATGGATATCTGTGGTAAGCTGTTGGGATATTTCAGCCTGGGAAAAAATGACTGACTGACCGACCAACTGTGGCTAACGAGAGCCATTTGCAATTAGCATCAGCTACAGCAGGTCATTATGTCATCCATCAGTAAACATGTTGTCATATCATAGGTGGATATGGCTCAGTATCCTCCTCTATCATTATGATAAGTTTATTCTTAACAGTCCCATGTGCTCATGATGAATGGCAGCCTCTCTGAACTGACCTTTATGGCTTTAATTACGCAGCACTCCCTAGCCCTTGGTTGCCTGCAGCTGACAATAATAAGGCAGAAAGAATTTATGGAATTTAGTCACTTTGTGTGTGTGTGTGTGTGTGTGTTTGTGTGTGTGTGTGTGTTTAAAATTTTCTTTGATCTTCACATGTATTCTGACAACATCTATTAATTTTATACTTTTTTATTCATGACGGTACCACAAAGATCCTTGATGTTCTTTGGTTCCACAGTTCATTCTCTCTCTACTTTTAAATGGTATATCTTTTTCGCACCTGTGCTGTGTAAGTGTCCTTCAGTGTGTCAGCATTCAGTACCAATTAAACAGGTTTATTTGCCAGTGTGCCCATTGTGCTTGGTGAGTAAAAAGTGTTTCTGACTCTGATGCGGACAAGTGGGTTTATCAGCCCTTTGAACATTGTGATGCTACTTTTATCGTTTAAGATCAATGCATGAAATGACTACTTTGACCTCTGTGATAACCACAGGCTTGTGAAGCTTCACACCTCATCTTACCACCCTGTGATTTAGCTGTTGGAGAGTAAGGAAGGTAAGATGCACATTAGTTGTTGGTTAGCTGTCCTTGTTGCTACAGGTTGTAGTATTGGAATATATTCCAATTAATTTACATTTGTATAGTATATAGTATACTGTGTTATACTGGAGTTTTCAAAACCTTTGTAGTTGTCCTCTGCTCAGCAGGGAGGGCATGCTGCTGTGGAGATGCACAGTCACTTTTCAAACTGGGCCTTGGCCCAAGACCAAAGCTAATGAGGTCTTGTAGGTTCTAGTGCTCTGAAACAGCCTGTCTTATCATTTTAGGTAACGTAATGAAAATCATTTCTACAATAAATCATTTAAAGCACATTTTTACAGGCAGGTTTTGATAAAATGCTTCTATAATCTATTTTTTTCTCCACTTACTTTTACTCCTGCTATCCTTTTCTCTGCCTCTAACCCCACACCATTTATTCCGCAGCCTTGTGGGTAGACACACTCTCTTGTAGCCTGAAGGCTCCAGGTCTAATCTCACAACAATCAATGTCCATCGACAGACATGTGTCCTGAGCAATTATCCCTGAGCAAGCAAGTGACCCCATACCTGATCTCTCATTGTAAATCACTGTAGGTAATAGTGTCAGCTAAAGTTTAAGTGCACAGAAGTTCTTAAAGATAACTCTCAGCAGCAGTCAGTGACATTTTAAAGTATGAAACAGCAGCACAGACACGATTTTAAATAATGCATTTCTCTTAAATAATCAACTAGAGGGAATTTATGCCTTTGACAGTCATCAACACGAGAAAAAGTCTTGTATTGCCTTCCATCCAGCCTACACTGAACAAACTTTCTATTGTATGCTCCTTGCAGGACATCATCTCTTATTGATATTCAAAAGTGCAGTGAAGGAGTTGTGCCTGCAGGCAGAGAGAGCAGAGGTCTTAATTAACACAAGTAAAGGGCAGTGACAATAAACAAGTGAGCCCACACACACCAATCTAGGCCATTTATCAAGGCAATACAAATGTAGACATCACATTTTTTCTCTCCTTTTCATTTCTCAGCCTCTTTTCCACACATTCAGACTGTCCTCTCTCTGTTCATTAGTCTCTCTTTGTAAGCATGCATTGGGCATTAGGAGGAGAATGGGGAGAGAAAACAGTGCAGGGGAAATTTGTATTGTACACATTGAACATTTGTGAGAATGATCACACTACTGTACTGTTGACTGAGCACAACGAGCAGGGATGGGTGTGGTCAGAAGCAGGGGACAGGGTTAAATCAAACAGTCAATCGAGTCAGCATGTGCGTTATCTGAAAGCACCACCCGCTTCCTTCAATGGGAATCCACTTCTCCCAGATCATTATGGAGGGCGATGAGGAAGCAGGACTTTTCTCCATAAAATAATCTATATTCAGTGGACTGAAATGACTGAAAGATTCTTGGGCTGCTGCGACATTTTTAAGGGTCAACCATAAAAGACAAGAAACATCTGAGATGGAGAAAAATCATTACTCTCCCGGTTTACTCTTTCTTATCGTGCTGCAGCAGCCCAGGCTTGGAGAGAGGAAGAAACATATGCAGCGGGGGGTGGGGGGTTGGGTGGGTGTTTTTATGCATATCATGTGTTGAGGCTGCAGCTCAAATTTCATCTCATCATTCCCCCAGCTAACATAAATTACACACTCAAACCAAAAACTTAGATGCTGCCAGTAAAGGAAAATAAATCTGATATGTCTGGCTGGAAGGAAGTGAATCACACCATGAGAAATTTAAGTGTTATTAATAAATCAACTCAATGTAGAGCTGAAGAGATTATTTGAATGTTGAGGAATGTGTACCATGAACATTGAGGCTTAGCAATATTGACCATAGAACAGAGACATTTAATTATTACTATTAAATCCTTTATTTAGACAGGTAGTCTCATTGAGATCCGGATCTCTTTTTCAAGAGAGACCTGTGTACAAAAATAAATATATACAGATTATACAAAGAAAGACACAAATTCACAGGCATTAAAAACAGCCACATAGATAATTCACAGACATACATTACACACATTTAAGAAAAGCAAGTGTGATTGGAAATACATACAGTAAGTATAACTTTTTAAACCTTGGTCCAGTTAAATAAGAGCATGTAACTTGGAGCTCATTCTGCAATGTAGTATTTGTAACCTGTTATTCCAGTTCAGTGTGAACAAGATGTACAATTTAGGAATAAACTCCGATTGCCATGTGCAAAATTAGAGAGAGAGAGAGAGAGAAAAATCATGAATGTATGTATTTAAATGTAACCAGCGAGTAGATGTAAGTGCGGCAGTTTTTGCAGCAGAGCCTTATAAATAAATAACATACAATGCTTCTCCCATCTGTTTGGTAAGGAGGACTACCCCACCGTTTCATATCAATGCAATGTTGAGAAAAGTGTCACGTGTAATGAAGCTCAGTACGCTGTGATACAGAGTCAAAAGGCTTCAGTGTGGTGGGAGAAGCATATCACCTTAATCAAGAGCAGATGGGATTGTAGATTTTACAATTGTGTTTCTGTCAGGTTTAGTAGCGTTAACAACGTAAATGCAGAGGGAGTAGTTGGAAAAAGTGATTGATTAAACAAAGAAAACAATCAAAAGGCCTGGGGAAACAAAATTCCAAAAATGGAAACACAAGGAAACACAACAGATGTAAAACAGAGAATCTACTGGAGCAAGAGGGAAACTTGTAAAACTGGGTAAAACAGACCATCTGACAAAGACAGAGTGGAAGACAGAGACTTAAATAATCAAGGGAGACCAGGGTAATTGAACACAGGTGAAATACATTAGGGTGGGGAAATGGGAGAAAGACAGGAAGTAAAATTAACATGAGAAAGGAAGGAATGCTACTACAAAATTAAACAAGAATTAGCAAATGTCCAAACATAAATTAGAACAAAGTCCACACATCCAAACCAAGAGTCAACAGAAATAGACCTGTCATTTCAAACCATGACAGTTTCGACTCTAAGGAAAGAAATTATATTTTTTTCTATACAAAATATTTTAAGGCCTCAGACCCATCAGAGGCCTCAGGGCTTGCTATATCATGGAGTTATGTTGTTGGTCTTCAAAGATCCAGCATCTTGTCTTCCAAGCTAATAAATCAGCCATACCGTGCTCAGCCCATCCACAATATATGCTCCCAAGCTGGGAGCATGAGAAAAATAAGAAAGAGCTTTTTCCAACATTCTCTTCTGAGGTAGGCTTGGCTTTGCCTTTAGGCTACGCTTTGTCTTTGCCTCCTGCTCTCCCACATCTGACAGTCCTCGGGGGCTGGCGCGCATGAAAAAGTAAGGGACTGATTGAATTTATAGCATATTGCTATGCTGACAATCTCACTGACAGACACTCACATACAACCGCCTTGTGAGAGCAGCAGGCTACCTCTATTTAGAGTAAAACATAAAAAAGGATACAGTTATAATGGCATGCCACAACAGAGAGTTGCATAGTTATAGATTCAGTGTGCTCCATTCCCTATCAGCGGCAACTCCAAGCAGAATGGAAGATTGGTCGTGAGCTACTTCTCACTTCACCTTTCTCGTTTGTTGCCCATAGTACTGCAGGGCTTTATGCTTAAAAACACCAGGGAAAAGTTTTCATTTGTACGTCCCATGTTCTCTGCTTAGTGGCTCAGTTTGGAAATTCATGTGACATAATGGTGCAACTCTCTCAGTTGAATTAAACTGCGTAGATGGACCCTGTTGGATAACAATCACTTTGGGGATGCACACAGATCATTTAGCCCCAGGTTAGGTCACCTCCATCCTGTGTATAAAGCTTTAATCTGACTTCAGTGGGAGAACAATAGTCTCCAGGTCACCTTTACTGTCAGACTCTCTGTATTGCTGGAATAATGTTGAGAGGAAGTTGGTTTGATGAGACATCAAAGCACACAATGTTTAAATCATTCCTAAGTATCTCATAATTATATTTAAAACTTGAGCACAAACCCAAAAAATCTGTGGTAAACATCAGCTGTTTTGGGTTTCCAATAATGTTAGATGGATGAGGCTTACATTTTTAATGACCCCTACAAGTCTGCCATTATCTGAGGCAAGAGTTTCAGAGACAGATTTCAGTCAGTTTTCGAAAGAAATTCAGCTCGAGCTCTGGCTGGCAGTGTTCTTAGAGATGGAATCACAAATCAATTACTAATTAGTAAAAAGATTGTAAATCACTGCCTTTGTGGTGTTATGGTTCCACAGATAATATTTTTTAAGCTTGTGAAGACACTTGTGACAGCACCTGCCTAGCCTGTTATGTGGTAGAGTGGATTAGTTGCTGTGCTTTACTGTGTTCTTGAAGGTAAGTGAAGAGCACAGTTGCAGCAGCCAGACAGATTTGGAGCAAATGGGCTAAGTGCTCCCAGAGGATAAAAAGCTCAGTCCAACACTGCTCTGGTCCTCCGTGTGTCACCTGGAGTCATCCCTTCCAGCATTTGCATGTTTTCATTTGTTTTCTTTTTGTTTGACAACACTCCACAAGCCATTACACAAATAAATAAATTAAATAATAGCAGACAGCAGTAAAAGAGTAATTGTTGTAGGTTGATATTCAGAATGAATCACAACTTTTTAAAGTTCCACATTTGTCTTGTTGATCAAAGTAACATGTCGTCTGTAACGTGTTGAGCAATATCCATTTAGCTTTTCACTTGATCCTTCAAGCTATCAAGGGAAAAACAGCTACAAGCATCTGAATCTTCCCAACCCATTTCCTCCCTCAGAGGTCCGATTCTTTTAACGCCTAGACTTTCATGTGTGGTGCTGTTATTTTAGACAGATAGTTTACAACATCCCTGATAGCTGCTTTGATTTCTTCCATGTGTCAGGATTCTGGCAATAATTGGCTTGGTTGTTTTTATGCCGCTGCGCGAGGGATAGCCAGGGGTGGACGCATTATGTTTACAGGTTGTCCACCCGTCAATATGTACGTATTGTCTGGCACATTCTTGTGAAAGCGATATCTCAATAAAGCCTTGAAATAATTTTTTCAAATTTGGTATCATTCATTTGGACTGAACTGATTAGATTTTGGCGGTCAAAGGTCATGGTCACAGTGACCTCACAAAACACGGTTTTGGCCTTATAAACACAATATCTAAGGTCCCGGTGACCTCACATTCTTGTGAATGCAATATATCAGGAATGCCTGGAGGGAATTTCATTTCGTCTGGCACAAACATTCACATGGACTTGAGAATGAACTTGGAACTTGGTCAAACGTGTTTTGTCAGGTCACAGTAACCTTTACTGTGATCTGAAAAAACACGTTTTTAGCCGTGACTCACAAATTCATACACTAATTATGGCACAATTTAACTGAAATGTCTATAAGGATAAAATGAAGTGATGAGATTTCTTGTCCAAAAGGTCAGAGGTCAACTTCACAATTATAATATTTTGAAAAAGCACATCCTGGCAGAGGGATACAACTGCAAGGTGGTAATTCTAGTTCTATTTATAAGAAGCAACACTGGACCATTAAATTGTGAGACAAAATTAAAGAAGTTCATCCATTGCTGAAATAAAAAATATCGATTATAGCTGCTTTAAGTATACTGCATTTTAGTGATGAAACGCAGAAGAGGTCTTAGTATGTCCTCATGTCGACTATTGTGGCTGCAATGCTATTGAGGCACATCTATTATCTTCACTGCACCAGTCTGCTGAGTTTAATATTCATTCCCATATCCTGACCGGAAGATGAGTGTCAAACACTTTGAAAGTATGTCAAGTAGAAGAACCTAATATGATGAACTCCCTCATCCCACAGAGATATCATTGTCCTTTCATCTGCTGGAAAAAATCAACAGTGTGCCTCTGCTGTGAGGTAGCAGCTTGCTGAATGAAACAGGGATGAGTCTAAATGTGTGGACAAATTTTCTGTCATGGCTAGGCACAGCAGTGCTGAATCAATCCCCCCGAGGCATGGAACAGCCTCAGGCTATTATATGGGGAGCTGTTTCTGTCAAACCCAGAGGAGTAACAATGTTGACAATGGCACTCAAGCAATGTGAATCAGATGCCCAGATGAGCCTTTAAACTGGTGTGTATGTCTAGATTTAGCTGAACCGTTTAAATGCAGGGGGAAGGGCTAACAATTAGCATGCTAATCAGTGCTGTTACTTTTTAAATACTCATGTTCTCACAGCTCATCAGAGCTCAAAGACCTTCCTGTTGGTCAGCACCCCCAAGCATTTTTGTAGCTGCAGTGCAGCAGTGAACATACCCCAAGCAAGATATATAGATTTTCCAAAGATTTAATAGTGCCTTAATTGTATGTTGACATTTCGGAAAAAGTGTGATGAAATCAAGAGCAATCTTAAGAGCAGTCTTATGCATGTTCACAAAGTGTGGTGGATAGTTTGTCAGTTTTTTTTTTTCAATCAAAAGTATTTTTGAAGTTTATAATGAGGGCGCCAGGGATTTTAATGAAGCAATAGAAATCAAATGAGAAACAGGGAAAAACCAGCAAGGAACTAAGCATCATCAAAAAAGCTTTATTTAGTGCCACTGCAGGACACAGCTGCGAGGCTCTGTCGCAGAAAGAGCAACTAACTGTTAACTCTGTCAAATCTTTCAACCAAATCCAACTTTTATTTGAAACTAATGGCTGCCTCGCAGGTAGGAAATCAGTCTAGAAACTTGATGTAGCCTGTGCTTTGGAAAACGGTTGACAGTGATGTAAAGTAAATGCAATTTGTAGTTAATGGGCTGAAACATGTAAAAGCACTGGTGAAGTTTTTCAAATCCAACCATTATAAGTAGAAGTAACTCTACCACAGTAGCAAGATTTGTTGACATTCCCATAAAGCCTTTGGTCAGCAGTTTGTACTTATTGCCTCAGGATATGATGCAAATTCTGGATAAAAACATAAATAAATGAAAAATGTTGACCACAGGGCGGGCTAGATAGCCTGAAACATTTTTTTTAATGAACAGATAAGGATACATTTCTCCATTACAACATAATCATACAATCATGAAAAAAAAAAAACACCAAAGACATCCATAAACACTATGTGACCACAGGAAAAGGGTATAAGATGTACTTTCAAAGAGTCAGCTTTAAATTAATAAAATCAGAAATCCACTACATAATTAGAAAAGAAAAGATAATTTTACCACTTCAGATTATAGAAAGAGAACTCTGTAATCCAGCTTTCATCCCCTCCAGCATTCTTTTAGACGATTTCAGAAGGCAGCAGGGGATATGTGATTCAGGGGAAGACTGAAAAACAGCTGTTGGGTATGCATTCAAGATTTCAACAAAGGGATTACAAAAATTATGTACTCAGGGGAGTCTATAGAGAAGCAATATCACATTTCTGCAGTTACTTGTTCATAAAGAGCACAAGAGTATCTAAATCCATATGGCTTTACTGTGTGAGCCTGTGGTGTTCAATTGTTTTGAAAATCAGACATTGTAAAAGAAGAAATGGGTGACCCTACAATATGACCAGTCTCTGCACAGCACACATCTACTTATTTCCCTTCTGATGTGCTCTGGTATACAAGGACTAATTGGTACACAGCCTTCAGTGTGCTGAAATTAACATAACCTTAAAATGGCCATCTCAAATGTAAATGTGTGTTAAGTCACTATTTATCAATGAATGAGGTAAGGTAAGGTATGGCCTACTAATGAATGTTTTGCATTATATGAACTGGGTGTCTGTGGCAACATTCCAGGAAAAAATGCTGTATTATGTTACTGTTAAAACAAACCAAACATTTCCTCCTGTTGAAGCTTCACATTAAAAGCATTTAACTGGTATAATGTGTTTACTTTATGTTTTGAAGTAGTAACTGCATTTACTGTTATTGTTCTTCAGAAATGTGTTCATAAAACAAGACAACTGCTATTTTCCAAATTTACTTACAGCAGATCAGTTTGAAATATTGCAGGGAGTCGTGGAACAAGAACGAGCAGCCAAAGTAGCCTCGTGCCTACGTCACATGATCTAGAGATTCAGCATCTCTTGCCCTGCAAAAATAGACAGAGAAAAGACGTGTTGATAGTGATATTGACATCATATCCAGCAATACTAGGCTGAATCTCAATAGCAGCAATGCGGCAGAGGCGTGCCCCTCTGATGTGCTGCCTCAAGCTGAAACCGGTGAAGTCGACCACAGCACAGCCATATGGTCCTGTAGCTGTCCAAGGACCTCCACTATTGTATCAGGTTCTGATGACAAGATGCTCAAGGAAGCTGCTGCTGCTGACTGTGTGAAAAACATCGGACTCCTGGCTCTGGCTAACATGATTGTTTAATTGATCCCTAGAAATTTAGTAGGGACTGCACAGAATGCCTGGCGTGCAAGACCCTCCCCAACGTTATTGATATCTATGTTTGGACCCTCCCGTTTGACTTAGCACCATTACCCATAAAAGTTCAAAAGTTCAAGGTGAAATGTGTATGAGAATGTATGTTGTATCTGAGAAAGGCTTCAAATGAAATGTTTTGCCTTAAAAAAAAAGAATAAAAAAAGAATACAGAAAAAAATGACAATTTACAGTTATGACAAAATACATTTGTGCATTTTCCTTTTTTGAGGCACAACACTGGCTTCCTGCTGTGACATTACTTATCAACATTGTGTGGTAGCAAACAACTAGGTAGCCTAGAATGCTGAACTAAAAATGGGCACCGGAAAATTTTGTGTCGACCTTTAACACAAGGGTCATACTGTATGACCAACTGCAGTAGCACTTTATAAATAAAGAAATATTTTTCCAACTGTACTGTACTGTTTCTGACTCTTATTATTCCACACAGTGTGTTACTTCCCGACATTTGTTTCCCCTGACACTTTGTTTTGTCTTAGATGTTTTATATGTTTATATTTTATCAAACGAAGATTTGATTGTTTTCAATTAAGTTTTTTTTAATGATAGTTTTTTATGTCAATAATTGTATTGTGTGGGAACTTGGTAATCAATGACCTGATAGATAGAACCTCTTCCTGCTGACTCTGACAATATTTGTCTTCCCTCTTTGAAGCTCACAAAGGAAGGAATAAAGGAATAAAGGAATTGATCCAGACTGAAACATATGGTTGCCCTGCTATTCATGTGGATTTCTTAAATGTATTATCTGTGTTTTTTCACCAATAATGACAACTCTCCACTTACTTCACTGTAATCACATAATATTTAATCTCTGCAACCAGCACAATGTCATCAGCAGAACAAAAGAATAAAATTCTTACTGTTTATCAATATGCCTAGATCAGTCTAAAAAAAAGTTGAAGCATATCTCCCTGCTTCAACCAAAATGGAGAAGGAAACCAACAAGTCCTGAGATGACTGAACTGCCAACATACAGCTAGGGCTTTGTACAAGGATTACAAAATTCACCATCAATTAATTAGAACTTTAGTGACCAAACAGCAATGTTTGTGTTGTGAGACACAAAGTCTGAGGTCAATTAAAATGAAACTCAAGACAGTTGAAATAATAGCTTCTTCTCTTACAGGTGAGAAGTTGAGCTTCACAATGGAAATGGTAAGGCTGTCAGAAACCAGTCAAACAAATGTTACCATGTGGCATATCCGAGGCACCCTCAGAAAAAACTTGGACAAAAATGTGACACAATTCTAATGAAGTCTGTAATTGGAAAAAATGGGAAAGAATTCCTCTATCCCAAAAAATAGTTTTGTTACTGGAATTAAATCAGCTCTGTTAGCAACATGTTTGGTAGACCAGGTTTCAAGGAATCATGTGAAAAGTGGAAGCAAAGAAATGTTTAAGGAGTGTATGCAGATGTGTATGATGGAGCAGTGTGGAAGGACTTCAGGCGTTTTGATAGCAGACTGATTTTGCAGAAGACAATCTAGGTTTAATGTTAAATGTTGTGTAATTCCAGCCATACAAGAATATAAATGATTCTGTAAGTGTAATGTATATAGTTATCATAAATCTTCCCACAGAGGGATGTTTAAGGAAGAGAACAGAAGCTTTTTACAATGATGAGACCAGCAGTACCACAGACACTCTGAAGCTATTGTCCACATTTAAAACCTTACTGGATCCTCCACCACCCCCGCCAGACACAAACCTCCCAGCTGATATCTTTGCGTCCTTCTCCACTGAAAAGGTGGTGGCCATCAGCTGTCAATTCTCTGAACCTCCCAGAAACAACCAGTCTCTGCTGATTAAGGGCATACCACTCTCCAGATCGCTCTCATTCCCTCCTCTGCCTCCTCTAGTCAGTATTTCACCACCCTCCTCACTCAGCCCTCTAGCTGAGTGCAAGGCTCCAAAATTGCAATATGTGGTAGTCCTACCACATGTCCAAGTCTGACCAGTAGCCATCCTACTACATGAACACTGGATCCCATTCCCACAAACCTTTTTCAAAACCTTTCTCCCTCAGTTGTGCCAGCAGTCACACACGTGACAAATGCTTCACTGGTTTCGGGAACATTTCGACCTGCTTTCAAACTGGTTTAGGTAACCCCTCTGCTAAAAAAAAAACTTACTTAACCCTGCTCAAGTAGAGAATTATAGGCCTGTCTCACTACTTCCATTCTTATCTAAGTGTATAGAAAGTGCTGCTTTTAAGCAGGTCTCAGAATTCTTGTCACGGATCAATCTCCTCGATCCAAATCAGTCAGGCTTTCAGAGTGGCCACTCCATTTAAACAACCCTGTTGTCTATGATAGAAGCCCTAAGGGCAGCAAGAGCTGCAGTTCAGTCCTTACTAATCATCTTGCTGGATCTCTCAGCAGCCTTTGATACAGTGAACCACCACATCCTGCTATCTGTCCTCTCCAACATGGGCATGTTGGGCAAAGCCCTTTCTTGATTTGAATCCTACCTCACTGGGTGCTACTTCACTGTGTCATGGCAAGGGAAAATGTCCTTATTCCCTCCCCTCCCCACTGGAGTGACCCAGAGATCAGATCTGGGACCCCTCCTCTTTACAATATACACCACTTCCTTGGGTCTAATTATCCGCTCACATGGCTTCTCATATCACTTCTTTGCTGATGACACCCAGCTATACCTGCTGTTCCTACTAGACTGCCAGCGTATCAGTTAAACTTCTCTGCACCAAAAGCCCCTCGTTAACAGCCGAATGGAGGGTGTGAGTGACACACGGCAGGATAGGGAGTCTAGCATCATTCATGGCCTTGATCATGTTTTTGGCATTGTACCAGGGCACAACGTGAGCCAAACTTTTTTTTAATGCCCCATGTCTGAAGCATAACATCAAACATACCTGCTATCGCGTGGTTGGTATGCGAACCCTGAGACTGCTTAACTTGTAGAACAACTCTCTGCAGAGTAAAATCCTATAAAATAATGTTGTTGGTGAAGCTGGAGGCCAAAATATCCTGGAAAAGGCTGTGGATACGCTCTTTCACAAGGTCATGCAGCTTTGGTAATAAGGTGTCAATGATGTGGTGATGGCTGGGAATTTCATACCTCAGTTCAATAAACTGAGGAGACAGCAAAATCCCGTATTGTCCACAACTGACAACAGCTGGACATCAAGACCATGTATTGGGTAAGAACATGTGTTATTTTTGCTACCCTTGGGTTGTCTCTGGACATTTTCTCCCACTTCTCCAGTGTTTGCTGCAGTGTTGGTTGTCGCTGTTTCGTGCTGCTAGCATTAGCAAACTTCTTGTACTGTGCGTCGTGTTGGTTCTTTTGATGCTTTATCAAATTGCCTATGTTGAAGCAGCTACTTTTCACCCCCTCCTTATCTTATCTCCTTACCCCTGCTTATCTTAAAATATCTTCACACTGCTGACATTCCTCCGCCTCGGTTTATTACCGCACATCTGCTCAACTGTGGATGCTACGCTTCCGTAAAGTGGTATCATGTGCCATAGCATCGGAGTAGCTTTTATGAATACAAGTACATGAGCACAGTATCAGACCCGATACCTGATACTTGATACTGGTATCGGTATCAATGCATCACTAGATAAAAGAATCTCCCAAATGACTAAATGTAAAATGTAATGTAAAATAATAGTCACAGGAATTATACCAGGTCCAAAAGAATGAAAACTTCACATAAATGGTTTTTGAAAATGCCATGAACATACAGAACGCAAATTGTTGATAATGATAACTGATATATGATTTTCATGAATCTAGCAGATGTGATGGCCAGACCAGGGGTGGCATCCAGCTATTGGAACATGATCAGGTGCCATGTGTTTGTCTCTGAATGGGTGATCAATTCACCCAATGGTCCAAATTTCCAGGATGACACATTTGGAGACCGTCATTTCATTTTGAATGAAATAGAGGACATTATAGATATGCTGTGTATTAGAGCTTAAAGTTTTACCTAGTAAGGGAATTTAACAAATACATTAGCTGAGTCCCAATTCTGGGGCCACAGTGTTCAGAGACTGCATTTGAAGAACGATTGCGTCACAGTAGCTCGACTAGGCTGTCCCATATTGAAGGCTCCTTCAAATGTGGCAGAGAAATGCATCCTTTTTTCCTGGGCAATGAAGGATCCAATGGGTGGATCCTTTGTGGCTCAACCTATCCCAAGATTCATTGCGCCGGTAATGAAAGCAAACAACAATGACAGCGAGCCTGAGCATTACACTTTTAAATGGAAGTGTTGCGTTTCAGGTCAGTTCAACAGCTAATGGTACAACTGTTATAATCCAGGGCCTTAAAACCTCAAGTTTTTGTGAAAGAGTTACATGTCGTCCAGGTTGCTAGGCGACCATGTCCTCCAAAGGATGTGGCCCCTAAAATGGGATACAGCTATTGATTTAATCTAAAATCATGGAATTTCACGTTTTGGTAACTTATGTATGACTTTTTTACATTCATCACCTAAGCAGTACTAATTGAATATTTGGCACTGATGAAACCCCATCTGTAGACTCTTAACTTTGCGGCTACCATGGGCATGGGAAGTGGTGTGCTGAGGGTGCTTCAGTACTCCCTATTGACAAGGGGTGGAACACACATTATGTTAATAGTAGCTATCTGAACTTTTGTATTACGTTTTGGAGCGTTTACACCTTCCTAAAAACCTAGGAGCCTTCAGAACCAGGTCGGCAGCGCCCCCCAGTCCTATATATTAACCTCTCCACCGGGGTTGGGAGATGTGATTATACAGGGTTAAGATATATACATCTAGACACAAGGTTTTTAAAAGTAGTAAAAGTAGTAGTAAAGTTCACATGTACATCACCTAGGGTTATATCTGTTCAGTATATTCCACCATATATGTATATCTCAATGACAAAGAATAAAGATATGCAAAAGATTTGGTCATATTGTAGCCATGTTTAATGTGTATGCAACATTAGATGTATCTGGATAAAGTATACTATATTAGGCAAATGCTGACTCAGAATTTGGCCTGGCATAAAGTATTTTAAAAAATCTCCAAATATGATCCATATTCTTGCAAGAATCTAAAAAGGATATCTTCGGATTCTTGGGGTTTTGGGCTCAGTGTCAGCCTGTCAAACAACTCCTTTCAGCATAAAATTTGATGATTGTTGCTCATAGAATGATGGGAAAAGGTCAATTGTTGCCTCGCTTTTTATTAAAACAATAGCAGTCTGTTTTGCCACCAGATTTCTGTGGTGGATGGATCACTCAGGTCTGGTTCTATGTCACAGGCTTAATGTTAAGCTAAGTTTACCAGGTGCTGAAGCTTCATATTTACCGTTCAGACATAAGATTGATATCAGTCTTCTCAACTCTCAGCAAGAAAGTGAAAAAGCAGATTTCCCTGAATTATTCTTTGAAATAAAAAAAAAAGATAATGTGAAGTTGTTAGCTTCCTCCATCAAAAGGTTTCTTCTAACAGTTGGAGGGTCCACCACAATGCACCACGGCACAATAACAAATGTGAGCTCCACATGGAGAGCATCCAGCAGCTCACTTCTTTTTTTTCCCCATTGAACGGGATAACGCATGGTAAACATTGTTATAAATGACGTATGAGTGAAGAAGAGGAAATCCGGAACTCACCATCCTGGAGCCAACAGCTCAGATAGAGAAGGAGGTGATAGCCTAAATATTATATGTCAGTCGGATGTTTCTTCTATTCTTGCATTAAAAAAAAAACCTCATGTGTTTCTCATACTTCTTATATTGTATTTGAAGTATCAGGTGTATTTGTATTTTGGCTCACCCCTGTTGGACTGGGTTACTTGCATGTTATCCTGCTTGAAGAAAAGAAAGGTCAGCTCATATGGCCTCTGCAGACTAAACTGAATAAAAGAGTTACTTCAGTACAGTAAAATTGCTGCAGCAAAGACACATTTATCGCAGCAGTAGAAATGTCACAACTGAAAAGGGACCAGCATTATGAGGTTGCAGAGGGAGCCATCTGCTCAGACTGCATCTTTCCCCCAAAATTTTAGCTGGGACATGTGGGTGGTAGCTTCTTGACAAAGCATCACCATGTGCCACTGTGTTTTTTTTTGTTCACTTTAGGATTACAACTCAAAACACACTGGGGAGCTTCCAAATAATCACAATAATAACAAGCATTATTATAATAATAATTATTATAGGTATTGTGCTTTAAGGATAAAACTTAATTTTCATCAACCAATTTATTTGTTCTCTTCCTTTTGTCCTTTACAATAACTGACAATATTTCTGGGAGGCTGAGTGCAGAGAAGATATAATGTCATTTATAATATCACATACAAAAATAATTGTCTGTTAACAATTAATAATGCAAGAAGCATTAGAAATGTGATGGTAACAGTTTTGTAGTTTCACCATCTTTACCCAGATGTTCCTCCAACCTCTTTGCCGTTTGTACTCCCCACTGTAATCTCCTCTGCACATAGTTATCGATTTTTATCTGTAATTTGCCTTTTTCTTCAAAAACTTTGTCCTTGTCCTGTCTCTTATCCCCTCAGCATCATTGCGTTTCTTCCTTGATAGAATTCTGAAACTATCTATTAAGGTGCTCTTGTTTTTCCGGTTCTTATCTGATGTCTCTAGCTGCCTCTTCCGCTTCACATGTGCTTCAGTCTTTCCAAACCTGCTTCAATGAGTGACTCATCATTGTCTCTCAGCTATCAATTACCTTTCTCATTGTTTGACTAAATCCATTGTTTTCAGTTTCTGCTTTCCTGTGTGAACGTCCCATGTCAGAGGCTTTCACTTTCTCTCTCTCTGCTGTTCCACTTTCCTGCTCTTCTGACTCTGACCTCTAACATCCACTGCTGGTTTCCACCCAGAAGGTCATTTCTATTTCCTCATTTTGACTCAAGGGTCTTTACTTGCAGTTTAACACCTAGATTTTTTCTTTGTGGATCTTACTTAATCAGGCAGTCAGTGAAGTGCAACATCTCATTGCCTGTTAACTTGCACAGTAAGCCCACCTGGGTCAGGTTCTTGGATCGGGTGTTACAGCAAAGCCCCACTGCGTATTCAGAGGCAATTTATTAGATGTTGTTAACTGTGAAAAAATGCCGCTGTGGCTGAAAGAAATATACATTTAATGCACATAATGAACGTACTGTAGCGACTTCTTAAATATAGTTTCAGTTAGTGCTCGTGTATTTGCATAAAATTGTATTTTATGATACTGTACAGCTTATTGAAAAATAACCATTAGCAGTAGCAGCCAACCAACTAACTGTGACCTGACTACCATCTCCTCCGATCTCCAGACCATTAGCAGCATTCACTAATCACAATTCTTCTTGTTGCCATTTTTATCTGAGATGTATGTTCTGTGATCTCTCTGTTCTGTCTATGTCCTGCTGCATCTTGGGGCACACCTGTAATACACACTGTAAAACTCTGCAAGGTTCTTTCCTGGTAAAATAAGGTTAAACATTATGATCTGTTGAAAATCCTCTGGCAGACTCAACGAGGATGTGGAGTTTATGACTGGATATGAGCCCTCATCTAGCAGGTTTCATAGATGTTCATCAGTCCTCCAGTCATCCTGGTTTTCTACCTGGTGACCCATGCTCAAGAAGGGCTAACCCTATTCAGCCTGGGACTTCCCTTAACAAGCTAGTGGAAATAATTTGTGTATATTATAATATTCCACTGTATCAGATCTGATCTCAGCATCAGCACCCATCCTTCTGTTGCCTTTTTATTAAATCATGCCTCATTGGAAAATAGACAGATTCTTGATATATCAAACATTTCCATGGTAAATGTTGTCAATAGTACAGCATGTAATAGTACTGTGTCAGTACTAATTATTGTTTACAAGAGGAGCTTCTATCTCTCCCATCGGTACCGTATCCTTCATGGATGAATGTGATCATTTTTGTTTTGGCAGGAGTCTCCAGTCTGGCTCTGCCTGTGTATGCACTGTGTAGGCTGCAAGCAAAGATGGAGTGCATTGGAATAAAATAGCCAAATATCTTGGATTTATTAAAAGTTACATTTGAGACTCTGAATGCAAGATTATTTAATTAGTTGTGTTGCTTCATAAAAAATTCTACTGCATTATATATAAATTACTAATATGTCGAAGATCTGTTTGTCGAGATCATGGTCTTGAGCACAACCTTTAACCGGGAGAGAGCTCAGGCTCAGACCTGAAACAGCACTGAGCCTTCAGACGTGCTGGTCCGACTCCACTCTCAAAGATTATATTTCTCAGTTCCCGCCCCCCTGCTACAGTCACTATCAGAAGTGACCTGGTGTAGAATCTGTTTGTCCAGCTGATGCCGAGACTCAACCCATGGAAGAGCACCACTGGTGCACAGCTGCTGTGAACAACTGTCTTAATATGAACCCTGTAAGTCTGGAGAAGTCAAGGAAGGTCTCAGGTGTTTCTGTTGAAAACCTCCTCTTCCTCCCTGTGCTGTTCCAGAGCAGCTTCATGAAAAGATTTGTCACATTAATTTAGGTGAGGAAGCAGATTGTGAGAAAGGACCCTGCACTCCTAAGCTTCATCCCTCATCCAGTGGCGATTGCTCTAAGACTGCAAGGGAAGCTCAGCTTCCCCTAAAATGTCAACAAAATAAGTGGTCAAATATGTACTGTCGTGTGTACATTTCATTGACTAAATATGCGCTAGAACACGTTCATCTTTTGTTCAGAATCAGCTACTTATCACAGGTAACTGACACGACTTCTTCTCATTCATCCCTGCAGCGCCACAGTGCTTTACACAGTGTAGACGCCGAGCGTCTACTGGCTTCAATGGGGAAGCAGAGAGTGGGTTGTTCCACTGCAGCGAAACTAGACGGTCATTGGATAAATGCTGGGTTTTGTCCCGCCCATCGGACGCTCAGCGTCTCTGGGGGTCTATGGGACAGTGGGCTGGCCCGGACGCTCGGCTTCTGCATGTTGATTGGATGATCTGTCTGAGGCTGAGTCCCTTTTTGATTGACAGCGAAATGAGCGAATCAGCGATCTTGAAGTATAAGCATCCACCGGAGAATTTTTCAGGTCTTTCATTCCGTTGTTCGGAGTTGATCTGGAGACTTTACTGATCCTCAGCGACTTTGTCTTTGTTAAAAACGACTAGCGTTGTGTTTGGCGACTCTCTTCTGTCACTCTGCGAATTTACATATAAATAAACGGACACATTTTATGATGTAGGCCGAAAATGAGCTTCCCCTCCTTATAAGACCAGCAGCCGCCACTGCCCTCATCATATCATCTAGGTTCACAACATAAAAGACCAAGTCTGCAGGCGAGTCCACTCCCACCTGGTATCATAGTAGAGACCAGGTTTTGTCACCAGCTCTAAGTAAAAACTATTTAAATTTGGAACTCTCCTCAAAACCTCAGGTTTGTCCTCTCCAGCTTATGGCTGAGATACTACTAGATACTATGAAAGCAGATCAGATCACAGACAGAGCTTCAAAAAATCTATTATCAGAAATTTCCTGTTGGAGCTTCTTAAAGGTCATGGGTCGTGGGTTCAACCTGAGGAGTGTCTAGTGCTGATTGGCTTTCAAAGTGTCCAGGTTTTCAACAGCTGGACTCGGCTTCCAAACCATTTGAAGGTTAGTCAGCACATTTTGAGTCAATAGATTATTTTCTTTGTTATTTTGGCCTTGGTTCACCCTGAATTGTGTTTCTTCATTTCACTTTAATCACAGTCCAAGGTTCAGATTTTGGTCTGGGGCACAGGGAAGAAACCATCAGTGGGAGCCTGACAACACACAGGAGCATTTAAAAGCCAAAGAGTCAAGATCAAACTGGAGTGAAAGGGAGAGGGAATATTGGACTTATATGCACCACAGGGCCATAAAAACAACTCCAATTGAATTCATCATACTGACTTTGTGAGGTGATAATATGTCAGTGTTGTGTTTACAGATTGTTCCACTGCCCCAAAGGGGGAAAAAAAATCAATTACTGCTGGTTTAAGAAATCCTTTTATCGTGTCTTCAGTTTGCGTCACGTTACTCGTCATCATTCCAAGCGTGTCTCACTATACTGATTCATTCAACTCGCACAGAGACAGGAGTCAACCACAATGCTCTTTTGATATTCAGCAAAATAAGCTTTATCAGAACCTACAATATAATTAATAATTAATCTAGAAGACTTGAGTTAACATAAAAGAAGAATTGTAAAAGAAAAACAACACCAACAACAAAACAATATCAACTTAACTCTTTGTGCATTAATCTCTGGTGAATACATTCTACCACTGGGGATCGGATCATCAAGTGTTATTGTTACTATGAATTGTATTGTTATTGTATCATGGACTGTCCCTGATTGGGTCTTATCAATCACAACTACCAGTTGTGAATGCAAGATGAATAACGAAAAGTGCTACCGACCTTGTTGTCTTTGCTAGCAACTGTTGTGCACTTTGATTTTCCTCATTCATGGTATTTTCTGCAACAAACCAACTGCAGAGTAGACAACCTGCTTCTTGTTTACACTTGCACATGCATGCCCAGAGTACGTGAATGGTCATGTGACTTGCGTTTTCAGGTGTCATAGATCGTTTCTGATATGGAAAGCGGTCGTCTGGATGGATATTGGTTTAGTTTTAAAACGCCATTTTAAAATGAAAATGTAGTAGTGTGAACAAAGTCAGCCTGTAAAGTTAACACTTGATGTGATAGAGGAGTCAAAACAATTGATGAACAGTTGAAACTGTTAGCTTCAATAAGTGATTGAAATAGTTAGCTAATGCTAAATGGTTGAAACATCCAGCTTCATCCACTTTAGGTCGTAGTAGCCTACAGTGACACTGACAGTTCAACTGTATACATAAATAAAAGGTGGATATTGGATCCACTTTGAATTGTGTTATATGGTATATGGCAGACATGAATCCATGATTTTAGACTGTCAGTCAGCCAAGTGAGCAAGTTAGAGTTCCATGAAAATGTCAAAGTGGTAATTAGTCTCTGCGCTGGTAGTGAAAATGTTTTACAACACCAACAGAGGACAGGTCAGAAAGTGAGTCTTGAAAGTCAAAACAGCACTCAGCCATGTGATCACTGAGTCACTGGTATTGATTGACGACTCTACCAAATCTGCACAGATATGATATGATCACCTCGTACTTTGGTACAGAAAAAAATCTTATTGACTGCACCTTTACTGGAACTTTGAAGGAATTTTCAAGGGTAAATGTGAGAGAAGGTTAGAAAGTTTAGATAGTGCCACTGCAGCTTCTGTTTGACATGAAGTGCTATGTGCTACAGTCACATTACAGAATCACAGTCCAGATTTTTGTATCCTGGGCACTGACTCATTACCTCAGTTTTTTTTTTTTTTTTTTTTACCGCCATTCTAGAGGTCATGCTAGCACCAACTCAAGTTCAAAACCTGGTTAAAGGAATGATAAGGTAAGAATCAATAGAGAAATTTCTCTTGAATATCAAGAAGTTGTAGGGTACAAAGAGGAACAGAGGCTGTTTGGTTCCTTGTTCCAGATCTTTCAGCACCCAATAAATCAACACATACTTGAATAGAGGTGAACTAAAATCCAAGCCCAGACACCACTGAAAAAGAGAGAGGTCAAAGATGCACAGGTACGTTTCTCATTGGTGCTTGTGTTAAAGTGAACCCTTTCATTAAATGTCACACTTTACTTGCTGAACTACTTGAGGGAAAGAAAAAAGAGATTCACAGCTAACAAAAATACTGTTAAGGAGTCTGGCAACTACTTGAGACCCTTGTCTTAATAATAGTCATGGAAGAATCTGCTGCAGTGAAGTTTAATTCATCATGAATGACACTATGTAGCACGCAGCTGGTAGCTGAGTTTGTGTGTATACACAGCAAAGCTACACACAAATCACAGACAAAACTGCATGATCTTAAAAAAAATCAGACACTAAATGACAGTGATGGACTTTACTGCAGGGTTTGTGATGGGGGGGGTTAAACTGGTGGTTGTTTCTGGGATCTTGGAGGCTGGGATACAACTTTTATAATGGCTGCCACTGCAACTGAGTCCTTTACCATCTGTCTGGACAATGAAGATTGCATTATGTGTGCAAAACTAATGAAAACGATGTGTGTGGTTGCAGCGACACGTCGTAATATGTTGACTGATTACTTGGGATCTCTTCCGCAGCAACGGTAATATCTTTTCCCTGTAGCAGTGACAGCACAACAAAAAGCAGGAATGGCATTGCTCCTTATGAGAGCCTCATATCTGCAGTTAATGTGGCGAAACATTTTCTTTGTCTTTGTTGTGATGCAGACTTCAGTGTTGTTAGCAACAGACATTACTGTCACAGTCTCGATTGTTTACACACTGCAAACTCATAGATGTGGCCAACTGATACTGTCATAAAAATAAAAAGAAAGTGAACTTTGTTTTAAAAAAATGCTGCATTCAAAGTTTGGTTCTTATTATCAGAAGGAGTAATGTTAGCAGATATAGTTGCAAAATGTCACTCAATTGACCTTTTTCTCTGCATCATCCTCCAGTGTTATTATTGGATCAGGTTAAGGTTAATTCAGATTCGTCATGTTAGTGTTCTACAAGGAGCAGTAATTGGGTTTTTTATGCCACTGTTTGACTTACTATAGAATGGATTTTGTCTGAATTAGATGGTGTTGAATCAGTCATGTTCATCAGCGTTATATTCTGCAGCCTGGGCAAAAAAATCAATCCATCTGACATAGAAATGTGGTAGACGACTTACCTGGCAGTCTTCTTTTCCCTGCAAATGGATTTTGATTAAGGTCATTTCACAGAATTCTCATTATTTCTTTTTTACAACCCATTAGTTTTCTCAAAATTAAAGTGAAAGGTTGTTTTTGCCTTGGAAGGAACATTAGTAGTCCTTTGTAGTATCCGCTCACTTCATTGGGTTAGTCACTGATAAAGTGTGTGAGAAAAATTCTGAACCGAAGTATCACGCTATGCTGTGGAGACAAAACAAATGAATAATCTGTCTATTATATTTGATTCTACCTATAATCCAAACTCATTTGGTGATAGAAATTCTTGGTACACTCATAGCTGATGACTTCAACTCTCCTTTTTCAGTTACTGGTATTTATGTATTACTGCATTACTACTATGTATTAATGGATTCACGTCACATTTCTTGTCATGGTCATGATGGTAAAAACTTTCATCATGTCTGTCTCTAATGACCCTAGCAATAATAATTTTCCTTCACAATAATAAAATCTGATCAAATTCTATTTGACCTGCTGCAAAACTTCAGACAGTTTATTTTCAGTTCACTTTACTCCGCATCTACACATCAAGAAGAACAATAGGTAGGCTGAAACGTCTCCCTCGTGTGCTGGAATCTATGAAAGATGATCAAATAGAGATACATGAAAGAAAGCAGTTTAAGAATTTAAAAGATCCCTTGTTTAATAACTGATTCTGCAGGATACTATACCTGTACCACCCAGTGCTAGGTCACCATCTCCCCCTACTGGAGAGACGCTACCTGTACTGGGGCGCACGATCAAATAATGTGCAGCAGACCATATTAGACTAATATACTGAGTAGTCTCTACCGCAGATTACTCTATAGATTGCACTTGAAAAGGTTGTTACGGGAGTGTAATTGTTTAATTGTAAGATTAATAAATAGATGACTTTAAGCATGCACCAGTTTTTCTACATCCGGCATGCTAACTGCCAGGTTTATTTGTATTCCTGTCCAAAGCTCTGTGACCCTTCAAGCACTGGCATGAGATGTTCACAAGGGGAACCAGGTGGAATAAGCCACAGGGCTCCCAGCCTTTAGGTCACAAATGGGTGGAGTGCAGTTCAGTTTAGGGGTTGGCTATTGATTTTTATAGATGAATATTTCCTGAGAACAAAAATTTTTAATATAGTCTGGGAATAGAGGGTAAGAAAAGGGGAAGATTATTGTATTTTTTTCTTTTTTCTTTGGTTGAAGGGAGGGTCTTTAATTTTTCCTCATCCTAAATTTAATTCCACCCTTCCTTTGTGATGTATTAAATAGTTACACAAGTAGTTCAGACAGATAGCTTTAACTTGTGCCATTGTTCATAAAGGTGGCGCACTTTGCCATATGCAGAACACAGCAGTTCTTTATCTTGCTTTTATCATGGGTAAACTGGTCCTATACATATATGAGATACATGCACGGTACATATACTGAATTAATATGTAATAAATATGTACATATAAAATAAAAGTACATATGTAAAAAATATGTTTGAAACCTATTAGAAATTGGAACAATTTCATATATTGACATATGTCTAGCCCAAACAAATATGTATGTGTATGCTCATATTGTAGTTACATAAATATATATCCACCCCAAAGTCTGTCAATATATGCTGATATTATATACAATAGACAACCTTCCTAGAATGTGAAGATTGACTTTTTAATAAATTAGATATATATGACATGTTGTGAGCATAACATATATGCTCACAACATGTCATATATATTATACAACATACAACATATTATACCATGTAAAAAATCATCATACAGATATTTTAATATATATGTACATACACAACTTTTACTGTGGGTATTTCATATATGTTATAAACTTATATCCTCATGTATTCAGAGGATGTATTTATGTTATAGTAATATAAGTGGGTACCCACACTTTCAGATGTAAACATCAACACACACGACTCTCACACACAGTGCATTTTCTTAAATTTTCTTTTTCTTCAAGTGTCTCCAGCACTTCAACATCAAACAGAGGCTCATTGAATGTAATGTATGTGGGCTTCACGCAGTCGTCTTGCGCAGGGCCGCAGCCTGAGGAAAGTGGAGGCAGACTTCCTGCCAGCCGCCATCACACCCCCTCACCCTGCAGTGTGCCAATTCCATTTAGCTGTAGCCTCCAGCCCCTTTCCATCCAAACTCCACATTTCGACACCAGACTGAGGTTTGCTCATTTAGAGAACCAACAGCGAGTACAAGGAAGAAAGAAAGCCCCCAAACTACAATGAGCTGGCATCCTCAGAGGTTAGACGGATAGAAAAGTCAATAATGACCACTTCAGACCAGCAGGTGAAAGGCCCTCCCTGCGATGTAGTCTCAAACTCTCAAACTGACTAAGCTTTAAAATACTTTTTAAAAAATGCATTATGGCTGTTCCAGAAACTTCTTTCCCAAAAGTTTTCATTTTCAAAATAAACACAAAGTTATACTTCTGAAGTATAAAAATATAGAACTATAAAAAAGACCACAAAAATATTTAAGATCACTGCTTATTAAATTTCATCCTTGTTGAGATTCATATAAACAACATCCCAAAAAGGCATGAACCTAGACACCTTTATTGTAAACTTAAATTATGTATTTGTCTTTAAAGTAATCAAAGAATCCATTAATCTATTACTTGGTCATTATGGTCATCATGTGGCCAAAGCTCAGTACCCAGAGGGAGTGGACACACTGACCAGCAGAGGACAGTCTTGGCCCATATGGAAGATGCCTGTGGGGACCTTTTATATACAGTCTCTGGTGGGGACAATCGAGGGTGGAAGATGAATCCAATATCTGTTGTATCATGATACGAAACACTCAGCTTTTAATGCTGATCATCAACCGGCTGTTCCATGAATAACTCATATTAATAATAATAAATAATTTAAGCCTGTGAAGCCTGACACATGAAATAATAGTCAGAAAATTCAAATTTTTTAGAAAATGAAGTCTTCATTGGACCTTTTGACAAAATCAAAAAAATGTTTTTTTGTATCATATTTGATTCGTCAGGAATTAATGGCAATTTATTGACGACACAATCATTTATTTTAGAAACAAAATCAAATATTGCTCATTGCATTTGGAACATTTCAATTGTGCTGATTCTGTTTTTTTCAAACTGGAACCTTTTACAACCTTTTTATTTTGCCTTAAGGTAGGAAAAAAAGAAAAAATTCTGTCATCACGTAAACAAAGATAGATTTTACATTTCCAACATTTGTGGTACAACGTATTAGTACGCTTAATGTCCAAAATGCTACAGTATTCTGCAGCAAGCCATAAAGCTGTTCATGTAAACTTATCCTGTAAACTTATTGTAGGAACTATGCATTCAAAGAAACGTTAGACCTCATTTAAATTGCTCCAGAAGCTATGCAACCTTTTGTTCATTTTGAGAAGAAAAAATTACTGAACAAAATAATACATGCTATAACAAGCCTAAAAGTACTCAAGTCAAGTTATTCATTTTGAGATATTTCAAACAGAAGAGCAATGCGGATGACCACTGCAGAAGTACTTCCTGCATACAGTATACGAGTCCTTCCGGACAATGCTTTTAGTTTTGCTGCATGGCACAGCACGGTGCACAACTTATATAACAGGACAGTCTTATCTGTTTAAGAAGAGATCAAGGTTTTTGTCCTGAAAGTGAATCAGTGTCAGCAATTTCAGAAATCGGTCTCGAGATATTACATCACAAACTGTGGAATGCTTTGTTTCCATCTCCCAGTAGACTCGTACATTGGGCATCTGTACTAACCCCACGTGCATGTACATACACAGAACCTGCTCAATTTCTTAAGCAGTTGTGTTTAATGACTTTCCATCTTTCTGTACACTGTACAAATTTGTTTGTTCTGCAATTTCCTGTAGCATTTCATCAGTAACAAACTGTTTGAAATGTATGGTGTCCATTCACACGTCTTCCGAGGCCTCCTCAATACACTCTTCAAATTCAACAGCTGGAGGTTCATATTCTACTTTTCTCCATCTGTATTCTTTCCTTTTGTCTTTGCACCTTGCTGACTGCTTTGTTGTGCTCTGTGTTGTTATTGTTGTTGTTGTTGTTGTTGTTGTTGTTGTTGTTGTTGTTGTTGTTGTTGTTGTTGGGCCCTCTAATTCTGCGCTAGTCTGTTTGACAGTTTCATCTCTGAAGTCTTCCGCATCACTACTTTCTGAGCTTCCCTCAGTAAGCATTGCATTAGGAGTCCATTCCTCCTCTTCACCACCATCCTCATCTTCACCTAACTGCTCAATGTCGCTTGTATTGCCATCCATAATCATGCTGATGACATTTTGAACATTGTACCTTCTTGTCATCTTAAAATAAACACAAAAAATTAATTATTGTGTACTCTGACTTTCTTCCCTGAATAGGCTAAATAAATAAATATAACATACAGATTGGTAGCCTGGGAATTTTTGGTTTTATTGAAAAAGACAATTGTGAGCAGGTGAGCCATTGCAACATCCATGTGACTATCATGAGTCCAGATAGCATGTATAAAAATTACATATAAATATCTCAGATTTCACTCTAAATATGCCATGTCTTAAAATGACATTTCAAGATTTTACCATGAAATAAGGTGTTTCAATACAGTAAATATTCATTTTGAAAAATCAGTAACAATATAAATGTTATTCTTAGCCTACTGGAACTTTTTCAGAATTTGCCAAAGTGTCCCTGCCAAAACCGATTGACTCGCAACTTGAAGGCGGCCATTTTGGAATTGGCATTCAAAAGCCCGCCACGGCTTGTAGTGCACAGATAATCCACCAGAGGACAGAAAGCATGTGTCAGACTGTATACAAAGGGGTTTTCAGGAAAGGATTGATCATGCTGATTAGGTACAGGTCTCAGAAACCCATGAACCAAATATGATACACCTGGCGTTATAAAATAGATTAATAATAATAGGACACGATAAACGTACATGAATCAAAACCCACTAATTAACAGCTTGTTAACATATACAACTGTAGACATGATCAATCAAAACTTTTATGACTGACTTGGAGGCTTATAAGAAAGTGAGAGTCCCATGAGCAATTATGAACGGATTTCATCTGTAACAGAAAGGATAAACACCTGCCATATGTGTTTCATAACCTGGCACCCATTTATTGTTCTCATTAATGACTCATGACTGATCTATAAAGCATTAGTAAATTATTATAAAGCAATTAGTTACACCTTATAAACCTCAACCTGATATGGAGTCCTTTCGAGCAGGCATTTCTTTAGTTAACCTCAATTTCACCTCAACATTGAAGTCAGTTCAGTTCAATTTCATTTGTACAGCTCTAAATCACAACAAACATTATCCCAAGCAAGCACTGTACAGAGTCAGGTCAAGACCTTACAGTATTGTAGAGCGAAAGTGTTGGAAGACAAAAGATTAAATAGAGGCTGCAGTTCATTGCATTGACTGAATCAGAAATCAATACTCCTTTGGCAGTTGTTCAGAGTCAACAAACAGTAGCTGAATTCAGTGTCATTACGTCCCTTTAACTAACTTGTTTAAAAGCAAATATGTAGCCAACTAAAGTATGAAAAAAAACATTCCACTTCCTTTGAGTTCTTCAAATTTTCGAGATTTTTTTTTTTTTTTTTTTTTTTTGGCCTTTTATGCCTTTATTGACAGTGCAGTAGAGAGTGACAGGAAATGGGGAGGCAGAGAGAGGGGGAATGACATGCAGCAAAGGGCTGTCCCATGCGGGACTCAAACCGGGGCCAACTGCAGCGAGGACCTTCACCTCTGCACATGGGGCAGATGCTCAACCAACTGAGCTACTCGACACCCCAATTTTCGAGATTTTATGGATCATTATAATTATCATTTATAGAAATGCTATAATTACAATGAAGCTTAACATCATATTACCCTAAAATACAGATAGCTGCTGTACTATTGAAATTTTAAAGACACTTTCCATTTATTGAAGCACCTCAGTAATGTGGTAAAAATATCTTTTGACCTCTTTCTCTAGGTGTACCAGTTACCTGCCGTTACTCTATTTTCAGACACTGGTCTTATGTCGAAGGCCATAGTCTCTCATTTACAACCACTCTTGAATTACACACTTGAATTATTCATTTGCTGGAGTGAGAAAGTTTTAAAGCTGTTCTTTTTTTCCTTTTTTTGCTGCATATTGCAGCAGTTGTTTGGAAATATAAAGGCTGCAGTCTGTTTGCGTGATGCTGCATGAGGAGATGAAATTTGTGCACGTTTTTCATGCATTTCTCTCACATAAATCACACATAAGTCACACAGTCTTATCCAAACGCCTCTGCACAACACCTCACCAGCCGCTGGTGTCAGCTGTATCCTGACTTAGTAAATAACAGACTTTAGTGTTAACAATGTCTAGCATGTATGTCTGCTTGCTGTCTGTTCTCCATCTCATCCTCCTCTAAATTCTACCTGGTTTAAATTTGCCTGAAGCCTTCAGGATCTGGTCCAGCTCTGTATCTGAGAGACTTCTTTTCTTCACAAACTGAATCCCCTCGGGCAGGACATCTGCTACATGAATACGTACCCAACTAGATTTACATTGTCTGAATCCATTTTTGAGGGGGACAAGTATGGAAAAACAAGATTTAGCAAGAGCATGTGCAAGTAGAGGGCAAAGCAGGCTGAAGAAAACCTCACTAAGGAGTTGAAGAACTCACCAAGGCTGTGCATGAGAGAGAAACTGTAATCTGTCTCTTAGACAAAACAGTGCAAGTCATTCATAATTCAGCAACGTATTTGTGCTTACTCATATTGTATGTTTAAATCTATATAATATAAAACAGGTCAAAACAGGTTCAACTGACTTGTTTTATTGGTATAAATACAAAGCATGTTCAGAACAGACACTCAAACGTTCATCAGTTATGTAACCATCCAAAGCTCTTCTTCATTAAATACAAGTGAAAAACTGAAATACGTATAAATATTCTATCAAGCAGCAAGTTAAATAAGTTATCTTCAAACAGCTTCCTGCTGTTCATTATACCATAAAAATAAAACCACAAAACCTGCTGAAAACAGGACTCACAATCCATCAGTAAACACTTTGTTTTCAAGGTAAAAATAGCAACACTCCACTATACATGAAAATTCAGTACATGCGCAAAGAAGTAAAAACAGCGCAGACGATATCACTGAAAAGGTACAGGGTTTCACAACGATACTTTACAAGAAACCATAAACTGGGAACTCTCAAAATATATAGCTGAGCTAGAGACACTGTTGTAAGATTCCACTGAGAGAAGATTATTACAATCTAACACAAAGGCATCCTTTTACTTTGAAATCTTTTTACTTTATTCCAAAAACTACACACTGTAACTTAAAATAAAAAAAAAATGGATCTTTAACCTTCATACATGTGGAGTACAGTTTGACCCCATAGATATTTTGGTGCTCAGTTCACGGCTGGTGGGTTCATCTTCTGCTGACACAACTAAGCGCTGCAGCTGAAGACGAAGGTGGTTCGAGTCATAACTCTCTCGCTGGCATTTGGTGGAGCACATCCCATAGAATGGTATTTTGTTCTGTGTTTCATATGTGTCATGTATTTTTAGCATTTTTTCAAAAGTGAATTTCACTATGAAGCATTTGCTGTTTGCTGACTCTGCAACTTTTTATTTGGGTTAGTGTTATTTCTTCCTCTGTTGTCCCTGTTATCGTTAGCTACTGCAATGGTCCACTTTCTCAGCTGTTTTTCAGCTGTTTCAGTCTCAGGTGTCTCAAGTTGGACTCCACCAAGTGCTTTCCTCCAACGATACCTCAGCAAACAGAAAAAAAGAGAAAGAGGGGAAAGCAGGAGAAAGAAGCAGGAAGGAGAGGCAGGGAGGGAGAGCATGTGCAGGGTTTCTGGAGTGCCTCTAGTGAATGTGTGTCCCAGCACTATCTCAGATGAAGAAGGAGAGCAAGAGAGAGAGTGTATGTGAGAGAGAGAGAGGGAGGGAGAGAAGGAGGCTGGGAAGAATAAGGGGTCAGTCCAGGAGTTGTCCTCGAAAGGAGAGGAACTAACTCTGCGTGTGTGTGTGTGTGTGTGTGAGAAATGAGTGTGTGTGTTCTGTTTGCTTATAATGATTTTTAAGGTCATTTTTTCATCCTGTACACAGAGGACATAATAATAATAATCCACAGCCATGAGCCGGACCACCTTCTTTGAGGTAAGTTTGCTGTATTTAGGCCACAGAATGCAATAGTTAGCTGAGATTTTAAATCTTCACATTGTGATAGAGGATTTTATGTATTAGATTACTTTGTTTCAGAATGTCTCACTTGAGCAAGAGACTCTTTAATAAAGGAGAAGCAGAATTAGAGAAATTCTTGCATTAATAATGTCTTCCTCTCCATTGTTTTAATCATTTTGTTTATATGGAAACATCTTCAGAAACTTTTTTTTGCTTTTTGCCATCAGGCCTACTGTGCTGTCAACTAAACTCAAGTAAAACAAGGACAAGTATGTTAGTGAATAACTATCCAGCTAACAAACTACATCACTTTTTCTGAAGACAACACATGGAGGGATAATTTAAGTAATCGAAATCAAAACTTTTAAAGTCAGTGTCAGTCTGATGTTGGAGCAATCATTCTCCTCAGTGTCACAGTGTGTTAGAGAAAGACACAATTATGGCTTAGTGAACTCCAACAATACAAATGAGGTTTAAAGTTTTTAAAGTCCAGGTTTATGAGTCAGAGTAAAAACTGAGTGTGAGCCCTTTTCATGATTTTTCTCTTGTCCTCAGTCTCGTCTCACAGGGCCTTATGAGCACTAATGAAAGGGCAGACAAGTAATTCTCTGTAAGTGCAGCGGGCCTGGGAACGTCAGCTGATTTAAAACAGGCTCTGGGATGTATGCCATCCACTCAGTAGCTGTCACATAAAGGCTGCAACCCCCCATTAGCAAATATTTAGTTGGTTCATGAGAGAACCTGGTCTCATGGGGAACTTGCAACCTATTTGTAAAAAAAATTCAGTTCTCACAACCTAAAGATCAGTTAAGATTTATTTTACTTTAAATTGACTTTAATATAATAGTTTGACATTTTGGTAACTGCACTTATCTGCTCTCTTGCCGAGAGTTACATAAGAAGATAGACACCATTCTCATGTCTGTACACTAAATATGCAGCTACTGCCAGAAAGAAGTTAGCTTAGCTTAGCACAAAGACTGGGCACAGCGAGCCTGCTTCTGTCCAAAGCTAACAAACTCCTCATAGCACCATCTCTAAAGCTCAAGCACAGTTGTATATGGTACAATCTTTTTTTATGTACAGGGACAGATGAGTCTACTGGGACAGTTGAGGGTACTGGGACAGATGCTTGTGGAAAATTTAGGGCTGACTGTCAATTTGCAGCACGCAGAGAGACAGCTGAGTGCTTAGTTGATTACTTTGCCTTGACTGAAAAAGGAAATTTTGTCCAGTTTGGTACAATGGTAAACACTGGGAAGCCATATGCAGCTAATTGGCTTCAATTATATTATGCTCAGAGTTTGAAGTAATGATCCTGCAGTTCAATATCAGCCATTACACTCGTCATCTTACGCATTAAGATGTTGTGGCTGAGAGACTTCATCAGTTCACAGCCATTACTTGGATTATTATGCAGAAAAAAATGGATCACCTTCCATGTCAAACTCAGACATCAAAAAAATACAACACGCATACAAAGAATGAGAGTTCATTACAAGCACGTACTATATATGTTCTGTGTGACCTGTGCTGTCAGCAGTACCCTGTATACCCATGAGAGGAACGGGCGTCTGATAATCAGATTTACAAGGGCATGGCACAACAGAGTACATAGCACTTTACAACACAACCCTTGATGCTCTTCACCAGCATGTAAATGCATCATCATGCATGTGCCCTGAGAATGCAGCTGGGAAGGTTAGCAGATGGAAAGCAAAATAAACCCACCTCCCAGGATGCTCTCTACTGAAACACTACAAGGAGTGCCAAGATGAGATAGTCTTTTTAGTGTATAGTGGGGTGTTTTCGATGCAAATCTCACTGTTGTGTGGGGGTGGGCAGGTGGGAGGGTATAACTTCAGAAGGGTGTAATTTTTTTTTTTTTTTAAAAGATAAGAATGCAAACTCAGTTTCTTGTTTGGAGATGTTATTGATCTTGTGAAAGTGAAAAAACCCATGACTAAAATAACATCTGAACACAAAACTAAATGACATACCAAACTTGTATTTTTTATAATGCAAACAAGATACAATAGAGATATAATATGTGCAGAGCGCTCTCTCTCATTCTCATTCCCTCATTCTCAACTGTGCACTCAGCATATCTTTAGGTATCCATTAGCCGGTTATTACACTGTCCAGTAAGGCAGCCAATTTAGTCCGGACAGCTCTGCTGAGCAGCACAGTATGGAATGCTTTCAGGGCAAATTGTGCGCCGCCACCCACCATCCTCCTTGCATATGCTGTACATCACTACTGACATGCTCTAATTAAGATGAAAAAGATGTGTGCAAGAGAGCAGCAGGACAACATGATTCCTTTCTTTCTACCAGATTCTCCCAGCCTCTTTATTCAGACTGAGATTATTGTACTTGATCAGGAAGACAGCAGAGCAGAGCACTGGGGAGACTGTCAGCTGTGTTTAGCCATACAGGTCAATTTTCATTGTTTTATTCCTACAAGAAAACTAAATGCGAATCTGAATGTGTAGATATATTGTAGACCAGGTAACATGTACAGTTTCAAGTAAACAGGTAAATATGTGGAACATGAACTTAACTTTCCTGTTCTAAAGCAGAAAATTGGACTGGGGTCCAAAAGTCTTTTGAATATATGAATGCTTTGTCATGTCAATATTTAAAGGCTTTATTGAGGTTGATGAAGTGCTAGCTGGAATTTAAGAAAACTTGATCAAAACAGTCATGAAGGATGAATAGAGATATCCTGTGACAGAGATATGGATAAAGTTGACTTCTTATCAAATTTACATCTACATCTACTACGTTATATTCCAGGCATTACTGATATCCATGAAATTAAAAAAATTTATAAATCAGTTCATCTGCTTGCCTTTTCTCTGTCCATTAAGTGTAATAGTTCTGGGTTTTATACAGTTCTGGTTAAACACACTCTGTCCACCTCCCTACATTCGTATTTGAGTCTAATTCATTTGCCAAAAAAAGAGACAAATCACACAATAAACAAAGTTAAAGATGAATTTGACTGATAGCCGCGTTATTTATTTATTTTCGAATTTTTCGGTATAGCAATAAAATCATTATTGCGAATTCTTGTGTGTGTAACTCACTGCCTGAGTCTTATTCTTTGTGCTTTCTTCAGGTGGAGGTCCTGGATGCCAAGACAAGAGAGCAGCTTTGTTTTTTAGATAAGGTATGATGACATGTTCGCACGATTTGGAGGATTTAAGGCTGAGGCTTAAATAAATACTGCGAAGAAATTCGATTATACATAACATACCGTTTCACCGTTTGGTTTGTAGCCTTAATTCATCCTGGCCCACTGAGTATTTTTTTACATTATTTTCAAATTATATTTGAACAATGTTTGGCTGCACAGCATTAGCTTGTAATGACTGTGTTTTTATATGGTTTAAACACAAGAAGCACTATCATCAAGGTTACATACTTTATGTTTTTACTCCATTCAGGTGGAGCCCTGCTCAACAATAGGAGACATCAAGAGCCTTTTTCACAAATCATGTGAGTGTTTGTTGAGCCTGAGTGTTCATCTTGTTTGCAGTGTTTTTATTTTATATTATTTTTTAATTATTTGCTGGCCTTTATGTTTTATCTTGATCCCTGACAGAAAATAAAATGTCTGGTATAATACTCTGATCCACTTACAGACTGCAGGATTTGTAGCTCATTAGCCAAGATATCCATTGACTTTGTATCTTCTGTTGCACATTTACTGCAAACTAAAGCTTCAATTCACGTGATTCCAGTTATGAATAATCATGCTAACACTATTTAGTGAATCATCTTACAGTATGTCATGCCGCATCACTTCACCCAAGAGATGTTCCATTATAAACAATTTCTTGTTTACTCCTCTGAAGTCTGCATTGCTTCTGTGGGTGTCTGGTCAGAGATGTTACCAAATTTGTGCCAAGCCTGAGGCTGTCAGCATCCATCAGACCAGCAGAGCTCAACCTTATTCCATTGTGATCAATTATTATTGGGCCTGAAGCCAATATCTGTGTGCGCAGAGCCAGGTTCATTCAACTCTGTGTATGTGTGTGTGTGTGTGTGTGTGTGTGTGTGTGTGTGTGTGTGTGTGTGTGTGTATTATCTACAAAGATCCTCACTGGTATCCAGCAAGACAGGCCCTGAAGCTTGATCCCAGTAAGTAGCCATGTTGAAAAAATTAGATGATGATCAGGATGATCAAAATTGGGTGGCAACTATTCACTGTTTAATAAAAATTGGAAATCTTTACTCACAAATAGCAAACAGCATTCTTCTATTTCCATCTAGCCAGATAGTGTGGTAGAAGAGAAAAGGGGGCTGCTCAGCTGTGGACTGGAGCTGGAGCTGTTGAAGGACAATCTATGTTTAGTCTTTAAGCTTTGACCTGTCCCACCAAAAGAACACAGTCTCACAGTGTCTTTCTCACCTACTGGAAATGTGATGCTTTTGTCTCTTAGAGCCCCAGAATGAGGTTTAGGCTAAAGAGGAGTGATTCCAAGACCCTGTCTGGTGTGTTTATTATAATCACAAAAGGTTTTCTGCCACTATAAACATCATTTTTGGCAGGATCGCAACAGCAGGGCCAGCCCTGTAATCATGACTGACCCTGACTGGTTGACCGACTGACTGATTGATCACATTCCCACCACTGGTCAGCCGAAGTTTCCCCATTCAACATAGCTCTTTCAAAATGATTATGCACAAACAGTTTCTATGAGGGAGTGTTTACAGGCTACAGTATTGCCAATGTAGCACATTTGTCACTAGATTAAGAGAGGTTTATTTTTTCAAACAAAACTAGGTATAAACCTGGTATACGCCTGGACCTTAGGGCTACACCTCTTATTAGAGGCAGTCACCCAGCCACCCTGGTTTTTCCAGCTGCATGGAAGCTGCAGGGAAGCTGAGTAGCATTTCCAGTTCATGGAGCCTTGCCCATGAACTGGCATTCTGGCAAATAAATTACTTTCAAGGAGGCAGAGGAATAACTAAACATGAGACACACCGAGCAGAGAGAGCAGGAGAGAGAGCGGGAGGGAGAGAGGAAAGTCAGTGTTAACTGCTAAAGAAACTAGCAAATCTGAATAACATCTAAACAACATAAAAGCTAGTAACTGGAGACGATGTCAGTTCACAGCAGTTCCACAACAGTTTTCAAATGCTTCCTCAATTTTGCACATTGACCATAGGCAGTCCAGTCATATAATAGGTTTTAGCCCAGTCTTGTTAACAGAGAAATAAAGGGTTGCTGTGATGTAGCCGTTATCATCATTAGGTGGGTAACCTGAGGTAAAAGCAGGCATAAAGCTGTTTGAAGTTGTCTGGAATGAAAATGGGTTACGGATGAGCCATAGCTTTGATTGTGTATAAAGGGTCCACTCCACAGAAGGGTGTGCAGTAATGGAACGTCACATATTTAGAAATGTACAGTCTATGTCCCCCCAAGCTGCTGTTATATCATTTGACATTGATGCAAATTGGAGTATGACGTAATTTACATACACACATATTGAGAGGAGAAATGCATCTCCCGCAAAGCCACTGGAAAATTATGGAGGAACATTTAAAATGTTCTCTGATCTTAGGCGTAAGGTTTCTAATATTAATGATAGACATATTGCAAAACCTAGATGTTAGCAATGGGTAAATTTAATTAAATCATTTCCATTACATTTGGTAACACAGAACGTCGCTAACATTCGTAATGACCTCGACTCTGGAGGAGAATGGACGACATAAATAGCACCTCACATTTCTACAGAGTCGCCATCACTGTGGAAACCATCATCTTTGTTTTCCCCATGATAGAGAGAATATTTCATGAGCATCATTTATCCATTTGTTTTCACTTAAATTAAAACAGGAAAAGCAAATTCAACACATAAAGTACACGAGAAAAAACCTATGAGGTCTGATGGTGCAGGGCTTTCGTCTGGAACGGACTATGAGGTCTATCTTGTCGCAGAAAAGCACAGAATAGAGATTTGGTTTAAAGCTATCTGGGCCAGTTTCCCCTGAGGATATTCTAAAAATTTCATCCAATTAGCACAGTATCTTATCTGTGGCTCCAGGTACAGAGAACGTGTACTGAAAAACTGATTGGGCATTCATTAAAAAACATTCTGAAACATCAGTCTTAATACAATGGTTTGCTGAATACTTCCAAATAATCCAAAGCAGCATGATTGTCATAGTAGGCTACTGTCAGCATTGTATTTCTCAACTCTAGGAAGTTTGATATTCTAAAGACAATGTAGATAGTATAATTATTTTATACTACCATGTCAGATGAAGCTGAATATCAAACATTTACCCAGGTTTTTTTCTCCTTTTTCAGAGGGAAAATTACTCAGAGATGATGAAATCTTACAGAATTTACCAGTTGGGACCACTGCCACCATGTACTTCAGAGATCTTGGTCCACAGTTAGGTTGGACTATGGTAAGAAGAGCAGAAAAGTACCAATATACTGTTATGTGTACAGCACTGCATTTACATATAATTAATCTTAGCTGACATAATTTTGGGAATATAAAGGATATAAAACAAAGGATCTCAACTAGTTTCAGGAAATCTCGGATTTCGCTTATTCTGCTTTTTGATGTTTAGTTTGCATCAAATAGTAAAGTGATGGTATAAGGTGTTTGCTTTTTCTGTTCTTCTGTTTCCAGGTGTTTCTGGCCGAGTATATCGGGCCCCTTCTCACCTACCTCCTCTTCTATTTTCGAGTACCGTACATTTACTCACACAGACATGCCTTTACCTCCAGTCCCCATCCTGTTGTCACGTAAGTGGAAAAAAAGAGAGTCAACTACAGCACAGTTCATGACACCCTATGGCGATTACAAGCCTATGATAAGCTTTAAGTTAGTTAGCTAGATAGAAACTACCAAACAAGCTCACTGAAAGCCCCGTGGCTGACCTTGACATGCTGGATAACTCTCTTTACTGGCAGGAGACTGATTTCTTGGTCCAGAAAAATATACATTTTTGAGTATTCATTGAAGTCTCAAATTTGTTATTTATAGAGGCTTAATATGGAGCAAAAGTCTCAGTAAAATTAAATGAGGAAAAGTAACTGTGTTATCTCGTCAATGTAGCATCTACAAAATCTATATTATTGGCAGTTATGACAAGATGGTGTTCAAAGTCTCTTTTACTCATGTTAATTTACTTGTATCATCCACATTCTGTTGCTGGGTTGGTGTCATGACTGCAACACAATTTATTAATGCAGCTATGAAGATATTTTCAGCTAAGTGATATATTTAATTATTTTTCTTTATATTAAACATTATCCAAACTCAATCATACCTCATTTATTTATGCTATTGTTCCTGATACTCTAGTGTTGCATCTAGTTGCGTATGTGTTTCATTTTGGTTTGTTGTTATTTACTGTATCTTGCACCTTCTTCGCTGAATCCCAAAAGTTTTGTTGCAGCAGTGACACAGTTTGGCCAAAAGGAATCATTAAAATGTCATCTTTTTTTTATCTCAAATCTGAAATCTGAAATCTGCCATGATAAAGATGCGAACTACAACGAGAAGACTGTTACACACTCAGTTATTCACGTAAATGTATTTGTATTTGTGACCTCTTCCCTCCCCTCTGTCTCTCAGACTAGCCTGTGCCTGTCACACCTTCCACTATATGAAGAGGTTGATAGAGACTATCTTTGTCCATCGTTTCTCTCATGGGACAATGCCTCTCAGGATAATAGTCAGGGTGAGGACATGACTACCCTTAAAAGGAAGAGCTTCACCTGTGCGCTAACCTGTGTGTGTGTGTGTGTGTGTGTGTGTGTGTGTGTGTGTGCATGTGTATATGTATGTATGTGTATATATATATAATATTACATATATAATGTATATATAATTTCCATATATTCATATATCTGTATTGTTTGTTTCTTCTCTTAGAATTGTGCCTATTACTGGGGTTTCTCTGCTTGGTTGGCCTATTATATTAACCACCCTCTTTATACACCTCCATGTAAGTTCACACACACACACACACACACACACACACACACACACACATACACATATACACACATATACACACAAAATGTGGCTTATCTATTTTCTGCAGCTTATCAATGCCAGACAATCTCTCTTCACAGCTTACGGAGACCTACAAGTCAGTTATGCACTAATCATATTTGTGGTGCGTACACTCTTATCATAAATTCATGTGTTCATGCTTCATGTGACACATAGTGATAGTAAGAGGTGAATTGCATATTTCTGCTCCAGGTGTGTGAACTGGGAAACTTCTCCATTCACTTGACTCTGAATAATCTCAGAGGAGATGGTGAGTTGTTGAGCTTGTGATCATGTTGATCATCTGCTTAGTATTCTGTGTTAACACTAATGATCCACCATATGGTGATAACATGGTTGTCTATAGTTCCATCAGTATGAGAAATGCTACATACAACTGCATTTAAATGTTATCTAAAGTCAGTCCTTTCTCCACAAACCAATTTCTCAGGACCCAGGGGGAGAAGGTACCCTGTTCCAACTAAGAACCCCTTCACATGGCTGTTTTTCTTTGTATCCTGTCCAAATTATACGTATGAGGTAATACAAATCATATAAAGTAAATTATCATGGTAGTGAATATCACCCACACTTGTGTATTCACCTCTTTGTCTACCTGAATATTTGACATATAATGCAGGTTGGAGCTTGGCTGAGCTTTTCCGTCATGACGCAGTGTCTTCCAGGTATTTACGGTGCATTACCCTTTGTTGACATAAATTGACATCACTTACTGCACCAGTGTAGCATGTATATACAGACGTATACAGACGATGTTGTGCTCTCTTCTGTTATTGTATGTATTTTTTTCTTCCAGTGGCATTTTACACATTATTGGGGTTCATTCAGATGACGATCTGGGCCAGAGGGAAGCACAAAGCCTACAGCAGGGAGTTCAAGGACTATCCCAGCCTCCGGATGGCCATTGTCCCGCTTATTCTGTGATCGTGGCTTAAACTGGGCCATATATTCACTCCTTACAAGTGTGTCATGAAAATAAGAAGCTGCTACTGCTGAGTCGAGCACTATGCAATTTTTTTTTTTTTTTACTAATGAATGAACTAAAAGGAGTGGGAATAGGAGCAATAATATTATGGCATTATACCGTAAATCTTTAATAAGCTGTTCAGTTTCAAAAATTGGTTTTAGTTTTGATTTGGCATTGTGATATGAAGTTAAAAATTAGATTAGATAAATCTTCATTGCTGTGACATTTTCTATGCTGTGTTGACAATGACTACACATATTTATTTATTTATTTTGGTGTCCGAATGCTTACACTATATCAAAGGTTTCAGGATAAGTGAAAGAAATAAAACGTATTCTCATAATGAAGTGCCTCTGGCAGCAAACTATCAAATTAAAAAATGTCATAGCATCCAACATTACTTTGAAGCTCTCAGGAGGAATGCTGATGAAGCAGACAATTAATTATACTAATATTATGCTTCTCCAGTGTATATCTCAGATTGTTTTCTTCAGAGAAAAGGTAATTGTGCTGTAGAGAAGTATCTTGTGGCATTAATGTGTAGAGGGCTTATCAGGTAGTCAGTGATAACTGCTGAGGTTCTCTAGCCCTCACTGTCTAATCTCAGGTTTTATTAAAATGTTAAAAACTGTTTTCTATAGAAGTGAATGTAAGGCATCTGAGGTCAAACAGCGTGTCTGAAAAAAGGTCCATATCCTAAGGAAAAATTCAACTTTATTTGACATGATGCTCCTTTTAAAAAACATCACTTCTAATGACACCAGGAACTGGTTTCCATCTGACAGTTTAGCAAAGTCGCACATGTATATGTTAGTTAGTGAGTTAGTTGGTTTATTGTCCACAAGGGGAAATTCATGAAGCGCAAAAATTAAACAAGACATTAGTGGCATAAAAATATCGAATGACATCGAAATGATTTTCATAGCAGCAAGGAAATTTTGTAAAAATTATGAGCTATATTGCACTACTAGCAGATTTTATTTTAGCAGATTGCCAAAATTCTTGGTCAAAATTGTTATGCTTCAACTAAAGCTGCATTAATAAAGTGCTAAGGCTATGCTTCTCTGAGTGCTTATTTCACATGTCTAAAGAAGGCAAAAAAGATAATCTTGCTTGGCATCAGAAGCAAAAAACACAGGATCTATGCTTTCTTTACAATGCACATCAAGCTCCAATTACAACCACATATTGACCTTTTTTTGACGTTTCATCTCTCAAAGTCCTGGTCCTTGTCATACATCTAAAGCTCAGTTTCATTGAGTTTGCAAGGCCTACAAGGTGAGCAGGAAGTGGAACATGTAGCAGGCACACAAATGCTCCACACTTTCAAATTCAAAGCCCACTAACCCTGTTTACTGGAGAGCAAAGGAGAGCATGTGCAGTGTTGTCACATGTCAAACCATCAGTCAAGCATGACATGTCCTTCACAGACTGTGTTTCAAGGCCTAATACAACACAGCAGATTAGCGTGGGCTGCTCCATTCCAAACGAGTGTCCAATTGTGGATGAGAAACACAGCCTACTTTCACCCAAAGATGGAGGACAAATCAAATTCATCCTTCATGACTTTCAGTATCCCAACCAGATTCATGCATCAGTTGCTCGTGTCTATGAGGCCAGGGCTGGGACTTTGAGATGACGCTACAGTGAAATGAAAACCAACGACTCTCTTCCAGTTGAGCTCAATGAGGTAAGTTCACTTCCCCAAACACTTGATGGGTGTGTTGTCAATGTATCGTTGTGCCCCAGCTGCTTTTGGATGCAACACAATAGTGTCATCTTCTCTTGACTGTTGCTTGGCGAAATTCACAAACACCTGCAGTGATGTCAAAAAATCAAAATGAATGATGTAGGAAAAAAAGGGTTGTTTGAAGCAGCAGATTGACATATAGTGAGGAGAAAAACAAGGATATAGTGTTTAAAAAAGAAAATAGAGATATGGCAAAGTAAAAATTGTGCACCCCTGTTAAATTCCAATTTCACAGTAGATTATGTTGTGTTTTCTTAAACTCATTTACCTGGTCAAGAGTGGTCTGTGACACTGAGTAGTCCTCTATGTTTAGCTTGTCTTTGTTAGCCAGGACCATTTGAAAGATCCTAGCCAGTGAGGAGGAGGAGATCTTATACTGCAGAGTGTTGTAGTGTTTCTCTCTCTGGATGCAGCCAGGGAAGGTGCTCTCCATGAACGCTTCAGCAGGGTTCAGGTCCGGGGCGCAACCGGGTTTAGCCGCCCTGATCTTCATGGTCACCACGTAGCCATCACCAAATCTACGCAAAATCAAAATATTAGTAATTTCAGAGAATGCTAATTTGATTTTGTATCCACTTGAAAATTAGAATATTTCATGTATTGATCAGCAGCATAGGATGAAGTAGAAAGACCAACTTGTATTTGAGATGCTGAATGGTTCCCAAACACTTGAAGGATCCATTAACCATAATGGCTAAACGAGTGCACAGTGCCTCACATTCCTCCATGCTGTGAAGATGAATATATATATATATACGAATTATGTTCTGTACCTGAAGCAGTGGTGGAAGAAGTATTCAGCTTATTTACTTAATTTAAAGTAGCAATAAATCAATGCAAAATCATTCTGTAATAAATGAAAGTACAGACGTTTAACCAGCTAAATGTACTGAAAGAATCAAAAGTATAAGTACGCCTTCCATGTTGAAATGGCCCCTGTGATTATAATATATAACAATTTATGACATGGATAGGTTGTTAATGTCAATGTGTGAGTATTTTAGTGTCGTAGCTGCTCGAGGCGGAGCTAGCTTGAACTACTTAACACAGCATACATTTAGGTAGTTAAGCTCAGTGGTCCAGGCTGAGGGGTTGTTAGATGATTAATGAGAGAGGAAAAAAGAAAACCAATAACCTACTCTTTTGTTAATGGTTTAACATTGGGATAATTATAATTTTACCTCTGAGCCTAAAACAATCTGAAATCATGTAAAGAGTTCGGATGAGATATTATTTTTAAGTGTGTAAATATACTTAGTTACTTTCCACCACTGGCTCACAAATACACACACGTGCATACACACACACACACACACACACACACACACACACACACAACCATACAGCCTACCTGTGTGAGGTGAGAACCACAGCTCGTCTGTCCTGAATAATGCTCATAATGGAGTTCCAGAGGAAGCGTCTGGAGAGAGGGTCCATACCTGTGGTGGGCTCATCCTGATGTACAGTAAGAGTGACAACAAACACATTAAAACACACACACAGAAACAGCATCTGCCATGCTCATGTAACTGTGATCCCTATCCTAAGCCTCTGATCCAAACCCAGAAATGTCACTAGTGTTGGCCTCACCAGCAGCACCAGAGCAGGGCAGCCAATCATGGCAATGGCCGTGGAGAGTTTCCTCTTGTTTCCTCCACTGTAGGTCCCAGCGCTCTGACCTGCATATTCTGAGAGACCCAGCTTCTGGATGGCCCACTCTGCAACCTGAGCATGAGGAGGGTGAGGGACTTGCAATACAACTTTGATTTGGCAGGTGTGTAGATCATACTATGTACACTTTGGAGTTTCCAGTTACACTGGGTTCCCGACTGTTCACTTCATTTTCTAGCTGATTGCTGGTATTTACTTCTCTCTCCAAACAAGTTTGTATTTGGTAAAGGAAGAAGCTGGCCAACCATTTGTACCTAGTAATGTCTTAAGCTGTTCAGATTTGGTGAAATGATATTGCCACTTTAATGCCCCACTGCGTTGCTTTCTTCATCATACTGGCATTTTTTTTATCAGTGCTTATAGTGACAGGATGTTCTGCTGTATTCAGCTTGAAGAAAAAATATCATCTTTTTTGGTATAACATCCAGAGGAGGTGTCCAGTGGACATGGGGGTTATTAAGTTGAGGGGATCAAGTCTTGGGGATTGTGTTCATTTAAGAGCCAAACATCATGTATACATTTCATCATATTTCTCATTTTACACTTTTCACACTTAAGCTCCAGCTCACCCTGCTGATCTCAGACTCTGGGACTCCACGGAGGCGAGCGTAAAGGTGTAGATGTTCTCTACCTGTCAGCAACTCATCTATGGCGTCAAACTGCGGGCAATATCCCATGTTCTGGTGAACGTCCAGGATGTTGGTTAAAATGCTGCCACGACAACAATAATGGAAACAAGTAAGCAATAAATAGTTCACCAATATACACCACCTCTTACATGATACAGTACAAATTCAATACAGATTCGTTATCGATTCTTTTGTCATAGAACAAATTTTGTCATCAACCGGCTATTTATTGGAAGCTAATGACCTGGAGTGACTGGGTGCCTATGGAGATTCTTAGTGCCTAAAATAACAAATACAACTCAATGAGTATTAAGAATTTTTATTCATTTAGAGACTGCTGGTTATCAGCCTCAGTGTTGATATTGAAGCCCATATTGATTGCTTCTTATTTATAATAACATTGTATGACTAACCTGTGACCAGAAACTGAGGCTTCTCCTGAGGTGACGTCAATGTCGCCTGTCAACATCTTGAATGTGGTGGTCTTTCCTGCTCCGTTTACCCCCAGGAGACCAAAGCACTGCAATGGATCAGAAAAAAAAATCATGATAAATGGACTATAATGTGCCCAAAAGACTTTCCTCTGTGCTGCAAATCGTATCAGTTTAAGCGTACCAACCTCTCCAGGTGATACTCCAACACAGATTCGGTCCACTGCAGGGGTGACTGTTCCTATGTACGTCTTATGAAGAAAGATGAGAGCAAAAAATTAAGGATGAAAGTGGAAGTACTTTTTTTTTTTGTTTATTGTCAATGATTGAACATATTTTGAAAAGAAACCTGTCTCACTTTGGACAGGTCTCTAATGCGTAAAATATCATTTGTTTTTCCACTCCGGTAGATGTGCTCTCTTTCTTTAGCCACATCTGCATCTTCATCTAAAATAGAAGGCTTTGGGCAATCTGATATCCTGCCGAGAGAAAACCAGTCAGCCAATGATCCTTCCATCAGTCTGTGCACCAATAACATCATATTTTTAAGCTGCGTTATCAGGAACAAATCCTTTAAGTTTCTCTGCATCTCATTACACACTAATTTAATTCAAACCCACCACTGATTCAAGAAGAAGCGATACTGGAAGAGAATGTTAAGGAGGAAATAGATGAATCCTTCAACAGCCATGCAGAACAGGTTCTTCCCAATAAAATCCCAGTTATAGGGGTCTGGACTGTAATCCTCACCTGAACAAACAACATAACACACATGTTAATGACATTAAACCTTTCAAGTGGATGTTTTTCCTCAACGTGGGAGTTTTCATGTAAAGCAAATGATTTGATATATGAAATATATGTACATGTAAAAATCATATATTTAAAGATTGTATATGAATATATTTCATATATTGACATATATGTCTAGCTCATACAGATATGTATGTTTGCTTCTATTGCTTTTACATAAATATATTCCATTCCACTATTCTACTATGTGTATTTCATATATATCCAGAAGATGTATATATGTGATAATAATATATCCCCTTATAGGTGACATATATGGCAACAGCACTCTTGATATAGGGACAGTTATGTCATATATTACGTTTCTGCATGGGATTAATATTTAGAAATGATACAATATCAGAAGGAAAGCAACTGAAGTTTAGTTTTTTTCCTGATTATACATTATCCTCAATACATATATTTCATATTTTGCCATTTCAAACTCTCAGACATATTCTTGAACATCACAGGAGAATTTGTCACAGAGTATCTGTTGTACAAGTGACTTGTAGAGTGTCTAACAACTCTGCAGCTGACCTGAGTGTTGATGGCACATGTAAGGCATCAGATTTCTGATGCAGGCAATGACCCAACATTCAGTCAGAGTGATGACATAGTGGCTGACAGTTGAAGGCTTTTGTTGCTACAAGTGTTTGCCTGCTGGGATGTGAGGGATAAACAAGTCTGTGTGTTTTGTCATTACCAAAGCGAGCGTAGATGTCAGTCACAGCCTGGTTCATGGCCATGTCTATGAGACCTCGTCCCAGGCAGTAATGGGGGAAGATGAGCATTACGGTCTTTAAAAGCTGATTGAACTTGTACAGAGCCTAGAAAACAGTGCAACACATATGCATGGGGATGAGATGGGAGATGGATAGATGGATGATAGCCATTTAAAGAAAGGAGAACCCTGTTCTTACTGTGGTTCCCTCAAAAAGGTCCAGGATGAAGGTGATGGCGCTGCTGTTGATGCCAATGAAGAGGTTAATACATGACAGAGAGACGTAGGCTGTGCTGGGAATGCTGAATATGTAGGACATGGGGTACATCATGGGTGTCACAGACCAGCTGAGAGAGAAAGAGCAGAGCGTGCGTAAGTTAAGCACAGAGATTGTCACAAACTCTACATTTTATAGACTGCAGAAATGCAAAGTGTTAGCATGAATAAATTACCCCCGCCTTTAACAGCAGACAGTAAAACTACCATAAACAAATAATAAGAGACTGACAGCCTCAAATCATCTCTACCCTGTGTTTTACTAACATACTGTGTATGAAACTATTTACTAGATACAGAATATAAGATATAAGCTATGTCTTAGTCTAAGTTTGAAAAAGCAAATTTATGAGGGGTTGTAAAACAGCTGCAATAGTGGAACTGATAAAGCTAAAAAAAGAACTAATGAAAATGTTTATGCCAAATAAGAATATGAAGCAAGGCAAGACATAACATCAGAGTAAAACCACAGGATGCAAATATTGTAATATATACTATACATATGCACATAAATTGATGAGTTTGATGTGCAGTGTAAAACAGAACATAAACCAATGACTGTCACAGTGTGAGCTGTGGAGTAAACTTGACCCACAGGAGTGTAACAAGGATCTGGTGATGACAGTGGCTGACATACAGACTGGATGGTGAAAAACATCTGCTAAGGGAGGGCATCTGAAAATCTACCCATTTGTCCTGTGTTAGACGAAGAATCGAAACCAAATGTTGGGGTTAAATTATGTCTAAGCTCGCTACAGGACACAAATGTATTATTTTCAAAAGTAAAACCCACTTTCAATCAGTCTAAATGTAGCAGTGTTCTGCTGCTTTTGCTTATTTTGTTTCCCCTAATCTTACCCATTTTCTTACCCATAAAGCATAAGTAGGGCAATAAGTGGTTGAAGGTTGGTTGGTGAGGTGTAGCATTTCTTATCGAAAAAGATGAAAATTTCCACCACCATCGCTGCACTGATGGAGTAATTCACCTTGAGAAAGAACACAGTCACACATAATACCAGCGATTACAAAAGCTATGTCATGAGTAAAGAAAAGACAATCCACAGTAGTTACACTCTTTGGTCTTCTGAATGCAATTATCCTTATTTTTACATCCCCTTGGTTACAGCAACATAACCCAGGCATTGATGCACATTTCAGATGGAAACAGGGTCACTGTACCATGTCCCAGAGGAAGTTGGCCATCCAGTAGACCAGTGGACTGACACCACTGACAAACTGCAGGTGCTTGGCCTGGGTGACCCTCTCCTGGATGAGATAGAGGACGAAGCTTGCCGGGACGAAGGACATGGCGAAGATGACGCAGATGGCCACCACTGCATCCACTGAGGTGGTCAGACTGGGGAAGGGACACAGAAATGACTGAGCTTCCAGGAGCTAGTGTCTCTGAAAAATATCATACTATTCAGCAGCGACCTCTATGAACAATGTTTATGTTACAAATCTTTTGTTTGAGAATCTTAGATAAAACTGACTGGATCACACGTGTCACACCTGGGTTCTACTCCTCTTTACTTTTCCCCTCCAACACCAGAACAAGATTCAGACCTTAAAATGTAATTGGATGGGGACTATGTGGCTGCTGGTCACTCACACAGTGATCTCAGAGAGTTGTTCTTTGGTGAGGTTCAGGGGATGGTTAATGGCAGTGATTCCATATTCATCCAGGTTTGCTTCTTTGGCCAGGTTTGCACGGAGGATGGCGTTGTTGGCCACGTTCATGAAAGATACCATAGCATGCCAGCCCTTATTGTTGTACCACACCTGTGGAAAGACAGTGCAGGATATACTGACCACAGCTTATGTGTAGTATTGGTAACATAGTGATGTAATGCATAAACGGCAGTATTTACTTGGTTTGTACAAAGTTATGTACAGCCTATTATACTGTGTTATACAATGAGGAAAGTGATGCAGCTTTCATCTGGCTGCTGTGGACTTACCTTGACATTGTTAGGAGTCTCCATGTACCTGAGGAACGTCCCTATGTCCTTCAGCGTTTGTTCAGAGTATTTGCCCTATTACCAAAAAAGAGCCCATTACAAAAGAAATCACAGAAGAGCAAGGAGATGAACAAACTAAGATACAAGTGCACACAAATACAAGCAAACACATCATTTAAATGTTTAAAGTCATACCCCAGTGACATTGAGCAGTCGTCCCAGCTGCGCTGCTACATCTTGGATGGTCTTTGGCTGCAGCCCTAAAACAGGAAGTTGCCCTCCTACTGATATACCTCCATACCTGGACACCACAGAGAAAAGTCTGTTGGTATTTGTAAAAATAACGCCAGTAAATGCAGATTGTACTACATCCTTACAACCACTGGAGGGAAAACAGCTCTTTTCCACTTTTCCAGTGTTTATATATGTAGTTTTAAGAACCAAAAACCATCTCAATATAGTTTTACATCTCCTCTCTCAGGGTTCTCTCTAGAGCAAGACTGTTTTCAAAATGACACAGGGGAAGGCCAATCAAAGATGACAGACTGTAGCCTACAGCCGTAGCTAGGTAAAAGTCACCAGCAAATGGTGATGGTCAATATTGGCTTGACATCCAATGATTGTGGAGTGTTTCCTCAACATTTTTCTGACTTGTAGCTGTTAGCTCAGCAACAGAATGACTGCTTTCATGTTGTGGTTAAAATAAAGGGGTTTTAATAAAGTTAAAACTACAACAAAAAAGCTTGGATGTTGGCCCTGGGTGGGCTGGGCTTGGGGCATTGCCTAGGGTGGTGACTGTTTTGCTGTGACATCAAAAAGTTACAGTTACTGACGGCTCGTTTTAAGGCTGAATACGGGCTGTGAGCATTTCTCAGTGGATTGAGCGCTTTGATACTTCCATAGCACCTAGACCTGTTTTATAATCAAAAACATGGAGATGGATGCAAATTTGAATTTACCTTTGTTCATTCACCCAATATTTGCTCTTCAAGCTGGAAAGAGATCATACACACAGATACATAATTATTCTTTCTCATATCAGAATATATTTCAATTAAAGACATTTTATCACCACACATTTGATGTAAGAGAAATACAGATTTTGCACAACTACAGTAAATTTCAACATTGCAATGAAAATGCCTACAGAGTCTTTATGTGTAGATCAATGTAAAATAAAGAATCTATAGCAAATTGATGCCATAATGTACAGGAATGAAATATATTTGTTTGCATGCACTTTTTGCTTTTTGAACAATAAGTTAAGTTCTCCATTTTTAGTTGGTACAAAGGATCAAATACCTGGTTCTGATGAGGGTGGGGTAGGTTTTCACCAGGTAGTCGGAGATGTTCCTGCCTGTTAGGTCCATGAGAACATCTCCTGTTGACTGAATCCTCTGATGCACAAAATAACACACAGTGCACTTGTTATTTAAGATACTCATCTGCAGTGGTTGACCTACGAATATATGTGGATTTTAGTTGAATACATGGAAGTGATATACAACACACTGTGGTCATTTTCAGTGTCAGTGACCAAACCACCTACCTGTGGAGGTGGCAGGCCTCCAGCTCCCTCAGGGCACACAGGCAGCATAGTGAGTTTTGTGGGTGTGCTGCACTGACAGACTGGAGACGGTCTGAGAGAGTTCCACTCTGGACCAGCCAGCATATCTATCAGAGCGGGGTTAACCAGGGGCATCTCCCACTCCGTGGTGATGTTGTTACATGGGAAATCTCTGCCAGTGGGAGAAAGTGACCTATGTGGTCAACAAAACAGCACAGAAAACAGAAATACAAAAAAACAGATCTTAAAGTGTTACTCACTCCAGTGGTTCATCCACCATGCAGCGGGTCCCAAAGCCAGGCTTGTCCAGCAACACCTCACCAAAGTATCTCATCTGAGCATCCATAGGACGTTCATTACTGCAGTGGACAAAATATTCAAAAACAAGATCAGCAAATCACATTATTCTGTCCCATTTATAAATGTAATCTTTTTTAGGCAAATTCAATTGAAATATTGTACTGATCTCATTCAATTAAGTAAGAGCTCATTAAGATTAAGTAAGACTCCTGACTGCTAAATGTCATGAAGAATCCTTTATAATCACCTGAAGAAGGTGTACTGTCGTCCATACATCCAGGGACTGAGGGTCAAACTCGGATACTCTCCAAAGGGTGGAACTATCAGAGTGAATGTCAGTGCCAGGAAAACAAAACTGGCCGGCAGCACAATCTACACGAAACAGAGATGTGACGGTGATTATTTTCCACCAAGCAAGAAACAGTCCAATGGTGGCCTATGTGGGACAAAATGTCCAGGCTGTTTGCTGTTTCGGTTGCTAGATAAAAGCCTTGCTATTGTTTGAAAAAATCTATAAGTCAGACTGCCAAAGTCAACCTTGATCTCAAATGTATATTTTAGACTGTATCAAATAAATTCAAAACATATCAAAACTTCAACAACACAACTCATAACATAAAATGCTATAAGGATTACAGTGGTTTAGTGTGTAGTGGATGCAAGGATTATGGTATAGTGAATTATAGTAAGGTTACCTGGGCGAAGAAGTCTTTGTAGGAGCGGGTGGCGTGATGCAGCCTCTTGATCAGCAGAGCGAAGAACTGTTTGACTGTCAGACACAGGCCTCTCACCTGGTAGGATCCCCTGCCTGCACCACCTTCTAGGACATCACATGGACCCTGGCCATTGGCGTGAAAAGCTCCGTCTGTCTCTGGAATACAGAGTTCAAGTTCAGTGCCACAGCCTGACTTGCACAGACGGCGGGTGTCAGCTAGAGCAAAGAGGCCAGACAGCAAGCCAAGCATGCTTAGTCTTCTGTGGACAGAGACCAGAAAGTTATACACCTGTGCCTACCTGTAGGCATGTACCTATGCATTGGCAGCATTGCTCTACTTGCCTATAGGCATATAGTTCAGCATCTTTTGCATATTGTCGGTGCATCAATGACAGCTCCAGATCTAAATGTATGTTTATAATAAATCATACAGTTGGTCACATGTCACTAGTAAAATTCCCCAAGCTGAAGCTCTCTAAATTACACTGTTGTTGGGAAAAAACACTATTGCCAAAATGTGTTGTCAGTAATGGATAAAATAATGTTTAGAATGTTTTTATTGGACAAAGGAAGCTTGACTATGTTTCAGCACATAAAAGACTGGAAACCCTCTTAGATTACTGTTATTATTAATAGTTGTTTTTTCCACAACAGCAGCATTTGTCCTGAGCTTTAAGCTGAAAGTCACTGTCACCTTTTAGTGGCTCCATATCAACAACAGCCACTCTGTTGAGTCCACAGAGGCTAGCTCGAGAAATCTGCTTCAGTGATTTCTTGTCTGGGAGGGTTAGAGAGTGGAATACAAAGGATACAACTCACATGATGAGAAGTAGATGGAGAAAACAGGGATAGCTACATACATACAACCACATACGTAAATACAACTACACAACAAATCAATAGGAAGAGAAAAAAAGTGCTACCTTGTATACACTTTCTGTTGGTTGCATTCCCATCAGCAGTGACCTTTAGGAAGATCTACACAAAATAGTCAAGATTAACAGATGCTTTTTATAAACAAAGCCTAATGACTGTGAAGGTGAAGCTGAGGCAGTGACTATATGACAGATTGCCCCAATGATTTCTTTTCAAATTGCTGTTTAGCATTTGTACTTTAATGACTAAGAATCTGTCTTGTACAGAGGGCATTCACTGTCAATTTGATATATTGTCTCATTTCTTCAAGTGCTGGCACCACAGTGCAAATTTGTAAATGTATATTCCTTTTACTATGATTACTACAACTGCTAACATTTCTTTTGCTATTAATTCCATGTACCTCTTCCAGCGATGTGTCGGACACACCGAAGCTGCTGAGGCCGATGTCCACCAGGGTTTCCTCCAGCTCTCTGAAGAGGCTGGCATAGGCCCTGGGCTGGAAGTTACGGTTGGGAAGCAGATAGGTCAACTCCTGGCCAATGGCCTCGATCAGACGAGCCTGCGGCACGTGATGATGGACCAGGGCACTGATGCTTTCCATGTTACCTGGAGATGATTTTCACACATTTCTACTTAACATGCCACCTGGTTCATTATCATCACTGTTGGTGCTGCAACAGTTCACTTATTTAAAGGCTTTAGAGTCTTATCTCCCTGACTGACTGTAGAACCTGTAGAATACAGAAAAGAAAATTCATCCCACAGACTAAAAGCTCTGCTTCAAACTAAAAAGTCAAAGGTAAAAAGTAAAGAGTCAAAAGTACAATATTTGTCTTTAAGTGTAGCGGAGTAAAAGTCAGAGGTTTCCAAAAAAATAATACTCAAGTAAAGAATTCAGATTCTAGAAAAATATATGTACAGTACTCAAGTAAATGTACTTTGTTATCGCCCACTCCTGGCCCAGAACCATCCCTTAGTTATACTGCTATAGGCCTAGACTGCTGGGGGAACTCCCATGATGCACTGAGCACTTATTTTCTCTCTCGCTCTCACTCTCCCCTTGCATTTATATCATGCTACTGAATGTCATTAACTTGGTATTTGCTAATTGTGGGAAGGTTTATCGCCATAATATTGTAAGCTCTTGGCCTTACCCTGAAAAGTGAGATCATCTATGTTGTGGTTTGGTGCTATACAAATAAAATTGAATTGAATTGAATCTTTACTACATATAGTATGAGAGGTAAAGAATAGTCAGTGATAAGATATTAAATTTAACTGTAGCATATAGACAGGGGGAGTTTCCCCTGTGTTTGACTGTTTATACAGAGGGCACACAGAAGTTGACAAAGTATAGTGATTACAGGGTGTTTCTAGGTTTGTTGACAGCAGGTATTTACATAGACTGACTACAATCCAATGCAAAGGCACTATTCATCAGCATGACAAAGAGATATTGTCACATTGTATTCATGATTTTGAAGATGAATAGAATCAAAACGGGTCTGATGAGATTGAACAATGAACTTGGCATAACACACCACACTCTCTGAGACTAATGTAACAAATTGTGGCCTTACCGTCCATCTGCCTGTCCGCAGCCTGGCTCTCCTCCGTGTTCGCTTTAAACTTTGAGCATGTGGAGCATTTACAGGAGCAATCCTCTTTACAGTCGCAGCTAGCCTGGAGGACAAAATGTTACCAGAAACCATAATTGAATTTTTTTTTTAATATCACCTGCACTTTTTCAACCTCTTAGTCTTACAAGGACTCGTTTACATAAATACTTCAATAGGGACATACTAGACTGTATGCTTTCTTTGCTTATTTATTCATTATAAATAACCAGGGTTCAGACCAGAATTTTAGTGTGTTATGGTCTAAATGTTTTTCTGCCTAGATGACAATCTGAATCTGACTAAAAATGAATCCACATTCAGCAAATATTTATCATTCGTTGTCAAAACTACCACTCTCTAACATTTTAACGCAAATGCACACAAACATTCGCTGCTCCATTTTCTCACCTTGGGAGTGTCATGTTTCATTCGTCGTACAAGAGTGAGGTAGAAACCAGCACCAAAGCAGTTCTTGAGGAAGATTGGGGAGCCGCAGCAGTAGAGGCGACCCTGTGAAATGATAGCCACCCGGTCACTCAGCAGGTCGGCCTCGTCCATGTGGTGGGTGGACATTATCACTGTTCGCCCTGCAAACCGGACACAGAGTGAAACAATGAAGAAGGGATGAAGACAGAGGAATGAAAGAAGGAAGATGTTTGATGGTTCTGATTTTTTCTTTCTGTCTTGGCTCAAGATCTAATAATACTGTTGTGCTGTGAAGCTATACAGCAGGAAAAATCTCACATTCATTTTTAAATGTCCCATATTGTATAAAGTAAAATTTCCATAAAACAGGTCTTTTGGCTAAATCATTAAATGGTGTTTGATTGTATGTTTTATTATCCATAAGAACATATTTCTGTGGTTTTAAATACCAAAAACCATCTCAATGTTGTTATACCTCTCCTCCCTCAGGCTTCTCTCTGGAGCTCAAAAGGTTGGTGAGCCAATCAGAAGAGAGGCTATGAGCCTGTTTTCTGAGTGACCAAATAAGAATATAGGAGCGTTCAGGTAACCACTTAGCGCAAGCAAATCCTGATCACAAAGTTACGTTAGTCCTGACGGCTCATTTTAAGGCTCAGTTTCTGAATACGGGCTACGGGTAATGTAAAACTACATTGAGATGTTATTTAAAACCACAAATATATCTTTTTATGGATATCAACACTTCAAATAAAACACTGTTAATATGTAAAATATGGAACCTCTAATATAAAGGTTTCAGTTCAGCTTGTCTGTGGTAGGCCCAAGAATACATGACATCTTTGTCAGAGTTAAACTGGAAGCATCTACGCTTCGAACTTTGTCACAAAGGGAGTCAATTATTGTTTTATTGTGTACATAACAGCTTTTCTTAAGCAAGTTTTTTGGATATCAGATTTACTTGAAAGACTATGAGACCTGCTGTCAATAGATGCTTCAGTGATGAAATGTTTTTTGCAGGAGGCAGATTGAATTATTAACATTTCAGGCTTGTTCATCGTCTAACCTCTACATATTATGTAATATAGCTATAAATTACCATACTACTTTTCGATGTCAGATATCCTCAAATCGTGTGATATGCAGGGCATGTAATGGAAACAATTTAGGGAAACCTGATATTGAAATGTGTTAATGTCATATAATATTTGTTATATGAAGACTGGAACATTAAGCATTATGGTCTAATGAATTATACTCAGCTTGACTGTCAACAGAAATTTGGAATTTGTCACAAATACACCATGTTAAATGGTTAGTTAATGTGACGGAAACAAATTGAAAAAAATGGTAATTTAGTCAACAAACACTGAAATAAAACCAGTTAATGTGGTGCTCATAACACAAGCTTCATTAATGCATGATGTTACATTACATTAAATGCATAATGATAACAATTACATCATAATAATAACAGTGTGTAAAAGTTGCCAGTCTTAAGGGACAACTGTGCAACAAGTGCACGCAGTGTTAGGACTCGATACCCTCCTTTAACCAGCAGGTGTCATTGTTACCTGAACGGTATTTCAGCAACAGGTCCCAAATGGAGCGTCTGGAGTAGGGGTCCACCCCTGAAGTGGGCTCATCCAGGATCACCACCTTAGCCCCACCAACAAACGCCAAGGCGACCGACAGCTTCCTCTGCATGCCTCCTGAATTAGAACACCATAAGATGCACATGTTAGAGTGTGTGTGTGTGTGTGTGTGTGTGTGTGTGTGTGTGTGTGTGTGTGTGTATGTGTGTGTGTGTGCGCAGTTTACACGACACTGAGCTTTGATCTATTTGTGCATACACCTGCTTCCTGACAGACCTGAAAGGTTCTGGGTCAGTTCATCTCTCTTGTGAGGCAGACCCAGATCCTGCAGCATGTTCTCCACCTCTTCCTCAGCCTCCGCTATCGGACGGCCTTTCATCAGTGAGTAGAACAGGATATGTTCGGCCACAGTCATACTGACAGAAAACAAGAGAATGAGAAGGACGCAATCACCCATATCATACACTGCTAGCATGTTTATTTATCACACTGTTTGATGAATATTCAATTGTGGTGCAATGTAAGATTCAGTATACAGGCTCCAAAACTATTCATTCTTGTAATTTTGGAGCATCTTTTATACATGTTTTAACTAAATGTGAGCAGGGTTACATACTGCTGAAAAAGGATGTTGTGTTGAGGGCACATTCCCAGAGACAGGCGGATGGTATCCATGTCTGTGCGGATGTCCTTGCCATAAATGGCTGCTGTTCCCGAGGTGGGAGGGAACATACCAGTCAAAATAGACCTGGGAGAGAGAGAGAGAAAGAGAGAGAGAGAGATGAGCAGCAGACAGTTTTCTACATGTTCACATGTTCAGATTATTGGCGTACATGTACAGCATCTGTGTGACATACATGGTGGTGGTCTTCCCAGCCCCATTGTGGCCCAGAAAGGCAGTAATCTGGCTCTCGTAAAAACTGATGCTGAGGCCGTCCACTGCCGGTCTGAGGCTGTTGCTGAACACCTTGACCAGGTCCTGGATACAAACACCCTTCACCAGGTCAGCTGGTTCTGCCTCAAAGAATGCCTGGCCTGCACACAGCAAAGACAACCGCATACTGTATATACAATATAGTGCATTTAAAAAGCAAAGTAAAATACATCACAGCAGTCGTACCTTTCAAGTAAACAAAACAGCAGAGCGATTATTAATAAAAGAGTTCAACCAAATTACAAAAAGTCATATCACCATTTCATTTTTTCGGAAAGTAACAAAAGTCTAATTTTATTTATGTGTATGAAGGAGACAGGACACACGTATGAAGTCAGGGGGTTGGAATGCAAGTTTCCATCACTTATTAACTAAGCAAACTGAGAAGTTAGCACTGTGTGCATTCACATATGCAAGCAAGTGCAAATACACACAAGGACAATGAGTTCCCACACACAGTGAAACTGACTGGCAGAGAGAGAAAGTGAGAACACTGGTCTTGATAAAAGACTGAAGTTTTTTTTTTAATATATATTAAAAAGCAAACAATATGCAGCTATTATACCATCTTTCTCCTGGTTCTCCTGACCCTCAGCCTGGTTCCCCTTCCCCAGCCTTTCCCGCTGATCCTGGTGTTCACATGAGGCGGTCTCCTCCAGGGTCTTGGGTTTCTCCTGGTTTTTCTCCTGTTCTTCGTTTTCTTCCTCCTCTTTTTTCTGCTGCTCTCCTTGCTCCTTGTTTGCCAGGTTATCAAAGCCTTTTTTCTCCAACTCAAGTGTGTTGTTGCCTTTCAGAAAAATAACAGAATGCAGATTCAATCATGTCACAGACACTTTACAGTCCAGATCCTCTGTATTTTAGACAAAAATTAGACATATTCATTTTAGGATAGGTTTGTAAATGATATGCTTACAAGCTGGAGTCACAGTGTTGAGCCAATAACAGGGGAGGAGGGGGAAGTAAAATGGTCGACCAATTCCATACTGTCCTGTGATCAAAAGAAAAAAAATATTTAACACCTGAGCTACTGTAATGTAGATCAATCAATCATCCTGTGTCCCAGAAATGATCTGTAATATAATAAAGTAATATGACATATACACTGACCAGGGAAGACATTGTCCAGGTACCAGGCCAGCACAGCATACAGTACAGTGTCCAGGCTCATCATGCAGATGGAGGTGAGGAAGGAGAACTCGTCCCCCTCCAGAGGGCTAGTCTGGATATTGTCCCACTGCAGACCCAGACCCTGCTCTTCGTACCTCGACAGGTACTCTGTCCCAAAGCCAAACGCCACTTGGGACAGCAGACTCTGAGGAAAGAGGCATGAGAACTTTCCTGGACTGATACCATAGATGAGGCTAGACTTACATTATGTGGCAAAGTTTACTCACTTTAATGATTCGCTAGATCTTTAATATATATATATTTATTATAGCTTGTTTATAATGTATTTTATTCTCAAGCCATGTGACACCCACCACCAGGATCTTCATGTCTTTGGTGATGTGGTCCTGCCAGGCGAAGAAGAAGATGTGTGGAAGGTAAAGGGTAAAGTAAACAATGCCGCAGCAGGCTGCTGCCAGGTTGGCGTGGTTGAAAAAGACGCTGAGGAGGAAGCATTGCATAATGGTAGCCACAGTGAAGGTGAGAAGAAAGAGGAAGAGGATGATGGGATTGCTGTAGTTCAGTACCCTCCCTCCCTGTAGGCCAGAGAGAAACACATAGATTAACACAGATTTTCCTTGTGAAATGTTTAAGTAGCATTAAAACTAACATTTTTTGTAGTTTATATTGTATTTGATATTCAACAGATCATATTTTGCATAATCATTTCAATGCATCAAACTAATTTCCCTAAACCCTGGAATTTAAAAATAGTTTTAAGTAATCTTACTAAATGAAAACAGGGCAAAAACAATAAATGACTACTGACTCTTTGTTGAGGTAACCTCAGTATAACACGTTGGTTTATACAAATTAACCACTAGAGGTCAGAACAGCCTATCTTACTATAATGAGAGGACTTGTCACTTTTACAAGGTAGAAGTGTTAATCATTGACCATCATTCCTGCAAAGCCAATGACATAATTCCCATGATGTCATGGTATTCATCGTTCTTTCATTAATGATTAATAGTGTAAGTATGCTATCGGTGAGCCGTTATCATTAATGAATTATTTCAAGGAAAAAGATCTGATAATGATTCGCAGTAAAACTGGGTGGTATCATGACATTTACAGCCAGGCTCATTAACATGATCAGAGACACATTGTATTAATCATTAAGAGTGAATAGTATCTCATGTGTATTAAGTGTCTCTGGTAAAATATGAATTATAGCATGAAATCTAATGGTAACAATGGCAACTGAATGCCATAAAAGTGAAAATCCAAAATGAAGTACCTCAGAAATGTACTGGAACGTAGGGGACAAAAAGTCTACACACACTGTAAGAGCTGGTATATATAGACAAAGAGACAAAGAGAGGAACGTTGGTAAATTTTCCTCACCATGATGATGGCGGTGAGGAGAGCGGTGCTAGTGCCCATCATGATGAAGCTGTCAATAAACCACGTGGACCAGATGACACCATTGGTGACGCCCATGGCCTTCAGGGTCTCCTTCAGACGGAGTTCCTTCTCTAGAACTATACTCTTGACTATCATGGACACAGAGTAGACCCAGGCCAGTACCATGAAGATGGGGAAACAGCGGTTCAGTGTCAGCATGAATCTGTATAGAGGAGAATAAAATGAAGGAGAAGAATGTTTTGATTGATGCAGGAAACCTTAACTGTGCGATTCCAAGTACTGTAACACTAAATTGTGACTGAAAATGATACCTTGAAAAATCAAAAGCTAAAATTAAGTCAATGATGAATTCTGTTGTAAATGTGATTGAACTTTGTGTAAAGTTACTATAAGATCATGGTTTCTACTCACAGATCATCCACATAACAAGGGTAGGGCATCTGCTGAAGGTAAACACCCAGGGGCCACTCCTTTCTTGTGTGAGTCTTGATGATCCCATGCTCTATTATGTCCTGAAGGTAAGCAAAGCCGCCCCAAACATAGCGGAGGTCATCCATAGGATCAGCTCTGGGGCCAGGATCCCAGTACCTGAGCAACACGTACATAATTAGTGTCCAAGTTTATCATTGTTATGCTAAACCCATTATTTAAACTTGCTTTTGATTCTAACCTGTCTTTGACCTTATTGGTGCGTTCCACTGCATCAATATCCATACGGATCTTGAACTTCACATGAGGCGGCACCTTGGTGGTCCAAGGGTACATATTCACAAAGACAAGACCTGCCCAGAACTTGCTGTCCTCCAAAAGGTCCAAAGCCTGATGAGTGATGGCATCTTCATCAGGCAGAGCCACAAACTTATCCAGGATGACACACTGGATGAGGGAGGACGAGCAAGACAGAGACCAACATATAAATGGACTGATCTCAGACCTGCGATTTAGAGGAGGATCAGCAAAACAGCATTAAAAAAGCAGTGCTTTAAGCAAAATATTAATGTCAGCATGCTAACATACTCATGGTGACAATGCTAATGGTAACATTTACCAGGTTTATTTATCATATTCACCATAAACAAAAGGGGGAATGTCATTAGTTTTGCTTCCAAAGTATTTGTAACCAAAGTATTAGTCAAACTGAAATTTTGACCCAATGATGTTGCAAGATGACAAGTTAATAGATCACCAGAGTTATTAGAAATTATCCTGAGGGGGGCATGAACGTCTGAACTAAATGTCACAACTCGAAACCACAAATCTGAAGCTTATACTGGACCTAGATGAAGAGTCAGGGGATCACCAAAGTCATAATAGAGTTCATCCTCTTGGGACCATGAATGTGTTTACAAAACATTGTGTCAATCTGTCCTGTCAATGTTGAGATCTTCCACCAGATCAGACACAGAACACTTCCATTCCAAGAGTGGCTAAAATCTTATTACTTTCAAAATGAAGATCAGATGTCTGAATTTAGTCAACAAAGGCCTTCTTTTTTAATCTTTTGGTCTTAACATTTAGCTAGGTGAGTATATATTTTTTTTAATGTTGAAAAACACCAGAGGTTCAAGTGTTGAGTGACGTCTCTGATCTACACTCTACATGCGCATTTGCAGTTACATTTGAGCAGTGGTTGTCTATTCCCTGTAAAACATGTCTGATATAGCCATTCACTGTAGGCTAATGCAAATAGGGAGGGCCTTGATCCAAGAGGAAAGACTCCAAAACAACTATTTACCAGTGAGATCTCACCCAAAGCCAAAGCACACACGTACAATTTGCCTTGGAAACAGAGACATGCAGTGAAAATACATGCTAATATGGTATGGTATACATACATAGTGTATTCTAGACATGCACAACAAATGGTCCAAATCTCAAAGGCCGTCCCTTAATTCACCCAAGCATTCATCGACTAACACTGCAGCCCCACTGTGTGGTGTGATACGCATGCATGCCACCAACATGCAGCCAAGCAGCCATCAAGCCCATGGTCATTGTTGCTGCTTTATAAAGGATGGTGGATGGAGTGACAGCTGTATCTAATCGGCCTCAATCGTTCCCACTCTCCCTGTCACACTCAAGTGCTGTAAGCTTCAACTTGCACAAAAACAGTGAGCACCAACCATCCACCCAGCCATGCCCCCAGGTGCCCCCCATGTCACCCCCCAGGGCGATAGGCCTCTCATCCACATTAGCTCCCGCAAGAAGAAGGGTGATTTCAACTTTGTTTCAAATAAACTGGCCCACTTTAAATGTGGAGGGCCTTCACGAGAAGGTATGTGATGTGTTTTCTTCTGTTTTTTTTCTTTCCCTCCACTGCATCAGCAGTAAACAAAAGAGACTTGACAGCTAGTTTGTTTCTCTGGCTCTCGCCCACCTGGGTAGATTTCCATGTCTCTGGACAGGGAGACAAATTGCAGAGTGTAAAGACAGCTTATCTAAACTCTCACATCACGTCAAGAGTGGTATTCAGCACACAGCGGTCAGGCAACTGAGGTATTGAAATCAACAAATGACAAGACCTGTGCCTAATTTGATTATTTCATGAATAGGCTTGTCCTAGAACTTGACATTTCAGGTGAAGTGAAATGTGGAAAAACAATCCACATTCTTACTATTACAGTCCAACGGGGGAAAAGATAAAAAAGATAGCAAATGATCTTGACACCTTATTTTCATCCGGAAATTTAGAGCTCTCTTTGACTAGTCAGTATAATTATGTACGCTGGTAAATGTACTAAGCAAGCACTTTATTAAAAACACCATACTAATACTGGATAGAGCTTCCCTTTGCTCTCAAAACAGCCTCAGTTCTGCCTTCCACAAGATGTTGGAAACTTTCCTTTGAGATTCTGCTCAATGTTGAAATGATCGCATCACATCAGTTCTGCAGATTTGTCAGCGGCACATACTTGCTGCCAATCTGCTGTTCAACCACATCCCAAAGGTGTTCTACTGGATTCAGATCTGGAGACTGGGGAGGCCATTGAAGTTCACGCTGAACTCACTGTCATGTTCATGAAACCAGTTTGAGACGACTTTTGCTTTTTGACATGGGGCATTATCCTGCTGGAAGTAGACATTAGAAGATGGTAACTGTGGCCATAAAGGGATGAATATGGTCAACAACAATACTCAGATAGACTGTGAAATTCAAACCATGATTGATCGGTATTAATGGCCCAAAGTGTGTCAAGAAAATATTCCCCACACCATCACACCACCACCACCAGCCTAGACTGTTAACACAAGGCAGCTTGGGTCTATGGATTCATTATGTAGAGGCCAAACTCTGACCTAACATCTGTGTGCCTCAGCAGAAATCCGAATTCATATCTGACAAGGCTACGTTTTTCCAGTCATTAACTGTCCAGTGTTGTTGAGGGGTGGAACCTGACATGTTCTTCTGCTGTTGTAGTCCATCCACCTTAGATGTGTTGTGCATTCTGAGATGCTTTTCTGTTCACCACAGTTTCTCCTCTGACCTCTCTCATCAACAAGGTGTCTACGTCCACAGAACTACTGCTCTCATGAACTGAAGCTCCTCACCTGTATATGCAGGATTTTATACACTGCGCTGCTGTCATATGAGTGGCTGATTGGATAGCTGTATGAATGAACAGGTGTACAGGTGTTCCTAATAAAGTGCACATTGACAGTATTTCCCAGCCAGATGTATTTGAGCGGCACATGCATTTTGCCAACAAGTCTATTCTATTCTACACAAACAAAACCGCAACGTTTTTAGTAATGCCCACTCACATCCCCATATTGGTTGAGCATCCGAATGACACGGTCAGTGAGGTTGAAGATGTCTCGCCAGTCAAAATCAGGCACGTCATCTGGACGGTCCTCTGGTGGGCCATTGTACAGGAAGTTGAGGATGTGTTTGGAGGAGAACGGCGCCTCCTCTAGACTCCTGTCAATGAAATCCATCACTGATGGATTACAGATGGTGTCCTGAAACAAAAGGAAGGAGGGGAATAACCTTTCTTTACCCTGTTTTTTCCATTTAGAGCAAGAACCTTTTTTTTCCAAGGAAGACATTGCTGAGACACCAGCAGGAACACAATAACATTTCATAACAAAGAACTAAGAAGAAAAAAGACAGGGGAAGCAATAGTGGGGAATTCAGAAAGAAAAATTCAAAGTTATGTTATTAAAATTGTTTAGCTTCCTCATCATTTATTCATCATTCACTATTTATTTGTCTTTTGTCTTGTTTTTTCCATCAGTGAAAGGGAAGCAAACAGGGCCAAAAATATAATAGTCACAGCTTATAGAGAGGTAGGAAAGAGACAGATAAATGGAAAAGGGAAAGAGATGGCATATTTTGGTAAGATAAGGTTCTATATTCAAGGAGGAAACTTTTAACTCCTGAGACCTAAGCAGTTATCAGTGAGTAAAAGATCAGGATAAAAGAACAACAGCATCATTAATCATCTCATTCAAAGAGACAGTTGTTAAGGATTGGATGTTAGCTGAACAGCAACGCAAAGGAAGATCCTGATCATATCTGCTGTATTAGGCACAGTAGGGCTGGTATGTAGATGTAATTTTGAACCACAACTGAAGTTAATTGTTAGTTTAAAGTGATTTAAATGCTGCATGCAATCTTTATTCACTGACTCTTCCAATATTTGGTTCAATGTTCAAGGAGTTTCTACGGTGAAGACATAATTTGATAAACTTAATTTATCCCTGTCTTCATTATTTATGGTGTTCTGGTGTACTATTTACACCTAATTATTCAGTAACACCATATTGTTGTCCTACCCGGATCATCTTGACTTGGATTCCATCTTGGAAAAAAGCCCAGATCTGAGGAGCCACTTCCTCCCAGGCCTTCCCCATGGTCCTCAGCCTCTCCAGCTCCTCAAATGTAGTGTTAGCCTGCAAGAGAGATGGGCACATGTATAGAAATATATGGACACATGTAAATACCCACATTTTGCTCCCATAGAAGACATCAACAATGTTGGGGTGAATGTCAAATCCACACATGTGTACACGCGCACATGTGTACACAACACTCACAGACTCAAATACACACACTGTCACAGTTCTCCTAATCTCCTGCTACATACCATTCCCACATTAAACTCTCTGTGAAAACAGGCTTTTGAAAAGACAACACACACATTCTCACACAAAGAATTCCCCCAGGCCTGTTCAGATAACCAGCAACTGTGCAACAAATGCACTCAGTGCCAAATCGTCAAATATTTACTGCACGCTTATCGTTAAAACCCTGGATGTGTGTTGGTACAGTGCTTTGTGTGACAAATACCAAACACTGGCTATTTCAGTATTCAGTCATGTGCATTGGGGGATGAAAGCGCTCAAGAGTACACCCAATTAAACGCCTCTTGTGTGTGTCTGATTTTGGGTGACAATGAGGACAATGGAGCTGGGGTGACAATGGAGGCCGTTGGTGACAACTGGCCGAATGTATTCACCCTGCCCAGTGAATCTCAGTCAGGTTCCCACAAGTGAGCACTTCCTCACTCCCCAGGGCAGTTTAAAATAGCAGGGAAAAGAAAGAGGGGGGTTTGGGGGGGTGGGGTGGCGGTGGGGTCTTTAAGGTGATTTCTTCAACAGCGCTGTTGAAGGACCTTGTAGCTAGCCAAGATGTTGGGAGTTCTTTGCCCATGCATACATACAGAATAGTAAATATAATGTTGCAACAAAGTAGTGAGTATTCAGCGCCACAATTATCTAGACTCAATAAAAAAAAATACAAAGCCCTTACACACACTACTTATTCATCTTTGTCAAGGAGGTGACAAACACATCAGGTGGCTGAAAGAGTAAATATATATGGTATTCTATGATTGTCATACTATGTTTCATAGCCAGTGAGAACATTTGTCAATTATACTCCCCAAATGAACACAAGGTAAATTCAATATTGTAGATAAATAATCTCAGATTCAGTCTGTTCATGAATGCCTATGACTGGTTCCAACTTCCCGGGTAATTCTTCTGTTAAAACATTCATGGTAGAGGACTTCCATATGGCTATATTTGGATAACAGCAGGAGGAGTTGAAGATGCTCAGTTTAAATATTGTCTTCTATTATTGAACATGTTGGGTGTATACCATTTTGAGCCAAAAATAGCAAAGCAATCAGTTCTTCTAAGTATTTTAAAGTAAAATAACCAAATTGACTCTAGTTTTATGAAGGAAATGTTTAACTTCCTTGTCCCTCCAGTGTTTGCAAAGAGTAAGAAAATACAGCAAAGAGCAGCGATGACAGGATCAGAGCAGTCACATAGAGAATAACAACATATGTTTGAAGGCATGGCGCTTGACGTGGCATTTCCTGTGAAATACACTGATGCCTGACAGAGTTAAGATGAAGACAAAGAGCCTATAGAGGTCATATTTTTTGTCTTGTAAAGTAATGGATGGACCCCTTGGTCATTAGTGTCTTAGTGCAATTAAGATCCCGATCTAAGGGAAGAGGGAAACAAAGAGGGCACTAAAGGTCGGGAAAGAGGAAACACAGCTATGTGTGTGTTATCACACGTCTTGAAGGACAGATTCTTGCTGCTTACATAACACTGACAAAGCCATGGCGCCACTAGACTGCCTGGTAGTCACCACAGCCGATCAGCTTGTGCTCGTCCATTGCAACCAAGCCATCCATGACTGCTGCCCCCCTGAGGGGCTTTGACCAACACGTACCTACATCTAGAAACAAAGGGCTGGACATGACATGAGGAGAGATGATCCTCTTTTGAGGGCAAATGCATTGTTCACTGCAGTATAGGCTCGCCTGCTCTGAAGCAAACCAAAGATATGGATGTCCTGGACTAATAGAAAAAATCTAGAGGTGCTAATCTGGGAAATCTTCTTTATTTATTTTCATGAAGTTTCCATTATCTCTCCATCTTTGAGTTTCTGTACCTGCTACTTCTTATAACCCAACCACACAATTCTCTTGTAAAAGCAAAAAAAAGCAAAAAGTAAAATGAACCACATCTTGTCTAATAGAAAAGTTTTTTGCCAGAGTACTACCAGGCCTGAGGGGTTTACAAGTTCTTCCACTTACATGCTAAATGCCACAATTGTGTCATATCAATCAACGATAGGTTTTCAGTGTAAATGGCCGAATCACAACCTGTAAAATGTATTAAACCATGGTACTATATAAGATTCAGCAAGTGTGCTGCTTACATTTCGTATAATCTGCCTGACAGCTGGGGAGTCGGGGGCGTAGAGGATCTGTCCCATCAGCATGGGCTTGACAGAGTTCCACACAATCCTGGTGGCAGGGTTGGACTCCAGTTCTCTCATCAGATCATTGCAGAAAGGAGCTGGAGGGAAAGATTATGTGCAAACACTGTCAATATCACTGTCAGGCAGAACATGTTGACAAGAAGTTGGCAGCCAATTATAGGAAAACAGTCGCACGTCATGAAATATAGTTGCAATGTTTATCCAAAAATGCAAAGTACCAAATTGGGTGCAGTCTGGATGAAATATATAGGAGAAAAAGAGCCCAAAATGTTTTGTAAAAAAACAGAGACCCATGTGAGGAGTTATGAATACAAACAGGATTTAGAAATGTTTCAAAAGTTTAACTTAATTTCATTCAAAACCCAAGTGTCACTGTACACACCAACATATATATACACATATATATATATATATATATATATATATATATAGATGTATGCATATATGCATATGTATACATACAATGACTTATCTTATATCTGTCATACTAATATATGGTCCACTCACTGGTGCTGTTGTCGTACGTGTAGTGGCCCTGTGCACTGCCACTGCTGATTCCAAGGAAGGCTTTGTAGTTATTGTCCTCGTACCAATTAAAGGAAGTGACTCGAGAGAAAGCCCCCTCGGTGTAGCCACAGACCAGGCGGGAGGCAGCTGCCATCACCTGCCTGAAGGACAGATTGTTCTGGAAGAGAGGAGTCACAACCTGGAGAAGCTCCCTGGAGCTATTTCTCTGGAACAACTGTAGAAAGATAATGCAAGAAAAGCGAGGATGATATCATCATATCATGATATGTCCAGTGCAAATTTATAAATGAGTGGGCAATGAGACTGTTAGGATGTCCAGTTTTGTGACGGAAAGTCCCATAAATTTTTTTCACTGGTCATTGTACGCTGTTGGGTTACTGGAAGTTAAAGTTCTTCTGAGGCTTGGATAGGCATAAATATCACAACAAATAAGACTGCATTTGAAAATATCTGGTGAATTGGTAAAAAGTCAGAAGTATTAGATCATATATATTCAAACTTTAGTCACCTACATCTCCCAAGGAGCCAAGTTGCAAACATAAAATCTGGTAGCCTGTGCCACTTTGTACGGTTGAATGTAGGGTTTTGTGGAACTCTTACATTCAACAGTTTAAATCATTCACTTTCAATTTCTTGATCAATTAATGTAGATCATCAGCTGTGGATCAATGTCATGCTCACAACAGCAATAATTCAACGATCTGAATTTGCAGCACCTCTGACTAGCATCTCCTCCACAGCAATGACATCTACTCCTCATGGCTACTGTGATATTTAGAGTTGATTACTACATCAAACTGTCTAGAAGCTGACCCATTTTTAAGTGAAGGTCACAGCCCTATTATGTGTAAATCATGGAGGAGACTCCAATACTTGAAGATTGAGGAATAGGCCTAATAATGGTATTGTATGCATAAACCTAATGTGGATTTACAGTGGGAAAATCACTTCCAGACCCTGCAGCAGTTATTAGATCATTGCTCTATAAGACATAATTTGACAGACTGTTAGCCATGAAATACATAAAAATGAGAAAAACTAGGGTGATACCAAGTAAATGTGAAATTACAGGACATTTACAGGTCATTGTACCAAGATAACCTTCACAGAGGACCATATAAAATAGTATACTGTACACATGATAACCATACAGTATCACCAGAAATTTGAAATGCCATTATGCCATTTTTGTAAAATAAAGTCATCACATACCTAAAGTCTTTTTGTAAATTTTCATAAGAGACAGTCTACCTATCTATCACTGCTGTCCAGAGAAAACAATATATCTCCAGATCTGGATTTTGAATTTTTGTAGTAAACTAAAGAATTATGTTCCTTTAGGGGTTCAGAAATAAGGCAAATAAACCACTTATCTGAAAAATGCATTGCCACAGAGCTGAAAACAAGACTGGTCGTCAAAGAAAATTGCCATTTTCTGGATACATGGTTTTGACAGGACAGCAATGCTATGCTACCTTAAAAATAAAAATATGTTCAAATAGCAACAATTCATTTTTCTTTTTTTTTTTCTTTTTGGCTTTGTTATCTTCTGAAGGGCACATCTGATTTTATACTGTGTATTGGCGGGGAATGACCGAGAGTGGTTTCACGTCACCTATCGTCGAGACAGAGACGATTGTCTCGCCAACAGGATGTCAGATCGTCAGCTACACTAAATATCCCATGGAAACCTCCACAACAAACAAAGCAAGTATTTCCACTCATCCATTTACACTCAATAAAGGTACAACACAAATTACACTGATACAATTGCGCAAACACAACATCTTACACTAAACTGCAAAACACTTGACAGAAGGGAAGATATGGTTGCATTGATGTGGATAAGTTCAAACAAAATAATGGGCACACAGAGAGACACATAAACAGATCTTTCATTCACCACTGGTGTTTTTGTTTCATCAACTTTAATGTCTGGAGGTTTCACCTGTTCCTGCAGCTTCAGTGTTGTTTCCATTGCGATGGTCCCGTACTGATGATGTATCTGTTTTTGAGGCTAAATGGGCCTGTTCTGGATTTAGCCTTCCTCATACGCACTAAATGATGTCCCCCTACTGTCTGTGTTTGCGTAAAAACTCAGGCAAGAGGAAGCAACTGTTTCCTGATGGCTAAAAATAGTAGACAGTGAACTTTTGAATAGAATTGGACTGGGGCTGCATGGGCCTTACCTCGCGCAGTTTGTCTGAGGAGGCAGAGACGACCCGTACCCAGAAGTGAATGTCAATGCCTCCAGAGTGATTATCCAGAACAAGAGGAAGCTACAGAGAAACACAAAAAAAATATTATTATATGAATCCTATAATGTGTTTTCCTTTAATTAGTGAAAACTTTTATTCAATCAATCAATCAATCAATCTCTAAACTGTAAATGTGCAGTATATTTTTCTCAACATTAACACCACACTTCCACCCACCCAATTTCTTCCTGACACAAAGGATGTTAAAGATGTCTCCTCTCTGGTGTCACTTTCTCTGTTTTGAAGAGCAACAAGGATAAGAGTCGCTACCAGCCCTTGATAACGCCCAATATGCAGCCTGACCAGGTAACATGATAAAGTTAAAGGTCTCATACTTTCAATTTTTCCAGTGCTTTATTTGAGGTTTTGATATCCATAAGAAGAATTATTTCAGGTTTCAAGTACCAAAAGCCACTTGATATAGTTTTACATCTCCTTTCTCAGGCTTCCCTCTAGAGTTCTGTGAGCCAATAAGAAGAGAGGCCACAAAGCAGTATCTGTTTGCGCTGTAAAACATCTGAAACTGATGTCTAGCCCACTACCACATGTCTCTTACAGTATGACTGCAGTGCAGAGACCTCATCATCTCCGTGATAATCTTGTTGCCTTTTTTTTTTTTTTTTACAAACATTATTGAAAGCTCAATGTCAAAACAATTTTAAATCTAAACAACTTTATAAATGAAAAAATTTATTAATATAGGGATAAAATGTGTGGCGTTAACGTGTTTTAATGGACCAAAGAGAAAAAACAGAAATACTGTAAGTTTCCCTTATATCTGCTGAGTACTGCTTTCTCTTGATCTGCTGGTTTTGCCCAGAGATCTTCCAGCCAGCTCACAACACAATAGGCTAAAGGTTCAGGAAGCAGCACGAGGCCAAGACACAGAACTGCCAGAGGAGACATCCTTCCTCTTTGACATTTCTTCCTATCCCAGTGTGTGAGAGAGAGCGATACGGAGACTAAAGTTTAAGCATTTTCCTGCTACAGTACAGACAGACAGATAACTAAATACACTTGGCATAGTTGCATGTGATTGTGCCTGGATGAAGACAAGGCAGAGGGCAGCCATTGTTGCCGTCTGTTTCCAGTCCATTTTTACTCTCAGTGCCCTGTGATTACTAAAGAGAGGATCCTCCCTAAGCTAATTACAGAAAGAGGCCAAGTCCGTCTGCTCCGCTAATGCTCATGGCTGTTTCACAAGTCTTCACGCCTCCCTATTTGAAGAAGCAGGTTGGCAGAGTTGGAACACAAACTGAATCATTTTCAAAGTCATTTGCACATAAATAAGGCCTTGCTAAAATGTAATAAGGTCAACCAGTTTCCTCAAATAAGTGATTTCAGTTCATTCATTTTTGGAGGTCGTTTTGTTCTGTTTGCGCTTGCAATTACAATTTCTCTCAATTTTGCTTTCAACCTAGGAAGTGAAAATAATTAAAACTAATTAAAACTAACTAACTAACTAAAATTGTACAAAATGCTGCAGGAATTATTAATATATGTTTTTTCAGCCATAATTTATACATATTGATTACTAGTATTTTCTTATTTGTACTAACAGATCATGGTTGTGTATAATGATATTATTATAACTTATCTTTTTTCTACAACACTGGGTGATATTTACACTTTGAATATTCCACTTTTTTGAAATGTAAAATACTACCACCTGAAAATGATCTTTCATGGTTATCTGTAATATACACATTTATCTGAATGGAAAATGATGTCTTTGTATTGAAGAAAAATACTAACAGCTGTTTATCCGTTGTGTCTCCTGACTTTAAACATGCTGTTTGTCAGACAATAGGCCTGTGTCAGCTTGTTGTTTTGATCCAGATGTGATCCGAGCACAAACCCCTGAAGTCAGACATAAGGTGCAACCAGAGATAATTCTCTGAGTGTTAAAGTATGAGGGACATCTTCCTGATATTACTGACGACTTTCACCTGGAGCCACCCTGTCAATGTTATTCTATGATATATAATATAATATATTAATATTTTTGTACAGACAGAGTATAATAAACACAGCTGTTGAAATGTCTCCTAATATTCATGAGCCATTTTCAATTAGCTAAAGGAGGTCTTATTTGGCAGTCAGGTATATCATTAAATCAACTTGTCAACCAGATTAATGCATTCATTAGACACGTGCAGTGCATAAAGTTAACACTTAAATGACACTGCTGGATAACTATTCCGATAACTATTCAGCCAGAACTTGGCTCAGCCTTATCTGAGTGACCCTTTGAAAATCTTTGCAAACAACTTAATAAACATGGCAACATCCCAATTTGGACTCATTCAGTTACAGCCGCATACAGGCCTCTATTCATGAAGTGAATGGATAACTCTGTCAAGGCGAATGGTGCATCTATAAGCTGCATACTGTCAGACATCAATAGATGGCTTTAAAGACTCTTGGCATGTTTATGAGCAGTATGTAAATGCGGAGACAGGGCTGAGAATGGACAGATATTGATTGGGCAGAAAAGTAACAAGTAACTTATCAGCCTTCTAAATCCCAGGATATACAAGCACTGACCAGCCGGAAGAGCTTGAAGAAGTCGACATTGGCGTAGAATTTGTCCTCGATGATCTGCAGCCGTTGTGGGGTAAGGATACACATGGCATTGCGAACAGCATAGAGTCCACGACGGCTGGGGAAAATAAGGAATCGCTCCAGCAAGTTCAGGTTGCAGGCGATGTCTTTTAAATGCAAGTCTGGGACCCCAAAGGCAAACTGCAAAAAAGAAGGACAGGAGATATAGGTTACTGCACTTCAACTCAGGGAATGCAGTAAAAGCTGCTTTGGGTAACTGACGGACAATCAGTCAGGAAGAAGTTCCAGTGTTGTCTTGACTGTATGTTTCAGGTTATTGTTATGCTAAAGGGTGAACCATTGCCCCAGTCTCAGGTCATATGGACTCTGGAGCAGGTTTTTCTTCAAGGACTTCGCTGTAATTGGATGCATTCATCCCGCCCTCAGTTCTGGGCAGTCACCTTGGCCCTGCTGCTGAGAAGCCCCGCAACCGCCCCCACAGCATAATGCTGCCACCACCATGCTTCTCTATAGGGGTTATATAGGGATGGTATTAACCAGGTGAGGAGCAGTGCCTGGTGTTCGCCAGACATAGTGTTTTGATTCTTGCTCAAAGTTTCTGTCTCATTGGACCAGAACATTTTTTTCTCATGCTCTCAGAGTCCTTTAAATGCTGTCTGACAAACTTCGAGCAGGTTGTCATTTACTCAAAGTGGCTTCTGCTCCAGCCACTCAACCATGGAGGGAGGCCTGATTGATGGAGAGCTGCTGAGATGGTTGACCTTCCAGCAGGTTCTGCATCTCCACAGAGGACCTCTGAAGCTCCATTAGAGTTAATGTTGGGTTTCGGTCACCTCCCTGACCAAGGCACGTCTTGCCGAGTTACTCGGTTTGGTCAGATGGCCAGCTCTAAGAAGAGTCCTGGTTCCAAGCGTCTTCCATTTTTCACAGTTACTGAGGTCTTTATGCTCCTGGGAAGACTCAAAGCTTTAGAGACGGTTTTATACCCTAACCCCACCCTTGCTCTGATCTATGCATAACCACAGTTTCATCACAGAGGTCTACAGAGAGTTCAGAGAGTTGACTTCATTGTTTTTTCCCTGACATGCAGTGTGAATTAAGGGACCCTATATACACAGGAATAAGCTTTTCTAAACTATGTCCAATCAGTGCAATTTATCACTGGTGGACTTAATCACACATCTCAAGGATAATTAAAGCAAACAGGATGCACCTGACCACAGTGTGGAGTGAGATATTAAAGGCTCTGAATACCTCTGTAAATGAAAGATTTCAGTTTTTGATTTTTAATAAATGAAAATTTTGTTTTTGAGGTTAGTGGTTGGTGCAGTTAGTGCAGATAAATGGGTAAAAGTGTGAAAAAGTGAGGGGGCTTAAATACTTTCTTAAGCCACTGTATATAATCCAGTAATGGTGTTGTTGGATGCTGGTCAGCCTAACTTCAAATATGAAGTACTAACTAGTCATCCTGTCTGAATTACCTTTCCTTTAATTTGGATATAGCAGGTGTGCACATCTGCACTGATTTTAAAATTAACTTTCATCATGTCCCTGCCACAGTTGCACAAGAATGAACAAGTTGGAAAGTTCAATTCATACACAGACACATACATTCACACCTACAGTCACACCTGGGAACATGACCTGTTCATCTGAAACCACTGCACAATTACTCAAACACCAAAACGGATTAACTACTGCCTTCCTGAAACACTACAGAGTGAACAAATCAGTCATTTCTGGTCCTTAGATATATAAGAATTGTTGTTAACATTTACAGTGTGACAGCCCTGGTGCCATGCAAGGTAAAATGTAGAGTCAAGACTGGCAGACAGGTGTGTGTTTATGCATGCGTATTAGTGTGCGTGTACCTGTTCGGGCCTGATTTGAGCATTGACTAAATGATTCACCACAGACTCTGTCAGAGGAACGTCTCTCAGCAGGAATGATGTCAGAGTTTCATCGTCCTTCAGGATAGTCTCCACTTTTACCCCTCGGCCTAAACAGAAACACAGAAGCAGTTCAAGTGAATGAAAAGGCATGTGAATGACAGCTCTTTAATTTTACATTCACATGCAGCTGGGTTCAATGACCATATGCTGTCTACCAACACATATTTATTAAAGCTCCTTTTGATCTTGATATTTAGTGGCACATATTTTGGGCAAGTTGTGACAAATCTGCAGGATTAAAAGGACAGGAACACAGGATTAAGACACTCCAGCTCTGCACTGTCTCATTGTTTCAGGGGCCTGTCTGTGCATGAATAAAGTTTGTTTTGGAAGCTACAGTATACAGAACATGAAATCAAGAAAGGGAGTGGAAACGGAGATATTGATTTTAGATGAAAGAATGTATTAATGGACATGGAATAGAAAAGTTTTTAAGTCTTAAACGTGTGTTTCTAGCCAAAAGGGGCGAAATGTCGCAGAGAAACGTGATATATTATTGGGCTTTTAGGCGTATTTGTTATCAGCAGCAGCATCAGATAAGTGTCTTCAATCTTCACAGAAAACTTCCACTCCACTGTGTCAAGTGGTGAGAAAAAAGGTGTCATCTCTGTTGAATGTAGCCATTTGTTTTTGTGGCGAGGTTACTCACACTGCCTGAAAGTTTACGAGGCACTGACTGCTGACATGAATGTCCCCGGGGGTATTACGCATCTGGGTAAAGCAACACACAACTGTCAAAACAGATGCTTCATCACAGTGTTTCTTTTGTACAACCAACATTGTGCTTGAATGTGCAAGTTGGGCATCCAATCATAACATGTGGAACTAAAGATATCCGAGGTACACATGAAGGCAACATGTGTACCTCGGAGGCAGCAGAGGCTACATTTGTATGGAGCACATACACCTGGCTGTACTTGTTCATAACCAGGGCCTTGAAATGTGAATATTAAATCCATTCAAACATTTTCTGTCTCCTATGACCATGATGAGTCAAATTCATCAGTTACATAACTTGGCTCTCAACATGATTCATTTTTCTTTCTTTCATGGGAACTTGTGTGGAATGTGGACTCATATCTTTGTTAGTCCATCTACATATTTCTCCATGAGAGTGGCAGCATAGAGAGCTGCCAGACATAATCATTCACAGGCTGGAATGCACTCAGCCTTATCCCACTTCCATCATAAAGATTTATTTTGCCAGCAGGGAAACATGCTGTACATACAGCATTGAGTTACATACATTGACAGTGGATTGCTAGCATGGTGTCCCTTGATATAGGATCAGCGTTTCTGTGTTTTGTCATGGGGAGAGAAGAGAGGCATGGATGGGGGGGGCAAGTGAATAGCTCTCCCACCAAATAAACAACACGCTGGCGGTGAAAGTAAGCAGCTTACATTACGGGCCTTTCTTAAAACCATGTGATGTAATCCTGTTACGCTGTACGAATACACACGGACTCATGGGAATAGAGGTGTGAGATATGATGTAGACTGTGACATTGTTTTTCAATCAGATGGTGACTCCGAGCTTTCATCTATCAGTATGTATTCATAATAACAAAAAGATATCTTGCCTGGTTTGTTTACTTGCAGGTTGTGTTTCCAAGTTCTATTAAATCTGCAGATGTGTTTTACAAAAAGTCATGACTCTCTAAAACACAGTATGTTGATGAAAGCCTGGAATACTGACCTGAGATGTGTTCAGGATGGATGCGCAGAGTATCCATGAAGTTACTCATGGCATTCAGTTCCCTCCAGAGGCGACCGAGCTGGATAAACTGCGGATCGCTAAAAAGAAGCTCCTGGGCATCTGAGTAGAACCGAGCCAATCTGAGAAGTGAGATCAATAGCAGATCACACACATTTAGTCTTGACGGAAGATTCATACATGACTGTAATGTATGACGGTAAGTAAAACATAATCCAGAGACTTTTGAACACATTCTCTTTGACTCCATTAAATAAGTCTGCCTTTTCATCTCAGGTCAAATGTTTCATAGGAATTCAACATCTCTGGCTTAGATCCATCTCCCTCTACCAGCGCAGCATGATACTCACATGGAGTTGTTGTAGTTGGACACAAGGCCAGGAGATTCACCACGGGTGGGGTACTGGAAACAAGGGTTGTTGGCATTACAGAAGATTCCCTGGATCCATGGCAGGACCCCTGTGGAGGGCATGGCCTTGTTGGGGAAGTGGCCTGAGGGAGAGGAGACACTGTTCGCTTTCAGGGCTCTACACAAGTCATTTATCAACATTCATGAATAGGATGCCATGGACCACAGAGGACAGAGTTGCTGCTTACATTCATGTTGACGGTAGAGTGGATTCACCCTTCTTAGCCACACCAGTCCCATAAACAGTATAACAGGCCACATGATCTCCATAAAGAAGCGTATCTGGTGGAACAGAACAACGTAAACTTTCTAAAAATGAACATGACTGCTTTGGAAGCAGTGAGTGACTCATTAATTTAATACATGAGCAGACATTAGTGTGTGAGTGTTTTATGTATGAAAAAATCCAAAAAAGTTAACTTGGAGACAGTTCATATAGCAAACTGGTGCAATAGGCCAAGAATGCCTCAGCACTTTTTTACTATTATTATTATTATTATTATTATTATTACTCAATCAATTAGTCTCACATGGGTGTGGCAGTCCTAGACTTGAAGTCAGTAGGATGCTAACAGCCCATCAAATATTATGCTGACGAATTAATATATAATATATATGTACATACAGTATACTATTTCATATGAAGAAAAAAAAAAGTTAATTTACCAGATATAAATACAATACTGAATAATACACAAATAATCCAGACATTAACTGGTGGTAACATTATAACTTTCAAAACTTTCAAAATGTTATGACCAAGTCTCCTGATCAGTTTTACCAGAACATGCTGCAGGCTTAGGAGATATTTTCATGAAATCTGATTTAAGTGCTTATGTGCTTCAAACCTGGAAATGCTTTAATACTTTTTTTAGTTTAATCATATGTTGTACAGACTGTAAAACCCTCTAATGCAAATTTGAGCTACATAAATAAACCTGACTCTGACACAAGTATAGTGGGGTATTTTCATAATTTATCCTTAAGCATGGACTGTATAGATGATCATGATCAGGCTCCATTTTTGGAAAAAAAATTAGATGGTATCATCAGCAAAGAATCAGACCTGAAAGCATTTTAGCTAACTTGACAAATATAGTTTGTAGTTAATGACTGAGAGGATTTTACCCTCTGCCTCCTGCGGACGGTCCAGTTCTTCCACAGCAGGAGTTTGACCTGTCTTCCTGCCCCCATGGCTGGCTCCTCCTTTTCACCCCCGCAGGGGCTGGCACCAGCCAACAAACCTGTATTCAACCATCCCACAGTGCTACTATAATCCAAATGAAGCCTCCTTAGGCATTGCAAAAAAATCAACAACTTTAAAAGTTTGCATTGTGAAAGCTATACTTTGTGGATGAACTGCTATGCACGTCATAGAGCTGTCCCTTCATTCACCCAGCTCCATGTGAAAGCTAGCAATAGCTCTGCAATGAGGTTAATGAGCTGTACACTTCACATGGCTAGCGTAACAATTATAGACCTTCCCACAGTCTAACAATATGCTCTGGTTACTATTCATGGTTAATGTCCCCACCAAACAGCAACGGATCATGCACATTGCAGTTGCAAATCACAATCACAATCACTTTATCTTTAATCTAGGTTAGTTACAACTATTATGTAATTTTATGGCTCCAAAATCACTAATTAAATATATATAATATGGCTACATTTTAAAGCATAAAGTACAGAATAGCATAGTATCACTTACCTCAGAAGAACAGTGTAGACTGACAGCCAGTAAATAAAGCATAACACGGCATATTCTACCGAGTGTTCCTTGAGGTTGCTAACACAGCTTGTTTCCAGACCTTGTGAATAGTTAAGCAGATTGATTTAATCTCCTTTCTCAGTGTTGGGACACTGTGAATGCCTCTCATCCATTTGTAGAGGCCTTCATGACCTAACCACCTGGCACTCATACTGTATAATCCTATAGTCTTACCACTGTTTAATAAATATCCCCATTTTGAATTACAACTGAAGAATCTTTTCGCAGGTCATCACGCTGTTTGGTTCACTGTACAACATGGATCAAGCTCTTCTTGCTAAACAAGAGCTCAACATTGCAAAACTACTGATAATCATGGAAATTATTCTTCTTTGTTCAATAAAGGTGTTGCAAATTTTAATCATTTGAAAAATAAAAAAATCAAACCATCATGATTGGAAGTTGTCAGATATATTTTAATAAGTTACAAAAGGGTGTTTGTTTTCATGTACCTGTTTTTTTTTTTTTTTTTTTTTACACTGAACTTTTCAACAACATTCTGTCAACCTTGTACATTACCATGAAAAACAGATACCATTTAAATAAATGATGTGTTTCCTATTACTTACAAAGATACTGTAAGATTTAGGTTAACGATAAAAAATACTTCAGTTAAAAAAAAAAAAAAAAAGAAAAGAAAAACACTTTGGCTATTATGAAATGTAGATGTTATCTTAAAATAAGAAAGATAATGCCATGGCATTTCTAAAAGCTTTTCAGAACAGTTTGAGTTGACACCATACAAGTTCAACAGTATAAAACAAGTGGATGTACACCCTTTGCAACCGCTGCTTCATAACATTAGCAGATGCCAATACAAATATTCAGTACAGCAAGTAACAAGGGTCATTATATTGCTTTATACACAAGTTATTAGCAAAATGATTAATTATAACCTAAATGTAACGGTTTGAAACATTATGACTCACAGTAGAAACATGATTTGTGGAAGAGTATTCATGTCAGGTAAGTGCACCAAACTTTTTTTTTTTTCAAAGTCATGGCTACATGCACTATTGTAAAGATTCAAACATAGTTTTTGGTATATAAACATACATAGATAGTGAGCGTGTAAGAACTTTATACAAAATATTCAAATAAAATGTAATTGCACAGTTTCAAAAGAAAGATTTATAAATATTCTGACCAGGTGCCAGAGTGTACTGAGTAGGTGATTGGTAAATGAAATATTGGTGAATCATGTTAAAAAATATACAGCAGTTTAAGTGCATCATGTTTGTCTTTTGAGGACAAAGGTACATTTAATTCTCCACACAATGCCCACAATGATAGCACATCTGGAAATCGTCTTTGCACTGCCAACGCAGATGTTTTTTATTCTTTCACCAACAGAATATGGCACACAGTGTTCACATTCCACCACTGTTTCTTAGATCTGTGATAGCCCCTGACTAAGAGAATCACACAAAATGAGCCTCTCGATGTTCCACCTCTTGGAGGCGTCTGGGCCTTAGTCTCTGGTACACTGGTTTGGCCTGGTTTTGGCCCAGTTCCTCAGGGCTAGAACTGGGAGACTGAGACATGGCCACCTGCTCAGCCTCTGTGACCTCTTCAAGAGGCTCATCTACAGACACTTCTATCTCAATCCCCAACTCCTCCTCCTCATCATCCTCCTCCTCCTCCTCCTCCTCATCATCTTCTTCCTCAGCACTGTTAGTTAACACACAGTTCTGCAGCGCTTTAGCTTTGCTCCCTGATGGGGGCTTGTAGAAGGTTCCAGGGGGAGGCTGGAGAGTCCTGGGAGCCCTGAAAGCTGTTGTGATGGGGCTATACTTGATTACATTGTCCTCTCTTCTTAAAGTCCTGCTAGGTCGCACTGCGACGGTGTAAGGTCTGTTGGGGTAGATGGTGCTAATAGTGTCCCCTGTAGTTCCAAGGGAGAGGGTTGATGGCACAGAAGTTGATAAGTTGCTGGCATCCGCTGCTGTGCTCTCTGTGGACGAACTGGCCACAATTCTGACAGACCTAGAAGCAACATCGTGCTTGTACTGTTTGTCCCAAGTTCTGCGTAATGTCTGGGTGTCAATAAATGTACTCCGGTAATGCGTGGCCACTCGCAATTTTGTATTCTCTGTTTCGTCCACCTCCTCGATGGACTGGTCACAGCTGCCTCCTTTCCTGACGTCTTGGTCAGCGCTGTTCCAGCTGTTGTTCTCGTCGACTTGGCCTCGGCTTAGAATCTGTTCAGCTGGCATGCTGACCGGCCGGGAGGAGAGTTTGTTGCGAGGTTGTCGAAGCTGGACCCTGGTGACTGTGATATGCTGTGAACGACAGAGCCCTCTCTCGCCAGGTTTCGGGACTTCAGGGACACCTGATGATAAAACCCCATTGAGGGTCTCTGAATCCACTTCATCAACTTTAAACACAGAGAATAAAAAATGATTAGACATTAACATAGCAATTAAAATGACGTGGACTTCAGAAATTCATAGACAATATCCTGCAGAGAGCTTTAAGAAAATATTCTGTAGTAATAATAATAATAATAATGACAGTAATAATGTTCTCTATTGTTTATCTAGGTTTGAAACAACACTGACCAGGTTCAAAGTCACTTCCATCGAGGCTCGGCGTGGTCTCCTCAACCTCAGCCAGTAAGTGGGAAGAAGGAATAATGGAGGAATGCCTTTTATACACCTTAGAGGTTTGCTGTATGGTAGGGCAGAAAACATAGCGTCAATGTATGTTTTATGTTAAATGAGAAATGGACAACCCTGCTGTGCATGATCCCATTTTTAGCATGAAAAACACATTACCTCCTTAATATCTCCCAGCGACTTGGAGTGCCTGCTCAGCCGCCTCTCCTTCTCCTGGTGGGTGAGGCGGGTGTCGGGGCTAGGGTGGGCATCAACCTCTGTAGGCGAGGAGATGCTTAGTGGACTGAGGGGGGTGTCAAAGACCATCTCATAGTGTCTGATCAGGAGCTCCACAATGAGTGCTTGATAGGGGTAATCCACCAGAGAGGAGAGAGAAACTTCTGCGTCTGCCTGCCTTGGCTTGATCAGCGTTGGGCCAAAGATGATACCCAGGTTGCTTGCCGTCATCTTATTCTCCTCTGACCGCTCTGTGACCCTGGAGAGGAAAGAAGAGGAGAGGATGAATAATCAATTAGTAATTATCAGATCACTATTTGTAAACTTTTCGCAAGTAGGAACAGTTTAATAATGCACTCAACAGAAATCTGTGTTGTGTGTGATGTGATTGAGGCCTACCGGTGCAGATGCTCTATTAGGAACTGCAGCGTCTTGTAATGAGCTGGTGGCAGCTGCCTCAGCAGGTCCTTGATCTTGAAGAGGACCCGGTTGAGATCCACGCTGACCTGAGCCGAGGCCACCGGGGTGGGACTGAGACGTAACGCCTCCAGTTCCTCCACAATGACACTCTGGCTTTCTTTGGCCAAACCGATGAAGTCGTTATAGAAGCGGAACAGGATGAGTGGCTCTGGAAGCTGCCAGCGAAAACATGGAGGAAATGAGATCAAGTAAAACAAATGAAACAAGGAAGTTAATGATAAACAGAAACAACTGAAATATATAAGCAAATACACAAGTGGAGATTAGGGGATGAGAAGTGGAGAACATGTGCTAAAAATAAACAAAGACAAATAAACACCACTGCAGTGGTTTTGTTCAGCAGAGTCACTTTTAACTATCTCGTGTCCATATTTAACCTTTGCAGGTTATTATGTTATAGGTAAGGTTTCATAAGCAGCGCACCTGTCTCAAGTAGAGTTTGAGTACGTTGCTAATGTCGTGGGGATAAAGGTCGGAGAGTTCCACCAGGTCCTTGCCGTTCTCAAACGCCTGGCACAACTTCTCCACCCGAGACTTGGCACCATTCACACGGTAGATACCCTTCACAGCACAAAAACAAAATGCATTCAAACTCGGGAAAATTAGATGCAATTTTCTGGCTCACCATGGTGACACTGGGTGATCACAGCTGCCAAATATTAACAGGATTAGAAACATAAGCGTTGCACAGTATATGCATTTACAGAAAGTTCGTCCAGGCTTTAAATTAAAGAATGTGGGTTAAAGATTTATGCAATCTAATCTGGTGCCAGGACAGTGTTTGCAAATGTAACTTGTGCATTGCTGTTATTTCCCAGAAATCACTTTTCATGTTGATACTTAAGAATAATTCCTGAAAACCATTATGAATGACAACCTCTACCGGCCAAACCACTGCATTTTATATTTTGAGTCATAGTTAGATCCTCTTAAGCGAAGCCAAAAAGAAAATGTTTGAGGAAGCTTTTCAATACCTCTTTTCTAATTGTGAGTAACATTGTCATGAATAATACAACTCAACCCTCTATTGATGTGACAAGAATCATTTTATCTTTCATATCTGACTGGAAATACCTTCATGTTGAGCGCTCTGTTCTCGATCTCTGACGTACACTTCCGTATGATGAAGGGAATGCAGTCCTGACTGTTCTTCGCTGCCTGTGTGAAGTCGATGCCAAAGAGGTGAAGCCTCCCCTGGAGCTTCTTATGGCCACACTGGATGGCCAGGGTTTCCAGACACTTCTTGTGGCAGGCCAAAGAACACTGCACACAAGTCGACATGTATCTCAGTCACTCAAAAAAAGGCAGTTGCAACAAACAGCTTAAAAGGTGGAGAATAAAATGGATGAGGCTGAACTGTATTTGTCCCTGCTGACCATCTTAATGGTTAGTATAAGAAAAGTAAAGCAAGTGCAGAAAAGCATACGATCCTACAAACACGCACTTCCTGGGACTTTTGGGACGTCCCACTCTAGGAGACCAACAGACACCCTGTCTCTATACCTCAAAGCCATTTTAAAGCATCAAATCCAGCTGGTTCAGTGTTTAAAATTTGGGAACAAAAATAAGTCCTCACAAAGTCACTTTTGGGAACTACACAGTGAATTAAGACAAAAAAAACAAACACAGAAAGCTGCATGACATGTAACCCATTGAACCAATACCATGGAAAGATTCCAATACACTGCAGAGTTGTGTTCTTATGCTTATGCTCCTGTCAGTGTGTTTACCAGCATTACATAACCAATCTTTAAAAAAAAATGTCCAGCAACCCCTTTGTTATTGCCTTGTTCATTGTTTGTAATAAATATGGAAAGAAACTGGATCTAAAATAAACAGGGGGGGGGGGTGGCACGGGGTCGATGGAGGGGACTCCTCGGAAGACAAACAAAAGGTCTTCAGTTTCCACTGCCCGCTCCCCCGACTGAGACCAGTTGGTGGATTTGGTCTCTGAGGAGAGCTTGTGGCCAGATTCAACTCTCTCCTTTATTCAAGTGTTTTGATGAGGGCAGAGGTGGTCTTTCTCTTTTGTTTTAGTTTGATTTTTTGCATTCCATGAATGATAAAGAAGCCATTGTGAAACTTTGGCAATGTTCATCCTGAACTTGTACTTTGACTCACTACATTTAATAAAAGGTCCAAAGAGAGTCGTGGTTGGTTCTATTCATTCTAAAAAAAAAAAAAAAAAAAAGGAAAAAAAAAAGAATGAAAAGAAAGAAGAAACCAAGGTTACCTCCTCACACTCTGCTCCATGAAACACCACCAGGCCATCGCACTCTCGACACTTGGAGGGTGCTCTGAGCTTCCTCAGCTTGTGGGTTTGAGCTGCCTTGGACATCTGGGTATTTCTAAAGGGACCTGGGGAGCTGGCTGTCTCTATTACAATCTCACTTAAACCTGCAGAGTGAAAGGGGAGAGGGCATTAGAAGCCATCATCTTCCTGTGCCTTATGTACTGTAAGAAGATACTGAGAATAAGGTCATTCTCATACATAAGAGATTATACATATTAACAAATATACAATATATAGAAATATATAAGAAAACACAATAACAAGCTAAATATATGCAATGTAGGAAAAAAAGGATAACTTAAGAACTAACTAACAGACAAGACATGTTGGAAACATGAGGAAAAAGGGGAATGATGTGGTGCAACATTTGTGAGTGTTCAGTTTGACTCACCGTTATCAGAGGGCGAGGGAGGCTCTCTCTCATCCAGATCATCAGCAGAAGACATGGTGCCAGTGGAGGGGGTTCTGGGTAATCTCCTCTTGAAGTCTCCTGAACAGTAAGGCAGGACACACCAGTGAGTCCACATCTTCACAGTCACTTCAAGTCAGTTTCTTTCCTTTTCTGCTCCCTGTTTTTTCTACATCACAGTGGTGGCAATGAGATGTACTGAGCCCCGGACTGTGACAACTTTCTCAATTTAATGCATCAATGAAGAGGTGTGGTCGACTACATGTTGTTGATAACCAAGACAATCCAGGTAGGGATTGTTGGGTGATTCACAAGTCCATTGACTGATTAATGATTTCCAATAGACCTAATTTTAATAATGTTGTTGAGCCAATCAGGAGGCTCAGCCCTTATTGTCTCATCAGGGATAAACTCCTACACCGTTAACACCTTGGTTGTTGGTGGGTGGAAGTGGGGATTGCATTGTAGGCACTTTGGTACAACTAAAAATGGCATACTACCCCTCCATATTTTGATATACATTATTACTAATAGTTGACTGACAAACTACCATCCTCCCCCAGCCAAGGACAAATAGTAAATTATAAATTCTTATATAGAAATTAATTCAAGAAAGAAGGAAACAGGATACTGTGTTAATATCTACTGTGCAATGGCGAAACCAGTAAATATAATTTAATAATAATAGAAGGTCTTGCATGGACAGACACACATTTTTCAAAAACATGTTTTCACCTGCAAACACTTGCAGGAGTCATGCTAGATCCTGATTTGTTCTTCTAAGGACATTACACTGTGACACATATGTACTGTTGCACAGCAACAGAGGAAACACAGAGAGTAACCCAAACACCAAAGCTACTTTTTTATGTTTGTGTACATTGTAGACTGATACAGTTGCATAATGTTAAAACCAAGAGGCCCTGTCAGGGGTGGCTAAGACCCTGGATTCTCAGATAACATGCCAACAAAGTTGGGTGAACATCACGTTCATAGGGGAAAAAGTACATGGAGGCCCCGGGGGCATTTAAGACAGTCAGCGCTGAGGAATGCCCATCCTGTCTATCATTTGCAAGGTGTTGTTGCTTTATCAATGACCTAAGCCTGACCCATCTGATACTTAAAGCTGCGTGCTATATGACGAGTGTGGGAAACCTGATGATTTAGCTTTCTTGGCTGTACGGTAAACACAAAAGCTTCAGAGGTGGAGAATGTGTTTTGACTTCCTTGATAGAAAATGTGACAGCAGGCAAAGATTTATGCAGGGGAACAAAAGAACACATGAAGCTGTTAGAATGCTATCCTAATTAATTAACAAGCAGCCTGACCATTAACACAACCTAAAAAAAACAGTAAGCCATGCATGTTTGGTTTTTGTTTGTTTTTATCCTGTTACAACAATTTCTTACTATGTGACCACACACTCACACACAACTGTTATGCAGTACACAATGCTTGATCTTGCCACATGTTGTTCATTAAGAATAATCTGTCTTGTAAAGAGCTAATTTAAGCTAAACTAAATTCAATTTAAAAGCTAAGAAAATGATGAAATTAATTTAGGCACACTGTGTCTCCCATGGTCCTACCTGGACTCGCAGTGGGTGAGTCCATGGAGCGGGACTCACTGCTCCCTCCGGCACTTTCTGAGTCGCTGCACATCCCTCCACCTTGGCCGGCCGTGGCCCAGGGACGAAATGGGGTCTGAATCCGAAGTGCTGGATAAAAACAAAATTGAGCATTGAAAGGCATTAAATAATATCTCAGTCATGTGTTGTAAAAATGCAACTCCAACACTTCACTATTACTTAAATATCTATGTTAACTTAGTGAGCTTTGAGATTAATCTCAGTTAAAAATGAACTTGTTTAAATGAGTATGTGTGTTTGTGCATATCTGTCTTTAATAAATGGGCCTAGAAAAATAGGGTTAGTGTATTAACCACTGATGGACCTATTAGCACAATGGTGCCTGAAAAGATCTGGGTGGATCCAACTTGCATACATAAATAAAAGAAAACAAAGGGAGACAACAACACAAGGAAATCGGCTGCACTTTAAAGCCTCTGTACCTGGCTCTATGACCTTTTGGACTACTGAGGAATGTAGAATTGTAAAATGTGCCATTTCTGTCTGTTATATAATGAAATTTACCCAGTTAGTTTGGTAAACAATGCACATGGCAGCTCTAGAAAACAGCTTTTGCTGTAAGGATCCAGTCAGGCTTACACAAGGACGTCATGTTTACCGATAATGATTTCTACATGACGTCATGTCGACTGCATTTGACCAGTAATTACATGTTTGTCTGGCTGCTTGGATAACCATCATGACAGTTACTTGCTCAAACATTTTAAGACACTATCTAAGAGAAGCAGTTACTATGCAAAGGTAAACATGCATACCTTGGATGTCTATGCTACTGTTGGAGCGCCGTTCTGCAATCTTGGTATGCTGGGCATTGATGGGACTGTCTACGTCATCTCCACCAAGGAGGTCAGAAGTCACGGATGCCTGCGACAGGTTACTGTGGGACGAGTGGTAGCCACTTAGCGAGCGCTTGTTGAAAGGCAACCTGGGGAGGAAAATGATGGAATAAATATAATGGTATTGTTTATAATAAACCTACAGTGCCTCAAAGCAACATGCGCTTTTGAAGGCTGAAACTCAGACACTCATGATGTTCAGCATTTTGTGACTTATATTCAATATCTATTCAGAAAATCCACTAAAAAACTGTGTGTGGTTATAATGGGACACTGAAAAACCCCACAGTAATAAAATATATTTGATTGCAGGAGAAAAGAGGTTTTACAGACTGACATTAGTGTTACTCTTAAGTAAAATTCCAGTGTGTTTCTTCATAGATACCAAATTCAAGAGACTTTTTCTTTAAATGACAATGTTGTGCTGATTGATCAATTTCTGATCAAGATTTTATTTGCCTCACTAGACTTTATAATCTATATGACACACAGTATATTCCATCCTTAGAGCCTCAAATTGGTTAAAAAAAAAATTCAAAGAACAGCAAAACACTTTCATGTCATTCAATCTAAATTTCTCCTTTTTTGGCCATGATTAACTGTGAAAATGCTCCTGAAATTTAAGAGTTGTCTCTATTATAGTGTGATTAGTCTCATGTCAAGCAATAACATAGGCCAGACAATTTTAAATTAGATCAGTATCTGTAATTCCTACACTGCAGAATCAAATTATATTCAAGATGTTCCCTGAATGATCCTGATATTATGAGATCAGTCCCACTTTATCATCAAAGACAGCAGTTAATTAGAGAACAATGATGATTAACTGACTTATATAGGCTTGGCTGATGTGCAAACCATGCCAGCCATTGTTAATGAAAGTATCCCACTTTATCTCACAATATACAGTATGTAGGTCAGCGGTCTATATTTAACCTTTTGAGGACCAGCGTTGAGGATGCATATGAGCATGTGTGTGTTTCATTTCCCCTCTCCCAAGCTGAATTCTTTTGATCAGTGGGATCAGAGTTGGGGGGGGTTGGGGGTGTGGAGGGAGAAAACTAAGTGAGAACAAAGCACTGTCTTATTTCCATCTGCCTGGGGTGTGTGTGTCCACAAACCTGTGTCAACAAAACTCTCCCAAAAGGAAACTAACTTTTTTGGCTTTCTGAGTGCTAAAGTTGCCCAAATATAGAATAAGCACCATGTTTTAGTTTAGTCAGACAATGTGTATACGGTTCGAAAACTACTGAAACCTTTCAAAGAGGTTCAGTGACACTGCCCCTGCTCCTCTCTCCCGTGACCGCAGTCATTTCCGCAGGAAGCCCCAGCCAACCTGATTGTTTTATGCTTTCCAAAACAAGCTCTCTCACTGAATCACTGCACCTCTGCAGTGAGGTCTACAGCACCACTGTATTTACAACCACTTGTTTACCACAAGTAAATGTTCATCTTCCCACAGAATCCTGTGACGTGACATTTAAGCTTCAGATACAGTATAAAAATAATATATATCATAACCACTACATGTAAAGACTGGGACTTTTTTTACTGAACATTTCAATGAACTAAAAGAGAGTGAAAGTAAACTCACTTTGTGACTATTAACCCTCCTGAGAGCTTGTTATCTGTCTTAGAAAAATAACTCAGTCATTTCTTTGATCAAATCTGACATAGTAAACATAAACACTGATAACGGAGGGGATTGACATAGTTAAATTTAGGTACAAAACCCTAAGCATCAGATATCTAGGAGGAGGATATTCCGGTATGGTTCATGATCTATAATAGGAAACCTGCTGTTTAAAAGCAAATCAGATCAGATTAGGATGACAACCACAGAGTCTTGATGTCTCACCCTGTGCTTTGTGTAACAGCTGAATCAAACGAGTGGGACTCCAGGCGAGGCCCATCAGTGGGCAAACTCCTGACAAAGTCGATGTAGCGCTGGCCAGGCTCGTACAGCTTGGCATTTTCACACAGACTCTGGTGGTTGACAGGGAGGGATACAACCTGGGCCTGTTGGAGCTGGAACCAATTGACTGTCACCTACAAAAAGTAAACAAACATTTTTATCCTTTATACTGCTTCCATATATTTCTGAAACTGTAGTAAAATGTCATTAAAATCCTAGTGCCTCCTCTTCAGTCTGTCCTGGATAGTCCACTGCTTCCATCATTCCAAGTAGTCAAAACTTCAAATAAACTTTTATAGCACCAAAATCTAAACTTACAGCCTTGAGGGTGAGGTCGCACTGAGAGACCATCTCTCGGATCTGAGTGATGATCTCACTCTTGGTGTTGGCAAGATCCACTCTCTTCTCTCCAACATCAATCTGACAGGCTTTGCAGTGCTCCCTGGCCTCCTCAGCCTGCAAACACAAGGTAGATCAGTTGTTGTTGTTATTATCATTATCATTATCATTATTATTATTATTATTACTATATGTTTTATGTTTGGTAAATGGTAAATTGAGAGCCAATAACAGCGGAAAGAGGCTGGTATTCTATTCCATAACGGTCATATTTGTTTACTATTAATATATATATAATCCTATGAGATGAGTTCAGGACCCATACAAATCTACAATATACCACATTTGTGCACGTTTGTGCTGAGCTACCAGCCCAGCAGAGGAGGTGCTGTACCTTCTGTAGGGCATCCTCCTCCAGCCGGCGCCTCTTCTCTAGCTGTTTGGCCGCCGCTGCTCCCCCTCCTCCTCCCATCTGCTCCTCCTCCAGGCGGCTGGTGGACACTTTGGCCTTCTCATATTCCTCCTGCCGCTGGACCTGCAGCAGCCGAGCCTTCCTCAGAGCACTGTCTGCCTCATGCTGTGGAGATGTACACGTATTAAGTTAAAGCACAGACCACACACATGCAGCACCTACATGCAAAAACAGACATGCCACGTACAACATAAGCGCAACATTGCAGTATAGACTAAGAGCGTCTGCTCTCGCCACTTTTCCTTTGTCTTTCTTCCCCTGAAATGAAAATTACTACTTCATCACCATCTTAACTCAGTGACACACAGGGAGCTTAAAGAATTTGTGCAAATTTCTACATTCAAACCAAAAGCAGGTTTGTTTTACTCCAACAACACTAACCAAAGCCAACACAAAAACATAGCATTTAAGGTTATATCCACTTTTATCTTAATAGTAAATGAGACCAAAGTAATTTATACAATATTACAGAAATAATTTATGTTTAATGATTGATTTATCTTCAAGTGTGGGTCCTTAACGAGTGCCACTTGACATTAAAAACTACTTTAATGTTAAAAGGCAATTAATCTACAAATGACTGATCATGAGCAATTACAGTGGTAAGTGTTATTAGCTAAATAAATTATGCTCTTTCTATCATAAGTGGAGCAGAATGATTGTCCTGGTAGGCTGCATTACTACCTGACAAAAGCATTTGCATGCATGTGTATACTGGGCTGAGGCCCTTCAAGAGCATTTCTTGGACCACGTCCACAGGTCAGCCAAATAAGCTTTAGAATCTGGATGCATTTGTGCGGGGCCCTCTTCAGAGTGCAGCCTTTATGGTTGTCAACTCACCATCTTCTTTTGCTCTCTCTGCCACTGCTCCTTGACCTCTTTTCGTAGTTTGTCCAGCTCATTCTTTCTGGCCAGGAGAGGCTGGGGAGAAACACATAACCCCCACCACACACACACACACACACACACACACACACACACACACAGTCAGTAAGTCCTCCTGTTTCTATTAAACAACCCAAGTTGTTCAAAGTACCAAGCAGTGGCTGATTACCTGCATGAATTTGTTGCTTTGGAGTACTGCTGCAGTGTGAAGTACCAACTGGCTGTATTCACTGTCATTTTTGAAAGCAGTCATGTAGATCTCACGGAAAGGCATGAATTCCTTCAGTGAAGAGGAGAAAGTCTTAAAGGCGGCAGCAAAACTTATGAATGCAAGTCAAGTTAGCATCAATATGTACTCACCTGCTGACTTGCGAGCGTCTTGGCAGATTCTGCCATTTTGGCGTAACTCTTCGCACACTCGATATCTAAAAATAGACCACACCAAGGTTCACATATAATTACTTGAATTTAACATCACTCTCTACTGGCCTGCAGATTGTCATTTCCCTGTGTACAAACATTTGCATTGTGCTGCAGTACCTTTCTGTATTAACCATTTTTTTTTTTTTTTTAAATACACAACTGACTGAAAATCATTTAAGTACATTCTGATTAAATCATACAATGTCCTTGAGTCATCCGCCACTTCTATAAAACTAATCACTAAATAAAGCATTTGGATGTGTTAAACAAACAAGCCGTCTGTTCACCTGATAACAAACGTACTGTACGACCTGACTGAGTCCTTTGTGTCACTGTGTTGACCGGCCAAATGACTGAGTATTAGACTGAAACCATTCATTAACCAGTGGACTGAACAAAAGCTCTCACACTGCACATTCAACCTTGAGCCCAGATAAGGTGCCGTTGTTTTAAGTCCAGTTCAGGTGATTGAGTGAAATAATTAATTAATACCCAAATTTGTTCCAGAGCTGAATTCTGTGCTACAATACGTAGAATAATTTAAAACATTTTCATCTACCATGTGCTGCATGGAGCTATGTTTAAGACCAACTGAACGTATGAACCAAAATAAAATTAAAAAATGTAAAAATATTATACTATTTCCCATTGAACAGAGCTAATGAAAAATCTGAAACTATACGAAGACATCAGGACCCCGTTTGCTCATGAACATTATTTCCAATAGGTTTTTCCCAGATAAGAGTAGGCATTCAAGTGGATGTAAAGTAAGTACCACTGAAAACTGCCTGCCAGCGTGTTTTGCTTATTGTTTCATGACTTGGATGTTTGACCTTTACTGCGCAGAATGATGTCTGAAGTGTTCAACACTAGAGGGCTGTTTTCACATCCAAAAAGGATGTGATGTCCTCATCTTAAATCTGAGTTTGACAGGTGAACATAGGAACAGGAGTCTGTTAACCAACAGAAACTAGTTTGGAAACACTTACGCAAGTGTGATGTGATTTTTTGTATATAATCTGATTTTTAGATTTTTCAGTGACAAAGAAGATATAGATGCTATTTTTTTCTTTGACTATGTAACAGAACTTTTGTGTGGAAAAACTATATCAAAGTCATATTCAAACAGAGTAGTTTTATATGTCTTATAACCTACCTTGAAGGATCTTTAACTTGATACCATTGTTTTAAATAGGCACAGAAATTAGTGTTGTTGCTTTTTAAAACCCTAAATGTACATGACAACATCTCATAAAGATGTCCTGACATGACTACACACACATGTCATGTGTACTTAAGTTAAGTACATAGTCCATGACACTAGCTAACTTTTGTACTTTAGCGTGATAGGTGCTACTCCGCTGCTGCCTCCCTACATGTCAGAAATATTCTATGTATTTATCCTTCCACCTGTGCAATAACTCACCCATGTTGAGACGTTTTTCCACCCATGCCAGCAGCTCTTTGGTGTACTTGGACCAGGCCTTGGCGTAGAGCAGCGCGGACTCCACCCCGCTGTCCTGCCGCTGCAGCGTCCTGTCCACCTCTTCCACCCGAACCGGCAGACACAGCCCTGTGACAAACACAGGGATCCCACGAGGGAGCTTGTAAAAGATGGGCTTAAAAATGACCGGCAGTGGCAAACCCCCACGTATCATACCGCTCACCGCTGCTGGACATATGTGTTTAGCTAACAACATCTGTGATTGAGTCATGGAGAAAAGCCCACACTGACCTTGTGTGAGTGTGATATGGGCTAATACCATTTGAAGGTAAGTAATGCTGACAGAGGACTGACTGCTGGATGTATTAATAAGGGGTTAAGGAGACTGGTCATCAAGACGTGAAAGCTACTAGTGCTCTTACCCCCGATAACCCTACAGACACTGCTCTAATATACCTGCAATGGCAGTGATGCAGCACAAACAAAAGGCCATAACGCAGAACGATCAAGCAGAAACAGCAGCAGTAGCTCGGCTTAAGACTGATTTATGAATAAGCTTTTTTCCAACAAATTAGAAGGATTAGTTCCCTCTTCCACACTTTCACATAGCAGCACCAGAGTACAGTAGCTATGTGTTACAGGGATCTGTCTTACCTGGCGGATCATCTTTCTCAGGACCGGATCCTCCAGATTCCACGGAAAGGTTCTCAAAAGACTGAAAAACAGACAGATGGGGAAAAGAAAATATACCAAGGGGGTGGATGAATTTCCGACTCAAAGCACGTTAGGCTCTGCATTCTTAAAACAAGGCTTATCAGAACCATGACTTCCTTTTTAGAGCACTTATAAAACCAACTGCAGGAAAACAACAAAGCATAGATTAATTCATCTTTTGCAGAGACCATTTTAGGAACATGCGTCAATCTGCAAGCACTCGCTTAACCCCTGGACTCTGCAGGCTAATTTTTTTTTTAGTTGACAATTCAGGGGCAGTAGACCACATCCTGGTGTTAACAGGTCGGTGAATGAACTAAGGATAAGTGTGTATGTACAAGAATGGGGGCATATGAATATACTAATGTCAGTCTTTTATTTTTGATGCCAAGCACAGCTACGGAACATGTTAAATATCAATTTGATATATATATATATATATATATATATATATATATATATATATATATATATATATATATATATATATATATATATTTATAAATATGGTAGTTTTCTTACCCTGCTTCTCTTAGTTAGGGGGAGCCCCAACACTGATCCATTCTCTACATCTCCCATAAGGAAGTCAGACACTCTGAAGGAAAAAAGACAGGGAAATCAACAGACTGGGTTGACAAAGGGTGAAATTGATCAGATACAACATATGCAAGAGGAGTCTGTTTAAAACATTACTCAAAACATCATTGTGTTTTAGATTATTGGGTTTTAAAGGGGTACTCCAGCTCTTTAGTATTGTACTTCCATAAAGTTAAAGAAACCGATTTTTAAAAAGAATGGCCAAAACAGATGCACCAAAGGCTACAATATCCTGTCTCTAGCATGGGTTAAACTACAAAAACATCAGATTCTGCAGTACCCATAATGCAGCTCTGTAGTATCTTTCATCAGTAGTAGTAGTGGTGATAGTATCTTTCGCTGTCCTCCTGCCTCCTAAATGCCCACTTTTCACATTCTCCACTTTGTAAGGCAAAACTTCTATTTAAGAATGTAACATTTTAAAAAAAATAACTCTGATGATGTCATCAGGGTTATTTTTTCAAACTTTGAAAATCAGCAAGTCAGTGGAGTGCCCCTTTAATGTTCAAGACGAAATATCTTATCCAATGTATTTGTCAGCTTGGTATTTACACAGACATATTTTTAATGATTCATTTATTATTATTAAGCTGTATTCTCATTTTTTATTTACTTGAAGGCTGTCTCCATAGCATCCCTATCGCTTTTTGTGATTGTTTATTTTTGCTCTTATGTTAGCCGATTTATTGACTTACATTAATTATTTACTCTCAAGAACAACAACAAGCAAATACAGTTGCTCTTTCAAAAACCTGGGCTTGATTAAGAATCTGCAATTTAATGGAATAACAATGGGCAATCAATAGTGATGACATCATACTTACACATTGCCAAATGTGAATGCCAATGTGTCGATAGCGGTGTAGATCTCTCCAAAAAGCTTCTGTTTGTTCTCTTCGTTCACCTCCTTAAAGTTCACTCCTGTTAAATTGTGATGAAGCAGGATAGAGTCAAGCCTTGGTAGCAAACCTAAACCCTGCATTCTGAAGACATCCTGTGATTAAGGCAAGAAACCCATGGCATGATTCATCATCCTGTGCATGACGTCAAGTATGGAGTCAATGAAAGTCTCTTCTGAGTCATGTTGTACTCCTCAAATCACACTGAGAGCTAAGGAAGTGTTCACTTCATATCTCAAATGTGCAGACATTTTAAAATTGAAAAGTCCCTCAGAGACATCCAAAAACAACTGTGTACCTAAAAGTCGGAAAAGATAAGCAAAAGCTGCAAGTGTGTATATTTGGCTGTAATCTGGAAAAGCAGTAGCTTCCTGCTGTAAGTCTAAACACAGTGATGACTGAGGACAGAGTGGGGGGAAAAAACACCAGTATAAATACGACTGTAATCAGTCTTCACAATAAACTTCCTGTCCTGACTGAGCAGAGAGAAAATAAATGAGGAGAGAGATGTTCAGAAAATGAAACCAAACACCAAGAAATATATTTGTGAATCACTGCACCACTCGGCTGCCTCCATGATTTCCTCAACCGTCTCTGCATCTTTTCTCCAGAGGCAGAAAGGAACATTCATGGATGAACCACAAGCTCGAAAGAGTCCAAATTTCAACTAATCCTGAATGGGTTTTCAAATCTTAGACGAACATTGGTTCAAATTGTATCTTCACTTACTTTTAGTTAGGCCCTTCAATATCTATGCCATATAATGAAAATTGGAGAGCACACAACCTCGAATGCCAAACAAATACTAAGATGTTTCCTCGTAGCTATTACACATTGCATCCAGGTTTTCGCTGTCAAACAAGTAACCTATACTGTACAACATTTGGCACAACTACCAATTACCCACCTCAAAACAAGCTTTCTTCTTCTCCTGTCAAACAGAAGTAAGACTTCTTGATCATAACTAGAAACGACTACTTCTGAGTGACTGAAACGCAAACTTTCTGTCCAAACACCCTAAGTACGCCACTGAAAAACTAACTTTTCTTTATGGGGTACAGCAATATGTTTATCTATCCAGAAAAAGTAAAAAAAAATGTACAGAAACAAATCCAACGGAAAAATTTGTCTCTCTGACTTGGCACCGGAAGCGTTAAGGCTTTTATCAGAAAGGTGCAAAAAAAAAAAAAAAAGAATTTTGATGGGTCCAATGTCCATGGGGCCGTTGGAGCCTCTTGTCAACCCCAGACCAGCTACTGTAGCCACCACCATTCAAAGCACGCAATTCTCTTGTGCTGTTACATCTCCTCCTCTTCTGTCCAGCCCCTACCCCCAACAGGACATCCTGAGGCTTGCTGGAATACAATGCCAGTACTCGCTCAGGCCCCAACCAGTGGTCCAAACATGGAAGTTACATCATCGGGGAAAAATGGTATTGTTTCACTGGAAAAGCACAACACTCTCGAAACACTCGTCAGCTGCTAAGTCCTACGCAGAATTCAGATCTACGAGGAACTTTTCTTCCAATAAAGAGTAACACGAGGATGTAGCAAGGCATGCGTTTGGATATGACGCACCATAGGAGGGAGAAAGTGATACAACTCTAATAACTATTTTGATCTAGTCTATGTCTTAGTGTGATGAAGTAGACAGACACAATTTCCACTAGAAAAATTCCCAGTACTATTTCATTCTTGCAGTCAAACTGTATTTTTTTAATCTTTTTTCTAACTGCCTGGTGACATGACACACCTCCATATATAGTAGTATAATAAAATTTTACACCTTAATGTTGTGTAACATAAAAAGCTTTGAGATTTAGTAGTGAAAAATACTGATGCCAGTATACAGCTGATAACCCCTTGTTACTGTGTGGGGATCAAGAAGTGAGCGATTCTGGCCACCTAGTGGCAGAAAAGGGGTTATAGCATACTTCTCTGCACATTTGTAAGACTATAGAATTGCAGCTACTGTAAATGCTCAGCCTGTTACATTATTTGCAATACAACACAGGTGCTTGCTTAGAGATATCACTAACAGTGGTGTCGATAAACCAGCCAACATTAATGATACAGGTTTAAAAAACAGCTACACGTTTTTTTAGTCTATATTCTTCCAAATCTCATTAATGCAATATCATTAAGACCCTAAATTCAAAAGCTTTTATTGAATGACTATTGAGCTGTCAAATCAAATCTGGGGCCTCCTCTGTGTGCCTCTACTCTGCATCAACATGTTTGAATGACACATCAGTTCCTGCACAAAAGACAGGACTTGCATGCATCTCATAACCGTTTATGGCGCACACACCCACATGTATGTGGACTTGTTGCATTCATATGCCGAGCATCCTGAGACTTTGCTCAGTTCCGCATGTTAACATTCCTTATAAAATAAAAGCTTTTCAAAAAACTTTGCAGCTCTTTCCAATGCAAATTGAGACTAGGTATACTCAGGGGATTCTTGTGTGGCAGCCAAGTTAAGAATTGACCTGCATGCCAGATCATAATCTCAGAGAATGAGAGACTGAAAAGGATTCCTCAGTGAAGTTCCCTCTGGACTGGCAGACCAAGCACAAAGGACAACCGTTTCTCCCTGCCTGTTGAATCAGGTATTTGACTCCCAAATATTATTTTCCTACTCTCTGTATGGGGTTTGAAACACATGCTGATGCATTTCTAAGCACTTGAGTGACTTCTGAAGAGCTGCATTGCTTTGAAGCTTAAGAAAACTCCTCAGAAACATTCCCCAGGAAGCTCTTTTTAAGACTTGGGGAGACAGAGAGAGAGGACGTAGTAATAGTGAATGTCCAGGAGGGAAAACTGTCAAGGGAGAAGGGGGGATTAGATAAGCAGAGACAGAAAACAGACCAAAGGAAGAGTGGAGGAGTAGCTGCTATGTTTTGCAGGAAAGCTCTGACTTATATATGTGTGTGTACGCGCGCGTGTGTGTGCGCGCGTGTGTGTGCGCGCGTGTGTGCGCGCGTGTGTGTGTGTGTGTGCGTGTGTGTGTGTGCGCGCGCGTGTGTGCGCGCGTGTGTGTGTGTGTGTGTGTGCGTGTGTGTGCGTGTGTGTGTGTGTTTAAGGGAGAGCTGGTCATCATGGCTCACCTTTGACCGTGGCGATGACGGTTCCAGCTGTACTGAGGATGTCTACTGAGTTGAGGCTCTGGTGTTTGCTGATAATGGCCTTTAGGACTCGCAGCAGCTCCCCGAGTCGCTCATGGACTGCCTGATGGAGGCAATCCTGGTGCTCTGGAAAGTGATAAAGATAGTTTTATTATGCCACTTCATATAAAACCACAACCATTTAAGTTACATTCAATTTATCTTGTAATAGTTAATAGCAATAAGAGACAGTTTTAGTGAAGCCTCATGGTTTTGACTTAAAAAATGATTTACTACTTAGGCTAAACCAATGCAAATATCAATAACAGATGTTGCTTATGGGCTATAACTGCACTTGAATACGCATATCTGATCTGCGTCTCAAGAGATCAATATATAAAAACTACAATATTAACAACAATTCAAGGAAGAACTTTTAGAAAAAGGCAATTAAAGTAGTTTTAGAGCTTCTAGGCCTTACCTACCATCCACAATCAATCAAGCATTTCAAATAATAATATTGGTAAGGACTGTCAAAGCATCAAACATCTTGGATAGGTCAATACAGTATTTCGAACCTTAACAATTAATTTATCGTGTGCTATAAATCCTGAACACATTGGACCTAGAACCCAGCTATTTTGAAAATCTCCCTGCTTTAAATGAATGGTGCAACCTCACTGGCAACAGGATTACTACATGACATTCCACCTTTGTTGGTTGAAAGGGTGACCATGGCAGCCATGTCAGAGTACTGCCATCCATTCACAGCAGTTCTAGTCAACACTGTAGCAGCTAATGGTCCATCCAGGAAACTAGTGCAGAGATAGCAGAGGGGACTGCACACAACTCGGCAAACCTACACAGAGAACTAGAATTGTGCTAACCTGAGAGCCAAGTGCATGAACAAACATGACCTACTGTTGTCAATTGTGCAATTAACGGTTAGCTAGTCAGTTAACCAAAGACAACATGGCATCTCAGGTATGTGGTTTTATGTACTAAATGGAACTTTACCAGCAGTGATTCGCCAGCATTTACAAAGGACAACAGGCACTTGGGTATCAAGTAACCTTGATAATGTGCTTTTGGCATGGTTGAGGAATGAGGTCACGAATGAGACAATATGAGTGAGTACATGACCCAAGGTTAAGGTGTTTTTACTACTTATTGGAAAATACACTGAGTACTACGGGATAATGCAAATGAGTTCTGACGGTTGGCATAGGTGGGAACTGAAGAGGCACAGGGACACATATCCCCCTCCCCCTCTCCTGTCTCAGATAAACATAATATACACACACACACACACACACACACACACACACACACACACACACACACACACACACACACACACACACACACACAACTGCCATTGTGACTAAAATATGTCCCGGTCCTCCTCTGTAAACACACAAAATATACAGGATGCTTATTTTCATGTCATGTTTTAAATATTTCACGTGTTGTAATATGTATAAACTGATTAATTTTAACAACTATTTCTTGGTGAAATTTCCTTGCTTACAATTTCTTAGTAAAGTAAAAGTTTGATTGAAAAAATGCACACACAGACACAAACACACACAAACACACACAGAATGGATACAGGCAGTCAAAGCCACATTTTGTGCTGACGATCACCCCTGGATTACCCCTTCATGGAAGAGGGGATCAGAAAGACTTTAGCTGTCTCCCATTTTTGCTTTTATTCGTTAGCCCTCTTTTTTGGAGTGGGACAAATAGTGCCGCCAGTGGGGCTAATAATGCTTGGCCTGTGTGGCCGCCATGACAATGCTAGCTGAGGCCTGACCCGGAAATCCAGCCAACTGACCAGCAGGTGACAAGTTCACATTGACCAACAGGTCACGACATCACAACAATAATCAAACAACCAGTATGAAGTGTGAAAAAATGACTAAATATGAGTCATTTTCCCCCACTACTGACAACAAAAGCCCTAACGACCACATTTGTGTGTGTGTGTCAAGCTTTCTTATAGTTTTTCCCTCAATTATTGAAACATGGCTGTAAAACTGTGCCAAACAACCATACCTGCTGCTGCTTTACTGACAACTTCAATGCAGCAAATCAACAATGGGCCACTTAACATAAATGCAAAGACCTGGAGTGACTGGGTAAGGTGCTATAACTCCACAAGGAGGTCAAGAAATAATTCAAGGTGAACAACAAGCACTTGCAAGATATCCACACACAAACAAATCAATTCAGCAAACAGACCGCTTAAAAACCAGCGCACACCAAAATGATTATATAAGACAAGCACCAATTGCAGACTGTTCGACCACCACTTGAACTACTCCATGCCAACATGCCCTGTTGCTTCTAGCAAGCCAAAAGTTTCTCCACAGGACCTGAAGAGTCTTATCCTTCTCCATAGCAACCATCTTCATCCATCTTCATCAGATGTCAAGCACAGCCCTTTCCAGTGCCGAGGACCTGGTGGTTTTTGATGATGAAGGCCTCTTGTCCTTTTGTTTCAGCTGCTCAACTCCCCACAAGGCAGGAAAAGGGCCAGTGGTGTGCTTCTGGCACAACCACACATCAAACTGAGACTCTATACAATCAATGCAAATGGGTGCCTGGATTATTTTGTCATTTTAAAAGTGACTGAAAAGAGTTATAGAGAAAAACAGTGTGATTCGTGATTTTGTAGTAGTACGGCATGTTCTCCTGTAATCACTTTCCACCACAGTCCACAGCATGGGCTGCATATAAAGAAAACACACATATCATGTAGATTTATGTGTTATGATTTCAATAAAAAAAACTAAATACATACCTTTAAAAATCCAACAACAACAACATTATTCTCAAGTATTTTTGCAATTTATCCTTTACTGTCAAGAGAACCCAGTCTTCCCAAAGACCTTGTCTCACACAAGCCCACATGGGGACCACAGTCGACAAAGATTTGATAAGGGTCAAAGTTTACAACGAGCCGCTTCACCCCTTAAGCCTTTAATTGGTCCTGGTCAGTTTAGATCCCATTTATGGACATTATACGCTGAATGACAAAGTACACACAATGGCCTAAATCATCCCCACACAGGCTATACACCCCATTCACTGACTGAGTAACTGAATCCTGAGTCCTGGAGGCATCAAGCCTGGGCAAGCTAGAGGTTTATTAAGGATGAGCCCGAACGATGAATGCCCACGAGACAGAGGGTCTTTCCTTTGCAAAGCTCCATGGGCTTCAGTCTTCAATGGGGGCTGTGTGGCCTATTGGACCATCCTAAATGGAGGCTAATTAGCAAGACATTATGGTTGCGTCCACCAGCCCAGCAGGATACAGGATAATGTACAGAGACTGATTATTTAACCCCTCAACTACCATTCTGGGAGAGAGACAAAGGGAAGAAGACTCTTTCCCACCAGGAAGGGCCGATTAAGGGAACGTCTGAGAAGTGCTTTTTTTTCCAGTTGGGGTATTGTCATTTTTAGGACGGGAAATAAAGTTCAGAAAGGACTTTTTTTGTGGAAAAAGCTGTTTTAGTTTGCAAATATTAGTTCAAGGCCATCTGAAAACCAGCGAAAACAAGCAAGCTGCTGGGAAGATCATTCTGTTTTCCCCAGGGAGGACCACATAGTTTTGATTGAGGACTTGTTTGAGTGCTGAAAACTCACCATTGTCCCTGGGGCCACTAGCAAACAGTGGGACTGGTCGCCTCATGGGCCTGCCACATGAAGCATTTATGGAACAATAAATCAAACAGCAGCTTTTCACTTTTTACGGGAAAGGGTTTGAGTATGTGTGTATATGTGTGTGATAGGGGAGGGGTTTTAATGAGTATGGGAGTGTTAAAGAAAAAAAAAAAAAAAAAGAGGAAGGGGTTTGTGTGTGATTTGGGGTAGTACCCTCCCTTGGGATTTGTCCCAAATTTACCCCTGTACCCCACATCCCTGCCTCAGTGCGGGTTATGAGAGAAGGAGAGAGTGAGAGACATTCCTGGGCATAATAAGCCCTGGTGAATGAAGGCTACAGGGGGATCAGACTCTGATCCTGATGAGAAGGAGGCCGCGGATCAGGAGCTGCTCAGAGGCTGCCAGCAACACATTGCCAGGTTTTTACTTCATTAGCGTCATGGAAACCCAACATTCCAGCCTCTTGTTTGGGAGCGGGGACGGGAGTTGAAGGAGTCAGGGGTGGAGGGGGATCCATAATGAAAACATTGTCAGATCATTCACCATCGAGATGACACCTCAATACCAAAACATTCTGATGCTGCTGTGGAACAGAGACTCTCCATGTCACTCACCTATAAACATGCAGACATACGGCTATAGAACCCCTTTGATAACATTTTTTCCAGAAGATCTCATACAGAGAGAACATCACAGTTATTACATATACAGTTTTTTTTTTTTTTTTTTTTTTATGTGAAATCATTTCTTTGGTACCCGACCAAAGTAAAAGCCCCTACGTAGGTCCAGTGTTAACCTGCAGAGTTTATACAATGGTCAAGCTTGGTTATTTGACCAGTTTTAACACACACAACAATAGAGTTGGATCTACTAATGTCACCCAACACAGATTCTAACAGAATCAACAAAAGGTAGTTTCATTCTGACTTGGAATATATGCAATACCCAAATATTGCGCGAGGAAAATGTAGCGCAGTTGTAAAAAGAGCCACATCTGGAATATACAGACTGCTTACCAAAGGGTTAGGTTTTTTTGCATTAGATCTTTATATTATTGGTCAGTTTACTAAATGGTTCAAGTATAGTTGCACAAAATGAAGGGACAGATTGAAATGTATGTTTTATAAATATATATATATATATATATATATATATATATATATATATATATATATATATATATATATATATATATGTGTGTATGTGTGTGTGTGTGTGTGTGTGTGTGTGTGTGTGTAGAGTCAAACAATTTTAAACTCAATCATTTGAAAAGGTTTATAATACTACATTTGCCCACAATGTATGGACTACCATAAATGTTTTCTTGTTACTATCAGCACTAAAAAGATGCTGACACTTTTTGTTGATGTGTACCATAAGGCTCGACTCTCCGATGCTCAAAACTTCCACTAGGGCCTGACACAATATGACTTGGCAACATTCCTTTCGCTGTGACCTTGGTATGCTCAGTCATGCATTGCAAATCATGGGAGCAATGTATTATCTATGCTTCAAAACATTCTAGAGAACGGAGGGGTGCTTATTGCCACAAAGCAAGTGTGAAATCACTAAACATGTCACAACTGGGTCTGCAGAGGTCCGATCAAATAGAAGCAGCTCATGGCAGAGGGGGCCAAATAGGATGTTGGACAGGCTAGCCATGACTAATGTCAATCAAAATCTCACAATGTGTCCTTTTGAGTCAGACCACAGCTGGACATTCCAGCTACTCACCCCCTAAATAACCAACTAGGACTCTGTAGTAGTTTAAAAAAAAATTGTGCATTCATCAAAAGCTATGGTAAAGCTACGTTTCAAGAGGTTCCTTTGAGGCGAGCCCCCGTCTTCAAAAGACATGCTACCAAATGTGGGTCTAACAATCAATCACTGTGTGACTCAATAACCTTTGTTTTGTCAAATAGATTCCTCTTTAATTGGCAAGGGTGAAATGCCACATTCTTTCACATTTCCCTCTCACTAGTATGACATCTCACGGCTACAAGCGAGCCTGTCGTTTCAATCCACATTTCAAAGTATTTGTCCAAATATAAGGGGGGTCATGCAAAATGGGTCCACTTAACCTTTAACACTTGGGCAGGGTCACTGCAATGGGTGGCCCAATACACCCTTGATATGCCCCTCCTCATACTTCCTGTGGTCAGTGGCCCTGGTCCACCTCTGTCGACAGACCACCGGCAGTCCACTCTACGGATTAGCAGATTACATGCAGCTGGTAAAAGGCAGGGGAACTTTGCCTTCCCAGACTTCTATTTTCATACCGAGGCATTCCCTGTTGATTCACCTTTGAAGCTCTTTTTCCCATGACTGCATGCACAAAGACCTGGTGTTTAAAAAAGAGCCCTAGGCTAGACACACAGCACCTTCCACCTAGGTGGGGGGCTTTTATGTTCCCACTCCGCAGGCTACTGCCTTTGTCAGGCTTGTTAGCCGTTAGCTCAGGAAACCAAAAGCCAATCAATGAATGAAGGCTGAAGACAGAAAATACCTGACATTAAGTTTGACTAATAGAGAGGACCAAATGATATAACCACATATTCCAAACTTTAGAAATAAAAATAACACCCAATAAGACATTGACAATCACCCTAAAATCCAAGGGTGAACTGGTAAAATGTTCCAACATCTCTTTCTAGTCAACAAACATGTCTACCCATGGATATTTCTCTCTTTAATCATTCGCATATAAATGAGATTCCCGGTGAGGAATGAAGAATTTGTTTTTCCCCCTCTTTCATTTCTCTTTGGAGCTGTCTGTCACAGTGAGGAAAGACAGGCAACCTTTCTCTCTAGACCCCCCCCCCCCCATCACCACCACCATCACCGCCTACTGTTGATGCAAAGCTCTGAAGGCTGGCATTTCAACTATGCTTTCTTTAAGAGAAACTGCAAATCCCCCCACCGTGCAACCTCTAGTTGGCAGCAGAACTGGTCAGGCATTAGCCTGAAGAGACTTCAGTTGCTCCCCACGCTGTGTAATGTAGGCAAAGAAACATCAGCAGGCCAGGGAGTTGGGAGATCTGTCCAACAAGCGCAAAGACGGGCCCATTTAGTACACCTGTCAAGGGGCAGAACTGGGATTTGAGGGGGCTGAGGTTGGGGGACAAACATTGAGAACAAGAGGACACTGTTCAGCTTTACTAGCATCCTAATCCTGAGAGAATGGTCTTTGTGTTCTTGAGACCTTGCAAAGAGACCTTCAAAACACAATTATTCTCATAACTGTCAAGGCATTTAATTGACTCAAATGCAATAAATACAACAACTTTTTCTAATTCCAAGTATCTCTGAGCTTTGGATAACATCAAGGGTTTGAGGGAGATACATTGTTTTTAATGCATGCAACTGCAACTATGCAGATTATAAAAAGGTACTGAGACAAATATACCTAGCATTTCAAGAACATGTTCAGATGGAAGATGTTTTTTACCATGGTTACAATTGGCAGCTTGAGTAGGCATAGGCCTTGCATGGGAGTGGAGCTATTCAGGGCTGTGGAGGCAACGCTCATCTACACCCTACCAAAGATACAACATTTTAATTAACATTTTAATGCCAATAGGCCTCCTGCATTGATGGGCCCCATTATCAAATATGCTGATTTAGAGACTCCTGATTTCTGTCTGACAACAGGTGAGAAGTATCTGTTCTACAAAGCCATTATCAGTTTCAAAAAGCAAACTGAAAAGAGAGATACGGGTATTTTTGCTCTTGTGCCGTATGCTTTGGAAAGTTCAATCCCACCTCAATAGCTCCACTTTCCTCCTTTGCCCTTTCTACAAACCAATGAGACCTAATTTGAGTCCCACAAGACAGGCCATGCTTCACGCTCAGTCTGTTTACCTCCACATCAAACAGAGACTCACTTCATTTCACTGAGCACAGCATCTGAGAGCCTAAACACGGAGAGTGTTGCAGACAAAGACAACAGCTGGTTATCATACTCTCTCCCATCAGCGGCATCGGCCTTTAACAAGTTATGAGCTGTGCCCAGCATGGGGCTGACCCAGTCACATGCGAGCATGCCCTAAAGTTGGCTCTGGCAGAAAAACAAGGCCAATTATGCTGAATACAGCTCTTGCTACACCGGGAATTACAACAATAAGTGATGTAGACATGAAATTGACAAGAGCTTGTGAAGAACATTTAAAGTAATGACTGGTGAACAATGAGGCCAGCATACATGCACTGTGCTATGAGTAGCCACAATCAGTGCTTTAGATAAGACAACTGGTCGAGTGGGTTTTTCTAGGTGACAAGAACAGCATTGTAAAAGACATTACTTACCTTGATGCCGTAATTGTTCACATTTGCTTTTAAATAAAAAGCACAAAATGTTGTTGGCCAGTTGTTGAGTAAAAAACAAAAGCAAAAGCAATTTTGAATTATTTTGTTTTATTTAAAATTCAAATGATTTGGTTGAATTTATTTTAATTTGAAAACCTAATCTACTTGTCTTGTTGCAAAAATTCCCCTTGGCATGTTTTCAGAACAAGCTTTTAACCACAAAAAACATATATATTCAGTTTTATGAGTTACTGATAATAAATGGATATTAATAACAAACATGCCCAAAAATTAACTGATGATAATTTCATACATTTCGCAGACCTGCTAGTGGATAAATCTAAATCAAATGACTGTGTTAGTGGATGAATAATTTGCACCAAAAAGTGCAGGATTTCAATTGAGTGCTGCTTTGCCTAATTCTATATTATTTTAATCCAATGCAGGGATAGAGGCCACAGATTCAGGGGGTACTTAAGCTTATACAGAGGATAAATTTGCTATCTTTGTTGCAAAGCTTTAATCCAAGAAGGACAAAGGGAGGTCCCCTGATCACAAAAAGAGGGGGGTTAAATCTGGTATCTTTCTTCTGAGGAATACATGTAAGAAAACAATGTGATATTTTTATGGTTTGCCAAGTTCCCTGTTAAATGCATGCAAATACAAGACACTGCAGTCTTCAGTATACTTTACGGTTGGACAAAAAAAAACTGTGTATTCAAGAAGCCTTCAGTACAGTGTGTCTCAAGTCCAGCCCTTCTTTGGAGCCCGCAATCTTAAAGCTTCTCATGTGTAGTGTGGGAATCCTGGAGTTCTATCTTAGTGTGTGGCAAACATCGACAGCCTCCTAGAACAAAGCTTCCCCAGCAAAAACAGTGCCTATAACCATAAATCTTAGCAGGGGGAAGGAAGGAGAGACACACACAGAGAGGGAGCTCCCTTGGGTTCCAACATGAAAACAACTTACAAATCTTCAAGTGCACTTAGGCTATTAAACTCGACAAGTCGGCATCGTTTTGCCACCTGTACACAGCCTGCCATCACTGCACACATTGTGGCTTTCTAAAAGACGGATTTTCAGCTGATGGTGCTCGGTACAATATATCAGTTCATGTTTTGTTTCCTCGGGCAGAGGATATAAAAGGACCTACCATATGTCACAATACTCTGCCCTTTAATCCTGGAGGGTAGCAATCCAAAGATCTAACCCTTGCATGTCCACTAATGCTAAAACAATGCCTGTGCTATTAAACAAGGATCAGCGTAAACAATTAAGGTAATGTAATAAATCCTGTGAGGCAGATTAGTTGGTAAGATAACTACACAGTATTAAATCAAGATCTTTGGAAAATGTAATTTAGGGACCAGGCTCCCAAACCATTGATGTAACCTGATCTACAAGAGACAACTTTAAAGTAAGGAAGGTTAGTTGTCTGGTGCTCGGGATAATTTACAGTGGCTTTAAATATGGGCACATTAAAAAGAACCATAAAAGGAACTTTTTGGAGGCAAGAAGAAGCTTGCAATGCTTTACAGTGGATCCCAGACCCAGTGGGACAGACTGTCTAAACAGAGCACAGTTACAGCTATTAAGGAAGTCTGGAATGGTTAGTGAAAAGCCCAAGTAGGGCTAATTTTAGGCTGGTATTTCACAAGGGGTGATTTAGAATACAAATCACTAAAATAGCATTTAGGCTTTCTCTGAGGACCCAGACCAAAATCACTTTCCCACAAAGCTTTACCATCATACTCAACAGACTTTCACAAAGAGAAAGAAAGCAATTATTCTCCCACATCTTTACAGCATATTTCAACTAAAGGCACAACAACAAAGCCAAAAGGCAACGTGGTAAAGTGAAGTGTAGCATCACTGCAACAACTTTACCAGTTTGCTTTTCCAAAAGAAAAATTGTCTCTCTAAAAACATGTTTGGCTCCCTGCCATAAAATTGTGATTCACTGAGTGGTCAAGTGTATTACAGTGTATCATTGTGCATTACACAACACCTGTGGAACATTTTTAGTAGGCACCTGTTAATCATTAAAAACCCACCACACGTTCACTGTGAGGAGAGATCCTCCACATATGACTCAAAGCACAACATAGAACTGACTGAAGGAGCTGGGGGCATGTGAGTCATACATTAACAATGACAAATTAAAACTGTGACTAATGCTGATGGAGTTGTAGTAAAACTTTGCTTTTACACACGTTGAACACACAGGAATCCTTCCTAGAAAGACTGACTGAAATTGCGCAATATTTGAGAGTGGGTCAGGTTTCACTGGCAGAATGAACTACAGGGTAAGGGTATGTACAGGAGGGCACAGAATTAGGGTGGACCCATTTGCAGCAACCAGGCTAGTGTTGTTTGAAATTCATGTGCTGCTTTGCTATGGGTTAGGGTCATTAAAAGCAAAAAAAAAAAAAAAAAACACTCAAATAATGATGAGTGACGACATGATTTTAAACTAATTATGGCACACATTGTCAGCTGTGAATGAAGATTTGGCTTCATTTTAAGATTTTAAGGTGTAGCTTTATAGTGGTGACAACATATCAGTGCAACAACAATCAACACACAAGAGAAAAACAGTCTGTCTGGCAAGTGCAAATTAACAAGGTGCTGATACATCAACACGTAGGCAGCTCCAGGTCTACTGAAAAGGAAATAGCAACCCAACAAGACTCCCATACATCTGTCGTCCTTAAACATAAGATCGACCTCCTGTAGCTACAGAGGAGAGATCCAGATGCTACAGATTTAGATAATTGCTCACTGTAAACATGAAGTGTAGCATTCAATTTAAAAAGCTTTCCTGTAACACCCTGTTCCGCTCAGCTTCACACAGTGAATTGCTTGCTGGTGCAGTTTTCATTCTTAAGCAGCTGACACACAAAATTGGCAGATGATTCTGCTTGGCAGAGCCGGAGCATGAAACACTGATGACACACCTGTCCTAGTCAGAAAGGCAGCCACAGTAATACACCAAAATAGATGATGAAAAGCACAACTATCTACCGCAGAGTTTGCTGAATAAAGACAGGCTGGGGCCAAATGTTTGTTACGTTAATCTTATGATGGCGAGTTCCAGAGGCCCTACTCACCGTCCAACACAAAAGCCAGGGGGACCACCTCCACGGCTCATCTGGTCTCCAAACGTCCTCAGTGACCCCAGTTGAGACCAACCTTCAAGAAATAATCCCCTCCAATTACTTACATCTCCTTCACAAGTGGCTACTGGACGAGGTCACGACCTTAAGAAAGAATGTCAATATCTGTGGAGATGCTGTGACAGGTCCTCAACACGGGCCTGACAACAACGAAGACACGCAGCCAGTTTCTTCTGAGGCACTAGTAAAAACCAAAATGCAGTCATGCGTCATGAATGTGACCACAGCTGAAGAGCCCCCACGTAATAATTACCATTTAAGGTTGATGTGCATCACTAGAAAAATAAACTTTTTTTTATAAATAAAACTTTTTTAAAAAGGAATTGGCCCAAGAAATCCCCCGGGGACCAATCCCACAGGCCACAGCTATTCTTGACTTGGGAAAGTATAGTTTCTCTAAAAGCTGCCAGTTAGCAGCAGCATGCTAGTCCGGAGATGCCTCCTGGGAACAATGGGTGTCAGACTCACATCGTTGATTGTGAATGTAGGCCATGTTGAGAGGGGCACAGAGCTTTAAACTGAATATTGCCCCTGACTATGGGAAAAAAAGACGAGGCTGTCCTGTGGCTTCAGTGAGTGGCTAGGGTAATGAGAGGTCTGAACTATTGTGAACCAGCACTGCAGAGACAATATGGCCATAAATTAGAAGGGGGGGGGGGGGTGTTAAATCCCATCCAATCACAGCACAAGTCAGTGCCTCCCAACAATCTGTTAGCATGATCTGCTAAAGTCCTAGAGTGCTAAACCTCAATAAAGATACATTGAAGATAAATTACTGACAACAGGTACAAACCACCCAGGTATGACCAACAAGATAAAAGCTGATTTCACACACGTGTTAGCCGTATCATATTTGAATGAGCAGTGGAAATAACAAGTCAGAAAAACAGTCACAAGACTTTTCCTGGTGTTTGAAAGTACTTTGAGACACAATGGTCTCTTTGCTGCTTTTTATCTGTTTTCCACATCGTATTTAGCCTAGTTTCCCAAATCTGCCCTTTCCTGTATTTAGCCAAAATAAGCCATCTAACGGGAATACTCTGCTTTACAATCACGTGTTGGCATCTCAGTGACTGTATTTGCATATCTGAGCCTGTGCTTACTGGACCTGTAAATTATGTGATGTGCAGCAGAGTGGGCTGACAGTCACTGAATAATTTTCTTTCTGATTTTGTTTTTTTAAGTCCATTTAAAGTATGACGTTTCTTCTATATAAAGATTATAAACCAGTATCTTATTGACAAATGACAACGGCAAAACATTTCGCATTACAGAAATGTAACTTCGTTACATAGCAAAAACCTGTATGTTTTATTTAACAGGCCATTAAAGAGACCAAAATCACTTCTGAATTTGTTTGATCCCACAATGAAAATGTGGAACTACACAAAAGCTTCTAAGTGTATGTCTTATTTAAATCATGCCTTCTTCTCCTCCATGAAGTTTCAGATATCAATCTCATGCACATGATGATTCCCTGCTTTGATCCATGGCATGTTGACAGGTCACTGAAAAGTCTCTCAAGCTTAAAAAGGTGCCTGGCGCGAGTCCTGCTCTCTATATTGCCGCCCTGTCCAGCCGGGTCAAGCACCTTTACCGACCTCTCCAGACACAAAAAAAAAAAAAAAGCCTGGAATTCCTTGGGTGGGTGGGTGTCATGTCACAGTGCTAATGGGGAGGGAAAGGGTACCATCACCACCACCACATGGCCGACCACATGCACCTTCAGCTCATCTTATTTAGACCGTCCTTACCAGCTCTGGGTGATTAATAAATATGGATGTGATCCAAAAGCCAACGCCAAACATACCAAGTCAGGAATGTAATAAACACCCATACACATATTCACAGTTACACAGCCCTGTCTCTACACACCCCTATGGTTTGGAAATTATCCATTTCACCACTGACGAAGTAAAGCCTATTAATTAGTGGCTTAGTGAGGGTTTTATTCTGTCTACGAAGCCTGGGCGTCAAACTTTCCTGCTGGAATGCTGCTGCTGCTGCTGCTGCTGCTGCGTATTTTTTGAAGATTTAGAGGAGAAAGCAGTAAGACGGAGATGAATGCTTCCTTTTGACCAGATTATTTCTGCAAAATGCTCCATTTGTATTCGTTTGTCAAATGTGTCATCAATTCTTCATTAATAGATGGTTAAAGAGACCAGTGAATTCACATTGTTTTGTACTTTACAAAAGGAAACACGGAGTTCAGGAACCCAACTAGAGATAGAGAGATAAGGCTGGTTGACTGACCGTGCAGCCAAGGCTATAGCTGGACAAAACAGGTACATATCTCTGGGACTGTGTACATTGTGGTGAAAGCAACAGTGTGTGCACAAGAGTTGACTGGCAGCTACATTCCGTTACAAATCCCTTCAACCGTGCTTATACTATTCCACGTTTTTTCTACTTTACATAGTTTGGATTTTAAGTAAGTACACATCTTGTTTATGAGCCAAGAGCAAATTATAAAGCAGGGAGGGCAGAGTTTAACCACACTGATGTAACATCTCATCACAAGAAGCAGGGAGACAAGATGACATTGCTAATACGTGGAGGCACTCACGTGTAATTCATTGAAAAGCCCACATCCACAGTGGGCAGTTGTTGTGTCAACAGATCATTGACAGGTTACCTCCAAAAGCAGCAGATATAACTTAAGTTTCTATTTGAATATTTTAGTGTGAATATGTGATAGGATTTATCAAGTCAAGTGTGAGACCTCAGCACCTCAAAAAAATATATTGTTTTGTAAGAAGACTGTGTTTTCATCATCAGCAGAAAAAGCAACCGACGCAGCAGAAAAGTTACAAAAACAACTGTGTGTATTTTTGCCACAGTTTCTCTTAATGCAAATGTTGACTCTTTCCATACATACCTTTGGAGTTGAAAACTTCTTTGAGTTGTAGAAGCACATCAGCAAACTTGCGGACATCACTGACCAGCTGCATAATGTAGTTTGGGTCTGAGGCGGGGATATCCGGGCTGTCCAAGCTCACCGAGCCACTCTTGGAGACCCGTGCAGGACCTGCTGAACCCAAGCTGGAGCTAGACAGGCGGGAGATGCCAAGAGAGAGTTTGGTTCCACCACCGCCACCTGACCCTCCACCAGTACTCTGGCGCAGCATGGCAGCCAACATGTCTTATTGGTCTAGCGGCCCTTGGGCCTGGCAAATGTTATCCCACTGTTCAGCTCCGTTCTCAGACCCAGCACTGCATCACAACAGGGATGGAGGAGGCTGCTAGGGAGAGAGAAAAGCCTTAATTCTAAGAAGAAACAACTGCAATAACATGACATTACTGATTGTTTCACAAGTATGACAGTGTTTTCAACAGGTGAGATTGAGACAATAATAACTGCGTTTATCAGAAGAAAATATGGTCTGTAATTGGACAGCTCCTGAACAGTGCTGAAGTGTAAGCACAGCCCTGTTATTAAAGTGTATGAGATCATTTAATCAAGTAGCCGTTGCAGTCTTAAATAAGTCTAAGTAGTGATACAGAACACAACCAAAAACCATAATTAGCTGCTACACATGTGATAACATCTCACACATCATCAGTTACCTTTCTATAATAACCTATGCCATGTGTCTGATGTTACAACTGATGTAAATGCACTATGATGAAATGGTATTTGAATTTAAGGCAGCATTCACTGACAAAATCAAGTGTCCACAGAGGTAGACGGAAAAGAAAAAAGATAAGAATACAACTGTTCATTGATTTCTCATCTACTACCTTCTGACCGTATCGCCCCGTGTACAGGTTATTAAATACCTACACCCCCCCTCCTCAATAAGAATCCCATAGTGGGATGACCTCTTACTTATCCTGAATAAAATAAGATGAGTTTAATCTACTTTAACGCCGTCGGATCATGAAGGTCGTTTATTTAGTTCGGCTTTCATAAAATCTACTAAGCAACACCCTTTTTCTTAAAATCTCGATTTACGGTGACTAATTTGCTCCTGGACTGCGGCCACCATTAGCGTTTTGTTCGGGAGAGTAACTCGAAGAAAAGTTTGAATTTTATGGAAATCAGACAACCTACGTTTACTGGATATATGCCGAATTACATGGTTTAAGTGTGGTTTGAGGAAGGAAGGTACCAAGAACAGGTATTAGCAGCAGCACAGTAGTAATCTAAATGTGAACGGAATTCGCACGTGAAATTCATTGTAAAAAAAAAAAAAAAAAAAAAAAAAAAAAAAGGACGAAGACCACTCTCTTTAAATGTTAGGTCAAACTATTTTTGAGCACGAGTTTGCCGGTGGCTAACGTTACCCAAACAAAGGTGAAAACTTATCAGATAAAACTACACACCTGCCGCTGGGTCCTGAAACATCGCAGCCGAAGGAAATCCTTAAACGGAGAAGTGACGGAAAGACAAATTAATCCACAGAAACACGCAGCGCGGCGCTTTTCTCACACAGCTGTATCCCAAACCCAGCTCCGCTCCTCTGTGTTCAATCGCCTCCTCTCTCCATGTGATGTTGGCTGTAGCTTGTGATTAGTGTGTGTGCGTGCGCGCGTGTGTGTGTACGTGTGCGTATGTGTGTGGAGTCCTCCCTTAACAACAGGTGTCTGGATTTTTAAACTTGCAAGTTTGCCACAATAAAACGACGAACTTCCTGTTATTCCTTTCAAAATACATTTCCTGGGTAAGCAATCACGACAACCTGATATGTCAAACTGTTGGTATAACTTTGAAAGACTTAAAATAAAATAAAATGCTAACACATAAATAGTAGAATTTCCCTAATTTTCTCAAAAATTAGGATACAATGTGTGTCCTCACACCATGCTTCATATCCTAAATTAAAATGGACGATTTATAAACGAGGCCAGATAAAGTAGCCTACAAGCTTATATGTTTAGATTTTAACCCCTGATCCTTAGACATACAACTAGTACTAATGTAAAACCTTTCATGAACCACCTGGATGAAAAGTGCATTTTCGAGTGACACGTGTTAAACTTTTATTCTGAACTCAAAATCTCTCTACTTCCGGCAATATTCTGATGGACTTGAGCCTTTAACCAACCTTAACTGATGCAGAGGTTCATTGCGTTTGCCTGGGTTGTAAATCTCTGCAGTTTATATAAAGGCCTTCTTGACTGTGTTGTTGACACATTCAGTGTGATCTGCACTTTGTTTTTCTTGGAGCAGGAAACCTTTGGACGTGGAGACGTCCCTCTGAGAAAGATACACCACTGTCTGTCCTTCTAAAGAATAAAGAGGAGTGGTTTATCTGGGAACTGCACCGATATGACCTGATGCTTTCAGACTTATGTTATCATCAAAACTCAAAACACCGATATGTTTCCAAAGATGAGTAACAGTGTAAAGTAAGCATGGCGGAAATTTGATTTTTTTTTTTTTTTTTAAATCCATGATGTCATTTTTTACTGACACCAAGAAGTTGTTAGCCATTTAGATCTATGTCAGGAAAACTCTCACTCCTAGCAGGAATAGACATGGAGTGATGGAGGCAGCTTTTTACCTTTAGAGTGGATTGTAATTGAATATTCATATATCTGTAACTGATTTTCCACAGGGGCTAATGATCAGGAAAGCTACATCCAAGTGTAAACCAGTGCTCCACCCTTTAAAATCAAGAGACTGGACTGGAAGTGTCTCAAACAGGAGTCTTTTTACAATAGAGCCAGTGTTTATGTCATGGTGTAAAAGTTTAATTTACATCTGCACTGTCTGCCTAATACAACACAAAATACTGACTTTTTATCTATGACCAAACCTTTTATTTTGGAAGGTGAAAATAACTGGTAAGGTAAAGAAGACCCTATAGGTACTTTATCCTCTGAGGCTTCTCCAGTGCTGGAGAGTTTTTATATATAGTCTATGGCTGGAGACCTCAAGTAACACAGTGCACACTATTGGCATCTGCTGGTAAAATTAATGTTGTGCAGCCTAATAAATCAGTTGTCGGTCCAGGTCAAATGCATGGTTGTACTTGGGATACATGGCAGAGAAATTGCCTGTTTAACCAGAGTGAATTTGAATGATATTTTACTGCCATTGTTCTTTCTTGGAAAATGTTAGAAAACAAAATGTTCCACATTTATGGTATCAGACAGTTCATAAAAACACATTACTTGCAAGCACATGTGTAATCACAAAAAAATACAACAACCAAAGCATGAATGACATGTTTATCAATGAAAAATGAAAAATAATAAGTAATATAAGTGATAAATGAGAAGTTGATTGGTTGATGATTTTAAATATAAAGGCAGGAGGAAAAAAACCCTTTTGATTGTCTTGAAAAAGCTTTTGATACATCCCTCTGTCGTGCTGTCATCTGTTACAAGGACATCTAATAATCGAAAGATGTGTTGTTAGTTCTAAACACAAGAACCAGCAAAAAAATATTTTCCCTATAATTCCATCCATAAGTAACACAATGACAGAATTTATAGCTATTTTGGTCATGCATTTCAAACACTTTCTGTGGGTCCTTGATGAGAAAAAGTTTGAGAACCACTGCCTTAGAGATATAGCTTTCTCTCCCTCCAGGCTTACACAAATAGCACATGGCTGGGTAATAACAGTTTCTTCAGCAAGGGTGGATTCAACACCATCTTCGGCAGTCTCTGGTGAGGAACTCTGCTGCCTGATCTGTGGCTCGTTCACCACAGGGCTTAGTGTCTTCATGCTCAAGCAGGTGTCAACACTGGAAGACAATCAAGTCTGTGAATCTGTGATGCTCACAGACAGCTGCACACATGGACACATTGCACATGAAGACACAACTTACCCGCCATCACTGAGCTGGTCTGCAGAGACAAATGAGCACCCACATGCTCAATGTCATCCAAAGAGCTGAGTGTAGATTCTAGTGTCTTCACTCTGATACCCTGTGGCAGCGGCAAACTCCTCCGAAGACTACAAAGACGAAGCATTGACATTAGCATAGATAGAATGATTGATAGAGTGACAGACAAACAGACAGACAGACACATCAGATACTGCAGATGTGGTGGAGTGATGGCACCTTAAGTCTCCAGAGATTCTTATATAGTTGCTCAGAGTCTATGTGGAAGAATTGTGTGCTTTCTGATCCATGGTTAAGCAGATAATCTGCTGGTTGACCTTGCATCTCAACAATGAATTTCATCTGGGCAACACAAAAAACAACATGTCACATTTTAAAAGAGACATTTTTAAACAATTCTTTCACTTGGTCTAAGAACACTATCGGTTAAGGATAAATTCCAGTGTCAAGAGACCTTTTGCAGTCTGCAAGGGGGCTGCAGCCAACAGTCCACAATCATAATGTTTTCTGGCTTTACATCAGCATATATAATGCCAACTGACTCCAGATGAGTTACTGCGGTGGTTAACTGAACACTGTCACAGCCTGGCTCTTACAGCCATGACAAAGAGGGAAACTCACCATTTTAAAGGTCAACATTAACAGAAATCAATGAAAATATATTTTTAACAAATAATCACAAATCATGGGGTGTGAATGTCAGTAAGATCAGTGTGAAGTGCATGATGTGCGAGTGGTAAGCATGGATGTGTGTAAGTGTTGTAGAGTGCGTAAAATAAACAAACAGAAACTAAAAGAAAATGAGGCTGTCACATCACCACCAGGGATTCCTACAAAGAGAAGGAGAGAGAGAGAGTGAGTGAGTGACAGGACCTTGATTTTAGAGGCACAACACAGGGCCCAGGTGCCACCAGAAAGCGCCGATGACCATGCTGCAAAACAAATCGGACACTGCCGCACAAACAGCAAGGCTCGCCACAACACACACAAATACATATTCTCATTAGAAAGCAGAATTAGAAATTTCAGCACAGCAAACATGAATTAAAAACTAGGACCTCACCTGCATATTTTAACTGCCACTCATTTTTTGGTTCGAGTGTCCTCACATTTGTAGCCAAAGCCACCGTCACCAAGGAAAGTTTGGATCCTGTGTCTGGACTCAAGGAGGGAGCCTGTGAATATCTGGAAGTCATCTTTGGGAGAGACAGGGAGCAGAAAGGAGGATTTCAAAAGAACATTAATTCACATCTTCCCGCAGGAGTCAGTCAACAATAACCCATAAAACCAAGGAAGGCACCAAGGTTTTTTTTTGCTTGTTTCCAATTTTGTTGTGTTCTTGAATGCATCCCTGCACATGTTAAAGGCCTTGAGAATAAAAGTTGGCAGTTTGAGATGTGAGCTGTGTCTCTAATAGTCTGCCCTCCACAAGTTTGTAAATGGTGGTAGATAAAATATGATAATTTAGTCCAATGCAATGCAACAAATAGCAACAGCCTCAAAATAACCTCACAGTTCATTCAGCTCCTTTCCTGTTTCAACATAAACTGATTATAATAGGCTTCACGAAGACAAAAGTTACACCAGGGGCCAAGGGCAGTAGCTTGTAAATCATAGACTGAATCTGCTTATTTTATCCTCTATCCTTTTGCTGACATGATAACTTATGATAAATAAACACTAATTCAGCACAATAACTCAACTTGCCTGAAATGTCACTTGCCAGTGACATCCTTCATGCTAATTGACAGCTGACGTTGAATTGTTGAAAATGAAATATGTTGACAAAGTTTCTCTCTGAGATGCTTCAGAAGTGATTTGTAGACTAAAATATTAAGTACTAATGTAAGTGAGACTAGGTGGCTCCGGTGTGAAAGCCATCGCCACAGTGTGCTGATCAGACACAGAGGAGGCAGGAGTGGGTGGGTTTGTGTTTGGTCTACAGGAAGCAAACATATGCAAGAGCCGCAGAGAACAATAATCTTACCCATAATATCAACATAACACTGTTGTGTATAATGTACTGTATCTGACCATAAAATAAAATGACAAATTAAAGGTAAGTAATAAGCTATGTATTGTTAAAGCAATGACTAGATAGATAGATAGATACTTACTTATCTCTATAGAGGAAATTCAGGATGTTTTAGTTTGATGGCTGTGGTAGCTCACTCTAAGGTCAGAATGTTTCTCATTTGGTGTTACATGTTAATAACCGCGGATATCACTATGTTGGAAGCATGAAATGCCACCCAAATTGCAATAATGAATGTGCATCCATTACGTACTGTTCTTATTCAGTTTTGTTCCATAGATAATGTTTAGAAATGGCAGCAAATAGTTAATTTAGGTAGTAATTTAGCCTGCTGAAAAAATAGTGCAATGGTCAAAGTAATGTTTATGTTTAACCTCCTTGGCAATATGGATTAATTGCGGAAAATTAAACACATACATATATGTCCCATGATCACACAAACCCACTCTCATCTCAAGAGTCTCTTGATCAAACAATTTCAGGAATATAACTGTCTTTCATTTTGCAGGGTCCAGCCTGTCAGGGCACATTTAGGGAAATAAGTAGAAACATGAGATCAGCACTTTACTGTCTAAATGTGATCTACCCCTAGGCCACTCTAAGGTATCATATATCAGGTCAATGTTGATCCACCAATGGGAAATAGAACCTTTTTTAGTAATTCCCTTTCACTTTCACAGTATCACATGTATAGAATTCAGAAAATGTTCCCCAATGAATAAGAGTTCACAGCACACACAGTATTTAATGAACTGCATTGCAACCTGTAATGACAACCATAATTTATTTAAGTTACTTGACTTGACAAATAGATAGACAATGACGCTGTGACTAGTGGGATTCAAACTGAAATATTGCTTTTATTAAACAGTTAAAAGTAAGTAAACACATATAAATAAACAAAAACCTGTCAAATCAACCAGTGAAAATGATTCAGTACTTGTTTGAAAACCTTTTGTATTTCATTTTGTTTTATTTTGAAAGCTTGACCAAAATTATGCGTGTGCTATTATGTCTGCCTTGAGAGTTGAGATGAGTATACACTACCATCCAGTGGTCACGTTGTGTAACTATAAACCAGTCCAGCTCAAAGGTTTTATTTTGAATGTTTTCACCGGAAGTATCACTATGCTATTATGTCTACCTTGATCCAAGTTGAATGTGTTATATAAAATGCAAAATATATATAATAATGAAATATAAAATGTTATATTCAGTACTTGTTTGTAATTCTTGCAGGTACTCTTGCTTTCTATACTTAAAAAATTATTTAAGTGTAAAATCATCAGTGTTCAGTTCCCCCTAGTGGTGAAAGTCACAAACTGCAACTCATTTCGTCAAATTAGCATCATTGCAGACATAATAGCAGAGTAAAACTTCCGGTAAATACTTTCACAATATAGTGACCATAATGAACACGGGTATTGATCTGTCTATACTTATCTACTGCTTTCTATTACCTCTTACCCTGGGAGGTTAATCTGGCCATGCCTAAGAGTTATAGCATGTAACTACAACACTGCGTTGCTCCAACGCAGATATAATTGCGTAATAACAGTTAACGATAATTAATTATGTTAAATTATATTTTACCAGTATACTCATGATGCTAGATCTCAACCATCAACTCAAACTAGGCTGTGTGGAGATGGCAGGGCACAGTGCACTTATCACAACTATCAAGCATCGAGACATGACATAGCCTGCAGATCTATATCAAACTGGAGTAGTCAGAATCTGATCTTCCTCACAGACCAGCCTCTAACACCACTGACAGACCAGTCCGGGAGTTCAGAAGGGCAGAGAGAGGGAAAGTGGATCTGTTAACAGACATCTAATGTGGCTTTCCCAGTACCAGAAAGAAAGGTGGTGTGGGATGATCTGATGTCTACTCCACTATAATCTGATGTGATTCTGCTTCATTCTCAAGAGCCTTAGATCCATCACTTCAAGATAGTTCTTGTGTTACATGTACACTAAAGACTCACTTATTCAACAAGATAGATCAGTTCTGTTTGTGTGAAAGGAAATGAGGACTGCTCAGAAGAACAAGCACTACAGAGAGACACTTAATTCATAAGTAAAGCATTATAGAGTGGCAGGAGCAGGGGGACTCTGAAACAAGGAGAGTCAAATCAGCTTTTAGAAACATAGGAAGGTTAAAGGAGAAGGCCTTTGGTCACTCCAATTTAAACAGCACACTGAAGATAATAGCAAAGCATCCAACTATTTAATGTGAGCACTGCCAGGTTGAGGAGACTGCTGTTTATCGATTGCAATAAGTATGAACAAGAAAGATCATTTATGTAAGACGATCTCTGGGAGGCTGGAAGTCAGGGACTGATCTTATCAGACTAACAGGTCCACACTCCGGGCAGAGGGTGGTGATAAATACACCTAATGCACTGAGTGCCGGAAGAAGAAGAAAGCTGCACTATTAGGGCTTTTATTTTGAAACTGTCGCAGTCTGTATCCTGGTTGTCCCCTGCTCTGAGGGCTAATGTGAAGAGCGACTGTGCACCGGCTCTTCAGTGGTTTATCCAGCCAGGAGAGCGCGGTCTTTCTGTCCATGTTGGAGGATAAAGTGCCGGTTGTGCATGTGTGAAGCTGACTGCAGCTCAGGTCAGCGCAGCGGTGATGTCTTCCCACGGCGGAGCTGCTGGCGGGATTCACGGGCTTCTGCTCAAACTTCATGAATCACTATCAGACGAAGACAGCCGAGCTGCGGCTTTGAGATGTCACGATATAGTCGGTGACTTGGGGCAGGAATGCATGCTAACATCAACCGAGAATGACCTTGGTAAGACAGTGAAGTACCTCAGATAACTCCTCTCAAAGTCTCTTAGGAGCGATTTGAATCCGCGCCAAACTCCGTTAACAATCTGGCAAATTAAGGTGAACAATGCTTCTGTTGTTAATGAGCGGTAAACACCGTGCAGGAGAAGGCGCTGTAGGGACTTTTAGAAGCTGCTTATCAGTTCGGTATGCAGAAAATGTTTCAATAACTATGACAACTTTTTTATTTAAGTTTGCCTGCATCATATCAGCCTCTTCCGCCAAAACTCTTGTGGTGGGCGGAACGTGTTATCACATCCATGTGACTCAGAGGATCAAATCAAAGCTTGCAGGAGTGCACTGTCATCCACTGGAAGCACTAAAAGCGGTGTTTCTGTATTAAAAACGTTCAGCATAGTTCAGATCTCTGAAAGATGCTGTAACCACAGATTCCCTCCATGGCGCATTGCTCCTCAGTGGGATTCACTCTTTAGTTCACATGCAGCACAAATCATCCGCTCATATTATCACATTACAAACAACAGCTATGACCCTGAGCTCCACTCTTAGCATCCTGGTCCCCAGCTCCTCTAGATCCTCCTTCGTCCACCCAACTTTCATGCACCTGCAGTGTTTGTCCCAGTATCTTGTTAGCTGATGGTCAGTAGAGGCTAAAAATTGCACACATGTATTATTTATGTTTGAAAATTTGATGTTGTTTTTGATTGTACAGATGTTTTGTTGGTACCATGATGCACAGACTGTGGTTATTTCCATTATTGATAATCTGCCATTTATTTTCTGGATTAATCGATTTGTCGTCTAGGCAACAAAATATTTTTTTTAAATTGTGAAAAAAAACAATTTACAATTTCTATGAGCCCACTGCGATGTCTTTATTGTACCAACTGTCATACTGTCACTTTATTGTTAAATGCGATGAAGAAAATAAGCAAATCCTCACATTTGAGAACCTGAAACCGCAGAATATTTGGCATTTGTTCTTGACAAGTGACTGAAATGATTATCAAAATAGTTGTTGATTAGTTTTCTGACCATGGACCAATTGTTGTAGCTCTAGTAAGGATTATGCAGAACCACATATTAACATTTCCATATGATTCCATCTTGCAGCTTTACAGATGTCCTTATTGTTCTCGAAAGACTATGGTCTGCTCAGCTTCCTCAGAAAGTCCCTGCCATCAGAGGAGGTGGGTATCGAGGAATATCTAGTGAACAATAATGTGGTGGATTGAGAAAGTTCTTATGTTGACACAAACATCTGTTTTCCAGTTCCGGGACAGCCGAGTTGAGATCCTGTTGTTTTTGGGGACGTTCTTGGACAGGGTTTCACCAAGAGTCAAAGGTTGGGAGAACACTTACGCCAATGACATAAAAGTAAGTTCTCTAGTTCCTACGAGGATAAATATTAAGGTTTTTGTTAAATTAAATACCTGTTTAATAAATACCTGCAAGTGTAAAAATTTTAATATTTAAAATTTGTTCTTAGATTCATCTACTTTTCACGTGTGTGTGTGTGTGTGTGTGTATGACAACAACTTAGGACAATGAAGGCAAAGGAAACATCATTACGTGTAAAGATGCGTCCATGTCATTAAAGTAATGTAATTCAATGTGTCAGTAAGACTGACACTAGGCACCCTCTCTGTCGATCCATTCACTCTGTATAACACAAAACAATTCAGCACTACCACAAACTAACAGAACAAATCTTTGCACAATTAATCGTGTTTTTTATTCTCTCCTTTTTTTATGCAGGACACATGCATGGCTGTGTATACAAAGGAAAAACTAGCCAAATGTCGGACTTCGGTGCTGGAGCTCCTCATCAAGGTTGGTTTGTCTTTCTTCTTCCTATGATCTTGTGACAGAAACAAGATTATAAATATTTGAATTGCTGCTGCTGTACTTTTTAGTGAACAACTTTAAAAGAACTTGCTTAGAGCTCATTCTTGATAAATCTTTGTAGGTTCTTCAAACAACTAAGGCTTCCAGTGTCGCTGCAGACTTTAAAATCTGTGAAATATTCAACAAATACTACAGCGAGCTTTGTCAGAAGAGCAAACTACCAGATTCGGGTGAGTCTTCATTTGATGCCAAGCTGTGCTTTAACATTGTAAAGAGAATTGCTTATTGCAGCCAATGAAAATGTAAATCATTGAAACACTTATTCTTTTTTTATTCTTTTGGAACAGTTCTTGGAAAAATCTATGAGTTGCTGGGAGTTCTTGCAGAGGTTCACCCCAGTGAGATGTCTAACAACTCTGACAAACTCTACAAAGCCTATCTGGGGGAGCTAAAAGAGCAGGTTTGTTTAAAAGATGTTATGTTATCGACAGGGATCAAATGATTTATTCTGTGGCTGGTTTTTGGGCAAAATGACTATTGAGTGCAAGTATTGTGCGTTTTTAGCTGGACCGCAACAGTGGGGCCAGCCCTATGATGGCAAATGTCTCTGACTGACTGACTGATCATATTTCCACCGTTGGTCAGCCGAGTGCTACATGACAGAGTTGGAGTAACCCCATTGGCCTTTGCTCTTTCAAAATGAATTGGCACAAACAGCTTCTATTAGGGGGGCTTTTAAGAGACAAAATAAAAAATATAGTCTGTCTCTTCTAACTTTCTCTCTGAGCGATCACTTAATAAGTCAATATAGGTGAAAACCCAGTACAGTCTTTGTCTTGAACTTGTGTTTGGTGATTTTTGTCAGGATTTTAGCAGCAGCTTGGAGGTGAATGAGCTGCCATTCAGTCACTATTTCACTATTGTTCTGTTGTCTGACAACAGAAAAACATGTAAATGAGAACAACTTTATTGGGAATTCAGCTGTATTAAAATACTGTACATGTGAGCACAGAGAGTAGGAGAGAATAGGACACAATGATGTCAGTCGCTTACAGTTTCCACAACAGTTTTCAACTATGTCCTAAATTTCACACACTGACTATATGCGGTCCAGCCATATACTAGGTTTTCACCTTGTCTTGTTTCTCAAGATTTTTTTTTTTAATAGATCTTATTTCCTGAACATGGCAATAGCTAATACAGTCAGTTAAAACAGCGGGTAAACGAGTGTGTGTTTTCAGTTGTGGTTTTCTGTGTTTTGTTTTTTTTCCAGATGACTTCTTCAACAAAGGAACCAAAACTTTTTGTTGTTGCTGGATGTTTGAGAGGAATCACTTCTCTAATGGTCAACTTCACTAAAACCATGGAGGAAGGTGTGTGTGTGTGTGTGTGTGTGTGTGTGTGTGTGTGTGTGTGTGTGTGTGTGTGTGTGTGTGTGTGTGTGTGTGTGTGTGTGCGTGCGTGCGTGCGTGCATGTGTTTATTTTGCATTTACAACAAACATTCTCAGTTCTGTCTCTGCATGATCAGTGGGTTACAGTGTGACTCTGACTTGCAGACCCAGCAACGTGTAAGGAGATTTTTCAGTACGCCCTGAAGGCAGTCAGCCCCCAGGTAAATGTCACTGTCTCTACCAGACCTTTATGGGGGAAATGGGTCTAGAATGTCAATATCCTTTTGCTACCGACACAAACATGTCAGTCTTGGCGAGCAGTGGAAACTGTCACTGCAGGTGGTATTAGCTTATTGTAGATCTTGTCGCTTATATGATGGCCGTTACTGAACAATGAACCAGACTCATTACATTTCACAGTTATGAATAGAGCTCAGAAAACCTACTGGTACTTTAAGTGCTCTGATTATGTAGCGTATGGTGTCATAGTACTTCTTATGTTTGAGCATACTGTGTCATGGCATGATGAACTGGTTTGTGACTGTGACTTACATTAAATGTAACATTATGTAACTGCTTATCTTTCCATTTTTGTTGCAGATGGAAATGAGTCGCTATGCTGTCACGTTTGGTAAGGCCTCCTGCTTTCCATAGAAAGATGAAGACAACTCTCCTTGGAATCTAACACATCTTTGTCTCTGTGTCTTAAACAGCTGGGCTTAGACTATTTGCCAGACATGCATCCCAGTTCAGCAGCTGCCTGATGGACCAGTACAAGACTTTGTTCGAGGTCATGTCTAAACTCTGTGGACACATCAACGCTGAGATGAAGAAGACAAGTTACTATGCTCTGGAGAGCTTCCTCAAACAGGTAAACACACAAACCACACAAACAATGCAGACAATCAGACTGACCAGTTAATACCAAAAGTCAAAAAATTCCTGAATTCCAACGCCTTTGCTGAACAGTGTTTTTTCTGATAATTTTTCAGGTTGCAATACTGGTGGCTGAAAATATTGAGGAGCATAAAACTAAGTTGAAGTTTTTCATGCAGAAGTTCTGCGGAATCATTAAGACCATGGATTCAACACACAAAGAGCTGTCCATCGCCATACGAGGATATGGATTCTTTGCAGCTGTATGTTTACCGCTTTCTTTGCTCTACTTGCAGTTGTAAACGTTGTTTATGTATGAAATATAAAAGTGTATGCACATAAGTAAACTAAATCATCGTTAGCTACAATTCCATCAGTTGCTTAGACATAATATTGTGTATCTGCATTGTTTCACAATCGTCCTCCTGGACAAGCTATTGGACAAGTCAGTTTAATCTTTGAGCTTGTGTTGGTCTTCATGTTCAGTCTAGACTTCTTAGTATGAAATGCAAAAAAAAACCAAAAAAAATGTCTTTGTTTTTTCGTCTGTAGCCATGCAAGAAAGTTTGCCCACAAGATGTGGACTTGATGTACACAGAGCTGATTCAGCGCTGTAAGCAGATGTACCTGACGGAGTCTGATGGGGAGGAGGACAGCTTCTACCAGCTGCCCAGCTTCCTGGACTCTATAGCCAATGTCCTGATTCACCTGGACAAGGTAACAAACTCACAGTCTCTCATGCAGATGTTGAATAACAACAGTACCCTGCATCAAACTGACAAGCTCCTCTCAATGGAGCGGTTCACATCTTTACGCCATAATACAGTAGCAAGAAAGGATCACTGCACGCTAATAATTTGAACCTCTGATTTGTGACCATGGCCTCAGATACCAGAGGTGTATACACCACTCCTGGAGCGTCTCCTCGTGGTGCAGATTGACAGCTTCCCTCAGTACAGTGAGAGGATGCAGAGCAGCTGTTGCAAGTCCATCCTGAAGGTGCTGGTGGCCACGGCCTCTAAAGGTCCTGTACTGTGGAGTTTCATTAGCTCTGTGGGTACGTTGATCATGAACACATTGTGCCTTTTGGCAGCTGGTAAGATGTGTGTTGATATGAAATTGTTTTAGAAAGGCTTTTATTTACAGAAGAGAGGTCGCAGGACAAATGTGTGTGTGTGTGTGTGTGTGTGTGTGCAGTATGCACTGAATCTCTGGCGTGTAAAGCCCTGTGAGACTGCAGTAGTGATAAAAGTGGAAATAGAGCTTCTCATTGTAACTATATGCTGCTTTTGTGTGTATGAATGATCTTATCTAGAGATGAGATGGGACATAACACCTGCTAAGAGATTCCCTTTTGTTTCTTTTCCAGTGCACCAGGGCTTGATTCGAGTCTGTTCAAAACCCATCGTGCTTTCTGAGGTTAGATGCATGTTTTCATTTCATTCATTTCCATTAGAGTTGTTCTGATACCAAAATGAGTATTGGAAATGCCTCCAATACTGTCTGTAATATCGACGAGTACATAGTTTATGCATTGATCCAATACTACAACACTAAAAACATCAGTTTTTCTGGAAATCAATTATTCTTTGCCGCTTTAAAATAGTAGCTTATACAGGAAGTTGCTGTGTGCAGCTACTGGCAACTGCTGTTTTAAAGTGTTGAAGAATTGATTTCCTGTAAATAGTGTAATATTAGCTGTCAGCAATTTGGCAACATGTTACACTGGAAAGTCCCACCAGTAAAAAGGCAACGTGTACTGTATCCAAGGCTTTAATTTGGAGGGGTGACACTAGTGTTAGGACATCTAATGTAGGAAATGTCTTTTTAAATGACTGACAGTCAAATTAGATAATAAAAGAAAGATTCTGTGGCATTCATGTATCTGTTCATTTTTTACAAAGGGTCTAACCTGAGTCATGCCATACAGTACTGACTGCTATCATATCACATCCATATAAGGTTAGTGGTATACAGTTTTTTTAACATAATGATATCAGATCAGTACTCGGTATCGGCTGGTACATGAGTTCAGGTATCAAAATCTGTATCGGGAAGGAAAAAATGGTATTGGAACAACTCTAGGAATTATTTTACAAGTATACATTTACTTGTAAAAAACATGTTTTATTTTCAGTGAGATTCAGTTTCCTTAAATTAAAGTCTTTTTTTTCTGATCTGATAGATGTGATTGATAGAAAAAATGTGCCTTTTTGCCCTTCTTGTCCCAGAACAAAGACAATGGAAATGATCCCTCTCAGTCGTCACAAGTTCGTACTGGAAAGTGGAAAATTCCCGCTAGTCACAACTACCTCGGCCTGTTTAAAGGACTTTTAGACTGTGATCAGTTGAAGGTACAGCTGTGTTCTTTGTGAATGTTCATTAACCCCTGGGGAACTGAAAATTTGCATGTCTAATTTCAGCAGTTTGTTTTAAAATTGTTCATGTCGCCATGGAGCTCCCATGTGAAGACAGTGTATGCAGCATGTGTGTTGTCAAATAATTATATTGTCTACTGCAAAAGCATTTTGAATCCTTGTGGCTGCACACTGATCACTGTACACTGTGTAAGCTGCAGAAATTGTTTCATTGTTTTCAGATGAGCAAGTGGAAAAACATTCTTTTCTGGGTGGAAAATATTTTACATGAAAGAACTTTAAAAAACCCGTATATTATATTTTGTATCTTCCTCTGCAGGACTCAGGATTTCTGGACGGAGCTTTTGAAAGTCAGAACGCTGCTCTTGTGTCTTTGAGCCGTCTCCTTTACGATGAGTTGGTGAAATCGATTCTTAGAATTGTGGAGAAGTTGGACTTGTCTGTGCAGAAAGTGACAACAGGAGAGGAGGTGAGGTCTCACTCTCAGGTCCCACTTATATATACTGTGTGTCTCAGACTCCTGTCCTTCAGTTTTCCCGTAGTTTTTTTGATGGTGAGTAAAAAATCTTCATTTGGATGGCATGAAATTGTAAAAGGTTTTGTATACTTGTTATTAGCAGCATCAGTTAAAACATAATTCAGCTGATCTTCAGTGTGATCTGTGTGTTGATCCATGGCACTTGCCTCCTTGTCTGTCAGGCTCCAGACGATGCAGCCCACGTCCTGCCCTCCTCTGACCCCACAGCTCATCTGTTGCCCAATAAAATCAAAGACTTCACGGCTTTCATCAACCTGGTGGACTTCTGCAGGTGACAGAGACACGACATGAACACTCCTGCCAGGTGGCAGAAAATAAAGAGTGCAGTGTAGGATGCCTCTCATCTGTGTTATTTTTGTAAGGAACTAGTCCAGTAGATCAGATCTCATGTCTGACGGGTCTGCACTCGATTTCATTTTCAACTTAATGTCCACGAAGAAATTTGATCTATCACACATGACAGTATAAGCATCTCAAAAAGTGTCCAGTCAAACTGAAACTTGCAGTTCCTATTGGCAACCTTATTGTTATCACACTCATTTTACTCACTGTTGTCTTTGTTCCTGCCTCTGCAGTGAGTTGTTGCTGACTAGACATGTGGAGTATTTTCAGTCCTGGATGTATCACTTAAGCCACAAACTCATCCTCCACTCCATACGAAATCCACTTGTCAGTGGCTTTTACAAGCTGCTCTCAGTCGCCACGAAAATCGCCAAGAGAATCAAGTACTACCAGGTAATATGGCTACTAGTGCAAAGCTAGCCAGTTTATTGTTGTTTGTAAAATGATCTGGGAAGGTCAGAACTTGTTTTCACAGTTAAAAGACTATTAAATTGTGTTTTCCAACTGTTTAAATAAATGAAATGAATTCAGCTTGTTTCGTAGCATATTTGGAGTGAATTAGGGTACCAGTGTCATAGAAAAGACTGAATTCATGACCAGGTGGAAACAAAGAACGAATGTCCACTGAGCTCAGACATGTGAAGTACAGGATAACGGCAGAATTGAACAAACTCAGAGGAAAAGTAGCAACGCCATACGGTGCACTCTTCACATTGAGTTTATAATAAAAACAATACAAATCTGCTTTTGAACAGGGAGTTGGCCGGAGAAGCTCCACATCCCCCCAGAGTGACTCAGTGAAAAGTGCTTGCTTTGCACTCTTCTCCAAGTTTGGAAAAGAGGTAGTTTCTCTTTGCAGTATTTCGTGGGAATGTAGTAACTGAAAACTTCATGTGTAGAAGATGTGAGTGACATGTGCTTTCCCACCAGGTGTGTGTGAGAATGAAGCAGTACAAAGATGAGCTGCTGTCGTCCTGCTTGACATTTGTCCTCTCGCTGCACCACAGCATTGTAGCTCTGGACATCAAGGCCTACTGTCCTGCTCTTGAGGTGGGATTCTTTTTATTTGTTTCGTCATGTATTTATAAGTGGGATGATGATGGTTGTAAACAGCTTAAAACAAAAAGATAAATACAATATACAAATGCAGATGTGCAGTAGATGGTTTACTGTAGTAATTCCCAACCAGGCATACTTGTACCTCAGGGGGGGGGTTCTGCTATTGCCAAGTAATTTCACAAAACAGATATTACAGTTTAATAAAAAGATTGTCACATACTGAGTCATCAATAATCAATAAGCAAAGAAGCAAAGACAAATGTTAAGCTAAATGGAATGGATAAGTTATTGAAATGCCAAGTTCATTTGTAAGAAAAAAGTACAGTTACATCCACATTATATTTACTATTTAATTATTAATAACTGAACCAGTTTAGTTTAAATGAACACATTTTGAAGATGATGGGTGAGTTCATCTGACAAGGCTGTTGGAGTATGTCTGAGGAATAAGGTTGGAAACCAGAGGTTAAGTGGATTCATTCTGTGTAGATTTCAGATTGTTTGCTACATGACTTCTTAAACGTGTGTGTGTGTGCGTGTGTGTGTGTGTTTATGGGGCATCTAGGCGGCTCTGAAACTGGGTCTGAGCCATGCTCCTTTGGCCAACGCAGCCCTAGATGCTCTTGAGGACTGGTCCTCCCACATTCCTCTGGAGACCATGCAGCCCTGCTACACCAACATCCTCCCTCTTCTGGATGGATACCTGAAAACCACTTCCAATAACAGTAAGCCATTCCAGTGTCGCAGACGGTCAGACACATTTGTTTCATGATGTGATGGATGGACATTTTTGTTAAGTTTAAAATGGAGATTACAGCCGAATGAATAAAATGTCTAATCCGTGTGTGGTGGACTCCAGACAAAGACGACAGCAGCTGGGAGGTGATGTCTTCTTCGTCTTCAAGACGTGACAAAGGATACAGCAAAGTGATGACGAGGCTTCTGAAGCAATCCAAGCAGCTTTCCACGGTAATAGATGGGGAACACAGGAAAACACATTTCAGTATTTCAGGAGATAGTGAGGGTTGTAAAGAAGCTGGAAGCTAAAACTTAGGGCTTTGTACGGGCCAGACATGAACTTTTTTGTTCTTAAGACTTTCAGCTTCAGCACATTCAATCTGAAATAAAATAATAGATACTATATTAAAGTGCTGAGGGTCAGCTTTAATTTTAGTGAATTTTTAGTTTGACTTCATGTGTATATCTACGGTCGCCCTGAGAGCTCAACGTACTGCAACTTAGGGGGAACATATAAATAGACAAAACACAAAAAAATACAGAAAATGTAAATTTGACACGTGCTGCAAATACTTGCAACACAGTGGACACACATAAGGACAAAAAAAGTGATTAGGGGAGTGACGCCGGTGGCTCACCTGGTAGAGGACCATGGCGTCATCCTAACTGCTGCGGGTTCAAGTCCAACCCATGGCCCTTTGATGCATATCATCTCTTCTCTCTCTCTCTCTCCATAACATTCCTGTACATGTCTCCCACACAGTTCTTTCTATATTGATGTAAACCTACTCAAATTAAAGCTAAGACTGGGCATTTTAATGTAGTATCTATTATTTTAGTTCAGATTGAATGTGCTGAAGCTCGGAGCCTGCAGAACAAGAAATGGACTGTGTGTGATTTGTCATCTTCATAATTTGTCATGATGCACTGTTGCAGGATCTATTGTAATCCCCTCTATTGTAATTTCTTCAGGACACATGATAATGAGCTACCAATTACTGCCCAGTACAGAAACTGATCTGAGTGCAGGAGCTTTATATTTGTGAGAATACTGAGGTTCTGTATCTCAGCTGACTTATTACTTGTATCTGTTTGCAGGAGGATGCTCCTCTTGTCACGGTGAGGCTCAGGGTGGTGAAACTGCTCGGTCACCTGGGAGGAAAGCTGAACAGAAACCTTGTAACTGGTATGGACTCACAACCGACCTTCAAATTATACTTTACTGTGACATTTTGCGTATTTGGTCCATGTTCCACAGTAGTACTCCAAGACTCTTGACAGTGAATACAGATGTTGGCTGTGCTCTTTTTCTTTTACCCTAAGTTTCTGCTTTGGTGTTTAGTGGTCTCATCAGAGGAAAAGATGAAGAAATTTGTTGCCTGGGACTCAGAGAAAAGGCTGAACTTTGCAGTGCCATTCACCGACATGAAGCCAGTCATCTACCTTGACCCGTTCCTGCCTCGCATCAGTGAACTGGCTCTGTCCACAAGTGACAGACAAACCAAAGTACGTCATCTAACATCAGAGAGTTTCTGCTGTCAGCGTCGGTTTACAAAATTAATTTGACACACGAGTGACTATGATAATCCAGTCTGTCTTGTCTCTGATGCAGGTAGCAGCCTGTGAGCTGCTCCACAGCTTGGTGGTCTACATGGTCGGGAAGAGTGCTCAGATGGTGGAAGGGAAGAATACTTTGCCGCCTATGTACAAGCTACACAAGAGGCTGTTTCCTGTGCTGCTGCGTCTGGCCTGTGATGTCGATCAGGTGTGTGCACTCCATTGAGATAGTCACCCCACATACAGTCCCACTGGTCATAACATGTCCTTAAATTATGGGATCCCTCATAGTATTTGGAAAGTTTGTAATCATGAGACATGTTGATTAATAAACCCTCAGCAGAAACTCTGGTGAAAATTTCCATCTTTGCTCCATCATTTAAAACATTTATTTTATTCATTTTAGGGCTAAACGACATGCAAAGAAAATCCTATTGGGATAATTGTGGCAGATATTGTGATTTATGCCATGATATCAGTGGTAATGGTCATTTTTGCATTTCATTTTCACTGAAAAAAAAAAAAAATTAGAATAAAATAAAATTATGATAATGTATTTTTTTTGTTGGGTCTTGTACCAAATAAACATGATTCTTTACATCAGGAGAATATGATTTGTAGACCGGGGCATCTATGTAGCACCGCAATGCTTCATTTTATGGTATGTTGTGACAGATTTTACCTTCATTAAAAATATTGCAGCTCCTGCGATTTGGATGTTGCCCTTGGCCATATTGTGATTTCGGTAATATTTTTATTAATTGTTCAGCCCTAATTCATTTAAATCACTTAATTATTAATTAATAATAATAATAATAATTAGATGGACCCCTTTAACTGAAAATAAAACCTAACAAATCGAGCCCACAGACGCTCTGCTTGGAAACATTAATTTAAAAAAAAAAACTTTACTTACAATTTAATAACAAAGGTGTTCTTGGTGTTGATTTTAAGGTTTTAATGTAAAACTATTTAATCTATTAAGAAACTGAACTCAATTTTAAACATAGTTGTTGACTCAGCTGCTACATTTGCCAGTATTTGACATTTTCATCTTTTACTGCACATCATGTAAAGTGTACCAGCCTCTAATTGGTCAATGGTTATTGTATTTTTATAATGATACAGGTTTATTTCCCTGATTTCTTTCTTTTTTTTCTTTTTTTTTCTTTTCTGTGATTCTCCCAATTCAGTGTTTCACACAAGCAGATGAGTGAACACACAGAGTGTTGTTCATAATAATGTCTACATCTTTTTTTGACTTTGGATGTCTCTCAGGTAACCAGACAGCTCTTTGAACCACTGGTGATGCAGCTGATTCACTGGTTCACAAACAACAAGAAGTTTGAAAGCCAGGATACAGTAGCAGTTCTAGAGGCCATTCTGGTAAGTGTTTATGTTGTGTGAAGGGCTTGGAAGGCTGAACTTTCAAACACTTTGAACCATGGATCAATAATGTCATTCCACCACCTTTTGCTTTCTACCATGGGACGTATACACGTGGTTGTTGAATAGAGTTTTCAGACTTTTTCCTGCAGTTACTTAGTTTTTCTGCCTCACTTTAGGACGGCGTGGTCGACCCCATTGACAGCACCCTGCGTGACTTCTGTGGCCGCTGCATTGAAGAGTTTGTCAAATGGTCCATCAAACAAACCACCCCCAAGCAGCAAGAGAAGAGCCCCACCAACATGAAGTCCTTGTTTAAGCGGATCTACAGCTTGGCGCTCCACCCCAACGGGTTCAAAAGACTTGGTGCTGCCTTAGCATTCAATAGTATATACAGACAATTCAGGTACGACCCTTATATGACCCCCAGTTATGGACCATTTACAAAATCACAAGCTGATATTTGGGTTTGACTGATGTGGTTCATGATCTCGCAGGGTTGTTGTAGTGTATTTTTTTTGCACGCTCTGATTGTGTCTTTGCAGGGAAGAAAATTCCTTGGTGGAGCAGTTTGTCTTTGAAGTTCTTGTCATATTTGTGGAAAGTCTGGCTCTTGCACACTCAGATGAGCGATCTATGGGTAACTGTTCCTCCACCTCAGCTTCTTACACAGGGCACGCATGTTTTCATATCATCGTGAGCATCTTCTCATCAAAAATAAATAAATGGGCTGATGTGAAATGTATGAACGATTTCTATCAGTGTTAATTTAAGCTTCAAAAGCAGCTTTTTCTCTGGAAATGTTTTATCTACATCCCTGTGTTACATTATTATGAACTCTTTTTTTATTTAGTTTTAAGCCGCTTGGTTGTAATTGTATTTCTTTTTTTAAAGCTCTCACGTTGGGTTAAACCATGTTATGTTGTATGAAGCTGTTGATGCCTCTCCTCCATCCTCAGGCACGTTGCAGCAGTGTAGAAGTTCCATTGACCATCTGAAAAGAATCATCAAGCACAAGGCCCCCAGTCTGAATCAGCACAATGCTAAGAGACGTATCCCAAGGTTGGTAATCTGTGTACATGGATATCACTTCATCTGTTATCTTAAATTAACATTTATACTAAATTACAACCTATAGATGCTTTGAAATGAAATTCAGCAGTCAGATAAATCGTGTATATTAAGCATTGCTTTACATAGATACTGTATGTACTGTATGTGTGCACTGCCCCTTTTTAAAAAAACATTTTTTTCAGTTATTTGGATCCCCATTAGCCACTACCAGGGTAGCAACTATTCTTCCTGGGGTCCACTCAAATAACAATTACGTCATAATGCAGTCATCAAACATTCGATACAACTCAAAAGACAATAATACCTCTAAAAACAGCATATACAGTGACTGCAGACTAAAATGAGGTTAAAAAATTTCAGTGATGTTTATGCAGTGATGAGATTATAATTTATATGTATAAATAAATTATTTGTTCCGTTCTCTTCTTTCAGGGGCTTCCCACCTGATGAAAAGCTTTGCCTGTCAGATATGGTTTTATGGCTTTTAGAACAATGTGGCCGTCCTCAGACTGAGTGTCGCCACAAGTGCATGGAGCTCTTCTATGAGTTTGTTCCTCTCCTCCCAGGTGAGCAATCCTACCCAGTGCTCCGTCTTCCAGGGTCAGCCTTGATGAGAAGACAAAAAAAAAAAACTATAGATGTGATTAAAAATTGATAAATGTTAAACTTTTCTAATTAAGTGTGTGTGTGTGTGTGTGCGTACTCAGCAAAGAACTCTCCGCCTCAGTGGCTGGACGGCATGCTAAAGGATCATGGCATAAGCTTCCTGATCTCGCGGTTTGAGGGTGGGGGTCTCCTCTCCCAACCCACTCTCAGGGACCTGACGGGCCCGTTCAGTGTCAGAGCCACGCTGCAGTGGATGGACCTACTGCTGGCTGCCCTGGACTGCTACAACACCTTCATCAGCTTACACATAATCAAGCCTCAACACATGCTTAGTAAGTCCTATTAGTGGAAGGGCTGATAGTTATACTTTTGTATTTCCAGCCAAACCATAACCAGCAGTGGTGTAGTGGGATGACGTTAACAGATTGCTGCTCAGCACCTGTCACATGCATGTTTCCATGATATAACCACTCTGATACACTATTGCAAATTTATCAGAAAATCACTTTTCACACCTGTATTCTGTATTTTTGAATGTGTTTTAATATGTTTTACTTTAAAAATGGAGTTTCAGTTTCATATGACTATTGATTTTGCCCCTTTCTTCTTACTAACATAAAAGCTCGTGACATTGTTTTGGCCCTGTTGTGATCTCAATAAATCTCTTTTTTCTTTTTTCCCCTTCATTTCCAAGGCTCCAAAGACGAGTCAAGTTTTCTGAAAGCTGTACGTTTCTTCTTGACTGAGCTGGCAACTCAGGAACTGGCAGCAGCAGAGAGCTGTTTCCATCTCGGCGCTAAGAACTCTCACTTCAGCCCAAGAGAAGTGGACCAGTACAACTACAGCAAGTGCACCATCATTGTTCGCCTGCTGGAATTTGCCACCATGATTCTTGTCAAAGGAGATGAGGAGTTTTGGAAGGTACTGAATTCAAGATACTAGGCCGTTATTGTTCCTTTGAAACTGTTTATTTTCTCACCCTTTCCTGTCTATATTTACAGCTTCTGGAGCACGATATTTTTTGCGCAGTTTTTTTTGAGTTGACTGCGCTGGCGGTGTGTAAGCCATCCACTGTTGGTTTCAACATGGCAGATGTGGAGGTGATGAAGAACCTACCAGAAGTGTGTGTTCCTTTGTTGAAAGCCCTGCTGAGCTCAACTTACCGCAGTCATCTTGAAAGCAGCCTGCGGACAAAGATCTCACGTAAAAGGTATGTTAATCATCTACGAGTGCTCGTTCCCTGAGACCATGATCGTGAATTGTAGTGCCATTATTAACAACTAATCATATTTTTCTTTCTTTCTCAATTTATTTAATGACCTCCATAGTGTAGAGGAGTTGTGTGCTGTAGACTTTTACCATTCAGGCACTCTGAGCCAACACGACCAGACGGAAATGGTTCTGTTTTCCTGTAAGCAGATCCACAAAGCCGGCTTCCTCAGCTCCATCCTGCACAGCCAGGTATGTGACTGGGTTCGATTCCAGTGTGATAGAACATTAGCCCCAAACTGAGCTAAATATTCGTATCACAACTCAGTTTTATTGATCATCAAACACTCAAAACATATTGAAAAATTGACTTGATACATTCATACATGTAACCGAATGGACTAATTACATATTGTGATCTTAGATGGATTTTGTGCTTTTTGTATATTCTCAGATGAAGTAGCGTCCACACTTTTTTTGTGTTAATGTCTTTCTTAAAGGATTCAGCCTATGCCAAATCCCTGGGTTACCAACTTCTAATGACGGTGTATAAAGGCATAGCACCCGGTGAGGACAGGAACGCACTTCCATCCTTGGACGTAAACACCAGGAGGGTGGCAGATGGCCTCCTTCAGCTCGCCTTCTCTCTCAGTCAACAGGTCAGTGCCTCTGTGCTTCTGCTCTTTAGATGGGTTTGGTGATTGTAACTGCCCATGAGCAATTGGAGCTGCAGCAGGTCAAACCTAGTATGTGGCACCATCAGACCACCTATGGTGAAATCCTGATTTTATAACTGCGACGTCATCTGACAAAATCACCAAACAGATGAATGAAAGACTGAGGTGTGATTCCAGCTGTATTTACTTATAAATACTCAGAGAGAAAGTAAGGAGAGATAGATTATCTTTCTTTTTTTAAGTTATTTTTCCAGGCTTTTGCCTTTATTTCGATCATAGTGAGAAAGACGGATGAAAAAAAGGGAGAGAGAGAGAGGGAAAGAGGATGACGCACACCAGTTGAGCTATTGGGGATCACACTTTGAGTCAAACAAAATTTTTTTTTTTTTGGAATTCACAATAGTTATTTACTTTCAACTCCAGAACGTAACAGACTTTTATTAGAGGCAGGTCTTTATGTCCAACTCCCTCTGTTTGATAAGTAGAGCTGGTCATAGCTCTTAGTACGAAGCCTCCTTACCGATGACTTCTCTCTCTCACTCCCTCTCTCTTGCTCTATCTGCTCGGTGTGTCTTATGTTTAGTTATTCAGCGTCCTTTGTCAATAATGATACATGTAATGAAAGTTGTTTGCACACTGTGGCTTGGTAGTCAGGGGCATTGGCTGGGTCAGGGACTGGCCCCGCTGTTGTGGTCCAGCCAAAAATAGGAATGTGGCAGATGGATATTGGATTTTTTTGACACAATTAAACTCACAGTTTGAACATTTGATTGTAAAAACACAAAATATACTTAGACCACTACATAAATATAAAGAACTATCAGTGTGAGACAAATTTTCCTTTGCTTTGAAGGCACCAACTGTTTTCATTGTTTGCCTCCTTTTTATACATTATCATTCCTGTGCAGAGCGAGAAGCTAGTGGACTTGCTGCTGAACACCATCATGCTTTCTGTGCCAATATCTGGAAGTCAAAGCCATAACTTCCTGAGCTTCTCGCATGGCGAGTACTTCTACAGCCTCTTCCAGACGACCGTCAACACCGAGCTGCTGAGAAGCCTCGACACCACAGTGCCACACCTCATGAATGCTTCCTCCCAAAATCCCAGCATGGTAACGCCTCCTCAACTTTTCTCTCTGTCTGTCTGAATTGTTTTCAGTGTTTGTACAAAACTTTTTTGTAAGCAATTCAAAGGCATTCGTAGTAGAAGTGCACATGTAAAGGAGCATTGCTGTTTTCTGTATGTGAGATGAGTTTTTCTGCCTTGAATGTCTCGTCAGGTGAGCACGTTGCTGAATGGCTTGCTGGACCACAGCTTCAGAGAGCGCTCTGTGAGGAAGACGCAGGGAAAACAGCTCGTTGAAGAGGTGCTAAGAAGGTGGAATAGTCTGCAGTCGTGGTGGGAAGGACAATCTTCCACTCCAGAGAGCAAAACTGCTACTCTCCTGCTGCTCTCCAAGCTCCTACAGGTGAAATTAAGCTAAAGTTACGACTATGTCCCCTACCAAAATAAATCCTTCATATAAGTGAATACATTCACATGTAATAATCCTAATAAAAATCATTATCATTTAAAAAAAAAAAAAAAAAAACTACACAATGCACTATAATGTAAGTATAAAAAGTATATAATATATAACTTTTCCACATTAAAATGTATAAAAATGACTAGAGGTATGTTATATATTTTCTTCAGATGTGTACTTGTATTCTCCCAAATGTTTCTAGCACTTTTCAAACCTAGAGAAATACTTGATTTTAATCATGGTAACGGTTTGTTTCATTTGGTCACCTGTCAATGACATCATATCCCCGATTTTAAACGTGAAACTGCTGTTTTCAGTGTTTCTACCGTTTTTTGGGTTTTTTTTCTGCCGTCCTTTGTTATTGTTTCGATTTGAGAGACTCTTAGCAGCAGAAGGTACACACTGTGTCTTTAGATGCAAATTTGTTTCACAGACATTTTTCCCCCTCTCATCAGATTGATTCGTCTGTCTGCTCCAATGTCAACCATGAAGCGTTCAGAAAGGTGTTTTCCACTTTCACCCTGCTGCTGGTGGACATGACTCTGCCACTGAATCTCAAGGTAACATAGAGGATATGAGTTTTGTCATTTTACTGGATTATTTCAAATTACTGTGATTTTTATTTTTCTTGTTTTCATGTAAATTAAGTTTGTTTTCTCATCCGTCTAGAGTCAGGCCTTGTTGGTGTTGCCCTTCTTCACAACCCTCCCAGAGGAGCCGCTGGCTGAGCTGCAGAGAGCCCTCGACGCCCTGGTAGTGTCGCACTTCCCCATGCAGTCCGATGAGTTTGCTAAGGGCTCGCTTCACCGCAACAACTACATGGACTGTATTCGAAAGGTGAAGTCTGTGGTACAGAATGAGGTTCTGCTGCAGGTTGAGTTGTAAATAAGGAAGGAGTCACCATTTCACTTTAATTTTAGTTAAAGTGCACTGTTACCATTGGAGATGATGTGTAAAGGCAGGTGAAGACCAAAGAGTGGTTTCAGTAGAAATTGTTACTTGGGAGGTGGTAATTTTGTACAGTGACACCAACTGTAACATTTCTGCCTCTTAGTTGCTGGATGCCCTGGAGCTTTCTCAGAGCCCCCTCCTGCTCAAACTGCTGTCGGGGATTCTGTGTCGAGACAGAAAACACATCATGGAGGAGCAATTCCAAACCTGTTTCCAAAGAATTGCAAAGAGGTTAGTAAAGCCTCCTTCATCTGCAAGAAAATAAAGTTACACGTGAGGTTTCATTCTTTGTCGAGTTTATGTGTAACGTAACAAGTACAGTTGTAGATAGTAACGACAAAATACATATCATGTCCACTGGAAACAAACCTCAGTGGAAATGTTGTCTAGACCTGTAACGCTCCATTACAGGTGTTGCTTTCATTGTGCTCACTTCCCTGTGTCTAATTAATAATAATTAATCAACGTCTGATTAGGTCAAGCAGTGAGCGGCAGCTACAGCTACTCTGCACAGTGTATGGGGTGATCCAGAAGGGTGACGTGCCGGTGAGCTCCATGCTGCAGGCCATGATGGAGAGGGTTCTGCTGCCTCTGGCCTCTTACTGCAGCACCACGGCCCTGAGTGACTTCTTTGTGGCAAACGTCTCTGACATAATTGAATTGCTGCTTAGTCGCTTCACCAAGGTTTGCTTCTTCTGTTATATTTTAGGAATTATTTGAAGATATTAGTAACACAATAACCTCTTTAATCACTGTTATAGGTTTATTTATTAACTTTTACTGTGGTAATTATGGATAACACCCTGTACTAGATTTGCCCCATTAATCTGGTATTTATCAATTATAAAGACTTATATTAAAAAATAAATCTTTTTTGCTTATTTTATTTATTTATTTAATTTCAGTCAAGTGAAACAGCTTTTGAGCTCCAGTTGCTGAAGAAGAACGGCTGCTACAAGCTGATGGAGCTCCTGTATTCTCAGCTTCCTAAAGAAGAGGTTTACTCTAAGGAATCCCGCATCAATCAAGCCTACTGTCGCTCAAACAAAACAGAGGGGAACGAGCTGTCCAAGGCCTTGATCAAGTAGGACTCCCCAAAACTTCAATTTCAAGAAGTCACATGACAGTGATGCAAAATGTCCCTTTTTAAAAAAAAAATTATTGTTAATTTCATAATAGGTCGTGTTTTGAAGCTTTCACTGAGAACATGGCTGGTGAGACTCAGCTGCTTGAACTCAGGAGACACTTTCACTGTGCTGCATACAACTGTGCCATTGCGGCCATCAGCTGCAGCTTCAGTGAGCCCAAATTCTACCATGGCTTCCTCTTCAGTGAGAAGCCAGAGAAGGTACTGGCAGACATATATTATATTATATTTCCACCTGACTTCAGCACCTCGGTCATCAGTCTCATCCTCCACCCTATGAGTTTCTTTTTATCTCGTCCATGGAAAGAGAACAGTGGCTGAAGAACTTAAAAGCATGTCACCGATGTTTTTTTTCTTTTCTTTCACAGAATCAGTTCATTTTGGAAAATATCATTGATGTTGAACGGACCTACAATTTCCCAGTTGAAATTGAGGTATGTTTTTTTTTTTTTTTTTTTGCAAGAGTATACTTTGAGTTTCAGTTGTGGCTTATTCATTTGTTTTTTCATCAACGTAGGTACCACTTGAGAGGAAGAAGAAATACATCATGATTAGAAAAGAAGTGAACGAGGAGAATGGAGGTGTGGCTTGAAACTTTTGGAATTTCTCCATCTTATCATTTGACTGCACGCTCTGGCTCCAGTCCAGTGCAGTGTAAAGGCTTAATTATTAGACCATTATCATGTAAAAGTTGATGAGCGCTTGTGTGATTTCTGTCTTTTCCGTAGAAGCGCCAGTTTACTTGTCCTCCCAGTCTTACATGGCCGACAGCAGCCTGAGTGAGGAGATGAGTCAGTTTGATTTTTCCACCGGAGTCCAGAGCTTTTCCTTCAGCTCCCAAAACCCAGAAGGACAAAGACGCACCGTTGCAAAAAGAGTTAGTCATGTGATTTTCTTCCTACAAATCTTCATGGGTTTAGCATTTTTTTTTTGTAATAATAATGATAATATACATTGTTTAAAAAAAAAAAAAAGATACAGTATAATGTGTTTTTGTTGTTGACAAGAGGCTTGGTTGTATGTTTGTAACTGTAGGAGACAGAGGAGACAAATCCCTCCCAGGATGCAATGGTGGACCTGGAAATGGATGAGCTAAATCAGCATGAATGTATGGCAACCTTGACTGCTCTTATTGGACACATGCAAAGGAGCAACATAACCCCCAAAATTGAACAGGTCAGTGGTAAAGAAGAGTAATGCAGGTTTGAACTTTCTGTTTGTAGAAAGGTTTTTGATAATTTCATCATACTTAATGTAAATGACAGAAAATACGTAAGATCATATTAAATATATTGCCAAAACATAAAATTGGATCTAGTGATTTAGCCGCTGTCTTTCATTAACATTATAATGTATAGATATGACTGTAGTGTGTTCAGATGGTGTGTCATTTGGTATGCTCTCCTCTCTGTTCATGAAACAGGGAAACGAGCCAAGTGAACTTCCTCCATGGATGAAATTTCTACATGGAAAACTATCAAATCCAGCAACACCTCTGAATATTAGACTCTTCATCTCAAAGCTGATCATCAACACAGAGGAGGTGAATGATTTCATCTGGTCTTGCCATCATACAAATTTTACACAGTCGTTGTATTTGAAGATTAATAGATATGACGATACTATATGGATTTAATCTTTGCTGTTGTTGCATCTTTCCAGGTTTTTCGACCATATGCCAAGCACTGGCTCGGCCCGCTCTTGCAGCTTGTCGTCTGTGGAAAAAATGGAGGAGAAGGGATACATTTCATGGTGGTAGATGTTGTGGTCACAGTGCTCTCTTGGACAAGCCTGGCCAATCCCAAGGTTACTAAGAGTTCCATTTTGAAGGCAGCAAATATAAATTGTTTATACTTTGTGTCGTTACATCAAGATTTGTAGTAACTTTTAATGTGAAAATTCCAACATATGGCAACAAATCAGCTGCAATTCAGTTTCAGCACATTTTAAGGGTATAACCAATTTCCTCTTGTCAGTCTTGCATTGTATTATCATATAAAATTCATCAACTTTCATTAGTAACAGTATTTTGTCTCTCAGGGTAACCCTAGAGATGAAGTGCTTGCCAACCGGCTGTTGGAGTTCCTGATGAAGCACAGCTTCCACTCCAAGAGGGCTGTTTTCCGACACAACCTGGAGATCATTCGCACTCTGGTAGAGTGCTGGAAAGACTGTCTGCATGTGCCTTACAGGTAGGACTTGCACATCCTCATTGAACAACTGATGTGCATTTGACACAAGGTCCTTGGAAACAGCAGAACACAGATCGACAATACAGAGTGAGTGGTCCTGGTTCAATTTGATATCTTAAGGGTTCTTCATATGAATATTAGCAATGTGTTGTCATTATATTTTTATTATATATATTATATATTATGCAACCAGTTTTGTCTTTAGCTATTATTATTGTTCAAGCTGAATCTAATTATCATCATCAAAACCTCTTGTGTCGGCTGAATAGACTGGGACTGAAGTGCCAGACCAATAAACTCTTTTAAATTGTGTATTTTAAGTTAAAAAAAAAAACTGAAACTCAAGTTTAATCATTTGGAATAAAAACAAAGATGAAGGCATTCTGACCAATCCTCTGATAGTTCAATCTTCCTTAAAACCCAAGTAGAAACAGAGTCGAATTCAGCCTATCTGTTGTTTTCAGCTTTAAATGTCTATGTAAGGAAGAAGCACGTTAGAAAATGGCGATGATGTAACATTTGGTAGCATGCTAACAAATGGAAGTGAACCTGTCCTTTGCCTTATCTCTCTTTTTGCCTTTGTAGTCTGATATACGAGCGGTTTTGCGGCACCGACCCGAACAGCAAAGACAATTCGGTTGGACTTCAGCTGCTGGGAATCATCCTGGCCAACAACCTCCCTGCTTACAATGCCTCATGTGAAATTGAGTATGAGAGGTAAACTATATTTGGTAGCTAAATGGCAGCACATTGTACTGTGTCACCTGAGAGCTGCCATGAAGAGAAGCAGGGAGCAGTGTATTTACTAATGTGTGTTGTAGCTCACGCTGCCATCTTGGCAAGTATCTTAAATCATTTCCATGTTGTGTGGTTTCTCAGGTACATCCAGTCTCTCACCAACAACATGTCCTTTGTGAGGTATAAAGAGGTCTACTCAGCTGCTGCTGAAATCATCGGCCTCATCCTGAAGAATATGAATAAAACGGACAATGTATGAGCCTTATCTCTGTTTTACTGAATCAGTTTTATTTCATTTCTGTTCATGTCTGATTACTGCTTAATTCACCTTTACGAGGAAAGATCTCAAATGGAATGAACATTTATTTTCATAAGTTAATTCTTAGTTAAAGTCAGTAGATGAATAGCTTAATGATAAAATCCTCTTGTGTGTGTTACGTTATTTGCAATATATTTGTCTTATTTTTCTGATTTTAAGTTCATCACATTTATCATATGACTCACCTGCAACATTTTATTTTTCATTTTTCATTCTTGTCTCAGCAACATCAAGAACTTGTCAGTCTTGCTGCCAGTAAGATAGCAAATCTGAAGAAAACACACATGGATGACAAGTTTATTATTTGCTTGAACAAAGTGTCAAAGCACTTTCCTCCATTTATGGATCGGTGAGTTTATATTTCAAATGTATTTATTTTTTCTCTGTGATATAAATAATTTCAAATTGCTTTTGGCTCTACCAGAGACTTAAAAATGAACTTAATTGTATTCTAGTGGTTGAGTTACCTACCTAAGTAAATACAGGTTTTTTTTTTTGTTTTTTTTTCAGGTTTGTCAACTATGTGTTCTCCATCCTGCCAAAGCTGCATGGCATCTTAAAGACTCATTGTTTGGAGTGTGTCCTGAGCCGAGCTGATGTCATCCCAGACATCTTTATGCAGCTGAAGACCACAGGCTTCATTCAGATGATGGGCCATAGGTAGGTCCCAGCCTCACTCTTCTCCATGTTTGGCAGGTGTTTAGTCACTCTGGTTTGAGGAAGTGATGGTGCTAAATAGTGACGTCACTTCCAACATGTTTTCCTCTTCAGTAAAGTGAAAGATTGGAGGGTTTTGATCAGGTACAAGATGTGCTGGGATTGCCTTTTAGAAAACAATGAATGTCACACAAAACAATTTGTCTAAATCCTATGTAATCTGCAAATACAGAAAAAACAAGACATTTCACAGTCAGGGCATTCTCCCTTTAGCTTGGAAGCTATTGAGTAACAAATGAAAATAAAGGATACTACTGAATGTTTAATTGTGCTGAGTCATGTTTCTGCATGTTGTTCTTCCGTGCACTCAGGGATGAAGCAAGACAGAGAATGTGTCTGGATATTGTCCACAAGATTATTGGCCTCCTGACTCCAGTTGAGCTTCAGGAGCTGCTGGGAGCTGTGACAGCGTTTGTCTCCCATCCTTCACCAGTGTGCAGAGAGAGGATGTATGACATCCTCATGTGGATCCAGGACAACTACAGGTGAGCCTTTTTGGGCCTCTGCTCTCAAACAGATCATCATATCCCACTTTTCTTATTATTTACATCATTTATGCCATAATGTTGTTGTGTAACATTTTCTGATCTGACCCAAGGGGTGCAAAATTTTAAGGTCCCATATTTAACACTTTTTTATTTGCATAAGTTTTGATATCCATAAGAAGATATATTTATTTTAAACCAATTCATCTCCTCTCTCAGGCTTCTCCCGGTGAGCCATTCAGAGGAGAAGCTCTGAGCCTCTCTTTTGATTGGCTGACTGTTTTCTGAGTGATCAAATAGAAATATAGCAGATTTCAAGTTAAGGCCCAGAGATACCAAATCCTGAAAAGTGAGAAGTTGGTTCCAGGTGGGCGTAGCTGAAGGCGGTAACTGCTTCATTGTTACATCACAAAGTTCCTGAAGTCCTGGCGGCTCGTTTTAAGGCTCAGTTGCTGAATACAGGCTGTGTGCAATTCTCTGTGGACTGAGCGCTTAAATACTTTAACAGTATTAATATGGAACATAGACCTGCTTTTTAATCAAACAAAAGACATGGAAACCTAACTTTATATAATATGGGACCTTTAAACTATTAAACCATGTGGGGCAAAATAAATTCCAAATAGCTAAACTAGTAAATGGTGCAAATTCTCCTTTATAATGGATTTGCAATTACTTAATAACCTTTTATTATTTTGCTGTTAGGTCACTGGACTGCTTTATTCATGTATAGTGATATACTTAGTGTTGCTTGCAGTCCATCTTTAATGATACACTGTTTTCTTATTCTGCCAGTGATGCAGAGAGCATGGACGACAGCACTTCAGTGGAGGTTTTGAATGCAGCTAAAGAAACACTACTTCAGGGACTGTCCGAAGAAAACCAAGGCCTTCAGTAAGTACCCACCATTTCTCACTTGCCCTTGTTTTATGTTTTATTTATTTCATACACTGTCTTAATAATAATGCAGGGAAGAGTAATCCCAATAACTTACTATAGAATCTGAAATGTTCAGATTGAGAAGACCATCCCTGTCCACTCTGTTTTCAGGCTTTATGTTCAGAACTTCTGGAGTCAGGAGAAGCGCCTTCCCACTACGACTCTTGACCGAATGTTGATGGTGCTTGGTTCCCTGTACTCATGTCAAATAGAAAGGTGTTTCTTGAGCTTGGTGACCAATCTGCTGCTGGAAATGACCAGCCGGAGTCCTGACTTCCAACGAAACATGTTTGAGTATCCTCTGTCAGAGTGTACCTTCCAGGTCAGTGGAGATACGCTGCATTTATTTTTCTCTTCCTCTCTGGCTCTGTTTGAAATTGTCTAGTATGAGTTTTTTTTATTTTATTTGTATGCTACCCATGAGCCTGATGTGTTAATTCCATTTTTCCAATTTCTTCTTTAGGACTATGTGATTGATTCCAACTGGCGCTTTAGGAGCACAGTGATGACTCCTATGTTTGTTGAAACCCAAAGCTCTCAAGGCCCAGAGAGTGTGGCTGCATCCCAGGCTGGAGCCATGAAGGGGAAACTCAGAGCCACTCAGACTTCTCTGGAGTTCACCCAAACCCAAACAACAGGTACCGCTGTAATTCAGTATCCCCCACATTAGAGCAGCAACATGAGACTGTAAAATGTCCGGACGACATTTCTGTACATTTTAAGAGGAACGGAAAAATGCATTCACTTTTGTTGTACTTCATATTATTTGGAATTACCACTTTTTCTTAAATGTTGTTGAGTTTTGGTTTTTTTTCCCCCCCAGGTCGACGTACAGCTTATAACTGGCTGACAGGCAGCAGTGTGGATACGCTAGCGGAGCACACACTCGGCTCTGAATCTCTGTCTTCATTGTTGGTGTTTGATAAGAAAGCAGAGAGGCAAACGGCGGCAAGACGACCAGTAGGGGAAGGATTTGGCCTGAGGCGCCTCACTGCACCAAGCGATGAGGTGGACAGTCGCACTAGAGGTTAGTCTCTGAGAAACATCACACATGTATTTTAATATGCAGCATAAATATTATTCATGTCACACTCTTAAGTAGGGATGTCACGATAACAGAAATTTAGTAGTCGATACCAATACCAGTGAAATTAAAAGATTCTCGATACCTATTTTGATACCACGGTAAAAAAAAAACACACATATTGCACTTATTGCAGAGCATTTCAACTGTGGTTTGGAAAGTGCACAGGCACCGTTTACAAATGGGCTTTTACGGCTCTAAAATCGACCTCTCATCATCCGCCTCGAAAGCAAAGTATTTCCTCTTCTGGCTTTTTCTTTCGACGAGCCCAGGTGCTGCAGCTGGACCAAGTTGTGTGCCTGAACTTGTCGCCATTTTCCATTCGTTATTGCGGCTAGACTGCAGCCTAGTAGTAGACGTTCCTCATCCTCCCTTGGGTGGGCAGAGGCCGAGCATGTGCCGGAGAAACTGCACTTAAATGTGTTCAGAGTCACTCAAATGTTGCCAGTGATGCAGTTATTAGTGTTAATGTTCTTTTACACATGTTTTTGGTAGATTACTGTCACTTTTGAGATAAGACACTTTTGCACTGTGAGATAAGTTGCTCATACAGTTAGTGAAGTTGTGTTAATGTGAATATATGTAATGCCAATGTGTCAACAGCAGAAACCGAGCAGCGTAATAACATCCTGAGACTGAGGCGCAGATTTCTCAAGGATCAGGAGAAAGTCGGCTTGAGGTTTGCACAAAAAGAGATCCAACAGCAGAGGAAGAAAAAGGTACCAAACAACCACATTTATCCTTAGAGCAATTCATTTTTGAAATGTTGGATGGCAGCACAAAAAAAGTCTCAAGATTGATGGATGAATAATCCCGTGCTTACTGTCACTAACAAACTGAGTGTGTCTCTAACCATCAGTGGCTCTGTTTTTGTCCCACAGGAAGAAAAAGCTGATCAACGGCTGCGAAAAGAGGCTCAGGTGACTCTCTATCGTAACTACAGAGTGGGAGACTTTCCAGACATCCAGATCCCATACAGTAGTCTCATCGCCCCCCTGCAAGCGCTAGCCCAGGTAAGACTGCCTCTGCTTTCTGTGTCCTCTCTGCTAAAGGCTCAGGTTGTAAATGTACTATCATTTCGATTTTAATCTTTGCATGTTCCCCCGCAGAAAGACCCGATTTTAGCCAAACAGCTGTTCAGCTCCCTGTTTGCTGGTATCCTCCAAGAAATGGAAAAAGACAAACCAGGGGAGAGTGGAAGGATTAAAGAAAAGCTGCGGGGCAACATGAATGCCTTCCTGAGCAAGAGTACGCTCTGCTTCCCTCCATTTATAGCTTGTGTGCAGGTACGACCCTCGGCAGCTGCTGTAATCCAAAGTCTTGAATCTGTAAATTACCATGGCATCCATTGATGGTGTCAAAATTAAAGTAGAAGTATGTATTAATTACTGCAACCGGACTACATTTACTTCCACGGTAATGTATTTATGGCCAGAAAGAAAAAAGGTTGAAGATAGACAGGTACTTTATTTATCCCAAACTGTAAGGCTGAAAGCTGACAAGTTGAGTTGATATTCTGCTCTTTGTCTTCTTAGGACATGTGCTACCAGCATAAGGACCTGCAGCAGCTCGATCCAGTAGCCATCAGCTCCACCTGCCAGGTGAGTCTCCAGCAGCCGTCAGGCATCCTGCTCCTGGAGGAGAGCTTACTGCATGCCAGTGTCCAGGGTGAACCTCCTGCCAAACGGTCACGAGAACGCAAAGAAATCCCACCAGACACCAAGAAATGGATCCACCTTGCAAGGTACACTGCTAGTTCTTCGATGTTAGAAGCTCTGCTCGTCACCTTATGAGGACAACACCATGATAAAACTGTGATTTGAGGTTGGGCACACCAAACTATTAATAACTGACTATAGATAGACAAAATTAATTTCATAAATACATTGATGCAGGGATGCTCTCATATATGTTCTAATGCCACATCATCTTGTCAGTTTCCTTTTTCTTGTGGAGACTGTTACATTCATGTATGTTGCCTCTGGCCTTGCACAATGTTACTATGAGAGCTGCATTACGTCTACAGCCCACTCTCTTGTGGATAATTGTATTGCTTTTGTTACGTGTAATACTGACTATGCTCTTGGCTTCCTCTGCTCTCTAGGCTGTACAGATCTCTGGAGGATTATGATGTTGTACGTGGCATCTTTGGTGGTAAAGTTGGCACCAAGTCAGTCACCTGTGCTGCTCTTCAAGCCGAAGCGAATACTGACTTTGCAGAAGCTGTGAAGCTCTATAATGAGGTACATAAGTCATGGGTTTCTCCCATGACAGTAGAAGCAAGTGGTTGATTCCTAATTTACTTGTGAATAAAGTTATTGTAGAAATGCAATTATGAAATCTAGCATAGTGTTCAGGTAGCATTAAAACACAGATGGATTTTTTCTTACCAGATTGTGTGTGTAAAGCTATGTAGAATAAGTCATCCAAGTTGGATAGAAGGCTGAGAGGAAACTTTCTTCTTTAATGTCAGGCCCTGAACACTGAGGATTGGCGTGATGGTGAGCCCACTGACTCTGAGAAGGACTTCTGGGAAATAGCAGCAATGGAGGCCTATAGTCATCTGACTGAGTGGAAGTCTCTTCAGTACTGCTCCACTGTGTACGTGGATGAAAACTCGCCACCAGACCTCGAGAAGATGTGGTCAGAACCTCTCTACCAGGTAACAGAAGTGACATTTCACAATCCAGGAATTGTGTACCAGGGAGGGCCGCCACCCTCTTGGTCAGCGGGTCCCAACCTTTTCCATCTCATAGAACTATTTGAGAATCTCAAAAGAGTTGGCGGCCAATAACAATACGTCGGACAAAAAATGCTTTCCAGGAGCCCTTTTTATTTCAATGATAATGATCAAACATTCAGGACTGAACTGAAATGGGAAGCTCAATTTTCTTTTTTTGTTTGACTGGGGAGAGATCACTTGTAGACTCTTGTAGCATCTCTCTACTTCGGACTCTTCCTGTTGCTAACCAGCTTTCCATTTTGATTCTCAAGTTTTTTGCCATGGATGTATTATTTTAGTGCGCAACAGACTGAGATAGCAAACAAGTATACGATGTGGCAACAGTGACAACATGAAAGTTTTAACATTGGCTTATCACTGTGATAGTCCTTAATATGAGGGGGAAAAAAACAATGAAAGTAGTTTTCATAAATCTTTTATGTTTTTAAGGATCATTTCATTGTAAAACATTTGAAAACATATATATGTATGTATATATATAATTTTTTTTTTTTTTTGTTGCATCTTTTAATCAAAATTGTACTGTTTTGCAAATGATTCGTCGCCCCACTTGCAATACCTTTGTGGCCCACCAGCCCACAGGTTGGGAACCATTGCTGAATTCCTCTCATATTGAACGTGCAGTGATGGCCTGAAATGAGAACCTATATTATGTAATAATGCAGGTATTTTTATTGATATGATCCTGCTGTTCTACTTAAGCTTTTTCTTTTTTTTTTTTAAGTAATTTTTTTGGCCATTTTTGCCTTTATTGTGATAGAGACAGCGAGAGAGAGACAGGAAGGTTGTGAAGAGAGAGAGGGGATGAGGTCGGATTCCATCTGCTGTGGTTAGGACTAACGGGAGCCCCACTTGAGCTTAAATTTTACAAGAAAAAGAAAATAAATCTGTATCATTTCACAACATGATAACAGCATTGGAAGTAAAGCTTCCCTCAAGTTCCTGTGGTAATGCAGTGCAAGCATAGGATTTTTTTAGAATTATCTTAATTTGATAGTATCAGGTACATGCACATGAATTGTGATGCTTTGCTAACGTGAGTCTTTTTCCTTTGCGGCAGGAAATGTACCTGCAGCACATGATTCGCAGCATGTTGAAGCAGCTGCAGCAGGGTGAGAGGGACCAAACTCTTCTCAGCTTCATTGACAAAGCCATGAGGGTGGAGGAGCGCAAAAAGCTCCTGGAAAGTCATTACAGCCAGGAGCTCAGCTTGCTCTACATCCTGCAGGAAGACTATGACCGCGCCAAATACTACACCAACTACGCAATGCAGCTCTTCATTGAGGTCTGCTGTTATACATCTCTTTTGTCTATGGCCTGCTAAGTTTTGGATCAAGAAAGATCATAATTCATTAATTTTTTAAAGGCAGAAAAGTTGGTAATGTATATTGTAGATATGCAATATGGAGAACTGGTCCATACTGTGAGGAATATCTGGTGAGTTGGCAGAGAATGTACAGAAATGCATCTTTGGACAGAAACGGGGCGACAGTTAGCACTCAATCTCTTTCCCTCATACAGAGTTACTCCAGTGTGGATACATTGCTTACTCAAAGTCGGCTGACCATCCTGCAGTCAGTGCAGGCCTTAACTGAGATCCAGGACTTCCTGCTGTTCATTAAAGGAGATGGTGCGTGGATACTTTCTTTAAAACTCCAAACAACAATGAATATAAATACGTAAAATGAACAGTTAGATTAGTCTTTTCCTCTCTTCCCGAAAGGGTTTTTCTGCAGAATAATTTCTTGCATCTGTCTTTCATTAATACTTTGAATAGAAGTTTTTTTTGTCCCAATCTAGTAACTTACTTTGTACTTCATTCCTTAGTGTCTGTGAATGGCCTCAAGCGGCTCGTCAGATTATGGACTGAGCGGTATCCCGATGCTAAAGTGGATCCTGTGAAAGTATGGGATGATATCATTACATCTCGGTAAGAAGAACAGGTTTTTAACATTTTGCTTACAAAATCTTTCAGATTGTCAAATAACCAAATTTGACACAGCCTCAAATTTGATGTCTACGGTTCAGATGCTTTTTCTTGGACAAGATCAGGGATAAGCTGAGAGGCCACGCTCCCAGTGACAGCATGGAGGTTGATGGTTCAGACCCAGAGGGTGACATTGAGACATTAGTGAACGAATGCAAGTTCAATATGAAGCTTCACATGGCTGATAGCGCACGGAAGCAGGTGAAGAAACATCTGTTGTCGTATTTTTGCTCTTTATAAACTATGGAAATTTAAAAAACTCATCCTTGACCTGTAATGTTTCAGAATAACTTTGCCGTTGCTACCAAGCTGCTGAAGGATCTTCACAGAGAAGCCAAAACAAACAGAGGCTGGTTGAGGCAGTGGGTCCACAGTTTTACTCGCTACAGCCATAAACGCAGCCAGGCTCTGGGTCCTGGGGAGCAAATCAGTTCCATGCTGAAGATCATCCCGCTCCTAGGTAAGACATGAAAAGAACTCCTCTACATTGTTACACAACTTAGAATGACAGCCGTATATAAACATCGTTACTGTATCTGTTAATCTCATGATGAAATTTGACATTCAACTTGACAGATTTTGTGATAATGTAGTGAACAATAACAACAACAATAACAATAAAAATAATAATGATAATAATTGAAGCTGCAAGCAGCATGGAGCGGGCCCTTGCACTCCTCAGGGCCGCTCGCAGTAGGCCAGTTAAAGCAGCCAAGCATCGTAGCAACCGCCAGACACTGGACTTGCAGGTTAAGAGTTCCTGCTTGAACCGTGCGGCGAAGGACAACAGTTATTGCATATTTATTTGCAATCATAATTGTGTCCACTGTGTGAAGTCAGAGACCACGCAACCAACACACATTATGTTCCTGTATCTCAAGTGTAGAGCAGACAAAGGTCATGTAAATCAAATGATGATAATTACTCAAGGGATGCTTCCTGTTTTCAGTAGGTGGCCCTGTGAATATGACTTCATATTAGCATGCAGATGTCTTCATTGTGAGACTTTGATAAAACATGAAATGCAGATTGAAGAATGTATGTTTGAGTTACAGCACTTTCCTTGTTTTGTGGCGAAAAGACTGAAATTCACTGCACCGCCACCTTCAGGCCATTCAATGAAAAGTCAATTTTCTGTATGAAGTGTCATCATGGTCTCAATCATTTTATGACAACATTTGGGGTGGCTGTGATCAACCTGCTAGGAGGAGTACAGCAAAGTGTAAAATATGACATTCCCTGTCGTCACAAGGGGGCGCTATGATTATATCTAAATATTGACATATAGATGTCTTCAAGCTTGGACTCTGATAAAACATATAAAGGGCAGTTTGGACAATGCATGCTGGAGTTATAATGTTGATTTTTCAGTGCAAATCATTGAAATTCTGAAAACCATCACAATTTAGAATCGTAAAGATCTTAAGATTAGATAAATCAAATATAATGTCGAGCTGGTAAAATACATGTAGGTGAAACACAGTGCGAGTAGTGCCTTGTTGAAATTTTCTAGGTGGCCACACCCCATAATATATGTAAATTTTCACCAGGCCTGACACATCTGCATGACTTTTTGAGCATGTTTAGGCCCTCGAAAAAGCCATTTATTTTAGGGAAGTAAAATTTCTGACAAATTAATTATAGTAGGTTCCTTGTATCCTTGGTGTAATAATAATAATAATAATAATAATAATAATAATAATAATAATAATAATAATAATAATAATAATAATAATAATAATGATGATAAACATTATTTATGTAGCACTTTTCCTAAAGTTAGAAGGTGCCTTACAGAAAGAAAAGGGGGAATTAAAAACAAGAGAAAAAAATACATCCTAAAACAGAAGGAAGTTGCATGAAAATATAGATTAAAACACAACATTATATCAAACAATCATAAAAGCTCTCTGATAAAAGAATGTTTTAAGAGTTTTAAAAGACACTAAAGTTGTACCTCTCCTCACCTGCTGCTGGTGTCCGATGGCCGAGTCCTCAAAAAACACATCAGTAATGCCTTGAGGGAATTTCAATTTTTGGCAGTAACACGCACCTAGGCCCAAACATGATGTCAACCGGTCTTGTTGCCTGTTGATATGTTTCACGTCAGCTCTCTTCTCTCTGCAGAGGACCTTCAGGCTGACTGTGAGAGGGCCACAGCTAAAGTATTCAGATATCAAAAGGTGCTCCAGGGAACGTCTTTCCACATCCTGGCCACAGCTGTAAGCAAAAGCCCCTCGGTCCTGGGAGCTATTGAACGTGAGAAAGCGGAGAGAGTTGTCAGACTTTCTAGAGTTGCTTGGCCCACTGAAAATCCAAAGGTACTTCTAATTTTTTTTATTTTATTTTCAAATTTACAATCTAGTGACCAGTCTGGATAGAACAGGTGGCATTTTTATGCAAATGTCAAAATGTGGATTATAGTGGTATAAACTGCAGGAGCTAAACTGTGATTCATGTGTCTAGATTAGAAAAGTTTGTACTTTGGCCGTCACAGCCAAGTATGTCCTGCTAACCCTGTTTTGTAGTTTTAAGAAGATTTATCTAGTAGAGAATGAGACTGTTTATCCTACAGGAAGTGGAAGCGGGGCTGCAGTTACAAGCACTGGAGCTGCTGCGTGATGCTAGCAGAAAGGCTGATGAAGAGCTTCAGTCTTACAGTCAGGATTTTGTGGAGAGCAGCAGCATCACAGAGACGTACATGGCTCTGGCTAACTTCTGTGACAAACGACTACGAGAGGAGGAGCAGAGTGATGCCGGTGAGTAATAGTAGTACTAGTGAGTAATTGTGCACTTTTATTGAACAGTGAAACGCACAGTATGTCTCTCAATCAAAGTAAACAAGACTGCATTTGGTAACGCCATGAAGTAGTGTGGGATCATGGAGTTGTTGTCTTCACCACCATCTTCATCATCAGCTTCTCTCTGCTTGGGTTCCGTGTCAGTCGTTCAGGAGGTTTTCACCTAGAGCTGAATTATCCACAGAGATCTCTTCCTTTCCAAAATAATCGAACTACATGATTAGAACCAATAAAAACACAGAATACAGTAGTTTCACATTTAAAGTCAGTGTTTCACCGACAGTGTACACCAGGGAGTGGCTGGGAGACTGCAAACCTTTGTTCCTCTGATAACTTATGATCCAGACATTGAAGAGGTTTTTAACAGCAGCTAATTATCCATAGAGCTCAGCTTATCCACAGCTTTTTTCTCTGATCCAGACGTCCAATGACTAAAATCCTTCATCTTTCAAACGACCGTGGTGTGAAAAGTGTATCTTAAGAATGTGACTTAAAACTAGATAAAAGCCGCAACACCAACACATGTGCATAGGAGATATGAGGTTATTGACGGGTGACGAAATGAAACAGGCAGTTACCATGATTAAAATCACTTATTTCTCTGGTTGGAGAATTGCTGGAAACATTTGCGATAACTTTATTGCACAACTGGGGGGAAAAAAAAAGTATATCAAGGTCTAGTTGAAACCGTTTTCCACTGCTTTTTCTGTTGTTACAGAAAGCCAGTCTCCAGACCTTCTGTCGCTGCCTGTTCATGTGGTGGAGAGCATGTTGAAGGCACTGAAGATGAACTCAGAGGACGCTCGCCTCAGGTTCCCACGTCTGCTCCAGCTCATCGACTTGTACCCCTCTGAGACCTTGGATATCATGACAAAAGAGGTTAGTGTGTGAAGACCAGGGATGTAACCTCCACATTACTTCAGTTAAGTTTATTTGCATATTCATACATTTAACCCTTTCAGGACTGATGGAGAATATACTGTATGTCTAAAATTCTGCCATCTTTTAGTTCTGTCACTGCTGACATGTATTTGCTCTCACTGTAGAATCTATTAGTGAACAGTGTAAAATAATGATTAAATCAACATTTTTAAGCCTCGTAAATCAGATTCTACATCACTGCTGTCACGAGTAGCCTTCATTAGTATCATATACTGTATGTGCAATGTCTGTATTTAGATGATGTCAGTTCCCTGCTGGATGCTGATTAGCTGGATCAGTCAAATGGTTGCCCTGCTGGACAAGCCCGAAGCTGTGGCAGTGCAACACTGCATTGGGCAGATAGCAGAGTGTTACCCTCAGGCCCTGGTTTACGCTCTCATGATCAGCAGCGAGACTTACCAGTTTGAGGACTCGGCCACGGGACACCATCAGCAGGAATTTGTCAACAGGTAAACTGCCTGATGTTTTGACTTGGGGAACAAAGAGAGATGATACTGCAGTATGTGTGATAGTAAAAATTTATTTATTTATCTGATAATTGTTTCTGTGTCAACAGGCTGAGGAGCATGCTGGACAAGGGAGGAGCTGTGAAGAAGTTTGTGGATGCACTGCAGCAGCTTACAAATCCTGACATGATCTTTAAGGTAACGAGTTCAACCATGAACGGATCCTCCATGTTTTTTGGCCTGTCACTGATTGTTTTCATTTGGTCCACACAGGACTGGTGGGATTATGTGAAAAATGAATTGGAAAAGCCAAACTTTGACAAGAAGAGGATGAGCAACATGTATGACGAGATGCACTCTTCGCTTGGGGATCGTAACGCAGATGGTCATGGAACGTTTCGCAAGAAATTTATCCAGGTTTGTAGTTTGCTTTGATCGTTCAACTCGTATACAATCAAAAAAACACATAATGCAAATGCAAAAATGAAAAATACATGCATAAACTTCAAATGGTAAACAAGAAGTATCTAACTTTTTGGTGTTTTTATTGTTACTATTTTTTTAATGCAGCCATTTTTTCTTTTGATTTAACAGAAATTTGGTAAAGATGTGGAGAAACTGCTGGGAGCTAAAGGCAGCAAGCTGTTTGAGAAGAGGAAAGACAAAAGCTTTGTGCGGCAGGTGGATGAAATGGCGGTATCCATGCGTGGATTTCTGACCGAGCCGGGGAACCTGAAGGAATACTCGCCCTGGCTCAGCGGATTTAAAGCAGACACATTCAGCAATGAGCTGGAGATCCCAGGTCAATACCTTGAAAACCCTGGAAATATTGTTGGTATTGACATGTGTTGTTCATGCCAAACTTTTTTCCTCTTTCTGTAGGACAGTACGATGGGCGATCTAAACCTCTGCCAGAGTACCATGCAAAAATAACAGGCTTTGATGAAAGGGTATGCTTTTATTGTTATTAAGTAAAACGTTCGAACAGCCTGTTAAGTGTGATTTCCCTTTGCATGTTGACGAGGAAGTTTGGTGTGAATTTATGTCCTGCAGGTAAAGGTGATGTCATCCATTCGTCGTCCCAAACGTCTGATCATCCGTGGGGATGATGAGCGGGACCACCCCTTCTTGGTGAAGGGTGGGGAGGACCTCCGCCAGGACCAACGCATTGAGCAGCTTTTTGCTGTCATGAACATTTTGTTGAGTCGTGATGCTGCCTGCACACACAGAGGCTTGCAGCTCCGCACCTATCAAGTCATTCCCATATCCACAAGGTATAAACTAATGCATGTAGATCTAACTTGATTAGATTTTCATTTAAAGTGGTATCCAGCAAGAAAAGGATAAAACACAACAGTTTCCTGATAATACCAAACTTATTTTTTTGTCCAACAATAATTTTATTAATTAATACATTTATGAATTTATGACTTTCACTGCCTTTACAGAATTGGCCTCATTGAATGGATGGAGAACACCTGTACTCTGAAAGACTTCCTTAATACCACGATGACGGACAAGGAAAAGCAAAGTGCACAGAGGTACATTGTAAACATTTCACACCTATAAACCTGGGTGTCATCTTGAGTACTATTAAAAACTGTCCAATAAAATTTCCATAAAAGGATTTTTTATTTTTAATTTTTATTTTTTGTATTATTATTATATCACCTAAAACTTCACAGAAAATCTCCTCTTACACAAACTGAGATTACTGTACATGAGGTGCCGCTGCCGGGGGATTTATTTCTTCTTTTCTTGAATTTCTTTCTTGAACAAAAACATATTTCATTTTAAAGTTATATGTTTAAAAAACACAAAAGGTGCAGATTTTTTTTTTTCAGCTATGTAAATGTATTAACAACAATCAGCTCTCCACAGTAAACTAGTGATATTTATATTTCGTGATATATATATTATAAGTAATATCTTCTTTTTCAGGCCTGTTGAAGACTACAATAAGTGGCTCTCAACCTTTGCTCCAAATTCAAAAGTGAATCCTATCTCACTGTATGGTCTGGCTTACAAGTAAGTCTCCTCATTGTTTATTTTTGTTTATAAAACAGTGTAAACAGTAACTAATTTCATCTGATTCATCTTTTTTTAACATGGCGTTATCAAATATAAAATATCAGACATCCATGAGCTTAAACGTATTTATTCTTTCCCAGGAAAGCAAAACGTGCTGATACAGTCAGCAACTTTTTGAAAGTGATGCAGCACGTGCCCAGTGATCTCCTGAAGTAAGTAAAGACTAAAATAATAACAAATGCTCGTTAACAGGGTTCCCGCAGGTCATTAAAAAGTCTTAAAAAGTCTGAAATTAAAATAAGGAAAATTAAGTCTTAAAATGTCTAATATATATTATAAATTTGTTGTAGGTATTACATTTACAGATAGTGTGTCTAAGACTGGTTTAAATAAAACAAAGCCGATAAGCCATTAATAATTATGGTGTAAAATGGTGGAGGAACCCTCATTAAAGTTAACACTTACAGTAAAACATGTTTTCTCTTTTTTTTTTTAATTTCCAGGAGAGCTTTTCTGAAGATGTGCAACAGTCCTGAGGCCTTCCTCTCCTTGCGGTCTCACTTCACCAGCTCTCATGCTTTGCTGTGTGTGAGCCACTGGATTCTAGGTATTGGAGACAGACATCTGTCCAACTTCATGATCAACATGGAAACAGGAGGCATGATTGGCATCGACTTTGGTCATGCTTTCGGTTCAGCCACGCAGGTCGGTCAAGCGAAAAAACAGTGTTATCTGTCAGAGCAGCTGTTTAAGATACATTTAGATCAACACCCAGAGGAAAATCAGATACCTGTCTGACTGAAACAAGAGTAGTATCAAATGTGTAAACACCAAGTGTCTGGGTTAGAACACATTAGACAAAGAGCAGCTATAAAACTGCTATTTATAATTATTAATGAAAGGGGAGAGAAGGAACACTGTAAAATAAACTTGTCATTTAAAAAGCTACTGTAAGAATAGAGTAAAGAATAGAGAAGAGAATAAAAGTGGCAGAGTTGACTTAAAAAAATGCTTTAGTCAAAAGTCAATGCATTAACATTTCCAGACTGTGCTCCCAGCTCCCGTTTCATACCACGATTCCCATATGATAATAATGTAACATCAATCGATCCCATACAGAAATGTAATGTATGACATACTGTGTAGTGTGTCCCTATATCAAGAGTGATGTTGCCACCTATAAAGGGATAGATTATTATCACATATATATACATCTTCTGGATATATGAAGATATACTGTAAGTATATAACACATGTGAAATACTCATAGTAAAATTTGTACATATATTAAAAATTTATGATGAATTTTCATATATTATAACATGTTGCAACTCTATATAACGAAAATGTATATATGCAAGTTTATTAAAACAACATACATATAGAAATTCTATATGTTTATATATCTTCTTTCTTATTAATTTCTTGTTAACTTTCAACATCTCTAATTTCCCATCCTGAGAAAATGGTCTCAGACCTTTGGACATTTACTGACAGGCATTTGGATGGATATATATTTATATAACATATGTTTACAATATGAGCTTGCATACATAAATATACATATTAATGTGGGCTATATGTTGCTATGCAGAGTTATATATGAAATTGTTCCAATTTCTAAAAGTTTCATATATAATCTTTACATATGTTTTTATTTTATATGTACATATATTTCATTTATGGAAATTTCCATATGGTTAGGGTGCCCCAGTAGCTCACCTGGTTGAGCACATACCGTATATCAAGGCTGAGTTTTTACCACAGCGGTCCAAGTTCAAATAATAACTGTGTCTCTTGTGTGTGGATGTGTTAAACCTTGTTTAAAAAAACACAGCCATCACCTGTATGAAAAAATCTGTCTGTGCAATCCTTCCTCTCAGTTCCTCCCCGTGCCTGAGCTCATGCCCTTCCGGCTGACCAGACAGTTTGTGACTCTCATGCAACCCTTGAAGGAGTCGGGTTTAATCCAGAGCGTCATGGTTCACTCCCTGCGAGCCTACAGGGCTGAACCGGACCTTCTGCTCAACACCATGGATGTGTTCGTCAAGGAGCCCTCGCTGGACTGGAAGGTAACCATCAGTCCTGCAACAAAGATCCTGTTAAACATTGAGCGTTTGACATGTGAACTGTAGATGAAGAAGACAGAAAGGCATTTGACAAAATCTCTTGGGATGTCAGTAAATAAGTGAATTTTAAAATGTGTTGAAGATGGAATATGTGATGTGAATCAGATCTTTTGTCTTTTAGAGTTTTTGTAAAATGTAGCAGCAGCTTTAGGACCTATTCCCCAAGGCAGACATCATGTGCTAAGGCTAATTGATTTATGCTTAGTTCTTTCATAACTAGATTTTTGCTAGAAAGATTGAATTGATTTAACTGTAGGTTGCTGTTCTAACTTTTCCTTCCTTTACACAGTAAACTGTAGCTAAATTGCAGTATAAGTAATGTTTCTCATTGCTGTTCCACAGAACTTTGAGCTGAAACAACTGAAGAAAGGAGGCACGTGGACAGAGAGTGTAAACACCAAAGAGATCAACTGGTATCCCTTACAGAAGGTGGACTTTGCCAGACGAAAACTAGAGGGAGCAAATCCAGCTGCTATAACCAGGTATTTAACTTCACGATGATCTTAATCTGGTCAATTTTTAGTGGTTTCAATCCAAAATACCATATTTTGTCTTCAAAAAGACATTTCACTTGTGTGTGATTAGATGTTGGTTTATATTGTCAGTGAGGAGCTGAAGCTGGGCTTTGAAAAGGACCTTGCCTTCGCGGGGATGCAGTCTGTGGCCTTGGGGACTGCGGAGCACAACATTCGAGCGAAACTTCCTGCTGCAGGCTTATCAGTGGAGAAGCAGGTGGACTGTCTGCTTGACCAAGCCATGGATCCAAATGTGCTAGGCAGGGTTTGGGTGGGCTGGGAACCATGGATCTGATTCTTTGATTGGTGAAATATATGGTGAAAGTGGGAAACAAATCTCATCATAGGTGAACAGGGTCGTACAGATGACTTAGACTCTCTGGAAGTGTTTAGGAAAGGACGGTTTTTTGTATTCAGTGGACTTTAAAGATCCAATTGATCGCAAATGTTCTCTCTTTTATACCTGTGACATACTTTTCATGTATTAGTTTGTAAGGCAGGATTATCTCATACTGAACATCACAATCTTAAAATTAGGAAATCTAGTCTAGAAGAAGGATGGAATTTGGGAATTGTAATACCTCTACTCTATTTGAAGTAAACCACAGATTAGCATTGTTTTTTAATATCTTGTAACAGTTTCAAATAAAACTAAAAAGATAAACAGCAGTTTGAGGGGATGATGTACAAAATACATGATGACTTTGGTCAACATTTGTAACTGATTAATACTTGTAAACTTGCATATTAATTATTTCATAAGATATGAACTGCTTGACCTCTGCAACCAAAGAAAGAAAATGGGGAGGTGGATTTTAAAGATAGTTATTTTTAATCAGACTCCTTTAATGTTGACAGTATATTAATGCTCTTTTAAATATATCCAATGCATCATCTCTGCAAAGATGACAAATCTTGCCTCGATTCATAGATACTCCACCAAAAATCTAATTTTTCAGTATGAAACACTCACCTCTGAAGGTTTAAATCATGGCTGTAAAAAGTTTGTAGTTTGTAACTGTAGTGACAATGAATTTATGGCCAATGCATCTAATAGCGGAAAATTCATGCTGTAAAAAAGTATTGAAATAACCAAGCTGAGGATTTACCAATGCTAGGAATTGCATTATAGATGATTACAAACTTTTATTTATTGAGCCACACTGTATTTACAGCATCGTTTCATCTTCAGTTGCAATTTAATGACACTCTGACACCTGTGTACACTTAATAAGAACATTAGAACATACAGCAGCATTTACCAATTGTTATGTGAGCCACTATATTCAGTCATATCCTTTATATTCAAAGCACTTGATTTCAAAGAAGCAAAGACAGCAGTTGATTACATTTTTTGTAAGCGAGCAATTCAAGGCTTAAAATTTTCTTTTTTTTTTTATAAAGTCTATACAAGATTATTCTGACAGCAGGTACATCAGGCTTCAGTCACACAGGTATAAGTACACGATCACATTCATAAAGGGCATCAACAATAGGGACAGATTTGTTGCATTTTACAATTGAATAATGTAACGGATATATTTTTACACAAATTAGAACAAATGTGCAATTTGTTGCACAGAGTTGGTGAACATGGTAATCATTTATTCCTGAACAGAAATGGAAAGTTTCATTGTTGTGTTTTTATATACTGTACAACATTATGAAACTCCAGTGGGTTTGTTTTTGCAAAGGGAACCACAAAATGAATATGCTGTTCGGGTTGTTTGCAGAGCGCCCTCTGGTGCACTGCTGAGATCTACCGCGCGATTTCTCACGTGAAGAACGCCATTGGTTATTCGGGCTATATCTCCAATTAGTACGTTTGCTTTGGGCGCACTGCCGGCGTCTATGATGATGCCGGCGAGATCTACGATTACCAGCTGGTACTGACATGCCTTTGTGAAATCGTTCTGGGGCTTGGGTTCTGCGTTCAGGTTCCCATTGGAGACGTCTCTTGTAACTTTCTAAGCTCATCTCACACTGCTCACCATAGTAAGGGTACTGGAACTCACACATAGCTATGTTGGTCCCTGACAGAACAAGACATTTGCAATTTTTCCAACACTTTACTTTGGAGCAAGGATTTACTTCCATTATCTCTTCATCATGTCACGGTGCGGGTAAGACTGGACCAAAATGCAGCCAACACATGGGGATGAAGTGCAAAAAATGTTTATTAACGGAAGAACTTACAAAACTGGTGAACCACAGGGAAACACAGGAACTGGAAGCACGAGGAAGACAAGGACTTAACGGGTAACTCATGGGAAAAATAACAGCTGACATGAACAGACGAACCGACCCAGACAAAGGGAAGCACAGAGACTACATAGACACAATGGAGGTAAGGGTGATTGAACACAGGTGAAACACATTAGGGCGGGGCAGACAATCACCAAACAGAGAAACAGGACCAAGACAGGAAGTAAAAACATTGAGACGCACAAGGAAACCAACTACAAAATAAAACGGGAAGTGGCAAAATCCAAACATTAACTCAAACAAAAAGTGTCTGCCATGGCAAACCATGATACATCACTTTTAATAAAGACCATAAACTTCCAAAACAATGTCCCACACTTCCCAGTAAAGAGGGTTCTGGAGATGATGGAGCGCTTTCTGTGAGCATTGGCGGAAGTTTAGTATGGACTTCTGTGTATGCCTGAGACAAGCTTTTTCCAAAAACTGTCTCCTCACATTCTTCTAGTTTCTCTGTTACACTTGAACAGATTTCAAACCTCTCAGATAAGCATGTTTTAATGGCTTGTATAACAGTGGCAGTCTTGGTGTGACTTCCATTCACCTGCTTGGCAAAAGCCACTGTAACTGTTCCTCTCTCTACCTCAGTAAACCCTGACAAAGCATGTCTTTTTTGGAATTTTGGCTTATGCTTGGAGTTTTGGGTTGTGAATGCAACAACCATCCAGTCATACCTGTCATATGTTTTTTGCAAAAATGACCTGATGTTGGCTGTTTCTTGACGTTTTTTGGTGTCATCAATGCGCTCAAAAATGTCCTTTTCTATGTAAGCAGCACTGCTAGATATGCATCGCTGTTGCAAAGTCATTAAAGCTGAGGCAGACTGGGATGCAATCTTATTGGCAGCATTAACCCTAGCATTGGTGTTTGTGCCTTTGAATTCATAGTACTTTTCATTGAGCATCTTGCCTTTACACATACAGTACAGGCCAAAAGTTTGGACACACCTTCTCATTCAATGCGTTTCCTTTATTTTCATGACTATTTACATTGTAGATTCTCACTGAAGGCATCAAAACTATGAATGAACACATGTGGAATTATGTACTTAACAAAAAAGTGTGAAATAACTGAAAACATGTCTTATATTCTAGTTTATTCAAAGTAGCCATCCTTTGCTCTGATTACTGCTTTGCACACTCTTGGCATTCTCTTGATGAGCTTCAAGAGGTAGTCACCTGAAATGGTTTTCCAACAGTCTTGAAGGATATCCCAGAGATGCTTAGCACTTGTTGGCCCTTTTACCTTCACTCTGCGGTCCAGCTCACCCCAAACCATCTCGATTGGGTTCAGGTCCTGAACCCAATCGAGATGGTTTGGCGCAGCACTCCATCACTCTCCTTCTTGGTCAAATAGCCCTTACACAGCCTGGAGGTGTGTTTGGGGTCATTGTCCTGTTGAAAAATAAATGATTGTCCAACTAAACGCAAACCGGATGGGATGGCATGTCGCTGCAGGATGCTGTGGTAGCCATGCTGGTTCAGTATGCCTTCAATTTTGAATAAATCCCCAACAGTGTCACCAGCAAAGCACCCCCACACCATCACACCTCCTCCTCAATGCTTCACGGTGGGATCCAGGCATGTAGAATCCATCCGTTCACCTTTTCTGCGTCGCACAAAGACACAGCGGTTGGAACCAAACATCTAAAATTTAGACTCATCAGACCAAAGCACAGATTTCCACTGGTCTAATGTCCATTCCTTGTGTTTCTTGGCCCAAACAAATCTTTTCCGCTTGTTGCCTCTCCTTAGCAGTGGTTTCCTAGCAGCTATTTGACCATGAAGGCCTGATTTGCGCAGTCTCCTCTTAACAGTTGTTCTAGAGATGTGTCTGCTGCTAGAACTCTGTGTGGCATTCATCTGGTCTCTAATCTGAGCTGCTGTTAACTTGCGATTTCTGAGGCTGGTGATTCGGATGAACTTATCCTCAGCAGCAGAGGTGACTCTTGATCTTCCTTTCCTGGGGTGGTCCTCATGTGAGCCAGTTTCGTTGTAGCGCTTCATGGTTTTTGCGACTGCACTTGTGGACACATTCAAAGTTTTCGCAATTTTCCGGACTGACTGACCTTCATTTCTTAAAGTAATGATGGCCACTCGTTTCTCTTTACTTAGCTGATTGGTTCTTGCCATAATATGAATTCTAACAGTTGTCCAATAGGGCTGTCGGCTGTGTGTCAACCTGACTTCTGCACAACACAACTGAAGGTCCCAACTGCAAGAAATTCCACTAATTAACCCTGACAAGGCACACCTCTGAAGTGAAAACCATTTCAGGTGACTACCTCATGAAGCTCATTGAGAGAACACCAAGGGTTTGCAGCGCTATCAAAAAAGCAAAGGGTGGCTACTTTGAAGAAACTAGAATATAAGACATGTTTTCAGTTATTTCACACTTTTTTGTTAAGTACATAATTCCATATGTGTTCATTCATAGTTTTGATGCCTTCAGTGGGAATCTACAATATTAATAGTCATGAAAATAAAGAAAACGCATTGAATGAGAAGGTGTGTCCAAACTTTTGGCCTGTACTGTAAGTTTATTCAAATACAAAAACTGGGCTTTAATATCTTTTTCATGACATCTTAATCTGTCAGCCAGGAGGTCACCAAGGTTCTGTGTTAAAGAAAGTGGTTTAGCTGTCAGATATTGATGCAAGACCAAAGTGCTGTCTGTAAACTGTCTGTAAAATGTGAAAAAATTCTTAAGTACCTCTTTTTTGTTAGTTTTCTGAGGGACAGCTTTTTAAAAGAAAACTGAGCAGGACCACCTATTTGAAGGTCAGACAGTTTTTGTCCAGTTTTAGCCTGGCAGAGCTGGAGAGGGGGGGCTTTACCTTGTACAGCATAAAAAAAAGAATGAACTGTTTGGTTGTAATGGGAAAAAATAATGTATTAAAATCTGATATACTAAGCACCTGTAAGGATAAATGAGAAATGATTATGTAGCAACGCCACCTGTCAGTCATCAAGGGTGTCTTATGGTTTAGCAGTTTAGCAGCTAAATATGATAGATTCAGGTTTTGGCGTAGGTTGAAAAAAATTTGGGCTTGGACTTGTCTGTACACAATGTACAAACTGGGTCATGTGTTGAGTGGAAACTGTGTGGTATGGTATTTGTATAATCAAAACCAACCCATCCATGGGTATTACTTTAATTTTAAATTGACTTTGGTGCAGATGTTTTCTAGGCTGTTTAAGCAAGAACATTTTCAATATCAGTGAAAACCATCACCTGGGATTTTCTTCTTATCCAACATTTGTTCAATAGGGATTTTTAGTTAATAGATCTTAATATTATTTTAAGGGATTGTTAATAAGCATTTGTTTTCCATTGTTGTAAAAACTGACTGTGAAATGGGAAGCTTTCTTGTACCTGTGCAGAAGTGCATGAGGTCTGTGACATTACACTTAAAGTTAGAGCCACCTGAATGCAAATGCTCTCCACACAGTGACATGCTGTTCATTTTATAAGTCATTGAGACAAGTGTGTCTCTCAATCTTATGCAATAGAGTCCTTCTCTCTCTCTCTCTGTGTGTGTGTGTGTGTGTGTGTGTGTGTGTTCGCAGAATAGCTAAAATAAATGTGAAAGCTTTTTCTTAATCTATACAGTGAATTTAATCTCAAGTTACACAAAAAAGAGACGGTTCTCATCATATATTTTGGCTTGCAGCTGAAACAGAGTTAATGACATATTTAATGGCTGTGTTCCATTTAGCTGTACCAGGAAGCTTTGCCAAACAGCCAACACAAACAAGGCCATGTAACTGGTACACCTAATGGGATGCTGCCATTATTCACATTATTAAGTAGTTTTACAAGTTAAAATGTCCGCTGTGAGAAAGATCTGTGGGCGAGTTTGTTTACACTATTAAAAAACCTTCATCTCGGATTTAGTTGTGAAACAATTTTGTATTGAAAATATCAAAACAAATTCTGTGTCTTTTTTCTTCTCATACTTTAGTTTTCCAGTGTAAACCACCTGGGGAAAAAAAAGCAGAACCGGTGTTGCCTTTGAACTGTGAGATGCTAACCAGCTTTATGTAAGGCAGGAAGCAGTGGCTGCAAGTCCACACAAAAGCAGAAGTGACAAAGCACTTACTGGTTCCTGAAATGCTTCACAACGGATCTGCAATCTGTTGCTACAACTCAGCAAAGCTCTGCTGAACACTTTGCACAATTTGATTCTGTAATATCTTCAGGGTCACTATGAATGCAACTGCATCAAATCAACAAACCCATAAAGAGATTTCAAAGATTAAATTTCAACTTGATCTTTGACCACCAAAGTCGAATCAGTTCGTCATTGAGTCCAGGTGAACATTTGTGCTAAATGTGAAGGGATTCCTTGCATTCACAAGGCCAAAACTGCATTTTTTGAGGTCACCGTGACCTTGACCTTTGACCACCAAAATGTAATCACTTCACCCTTTAGTCCAGGTGAACATTTTTGCCAAATTTTAAGAAATTCCCTCATAGTGTTACAGAGATATTGCATTCACAAGGCCAAAACTGTGTTATGAGTCACCACGCCCTTGACATCTGACCTTTGATCCCCAAAATCAAATCAGTTCATCTTTGAGTCCGAGTGAATGTTTGTGCCAAATTTGAAGCAGGTCCGTCGAGGTGCTATTGAGATATTCTGTCCACGAGAATGGGACAGACGGACGGAAACCCGAAAACAATCAACATTTGACATCATTGCTTGGAAAAATGGCTTAAACAATTATTCAATTATCAAAGTAGCTGCAGATTATTGATCAACTAACTGATGGATTGATAAACTAATTGTTGCAGCTCTAAAGCCTAACAACACAACTGTACCTGCTATGGATTTCATGTACAAAAAGTCCAAGACTGCACTACACATTCCTAGCATGTATTAGCTGACTGATTTTGTGTATTGTGATTATGTTGGTGCATAATATTATATAAATATTATGCAGGACTGATTTAAACAAGCATTCTAATCAGCAAATGTTCATCACCCATTATGTTTTGCTAAAGTGCAAATCCCTTGCATCATTCAGGTTTCATATGACTGTATGGTGCAACTGATCAACGGTGCAATCTCATGTTAACAGCGCTGCACTGTTTCTTGACTGAACAAACCACAGACATCAGTTAATCCATTTTTAATAGATTATACAATCAAAAATAGGGAAACAGGAGTTAATTTGAAAGATAACTGTTCATAACTCAAGATTTCAAATACTATTCCAGATGTTATCAAACCCAGTGTCACAGTCATTTCCCTCCTTTTTGCACAAAAATGGCAATAACTCATCTGAGCATCAGTCCAGAGCTGATGGCCATTATCAACACGGAATACTCTTTAGCACTGATGCTTGATGGTGATGTATGTTAATGGGACTGGGCTGGTTATTGTAGTGTGTTCACAGTTTATATCTCAGAATTATTCAAGTAAAATGACTGACTTGGAAGAATTCTTTAAGCAAGCATGATTTTCTCCTGAAATTAACACTGTGGTAATTTCAACACACATAATACTCCATGCCCTTTAATTTCTTTGTTGTTCCTTCCCATGATCTCTTTCGAGTGCCATGGGTATTGCATAGGACATTAACCGCCACATAATAATAGTATCAAGAGACACTATGTCATTCCCCGTGAATAAATATGGGTACTGTACTGGACTAAGTTGTAAGAGAATCTGGAAAATTACCTGGACACATGGCTTATTAACATTATCAGTATAAGTGTTATTTTAATGCATGGATTTATAAACAAAAGTATAACCCAAGTTTTGCAGGATAAAAAAAGAACGGAAATTTGAACATAAGCTTTTTCTCAATAAAAATAATTTCAACATTAGTAATCACTTCCTTTAAAAAAAAATTACATTATATTTGCATTTACATACAAAATGAAAATATCAAGTAAAATATGTAACAACCCACTGCACAGTGACAGGGGAGAAAAAACGACAGCGGTTGGCCAACAGATTACCTGGGTTGTATAGATGCCATTTTTGCTGAGGCACCTTCATATATCATCCATAAGAATTGTCAAGGAGCTAACTGTTTTGCATATTGATCGTTATGTTAAATAACTGCATAAATAAATCAACTCTGAATCAACGCTATAGAACAAAAATGTACCAAATATAAACCAACATTTCATTATAGCAGATCATTTTCAACTTTAGTTTACATGCCTCTGAGGGTCTGAAGAAATACACACTCAACACCATTCCCTCAGTTCACGTTGAGATGTTAGAGAATATTCTCATGACAAGAGACTGCAAAATGAAAATGTTAAGCCAAACTGAAACATCACATATTTTAAGGTCTCTGGGTTAAGGCGCAGAAAAGCTCTTTTATGTGTTTCTTGCATTAGAGGACACTTGTAATACAATGAGAACAGAGGAGACAAGACGTACCTTTTTAGTTTTGAAAAAACATGTAGTGCATTCACTCTCTCTACATAGACTCTCTTCTTTTATATGTTTATATTTAACAACTGTAATTCATAAGACTGAAATCTACCAAAGTGCTTGATGCATAATTTGTATTCGATGTAGAATGTAATTTGTCATTCCCTCTGTTGGTTATTTCCATGTTAGTCTTCGAGTAAAGACATCATTTTGTTAGGCATCATTCATTCATTTGCAGTTATAAATAACCTCAAGTTAGAGAATTTCTAGATTAAAGCAAGTAGCAATATAGTTGAAATTTAACTTAATATTAAAAAAAGGCATCAAATAGAAATAAGACCTTGCATAAGAATGCACCTCTTGAGAGACCATGACAATCATTTGAGTTGGCTCACTCTTAATTAGCATAGTTCTGTAGTGTACAATCACACCAAGAATGCAGATGCAATTTCTTATCACTAACAAAGCCCACGTTGGTTTAAATGCATGCAACCGTTTATCTTCTAAAACCAGAGGGTAAACCAACTCTTTTAAGTCATATCACATAGATGTCAGCTACTTCTCCGTAAACATTAAAAGCTGATTTTGTTTTTAGAACCTGTCTTCAAAAATTAAATGTTTTTCTTTTTACCTGACACAATCTATTTAGAGCAGGAAACCAAATTCTTATTTAAAAATGCCAAAGCCCCACAGCCCCACAGCCCCCCCCCCCGTTTCATTTCTCAAATTAATTTTCTAAGGAACTGTACATCAGTATGATACTGCAGGCTACACAATATGGTTTCCATCACTGACTTTTTTTCATCATTTGGAAAAGTAAAACAAACGTTCACTGATGTAGATGAAGCTTTGTGCTTAAGAAGAGCTGAAAGGGGAAGGTTTTTTTAAAGAACACAAGTACATCGTAATACTTGTTAGCAGTTGGTGGACTTGACTTCATTTGACAGTTGGGAATTAAATCAACTGTTTTGTGACGTTTAGAAATGCACTTGTAGTAACCTTCTCTAACACGTCCCCTGACCTTGTGAAAACCATGCAGGAATGAATCCCATACAAAATGAATTAAAACACTGCATACAGCAAATGTCACTAACTGCATAACTATATAAATGCAAGTTTGAGATATAAGCTTGTTATTATTCAATTTTTTGAAAATTATAATATGATAATTTTGGGGGGATGTTACCAAAGCCAAATTTCCAACTGTTTGTCCACTTGTAAAATCACTGTTGTTTTTTTTTTACATTGTTTTTCATGTGTTACATAAACAATCTATACTACAGCCCATTCTCTGGTTGCGCTCTTTTAAAAATCCTTAAAATAGGACCAGAATCACACAATGTCCTCATCAAGGAGATCCTGTCCTTGTCTCATCAGTGTTTTTCTTTAAATTTGTTGGTCTGTGTAATGACATGAACACCAGTAGGCTGTGGGTGAAAAAAGTCCTAAGTAGTTGACATGAAAATATCTTCATGAAAGTGCCAAATGATTCCATTCAGTTAGTACATAGCAGTCACAGACTTTAAGTGGGCTGGGACGTATTAACCAACTATCTTCCGCACAATATAGTAACAAGGAAATAAATTCATGTTATACAAAAGAAACTCTGTGGCTTGGTGTGCATAGCATATATACTGAAGGCATGACTCTCTCTGCTTTACAGCAGGCTTTAGTGTCATATACTGTTAGTTATATCTTGGGTCTCCACCCATTTATGAACTGCATGAGTTTCTTCACCTGCAGTTTGCTTAGCTTGAAGTCTTCAGACAAAATCTCCTCAGTGAGCTGCAACAGTAAATTCCCATCAATCTTCTCAGAGACAAAGAGAGAAACAATGTCATCTGGCAGGCCAATAAATTTTAGAGATTTGGACACCTCTTCAATTGAAAGGCCAGCCAGGCTGGATGGGGGCTGCCACTGTGCAGTCGGAGAGAAGGATGGACAGTTAAGAGTTAATGAGTCAGAGATGGAATAAATCTCTTTGGTGCTCTGCTCAGGCTGAGTAAGTGAACAATTTGGAGTCTCCTGCTCACTGTCACAGAGTAAGTCTGTGCACTTTTTTATGGCATTAGATTTTGGCGTTCTCGGGGGTAAGATGGGGCAAGAGAGGCTCTGCTTAGTGTTAGATTCTTCTATTGGCTTGTCTCTGTACATCTCTGAATTGTAGCTTGAAGATTTTGTGCAGAACTGATTCAGAGAAGCATTCTGCAACCTGAAGTCATTACTGCTCTGTGCATGCTCTCGGCCATCAAAGTCAACAAGGCTTGATGTGCAGGTTTTCGGGGTGCTCGGGGATCTCTTTCTTGGGTAACTGTAGTAACTCCGACAGCTGGCTGGTAGAAATTCCTCCATGCAGTGTGATTCTCCTCCACTGAAGTTATTTGGCCAAGACAACCTCGAGGACATCCCATCTGATGGCAGGCTACCACTGGGCAGAGAAGCACTTGGCTCAGTGCTGTTGGATTTACCCCAGGTACAGGGGTAGCACACACGGCTTGGCTCTTGTGGGTCGGGTGCTTCTTTTTCACACGCTCCACTACTGTTGGAAAAACATAATATTGTTTAGTGGTAGAGAAGCAAACTTCCTGCAGGCCTCATAATATGATTTAAATATTTAATAATGAAGTAACACATGACTTACTTTACAGCTTTTGAAGAATGAAGGTGAATAAAAGATTAAGGGCAAAGGAGAAACTTCAATGTGCAGATGCTATTACTTTTTATCTGCACTCAAATCTATCATGAAAGACTGTACAGATTAAATATTTAAGGGACACCACGAACTTTACATAAGAAATTTCTAGGTGGATTTTAGAGGGCGGTTGAGAGGAGTAAGAAAAAATAGATGGAGAAAATGGTTACCAAGGACTAAGTCATATCAACATACTGTAAATCAGCCTTTGACATTAGAATAATACTGTGAGTATATGCAGCATCACTTTCGTGTCCTGATTTCCCCTTTGTTATTGTAATTAGGTATAATTGTTGTCACAGGTGTGCTATGAAATGCTTCCTGTTCTTACATGTTGTGGAGACCAGAAGAATAATAGGAGAGGGTTGGACTTGGAGACCGAGTCTCTTGCTGACGTGGCTTTGACAGGATGGGCACCGATGGCATCTGTTTCAAACTTCGAGGAGGGATTGGTGGGGCGTTCAAAAGACGACATTCTTCCTTCACCTAGAAAGGAAATGACCTAATTTTAAAACTGACAGCAAAACTAACATGTTACATGTAACATTCACTATATAATAGTTTTATTGGTAAACGCAGTGTCTGCCATTTTTGCACAGGATTCAGACTGCCGATCTAAGCATGAGGGATTCACATGAAAACAATAAATGCATGACATCCAGTGCAATTGTACCTCATTCATGACAGCCTCACTGTTAACTTGTAACTCTCTTTACAGCATGTTAGAGCTGTATTTCGTTACAGTCAGATCAACCTACTGCTGTTGCTTCACATTAAAAGTGTTCAACTGGTGAAACATGGGGTTACTTTTATTGTGACACAGCTACAGAAAACGCAACATATTTTTCACCATGGCTACAACCCACTGAGCATTCATCGAACAACACTATAGATATTTTCTTCATCTTTTGTCAGGTGAGTAATGGAACAAGAGGGAGCAGCTGCAGTGAGCTGTGCAGGCTCCACATCTCCAACTCTACAGCAGGTAACCAGCTCTACTGTGGCCTGCTGTTGTGTGGAAAACTACATACACTATATGTAATAGGAAATCAGATCCAATTGCAATTATTATTGACTGACTTTAAACTCTCGTTGTTATGAGAGTTTGTTTATTTGCACTGTAAACTGATACATCAGTTGTTGCTGTTGTATTTCTGAGATAGTAGTTGTCAGAGAAGCTGTAGCTGCTTAAGGAGTGTTTGGTGTAAGCACAGTAACCATAGGTGCCAAATCAACCACGACTGAAACCTTAAGGATTACAACTTTAAGAATAATGGGTAATACTCACAGCTTCAGACTTGGGTGGGACCGGTGGTGGCGTAAGAGAGGCATCCGAACTGGTTACTGCCCCAAGAGGACAAGTGACTGGGTATGATAGGGCTGCTGTTGTGCCACAGCCATTGTTGATGCCTCGAATGACCTCACTTAAAGAAGGTTTTGAAATCTGGCCTCTCAAGTGATCCAACCACAGCTCCTCATAGGGAACATCCGACTTGTTGAGGGATGTTTGTTGGCTTGTACTGTCCAGCAGCTCAGGGAAAAAGTGTTCATTTTCTCCTGAGTCTGAAGCAATGCTATCAGATGGCAGAAGAGCCCAATCTCCACATAGTGTCATACATCCCTGCAAGTTGACCTCACTGTTACCATGCAGGTTGCTGCCGTACACACACACAGAGAGTCGGTGGAAGGACTGGGTGAGTTCATCGCGGGCGTAGGTTAAAGAGCTGGGAATCTGCATGTGGCTTGAACACCCGTTGGAGCTGCTGCTGCCTCCGCTGCTTCCACTGCAACTACCATTCCCGCTACTTCTCTTAGGGCTCTTTCCATCATCGTTCCAGTCTGTCCGCACATCACGTACGGCACGAGAATAGTCGTCTATGTCAAACTGCTCTTGGCAGAAGGTGAACCACCGATGTACCATAGTGTCTAGCCACAGCTCCCCTTGCAGCAGTTCCTCTGGAATAATAAATCTAGGCATGGCCATGTGAAAGGGAAAATGGATGGGGATAATTTTGTTACTTCGTAGAATGCAGCACACAACCACTGTCTTTGTCTGAATGTTGACCAACTTATAGCGATGACCCTCACGGATGAGGTGGAGGTCATACTGGTTGCGGGGTGGACTGCTGGGTACTGTGACATTGACTGGGAGGCGGGTTTTCTCCACAATGTTCCTGATGGTGTGCTCGCCGTCCTGCATCTGAAGCTCCAGAGGACTACACGTGCTGAACCTGCCTTTACACTGGAAAGGCAGGCTGATGCTCTCGTTGGTGCGATGGTTCATGCAGATCAAGCAAGGCATCTTGCCTCGACCAATCTTACTGATGGAGTTCAGCTTCCCGATCTTCTTAAATATTGTGTTGAATCTTGATTTCTCTTTGGAGGTCTTGGCATAGAGGATCTCGGCCTGGCCCATTAATGTCAGTTCATCGCCGGTGCTTAGTGTAATGTTGTAAACTTCTGTGTCTTCATTGCATTCCCCTGAAGCCATCTGTGCAAAGAGGACATGGAAAAGGACAAACCATGAGGCTGGTACATCAACAGTGTGAAAAGAGGTTCAAACGAAAAACTGACCAACAAAGACAGCATGGAAGGATATATTTTAATGGTGTCCTGGCTTAAGTAGCAGTAAGTAGGCTGGTTTGAACTTGCTTTGTGGAGCTCACAAAACTGAGCACCACAACATAGGTTTAAACCAGCCTACTCAAAAAAACTCTTCTTACAAGTCTTAACAGGAAGATTTCTGATCTTAACTGGAAATCTTACTTATGGAATACCCCTGATGTCAGAGTAGTAGAAGTGTTAATAATATGTTATATGGCATAGCTATGATATGCTATAAACAGTCAGAAAGCAATAATAATGAACCCTTTAATAGATAAAATATACCTTAACATTGAATGTGATTTCCTCCATGACATATACTCTTTCAGGGAATGCTTTGGCAACCTCCTCCACACTGTTGAAGTACTGCACAGGCTCCTTGACATCTCTGTCCTGCTCCAGTAGCTTAAACTGACCTTAAGAAGGAAAGTGCATACCAACGACAAGGTCAAGCAAGCATTGAACCATCATTAAATGGTCTGTAGTGCCAAATTTCAGCAACCCACATCCTCCATTGCATTGTCAGGATTTGAGAGTTTGGGGATTTGCTGTGCATTAACCTCATTAACCTTTTCGCATTTTGAATATAAACAGCGATACCTTATCAAGGACAATATCAGGCAAACTTTAGAAGCATGTATGTAGAAGTAGCTCACCTTCGTAGTGTACTGGGATCTCTATTTTGGGCCCAATGACGTAGTGTCCCTCCTCCAGACTGTGAGCAGTAATAGTCGTCCACTGACGGCAGGAATGAATCAAGAGGTAGTCATTGTCTCTAAGCCCTTCAACCAACTGACCTGCAGAAACAAAAACAATTAAACCATTCACAAAGCCAAGCACTGATAGCAGATTATATCTTACAACTAAGGAAATACTGTACCACCGCTCGATAGTACAGTAGATATCAGAATATCAAATGCAAAGTAAATTTACCAAACCTTCAGAATAACTTCTTGATATATGTTGCCATTTTGGCACATTTTAAGTCTTGAAGACATGAAACATTAATAACTGTCAAGTTATGTGAAATATCATCAACATAACACTTGAAAAAGCAAACTAATGTTGATCGTGATTGATATTAACAACAAGTATGGTATCTCAGGCAGACTGTGTTATGCTTGGAGTGGGTAACAGCGGCACTGAAATGAACCCTGATGACCATGGTGATTAGCCCAAACAATTAAACATCATCAGTCAGGAAAACCATAGTGACTGTTTCCTTGTTTGTGTCACTTTTGAGCCTCACAGGATGCTCCACTCAAACCAAAGTATTTGTTTACAACAAATTCAAAAGTCATTTGATGGCTTTATATGTTGTCCCTAACATTTCGTACCTTGCTACCATGACAATAGTTGTTTTTAAATCAACGTACCGGTTTTAATTACACAGCTACAACGTGACAGCGGAGAGTTACATGACATACAGAAAATAACACTGACACCAGCTTTTTTTCCCACGTAAACATGACGATTTTGTTGGGAAACAGTTCAGACACGCTGAGAAAATTCAACCGAGTTTGTCTGACTGCTAACTAGCTGCTAGCTACCGCTGTGCTGTAGGTTGAAAACTTGGCAGTGTCAAAAAGTTACTAACCGTTGTCCAGCTTGGCAATTTGAGGCAGCCTATAAGCACTGACCAGTTGATCTAATGGCAAGGACGTCGTGCTCCATGTAACATCTTTTAAATTGTTGTACAACATTGTTCCAAGGTCCATTTTGCTAGCTTACATTAGCCAAAAGGGAGAGCTAACTTAGCTGTGTGTAAACACGGTCACAAAACGCTACACTAAGCTAACCAGCTTCACAACATATCAACTCTCCATCTACAGCTTCACGTTTGGCACGTTTCTTATTGACTGTCGCATATTCCCCTTTTCACCTGCCTACGATCATTAAGATCTGTAGTCTGATAATGCAGCAGAGCCATGTTTGTTTAGCTAGCGACGATTGCATCAAGGCAAGTTAGCCACATGAACAACGGAAACACGTAATTTGTTCTTTTAAAATAAGAGTTTAATTTATTTATGGATACACAAGAGATGTTAGGGTTAACATGTTATAGTTCTTGGTGAGTGTATGGTATTTGCTAATGGGAGATCAGTGCCAGTATCTGCTGGAAATTTTGTGTTGTAAAGTTTGGCACTGATCCTGAAAACTAAAAGACAAGAGGGCAGAATAAAGATAGCCCCTTCCAAAATAAAACACCACCTGCTGCTGATCTATCTCTCATTTATAAACTGTTATAGAAGAGAAAATTATATATTTATTAGTCATTTCTATTTAAACACACAAACCCACGCATCCACACACACACACACACACACACACACACACACACACACACACACACACACACACACACACACACACACTGAATTGCTACACAGCTGCCCAAAAATCACATGGGGAGAAAAAGAACAATCATTGGGCCTTGAATCTTGGTGGTGTGGTGGAGATGTAAATTTAGCAACAATGACAGTCATCACACTTCCTGATCTCGCTGGTACAAATCAGAGGAGCTTCCTTAACCTGGTCTGTAGTTGACTGTTGTACTCCTAACCAGCAGCTATGTCTTTTGTGGACACTCTGCGCCAGTGGGATGAGGCTGTCACCTATGCTGAGAGACAGGATTTTCAAGAAGCACTCAGGATTTTCCTGTCAATCCAGGAACCAAACTCCAAAATTTGTTTTGACATAGGTTGTCTCCATCTTCTTAACCAAGAGCTGGATGCTGCAGAAAAGGTACATGAAAAAATGCAGACTAAAATATTACACACAATTACCTTCAATATATATGATGTAATATTGCTTATCAAAAAGTAAAATCTTGTTTGTGTGTCACTGATAAGACTGAAATGCTGAGCTATTTTAGTGTCTCTAAGTGCAAGTCATTGAGAAAGAAGAAGTAGAGTTTACAGTTTCTCTTTTCTTCATGAGGAAGTCACAGTGTTCTCTTGGTTTCCTCAGGCGTTTGATTGCAGCATACGCAAGGATGAGCATTTGGCTGTTGCTTTCTTTCAAAGAGGAATCACCTTTTACAGAAAAAAGAGGCAAGAAGCACCATTCATCATGTCCACATTCATTTTTATATTGAACAGTGATTTCTACTTTGTAATAGACACAATTTGCTTTTGTTATCACTAAGTTTTATCCCTAATCATACATTTTTTTAAACTTTTCTTTATTTTTGTGTTTGTATTTTTTTGTGGTTCATTATATGCAAAAGTAAATAACTGGATTATGCCTGTCCAAAGGTATGAGGAGAGTTTAGGTGATTTCCAGCAGGCCTTCAAAGCACTAAGAGGCAACCAGCTGATAGATTACAAAGCACTTGGCCTCAGATGCAAATTATATGCATGTGATGTAAGTATTTAAAAGTGCCCAATCATTTTTATATGTTCTTGTTATATATGTAATTTAAAAATTAATAAATTAGGGGAGACTGGGGACAGTTGCAACCCTTTTTGCATTTCTCTGTTACTCTGAAAGTATTTGGACTAAACCAACCAAATTCACAACTTACATATTAAATGTACATCTGTCTGCTAATTACCCATACCATTTAAAGATGATTACATATGACATATCATTCACAGTGTTTATTTGAATGGAAGAATTTAAATGTTACAACTGACCCCAAACCTGGGGATGGTTGCAACATGTTAAAAATGCATTCAATTTCACTAATCAACCTTTGCTTTTGGTCTCAAAAAGTACAGTATTCTGAACTATGCTTTGTTCTACAATAACATTATAGTATTACTTACTTTATTTGATAATATTTATCAAAGAACAGTTATTGAGTTTTGTTTTGCATAGAACATAGGCATACCTTGAGTCAAAATAGGCACAATTTATTTATTTTATTGCTTATGATAAAACAGACAGGTAATTATATTATTTATATTATAAGACCGTTGCTTACAGAGGCTAACAAAATAATTCCAACCGTCCCTTGCTGCCATCCCTAGTCTCTCTACTTAAGACTATTCTTCTGTATTCTGTGCATTACTGTCAAACAGTTCAAAGATGTTAATTCTGAACACTCTTTGTTTAATCTGCATTAATGACTAATGATTCAACAGTTTGTCTGTTTTTATTTGGCTATGTTGCAAAGTACAACATATTCACTAATTTCCAATATTTAAAAAAAATGAATGAATGGAATCATGAATCCTAATAACAGAGGTTTAGATGTTATGTTTGATTCTGTGGTCTCCAAAGGCTTGAGGGATCAAAATAGTGACAAGTTCCTAATGTATTATCAACGTTTCCTGCCACAGGTTCTCCACAACATGGCCCTGGCTGAGGCTCAGCTGGGCAAGTGGGAAAAGGCCCAGGAAAACCTCGTGAAAGCTCTCAACTACAAGACAGAGGCCAAGCTCAATATCATTGACAGAGCTCTGCAGTCAACCCTGGTTAGTTTTATATGTGGTCACTGTTATCAAGATGCCATGAAAAAAAAAAATTGTGATTTCACCAATATATAACAATTCAGTTATTTAATATGTTTAAATGTGATTATATTCATGACAAGAAAATGTGAGTATTTATTTATTTATTAAGAGTGGATAAAGGCATATATTAACCAAGTGTATTTGAAAGTGAAAATACATACATCAGCGTAATGCTCCTAAAACCGGAGAAGGATCAAGGATAAGGCATGGACTGTTACTGTTGTACAGCTAAAAGTCATACTTTTGTTTATTATACTTTCTTATTATATTATGTTTATATATTAATCCAAGACACACACACACACACACACACACACACACACACACACACACACACACACACACACACACACACACACACAAATAATATACTGTGAATATATAATTATTATTAATTGCATTTTGTATTAGCATTTTTGGAAATAGTATTTCGATGCTTTCACAATATAGTTTTTTTCTCATACGGTCATGCCAATAAAGCATCGTTGACTTGAATTGAATTGAACTAATATCCCTTGTAATTTCATCAACAGAAACAGAAACTTTTCAAACCAGTCGAGTTCCCCTCAAAAGAGCTATTTAAGCCAAATAAACACTATGTTGCTGAGCTGGAGAAGAAGGACTATCTGGGAAAAGCAAAGGTAGAACTTTATCTAATACCTTTGCATTACACAGATGTTACTACATTATTCATTAGTGTGATATGAACTCATTCATACGGTAAAACACAACCTTATCGTCATACTTTTTACTTCTACACTTATAATCTCATAAATAAATTTGAGATAATATTTTGCAGTAAACTGTAATAAAATTTCAAAGTGATAAACAGTAAATAACCTACTTTTTTATGTTATCTGCAGGTGGTCGCCTCTGTTGTTCCTCAGGATGAGTTCTCTGGGTTTGCTCCGTTACAGCCGCAGGTGACATGGGTTTGTCTTTGTCTCAATAGAAACAGCACAATCTGTTGAGAAATCTGCCCCGCACAGCAGCATATTATGTTAAATATGCCAAACAATATATACAATTATTTAAAAAAAAATCAGATTATTCACAACCTTGATCAACTAGTAGGCTCCTGGTGACTACAATACAAGGATGTAACACAACATCATAAATGAATTAATAATATTAAATAAGCTCTTACTTTTTTTTTTTTTAAATAAGAAACTATTGCTGTGATGCTGTGATGCTGTGCTGTACCATGTTTGAGACGACTACATTTGAAACTGTCTCCAGCCTTGATACTGATTGGATGCTTTGTGTTTTTGTTTACATTTGACAGGTTGAAGATGGTCCTACTCGTCCAAAGGAACCTGAAGTCCTCAGGTAGAACAGTCTTACTAATATATTTTTAAAAAATAGAGTTGAGCAAATCTATGAATAATATGCTTCACAAGAGGAAAATGAATCACTGTGTAAATGAACTCAAAGGAACAGCAGGTTACAAATGCTTTACCACTTGTACAGCAGGTGCCTTTATACCACATGGACATCTTCTGTCTGCACAGGGCTTTGGAAGGAGAACCCCACACTGTCCTGTTTGAGTTTGTCCCTGAGACCAGTGATGAGTTGGCTGTAGTGCCGGGCAATATTGTGTTTGTACTGCAGAAGGGCACTGACAACTGGGCATCTGTGATCTTCAATGAAAGAGTAAGACCACTAGATCCAGAATCTGCACATCTGCCACTGTGGACCATATGGAACTTGTTTTTTTTCTTCTAATGAAATACGCATATAACCCATTATTCAATTAATTACCCTGTCAATTATAGAGGGGACTTGTTCCTTACAATTACCTGGAACGTTTGGAGATCTCATTGGCTTCTAAACAGAATGAGGTGAGGAATAAACTTCTTAGTTTTCAAAGTTTTCTTACTTTGCGTTTGTTTAAACACACTGTACAGCCATTACAATAGTAGGAATCATTTGTTTTTTTATGTAGCTTATTAGTATGTGTTGAACCAATATAATCTTCCGTAGTCAAACATTTTACAACTTTAAAAAGGTTTGTTAAATATATTATCAGGGGTCTTTTTTCTTTATTTTTAATAATAATCTGAAGGTTTCTAAAACGACGTGATGAAATTAGGTATTTTTTCAAGTTTTGTAGTATGTTGCAGGTTACGAGGTTATGCCAGTATAAAAACCATCATTATTTATTTGTATTTTGAATGGCATTATTTGGATGGGAATAACCGTGGATAGGGAAAACGTACACCTCCAAGTCGAGAACCACCAACCAGACCTGAGAGAAAACAAGGTAAACAAGTCGACCAATCCCATACCTGTCTGTCAAAACACATGCTGTATCACAAGAGGACGTGTTTCTATTTGACCGAATACAAGAAAAAAACCTTTTTCTTCCATCTTCTGTATTTAAGGTGGTACTCCAAGAGATAACAGCAGTGAAGACACACAATGTAAGGTATGCTGGGTTAAATCCCTGATTTCTCCAGTCCTGCCCCTGATCCACAAAATGTACCAACCTGTTATTTGGGCAGCAATGAAGGGTGGATTTTTATCTCACTTCTGTAATAATCTGAGAATTGGTTCTTTCATCATTGCCAGGAAGAAACTACTGACAATTCATATATTGTCAAAGTCCGGTTTACATTCACTTTTATAGTCAAGGTACCACCTGGATCTCCCTATGTCATACTGATTGAGAAAATCAGTAAGAAACTGAATCTCCCCTCTACTGCAATCACCTTGAGGTAGAGTGCACATTAGAAAATATCTTCCAGTTTGTTTGGTATATTGTGTTACTGCTGAGTACAAAATTCAGTCCTTTTTTTTAATTTAGTTTAACATCCGAGGCCAATGAACGAAGTGTGATCGATGCCAACACAGAAATGGAAAGAGTGTGGAGTCATGTCAAGGATAGACACATCACCTTGTGGTGTAACACCAAGGAGGTAAGAAGTGTGTATACTGTCCTCACAAAATACAGTGATTCTGGTTGATACTATAGTTTCCTAAAATGGGGGTCAAGGTGAGATCAAAATTCATTAATGGAACCTGCTTATAATTTACTATCTTCCTGATAAAAAGTCTTCAAGGGTTACCTGAGAATTTCCCTTTTTGTCAGGGAGAAAACATTTTGACTAATGAAAACTCCTGGTCCTGTAGTGGAATGCAACAACTGTGGTACATCACTATAGCACAGGCAGACATGATTACTTTTCAGGTTTTTTTGGCATTTTTATGCCTTTATTAGACGGTGACAGGGGAGACAGACAGGAAATACAGGGATAGAGTGTGGGAATAACATGCAGGCTTTTGAGCCCATGTGGTATGCGCCCTTACTATCAGGTCACCCTAAATGGACATGATTTAATCAACACCAAAAAAAAATTGTATGACTTAACTGTGACTGACAAAAGATTCAAAAGAGAATCATTTGCAAATGCATTGTAAGCTGGAAAAACCAGTGCAAACCAAGATCACTAGTTTCAGCTTATGTTATGATGAAACTAAGGAGAAAGGACTGTATGTGCCTGTTTTGTGGTTTTAGCAAACTGATGGAAAGCCACAAACCGAGATTCACTTGGTGGCACTTCATTCCTATGAGTCGTCAAACCCAGAGGATCTCAGTTTTCATGAAGGGGATACAATCACATTGCTCTCTAGAGGTGAGACTCGCTTCTTTCAGCCATATACATCCCAAATATTTAGAAATCCTATGATTTGATCAATAAATGTCATTCTAATTCATAACTTCCATCTTTTTCTTTAGTGAACCAGGATTGGTTGGAAGGACAATGTAAAGGGAATACTGGTATATTCCCTGCATCCTTTGTTGAAGAAGTTCCTGTGAATGGACAGTAATTTAAAAGAGTGACCAAGGACAATTAAACAGTTCAGTCGACCACAGCTGTAAACTGGCCAGGTGCCCCTACCACAGCCATTTTATTATCAACCAAAATTTTCACTAATCAGGGTCTACAGATTGTTACAGGTTGTAACTGTTGGTGATGTGATAAAAACTGGTGATATCTGGAATTAGACTGTGAAACCATTTAATTACTTACAGTTTCCTGTAATTACAAGTATATACTGCACATTTGTAGTCGCAAGCTGTCATGGTTAAATTATTTGTTGAAGACCTTGTAGATTACTGGTAAATTTTCAGGACGTTCCTTCCTCTTCATAGGCAATAGCTATGCCTCTTCTGCCCTCTACTGCCTTCACCACGGGTGTCTCTCCCAACTTCTGCTCTAAGCCACGCCAACTCCGTTCTGCCAGAAAAGATGCTGAAAACAGAAAGCAAAAACATGTCATTGTAATACAAGACGATTCTAAATGTCTACTTCTCTGTATTTATGTATAATTCATTAAGATGCAAAATGTAACAGTTATTGTATGTGTGCAAAATTCTGCAATAAACTTGTGGATGTATGGAAAGTAAAGCAAACAATGTCTTAAATGGAGTATCTGAACTTTGTTAGTGCTCCATACCAGCTGAGTTTGTGTTGGCGACTGTCAGCGTCTGGTTCCTGAGGACCACAGAAGAGCCATATGAGGACACTGCTGGCTCCATGCTCAACAGATTGTGGCTTCGCAGAGCTCCAGTGATTAAAGACACGTCGGTCTCATCTCCCTCCTCCTGCTGATCAGCCAAAGGCACATGACTCTGTCCACCTGGAGCAGGGTTGAGATTAAAAAAAGAAAAAGTTGGACATAGCAAAAGACAACTGATGATAAAAATATAAAGGCCAATATGTTTGGCCAATAAAGATATGGAACTTTGTGAAAATCACTGCAGTGGGGAGGAGGTTGTAAAAAAAGAAAGAAAAAGATCCTCCTCAGCATGACTGCTATAATTTTTTTGACCCTCCACTTAATACAACAGATCTTAAAATATAATACAATGTTGGTCCAACTCCAAGATGGCTTAATATAATTTAAAACATAAAATACATGAATGGAATAACAACAGTAGCCATCAGTGCAATCTATAAGCAGAATGAACAATTACCAAATTTCAAACAAAAAAATTATTATTGTTCTTCCTATTCTCTTACTTTGAATAAAGACAACATAAAACTGAACTAATATAACATTTTCTTAAACTGACCCACTGCAAATATTGCAAATTCACATCCTTCAGCATAAATAAAAACACATAACCTTTCTTCTGACCTCCCCTCCCTAATTTCCATACAGTCCCTTAACATAAAGTTGAGAAGAGCAGATTTAGGAATTTCTGACTTGAATAAATCTGAAACTAGCCTGGTAGGAGACGTCGAAAGTCTGTGACATATTCCTCTGACCATTCCCTGTTCTTGTTGCAGGCCACCTCCATCTCAAATGGCGTCACCACAGGTTTATAGAACTCACTTGAGTCCAGCAGTGAGTTCTCAGGACACGCTATTAACACAAAAATGTCAATTTCAAGAAAGTTGGCGAGTTTGGGCACGTTCAGTTTCCCCATGGCAAACATGTAGCTCTTCTTGCCAGCTCTGTGGATGGTCTCCTTCAGCTGCTGGATGATAGTGAGGTAGTCAGCCACCCCCAGAGTGCCGACCAGGATGCCAACCACATTGGCATCTTTGGCCCTTTCTATAGCGTAATATCGCTTCATCAGTGCACGGTTAATGCTCACGGACTCAGTCCTCCCCGTCATTGTGATGGGGTCAAAAGAGCAAAATGAGCAGCGATTCCAAGTCATCATGAAGTTTGTAAGAACAGCTCCTTCCTGGCCAACATAGAACATACTGTAATCTGTTATGCTTGAACCACTTTTCAAGGAGAACTGCCTCCCAAACTGACAAATAACCTGCCGGTTGTCTTGTTCTGACTGACAGGTATCATCATGTTGTCTGATCCGGCTGTGACTGTAACACTGCTCCCCCTCGACAACAAGCTCTGAGGCAACAAGGTTTGGATACTCTGGAGACAGAAGTGTCACAAGATCATCTGTAAAAAGAAAACATGTTGTATTCAGTTACTGAAAGGGAAAGATGTGAAGTGATGTGCCACTGTTGGACTAGAGGATAGCTCTTTGGGATATCTTACTCATAGCGTGAACGTAGTTAACATCATAGAGGATGATGATGTGACTCTGTGAGTCAGGGTAGAGTTCTCTGAAGGTGGAGGCACATTTGTCCACATCCAACGGTCTTCTCTCAAACACGTACATCAAGGGCAGTCTTTTAGAGGGGCTGAGGCAAGCTCTGCCATAGTGCACAATACAATCGGCTCCGACGTGTTCGGCAGCTACCTCGTCCACACAGCAACTGCTCGAGAGAATTCAATAAAAAATGATGAATGTACACAAAAACAGCGACACCTCTATTAAACAAATACACAAACCAAATAAAGCTTTTCACTCACAACCTGTTTAGTTAAAGGGGCTACTTGTAAGTTTTCTCTGCCGCCAAACGTAGTTTCTTGCCAGGAACAGGTGGTGGTGATTGTCTCCTGACAAGAGCTTCGGCCATTGTTGCATTTACAAGACAAGAGGTTATAATACGCCCTCTGAGCAGTGCTACATCTTTAGATAAGACTGGAGGACACAGTGAGTCGCTATGAGAAATTGCCTAGACAGGCCGGGGCTAGCTGGTTAGCGTGCTAACTTCAGTAGAAGAAAAGACGCGATAGAGACAGCAGTTAACATTTATGTTGTTTTCAAGGGGAGTAGAGAGGTCTTGGTGATAAAAGAATGACGTTTGATGCTGAGATCACAACAATTTTTCTAGACTGGTGAGTAATGAGCAATACCAAAACTTACAAATAGCTCCTTGAAAGTCTTGGAAAAGAATCTGAAATATGTGCTTAAACATCAAAATAAAACTCATGGTGTGGAGGCAAAGGCTGGTACTTTATGACTTCAACAAGCTCCCATGCTAAGGCATATTATCACACATGCTAATGAATAAATAAATCAAATTGCCAAAAGGTTAATATCCTCATTCATTAAAACACCTCACTTTACACGAAGAGTCCAAGCACTGATGGTGACGTGCATTATTATAACCGAGTAAGGGTTTTCTCAGGCAAGCCTGGTGTCTTACCTGCCATAGGATGTATCTCCTAAAATGAATGGCTTGGCATTACTGTGTCTCTCGATCTCTACTGCTATAGAAACTGAATCCACCAGCAGCTCATCAGGAAACTGCAGAGCAACCTGTGAACATTAACCAGTTCAGACAAATAAACTTCTCAAGCATTTTTTTTTTGATCTGCTTAGCTGACTGTCAGCTAATCAAAGACTTTTTTTTTATCTGTGTGGGAAACAATGGACTGAAATGTTTACATGAATAAGATTATGTCCTCACCTTCTGAAATTGATGCTGACTGATAAAGTCGCAGATCTTCTTAATCTGATACAACTCTTCAAGTTTTTCTGGAGGAGTATTTGTCTTTACTGTGACATCTACTACACGCTGAATTACTGTTTCCGAGCTGCTGCTGAATGCATCAGCCATTATTGCATCAGGAACACTCAACAGTCCCTGCAAAGACACAACAAACTAGACTATAACCCACATTTATTGACGAGTTTTGAGGTTTCAACCGCTTCATCAGAAACTTATAAAAATTTTATTTATGAAAGCTAAAAAAAGCGCAATTTCACTGTATATTCTCCTTCAAGACAGTATTAATAGACCAGGTCAAGGCTCAAAATCTGGACTTGATTAACAAGTTGACTCCAGTAACTGCTTAAAATGTAGTTCCAGATTTGTGAAACCCCTGGTCTGATGTGATGAGACAAGACTTTTCTGTCCTCAAAATAGAATAAAAGGTTTCACAAATCTGAAACTGTGTTTTGAAGTCTTTTGATTCTGTGGTATAATCTCGTCTAGATTTGACAAGTTTAAGTATAGCGGTTTTTGGTCTAGACCTGGTCTGATATTCATCATAGGATTAAAGCAGAGAAATTGTTATTTTTTAAGTTTTCACAAATCCATGTAATGTTTCACAATTCTGAAACTTTGTTTTAAACTGTATTTACACCTGTGTTAACCTAGTCCACATTTGAGAAATTTTAAGTTTTCTGGTTTTTGACCTGGTCTGATATGGTCTAGACGGAGTTTTACAAATCTCAAGGTGGCTTTTTTTTTTTTTTTTAAACAGTTACCCCTATTTGTCAACCAAGTACGTTTTCGTAATAACGGTTTCACAATTTTAAAGGTGGGTTTAAGACTGACTAAGATATCCAACACACTTCCACAAAAATAACAATGTGTTGCAAAAAGCAGAAAATCGGTCGATCAACCAGCCACTAGAATACACTGTCAATTGGGAGCTACACCATTTCCTACCAAATGACGACACATGTGGTAACACAACAGATAACAACGCTTACCTTCTACTCCTTAGCTCGGTCTGCTAGCTTAGCCGCTAGCTGAAATTACTCCAAAAGGTCTTCGTGTAACAACTGAGTCAACACAAACTATTATTTACAACTTCTGACGGTTTGTACACGTATTAGCATATACATGTACTCTTACAGGTCAGTGTGGTGTGGATATTTGTTGACTGGTAGACGCTTCTTTGACAGCAACACATGTGTCGAAGTATAACACAGCAGTACTAACACTTCCGAGTCAAGGTTTTTCAAAATAAAAGCCAGAGTAAACTTGGCTCATGTCTGTTCATTTATGCTGGAATTATTCAGTGAGACAACTGACATTCCTCTACTTTTCCCTGACAGCTACAAATTAACTCACATTTCCAGGTTACTGAGGTTACATTTATTTATTTTATTCAAATATCCAAAAGTCCCTTTAAAACATTTCTGAAACCACAAGAGATAACGATAGATACAAGTAAAATATATGTGATAATTTAGTTACATAAATCCCTTCTGAATTCCAGACATATATCTTATTTACAGCTTAATACATAAATAAAATATTTACACAATAAAAAAATTAACTTCAGCTTCAACTTTTCATTTAATCAAAAACAGGTGGAATAGTCTTACTTCCTTACTACTATTTCTCAGTTTATCATTCCTTCTGAAAATGAGGGTAAAACAATGAGATTGCAGCAGTAATTGCAAAGTCATATTCATCAATAAAATGCAATAAAATGAGGTCAGACGTGAAAGAGAATAGGTCTCTGAATGCTGATAGATTCAGAGGATGCACTGAACGTTCAAGTATTAAGACAGGTCATGTGACAGTCATAACCACAGTCTGCTTGGGTGAAGGACATGTCAAAACATCGTTTGACATGAATACTGGGCTTTCACAGGAACGCTCAGCAAATGTTTGGAACATGTTACTGTGTGCTGACAACTGCTCACATCCAAATACGGTAGAATCCCAGAACCACAGTAAGACAAGTGAACACTGAACCTAAAGGAGAAAAAAAGCCATTCATTAAGGTCATTCATTACTCTACTTATCACAGTCTTATTCTTATTTTATTCATTACATCAAATGTTTGATCAAATTTTTCCTCACAATTTAAGTTCAAACAAGTGACAAGTTGTCAAAATTAGCACTTAAACAAACCTTTTTAAATTAATAATGCTTTAATTTTTAAATTCCATGTATATATTCTGTATCTAACATGTATGTAGGGAACCATGTTGCATTTTCAGCCTTTATGGCTATAGGTCCCCGAGCAAAAGACGCCACTTTAATATCTGAGTCTTCCCCACTACAATGACTCTGAACAGTTACCATTAAAAAGTAATCGATTGATAGCCCAAGTTCTCAAGGCTATCACTGCTGATTAAATAATGCAAAAGTGTCAAGACGTACCTGCAAGATATTTTATAGTATCCAGTTTATGAGACTCTAACATGGTTTTCAAACCGGCCACTTCAGTGTCTATTTTCATGTTGGTCTGAGTCAAATGACGATCTTGCTCTGCAGTCTGTAAAAAACAGTCAGGTATCAAAGATAAGCCCAAACAAAAACCTACCAGATATTTATAACAGACAGGCACAAGCTTCTATCCTTGGCTGCACATAATGCAGAATACCATCAAATAAAAATTAGATGTCATAAGATGTAGGTGCACTGCACATATACAAACCATTTCCATAATTTCAGTTCGCGTTTCCAGAAGCTTCTTCTCATGCTCTGCTTTCTGAAAATAATACGTAATGTTTTATTTATAAGAGGGGGATTTGAAGCATGACTTGGCAGGTTCATATTTTATTTATTAGTCCATCATCCCTTTAATCAGAAGGTTTGGGGGCTTATCATAATAAATTACTTCCACGCAGCTACAAGACTGCTAAAAGTGAAGTCAGCAGATCTCCACACACTCAGTTAATTCATTATTAAATTTCCTCAAACACTTACCAATTCCTTCACACGGCTTTTCTCCAAATTCATGTCCAAAATATTGTCTGAGCGCACTTTATTCATTACATCCTGCAAGGTGAAGACACACAAAGGAAATTCACAACAAACAACAAAGGAATGCTTCGAACATGAACATGAACTGATTTGAGTGAATCAGGTGAACCACTCACAGCCAGTTGAACCTTGAGCTGCAATAACTGGATCTTGAGTTTCTGGGAGAAATGTTGAAATATTGAAAGTCTTAATTCATATGAATCAAAAACAGATCAACAGACACAAGCACAAGAAAATGCTTACACAAACACACTGTACAGTCCACACGGTCGACATGTTCTGACTTTAGAAAAACATGACTTCTGCATGTAGTTTTGTCAAAATCAATTTAGGTACAACAGCAACAGCATAGGTGCAACCTACTCCTGGGGAAACCACGTACCTCATTCTCTGCAAGTAAAGTGGAGAACTCGCTCTTCTCAAGGATTATCATGTCCTTCTTTACAGCTGCTATTTGAGACATCACACGCTGCAGCATTATCTCCTGCCAAAGTCAGACAACACATAAAACCAAACAAACACATACACACACAAGAGCTTAAAAAAAAAAACTAGGTACCGCAAAGCAAAACATTCATCCGGACACAAAAAGACAAGTAAAACAAGGAGGACACTAAAAGTGAGTAAAACCCTATTTAACCAGCTATTCAACCAATATGGAATAAAACTTGTTAATCTTTCATTTGTATCAAGTGACAATGAAACAACCATATAAAGGAGAGATGTGGTATAATTCCTCTCATTCTGCTGCTGGGACTAGAATTCCCAAATGGAACTACATCATAATTAAATTTACAACAGTAGTATTGTTTAGGATTTAATACGCTGTTATTAAACATGCCCATAAAAGATTTAAGGATTTCCAGGAAGTAACTAGCAGATTTTGGATATAAAAATACAGAAAATATATTTTGCTTTTATTGCAATGATATTGGTGATACTGGTGAAACATATTGTTTTTATATCAATGCATGTTAAAATAATGTCAGCTGAAAGCATATGTTCACGTTTCTAACAACAGCCTTATTGAACAAGTGAAGTAATAATGACAGAGCAATGCTTTTTATTGTATTTACAGTAAATGTGAAATGCACAACATTAAACACAATCTCACCTGCTGCACTTTGGTTACCATGTCATTATAGACTACATCCATGTTAGAGTTGGTCATCCTCAGCAGTACCTTAACTATCACCTCAGCTTGCTGCGTTGTGAAACCTGTTAATGAGGAAAATTGACAGCGCTTGTTATTATCGACGGAGAGAAACACAGAAAATGTGTGAAGTGAGAGAAGAAGCCGAACCATTTTCTTCAAGGAGTCGTACCACCGCATGTGTGTCAAAAAACAGCTTTCGGCCTTCACACTTTGGTACATCTGGTCTCAGATCATACTGGAACGCTCTGATGGAGGTGCTCAGCTCTGAAACATGTGTTTACACATTACTATTTTCCTGTATTCATGTACCTCCTGTCAGCACCTGTGACATGAATAACAGGATGTTTTTAATTACGCTTCATTACAGGTCTATATGTATGTATAGTCATACAGTATTAATGGCCCTGGATAAACATGTTAATGTAAAGATATTTGAAAATAGTGTTTATAACTTAAACAAAGCTGCTTTCTTTCATTTTCTCACATTCTTCTTATTGTCACAGACTTTTCACTGTGGATATTTCACATTGGATATTGTGTTTTTATATTTTAGTGGATTACATATTTATTCAAAATAGCAATTTTCCTTTGGAGCATCATATTTATAACATGTAGCCTATAGGTTTTATTTGGTATTTTATATTACAAGACAACAATTGTAGGTTGTGTAGGCACACAAGTGCGCTGTTTTGTGCTGCATCTTTTACATTCTTTTTTCCTGTTTTTTTTCCCACACCATATACCCAATGTCAGTGGTTTTGCTACTGCATCAAGCCAAAACACTGACATGAGGGGTAATAACTATCTGAGGAACTGATCACATTGTCCATATGATGTCCATTAAGTGTGTGGATAATCACAGGTTGAACCAAATTCACAAAAGTAAACTACTGTATAAACTACTGTATATATATGGCTATACGATATGCTAAAAAATCGTATTGCGATTTTTTGGCAGATATTGTGATATGCAATTTGAGTTGTTTTTCATTTTCACTGAAAATTAAAAAAATTATGATGATGTGATTTTTGTTAGGTCTTGTACTAAGTAAATAAAAAATATATATACATATATAACAACACTATAAAGGTGACACACCTGCAAAATAGAGAGGCACTGTGGCATGTTATGTAAATACAATGTGGGATGGGGGCAGTGGTTTCTATTGAACACATGTAGCATCAGGGTCTGGCTTTAGAAATATCTAACACTGAGTTGGATAAGAAGAGCTGTAACTGCAGGACTTTCCAGTTTGTAATATTAAATGAATCTAGGCTGAGGTGTTCAGTGACTATCACTCAGAGTGGATAAGTAATTACTAGCCCTAACAGTTTGTACATAAACCAGTGAAGAAGTTGTGTTTACAGCTCCACATTTGGCCCTTGTGACCATTATTATAATGAAGTTCACCTCTAACATTTAACTGTTCAGACTATAGCAGCAATGCTATGCCCTAAATTAGTTATGTGTGATCAGGCTTAACCTTTCAGTAGAGGTGACCTCAGCAGAGGTGAAGAGGACTCTTAATTTGACAGTCAAAGGAGATACTGTTCAGCCAGTGATCATAAAGTGCCTTTTAGTTTGTGCCACTAATGTAGGTCTATACATAATTTTCTTCAGCTACATACTGGGGCTGTTAAAGCTCACAAGCAGTGTGACGTTTGTCGCTGTGGGTAAGACACTACTTACCTCTTACAGACATGCGTGTCACAGCAGAAAGATGCTTCAGTCCGGGGGCTCGTCTCGTTCCCCACGGCCTCTCAGAGCTGCGGGAAGGTTCAGCGATGCCACACTGGAGACATGGTGATGTGATGACGGCTATCAGAGTCGACATGGGCGGGGGAAATCTCGATGCCGTTGGCACAAAACTGCCCACTTTGTCTTGATGGAGAGAAGGATCCCACCACTTTTCTCTGTGGTTAAGAACAAACCGTTTAAGTCGAGGATGACACTGTTTCAGCACCATGGTCACAACTCGTATCCCTCCAGCAGCAGGTTGAAGTACGAGGCTGTGTTTCCGTCTGGGAACAGGTTCTGACAGCGCCTATCTAGGCTGCATTGCAACTTTTCACCTACTTTTACCATCAAGCTCAGTAACGCAGGAAGCTCCCGGACGTCTGGTCTTGCTTTCAAAATAAATCCCGTTGTCACATTGTTTTGGGGTGGCAGCAGAAACCACACTGGCTGGGAGACATAAAACTGCTGCCAAATAATAATATGTCGTTGTTGTTGTAGAATGATCAGACACTATAGAAAGTGATGATAATGCGATTCCCTGCAAACCTAGCAATGTTATCCTACAACAAGACTGACGTACAAGCTTTGCACCAAACGGTTAAACAGTAGTTAAGGTACGCTATGGCTAGGCCTACTCAAAGCTGTCATGCCACTCTTAAAAACAAGATGCAGTAAACTTTAGGCTGGATGACTATTTGATCACCCCTTGGTGTTACACACTATCTCTAAGACCGTTTGGCTTTTAGATTTCAGTGCTTTCAGCTGTAATTTTAGCATAAACATTACATAGAACTTGCAAAATAATATAATAAAAGCGCAGTAACTTGAGTTTTCAATCAAGTGTCTAAATGTATCTAATGGTTCCATTTATATTTCTTCATCATAAATAAGTTTTATTCATTCATGCTCAGTTAAGTAACGTGCTATCATTACTTTAATTACATTACTGTAATTATGTTGAATCAAATTATGTTTTTCTGATGATTGTGAAGTTATTTCTTGAGATGTATAAAAAAAAAATTAAAATTAGGTGAGATTACAAAATACTCAAAAATAAAATTATTTGTATAATGGTTTTAAAAGTTGATGATTAAATCAACATTGAAATTAAGATAAAGATACTCCATAGGGAAATGGTTATGGTTACAGGTTACAGCCTGTAGATGGACACTGTGCTCTGTATGTTGTTCAGTTAAGGAGGGAGGGCTTAATGCTACAAGTTTTATTTACAGGCCACTAAGAGTGACTGCTCAGTGTACCTTTAACCCTCTCATTACCTGGGATTATTGGGTTTGTTATATACTATCTCACATACAAGCCTTACAGATTTTCACAGATTCTCTGCAGTTACCCATTTAGAAAGTACAATAATGATAGAATATGATAAAATTTGTAGTTTAATGCCATTTGAAGTCTGTACATTTCCTGTTGCATTGTATACACTGAATCAGTGATTTACTAAAGTGCTAATCAGTAAAAATGACTGAAAAACAACAGTGTCATATCAAAGTTGATACTTTTATAAGCATAACTACACCGTCAGGTCTCTACAGCACAGATTATATACACAATAACACTGAATCAAAAAAAAGTTTCAGTCATTGGAAGTGAATATTCTGCTTATTACAGTATATCAGCTACAAAGCATCAGCACCTATATCTTCTTCATGGCAACAAGGGAAAAAATGTGACAAGCGTCTGACATTTCAGAAACTGTTCCTGTCATGTATCACAAACTAGTCAGGAGAACATACTGTACAGGAACTAAGGGAAATATAAGCTCTATCTTTTTACAGTTGAGTAGGTAAAATCAATCACCTGTCCCTAATTGTGATAATTATTTTACTTTATGAAATAATTTCTAACTGGCAACCACGTATTTTTATTGTCACTTTGTTCAACAAAGACTTAAAATATATGGCAGCTTTGGATTCACTGCAATAAATGGCAAACTGGTTTGCATCCAGATTTATTTCAGTGTATTTTTAGACAAATATCTTACACAAAAGTAGATCATTTAGCTGCTGTTACCAAATGTAACTTTATTTGGAAAGAGTATGTAAAGAAAAAGCTACTGTACTTGCTTGCTAGCTTGCCATTTTTTAACAGTGTTACTTAGCATCTTGCTGAGGTTTTACAGAGGAAATAAGTTGAGTGTATTAAGGTTTTGCTCATGAGAAGAAGACAACACAGACTGATAGAGTGGCTGCCAACAAAACAACAGCAAACAGCAGTAAGAGCACAAAGATGCGACTGCGCTGGCATAGAGGCTGGTGTCCAGGCTGCTCCTCATCAACGGAGAGCAGAGCCAGGGAGGCGCTGTCGGTGCTGCTGAGGGGGTCTGCATACTGCGGCCCGTGGGGCTCCACCATCCATCTCAACACGTTGACTTTCATCTCCATGTCGTCGATCATGTGGTCAATTTGGCTGATCTCCTTCTCCATGGTGTTGCGCTCCTGGCTCTCCAGGCCATCAGCGGGGGTTGGAGTCTGAGCCTCGTTCAGGTCTGGCAGGCTGAGCGCCCGAGCTGCTACCTCACTGCCTCCTCCTGCAATAACCAATATTAAAGTTGGTAAATGAGTCTGTGCAATACTTTCACTTTTCATCCAGTCAAACAGGGCTTAACTGGTTCTAATGTTGTTAAAGACTGATTCATAAACTGTTACAAAAAGCTTTAATTTTAAAGGCAGAAAATGAAGAAACAAAGAGACACTTAAAAATTCAAAATAAAAAAACAATTACATTCATCTATGTATTTACGCTTTACCAGAGTAGAGAAGAACATGTTTATAGTGAATGGATGACTCATCATTTACTCACTGCTCTCATATAATAATCTATACAGCTATGAAATGACATTGTATCCATGAGATAAAAGAAGGGTGTTTCTGCTACAGATGTAAATGCTGCTGGGAAACATAACCACAAAGTACAGGAATAACAGAAAATGCAGCAAAGGCCCAGTCCACCTACACCAAATGGTAACAGCAGCACAGAATAACATGGGTGATTTTTATGAACCTACTTTATCAACTACAGTCACACTGTTGCAGTAGTTGGGCCCTAAGAAGGTTTTTACAGGTGAAACACATGATTTGGAGCTGCAAGATCAACCAACTACAGAGAGATAAATACTACTTGTCACAGTTATAGTACAGTTTGAAAGAGGGTAAATAATGTAGACCATTTGTGACAATCATTCATGACTCCCCCCCCAGAGGCCAATTGACACCAATGATTTAGGTCTCCTCAAAATGGGTTCCCAAGACCAAGTTCGGTCTGCCTACATACATGCTGTTGCTAAGATAAGACCTCAAATCCTGTTTAGCTCTTTGCTTGGCTGTGATGGACGAAGGCTTTGTCTGAAGATTATCTTTGCCAATTTTAGTGAAGATTGGACAAGAATTTGACTCAAGAATTTTGATTTTAAGGCAAAGAAAAGCAGTTATAAAGCAAATTGCAATTTTTCTAATTGCACCACCTCCCACAGATCGAAGGGCACCAGATTTCTTGAACCTCCTTCTGGTGGAGTCCCATGTCCAGTTTAGTTTTCATACATAAAAACGTTGCAGAACTATGACCTCACTTCCTGTTTGGTGGCTTCACTGCAATTTGTGATTAGCTGTGACAAAAACAATTTCGAAAATCAAAAATCCATGCTATAAATTTTGTGAGGCTTGGTCTGAAGATCAGCTGAGACAGTTTTAGTAAAGGTTGGACTAAGTTTGTCAGAGGAGTAGCGAAGGCAGACTTTCAAAATCCAATGTGTCAGAAAATCCAATATCCGTTTAAATCAGCTTGAATCAATGAATCCAATGGTATCTAATTTGTGAAAATCAGGCATGCGGTTCAAAAATAACATGTGTAAATGTGCCTCTAACTTTAACCTGTTGATGGAGCTAGCCGCTCGAGGTACTGACATGAAACTTGGTGAAAAGCATCATGGGATTGTCCCCAAATACAGTTGTAGGGGTTGCCATAAATTCTCATGGCAGGAGAAGTTTAAAGAACATGAATGAGAAAAGCTAGAAACACAATGGGGCTTTTCTGCTTGGCCTCCAACAAGAGTTCAATAAAACAATAAATCCTCCGTCATAATGGTTATAAAGTTCAGTTTGTGTTGAAACTGTTTCAAAGATGCAAAAACGTTATTTATCTCCTGTTACTGATATTAACCATCCTGACTTATAACCACTGAAGAAAACACACTGCAGCCTGGTACATTTAATAATAGATAGTTTCATAATTGTTTTTTTTTTTTTTCAATCTGGTTTTAAAATTTGCCTGATATCTTACTAAACACTGCAACAAATGCCTACTCAGATGAGTGGTACTAGAAATGCCACATGAGATGTGCAACAAAGCGATGTTGTGCTCCACTCACTGACAATGCCAGAGAGCAGAGAGGCAACATCTCCACAATGCAACTGGTGGTGTCTGAGCAGAGCCACCAGTATCAGTCTTCACTTCATCAACACCAGAAAATACTGATGTTCAAGCCTAATCACTTAAAGCCAACTAACCGTCAAATGGTCAGAGATTAGCCTCTTATCTTGTAACTTCATTTCATACACTTAATTTAACTGTGACAACAGAGGAACAATTGATTTGCAGTCAGTGTTTGTCCTGACATTAAAGAGCCCCATTCATATGTATGAATGTGGCATGGGGGTAGGGTTTTTTTTTTGTTGGTTATAGCTTAGTTATTGTTGTATTCATTTTTTAGAAAGGTTTTCATATTGCCTGTTCTCCATGATTCACCACGTGCCTGAAATACAATTTGCGTATGCACTAAAATGAGCAGGGCTGTCATTTACCTTGGAGACCAGTTTGCACCAGGGCAGCAGTGTTGGCCGGAGAGAAGATGTCACCCATGTTGAAAACTTTACACATGTCGATGTGGAGGAGCTCTAGGCTGGAGGAGAAGGCCACCCAGAGGAGCTCCATCTCCTTACGCTGCTCCTCAGGCAGACTCTTGTCCCGCAGATGTGAGGTTAGATGTTGACAGATGGAAACTGACAACTTTTGGGCCTTTTCTCTGGTTTGCCGCAACTCATCCCGCAGCTGCAGGCTGTCGGTGCAGCCACCAACACATGAGGCCAAGTGCCGGTAACATGCCACCACCTGTACCAGGAACAAGAAATAAGGGCTTATGGAAAACATTGGCGGTGGAGTAACAGATCTGTACTTTTCCTCTATAACTCAAAGGTTGTAAAGGGAATCTCCAGTTTGTATTGCAGAGTTGTTGCCTTGAACCACTAATCACTCTTTAAATGAGATATTGTGCATCTTTTACCCGCCTGAGGAGCTATCCACTACTGACCACATCACCAAGACAAATTCATTCACAAATAATCAGTGCATCATGACAGAAATAAACACCATGTATTGATTTTGGACCGCTCAGAAAAAAAAAAAAAGTGAATGTCCATCTCTGTGTTCTAAAGCTGCATGAATCAGTAAGTGGGGAAAAATGTGGAAAAAGGAACAGTTATGGTTTCATGATCTCAATCATACAGCAATAGTGTTTTATTAATAGGCATAAGCTTAACCCTGGAGGATTAGCAGGTGCGGTTTCAATGAAAAAATATTATGAATAATCTCATTATCATCGATCTATTTCTAGATAAGCCAAAACAACCTTGTGCACTCGGAGTAGCAGTGGCCCATTTTCAAGACGTGGAGAGGAGACGAGGGAACAGAACTAAAAGAAAACTAATGTGAATTCATACATATATATATATATATATATATATATATATATATATTGTTTACTGTATGTGTTCATTCACATTTTTATTTTTTTTATGTTTTATTTTAATATTTAAATATTGGATGTTAGTCACCAAAAACTGTTCTGACCTTTAGCACTGTTGCAGTGTTTCACTTGTTTGTATTATTAATTTATTTCTTACATTATAGCTGTACTGTATATTCGCTCAAATTTTCAGTTTCTGTCATTTACAAGGATTTCTCTTTTGTTCTCCACGTGTGACAGTGCTGCAATGATGCTCAAGTATCTTCTGAGAAAGCAACTACATTCATTTAAAAATAAAAATACATTTCATGGTAAAAGTCAATAATTCTTAATAGGTTTTGCAGCCTGCAAACTCCCTGTACCGAGAGAAATATTGACTGACTGTCACTGTGCAAAATGTATTCTACACTATAAACTACATTAACTGACAAACAGTATAGTACATTTTAATTTAAACAACTATACAGTTGCTAGTAACTGGGGAGAAGAGGTAGACACAGTCATGGCATTATCTAGCACAGATGTGAGAACGATCAAAGGTGCAGTGGACCAAGAAATTCTTTTTATTGAGAGTGCTTTTTTAGCCACAGGGGGGAAAAAAAAAAAAAAAAGATGGTTCGATGTCTTGTGTACGTTTTAATTGGTGAAATGCATACATAAGAGGTTACTAGGAGAAAATGGTTGCAAAATATATTTAACTTTTTACACCTTTTGTAACCCTTCTCATTGAATACTGAACTGCCTTTTTGCAAATAATTCTATTATAACAAATGTTTGCATATAAAATACAGTTGGAGATTGGTGCTGTGTAACAACTGTTTTCTGACATTAGTGCATCAGTGTATCGGATGGAAACCCGCAGCTGCTTAAAAAAAGGGTAAAATTCAGCAAAAACAAGTTATTGTGATAAATGTAATAGCAGGATTATACCTCAGCATCCTTTATGTCTAAACACTCTGAGCATAAATCAAAACTTGTAATACAAGGAGAGGTTTACCTTTATCAAAGAATCCACCAGAGCTTTTCCATCAACCAAAACCTTGTCTGTGCCGACTGTGCAATCATCTCCCACTTTGTTATTTACAAGTGGCATGAGGATGACTTGTCCAGAGTCTCAGACTCTGCCACAGCAGGCAAGATTTTGGCCCAGCTGCTCTTCACTTCTCTGGCTGCCCCTGCTCCTTTCCTTCCCCTGGAAGATGCTTCATTCAGTGGCTGCGGGTCGACACAGACTCAGTCCCGAGGCCGCGCGATACATTGCAATATTCCACTCCTGAAACTCAATTGCAATGACATGTGCTAACCATACTGTAGAGGCTGAACTACAAAGAGCGAGAAGTGGGAAAGTCAAAGTAATGAGGAAAAAAATGTAATAAACTGATGTAACGCCTAAGCAAGGTGCTAATCTTGTGATTGACCCCTTTGCACTGACGCAGACTAAGACGAACAGCTAATCTCATTAACTAACACTGAGACCAGAGAGATAGGACAGCAGCTGGCTGTCTACTACAATGGTCCTTTCACTGACTTGGGCGGAGGCTGCGCTCTGTTACCTCACGCACACCATGCTGGATACATCTCATTTCACTCAACTGTAGAAGTCAATATGCGGCATAATAAATATTTCAAAAGCATGGTGGATACATTATCCTCATATTTTCTATAGCAGTGAAATATTTCACTGACAGTATAAAGATGAACTAATAAGCAGAAAAGAGTGAATACTGATGCACTTAAAGTGAGTGAAAGCTGGACATGGTTTCTTTCCATCAGGGCCCTTTTGTGGTTTACTTTCCTTCAGGCTGTGGATAATGGCTGTCCTCATTTGACCAGGATGATAAAAAGGTTGAGTGTGTACCAAGCATGAATTCCCTAGCGTGATGTTTCTATAATAGAGTATGTATGCATGTATACCAGCTTTTTATCTGCAAAAAGCTCACCTCAGAAAAGAGAAACCATATGCGCGTGAGCTGTGACCGTGAAATAACATCATGCAATGGAGCTGAGAATCGAGGGCAAAATTGAGATCAGTCAATTAAGATAAGAGCCTTCATGCCTCGAAGTCTGAGCAATTACATTTTTATTAAAAACAAACGTTTAAAAAACACACACTACTTAAATAAAAGAATAAATGAGAGTCACTCTTGTTGTCTCTCTGGAGTTATTAGGATTTCTTTTCCAGGTACCCTAAACCTGTCCATGAGACATTTTTAAAAACCTTTTCAGTGGTTTGCAGTCCGGGTAGTTTTCCTCAGCGTTCGGCCACTTGCCCCCTTCCGTGGAGAAGTGACCGCCTCCCTGATGTTGGCGAGCAGGCCTCGCTTGGTCTTTGGCCGCTCAGGGGACTTCTGGGAGAGCTTGGCAAGTTCTGCCTTTAGTGAGCCAATCTCCCTGTCCTTCTCAACATTCTGCCGGAGGACGCCCTCCAGAGATCTCATCTTGATGGGGAAAAAATAAACAAAACTTTCAAAAGACAAACAATTTCCATCTTCTTGGGGCCATGTCAAAAAGCTCACATTTTCATTATTTACACACTGCCCTCAGACCGCCATCCCACTTTTGACCTCACCTGGTCATCAGACTTCCTGTGCAGAGCATCCAGTTCAGCTGATTTCTCCAGGAAGCCATCTCTGACCTTCTGAAGAGTTTCACTCAGCTCCATTAGCCTTTTCTCCAGGGACAATATCAACTGAAGACCAAATATTTTATGTAGAATTTAAGTGATTACATACATAGACTGAGCTTAATTTTGACTAGGACACATGATTCAGATTTTGTCCGTACCTGTTGTTTATCTTCACACATCCTCTCGATGGCACATTTTTCTCTGTAAAGACGTTTGTATCGATCTTCCCCTGTGTGGGTAAAACGAGTTAACTCTGCTATTACAAATAAAAAGTTGTGTTTGTGAGGGACTCGCTTTGGTAAAAACAGCATGTGTTTATTTTGACCCACTACCATTTAAAGTGGGGTTTCTATACCTCCTCCCAGAGGGCATTTCCTAAAGAGAGAAGATGCTAAGCTATATGCTAACCTGATGTAGCTTCCGTTGGTTTAGATGCTTGAGTCTGACACGACTGGTCCACTGATGGAGCTGCTGGTTCTCCTCTTGCACTGGACGTTAATGCCTCCAGCTCTGACACTTTACGTCTGAGGGCCTACACAGATGGTAAGAGCCAAATTTCATGTTTAAACTTTAACTCAAATATAACACATTTACACACATAACACGAGACATTAACAGACTACTATGAAGCCAATCTGGTTATTTGCAATCTGATTTTTATATTTTCCTACAATTCAGCATGACATGCCGACATCTTTATAAACTCTTAAGGCTTAAACTTAAGGCAGACCTGTAACCCTAACCCAGCCAATAAAATAACACACCTCTACTTTCTCCTGTTCTGTGATGAACTCATCCAGAGGCACGTAGTCGTCCTCCAGATTGTTCATAGCGCTCTGGTAGGCGTGCTCTTTGATAGCATCCTTGTACATCTCAAACGTGTTCTCCAGCTTCTCTTGGTGGCTCTCCTTCAGCTCTTCTATCTGTCGACTGAACATTTAAAATCAATTTTAGTCTTTTTGACTTCAACAACAATTGACTTTGGGAGACTGATGCTGAAATTACCACTGATAACAAATGCATACATGAAAGGTTTATGCATACTGAACCAAACAGACAAATGAACAGAAATCACAAAAAGGCAAGAATAAATCAAATTAACATACGTGCGGAGTTCTTCACTTTCCATGAGCTGTTGTATCATGGCGTCTCCCATCTCCTTGCGAATCTCCATTTCCTGTACCAGGTTTCTTCTTCTCTCAGCAAGGAGTTTTGTTCGGAGGCTCTCAATCATATTCACAAGCTCCTATGAAAGTTTCAAAGTAAAACATGTACTGGATCTTAAAACTGAGATGACTAAGTGTAATACAGCTGATTCTGATACTGTTGGATCACTTTTGATATTTCTAACACGTGTATGAAACAATGTTTGAATGTGACATGGAGCAGTAGTTGTACATTCTGTGGCAGCACAAACATGTCGGCCTCATCCTCCTCATCAAGCAGCTCCTCTTCAGACAGGTAGCTCTCCAGTGCCTCGTTGTCAACCATCCCAGTGCTCAGAGGCTTCCCATCTCGGCCAACCAGACAAGGAGCCAGAGATTCCAGTGGCTTGGCTGGCATCACCTGCACCACCTGCAGTCCACACATGTGAGGTTAGTGGTGCTCAGGATCTGCAACTGCTCACCGAGATTTTTTACGATTCAGCTCATCAGGCCGATTCCTCACGTACCATTATGTACTCAGACCTACCTGATTGGCAACAGCAGAGAATTTCATCACATGGAGAGTCTCGTCGTAGGTGGAAGCACACTGGTTAATGTTGACAATCATTGATGCTCTTCCTTTGCCGAGGAAAACGGCCTGGAAGAGTTTGGTGAGTTTGCTCTCTCGGAAAGGAATGTAGCTCTTCATTTTGCTGAACACCACAGCAGAAAAAGAGCACTTTAACTATCTTACATTTTATGTTACATCCATACTTGAGTAGCAGGTAACAAATGTGGCACATTTACACCTAGCTGTACCTTTCAGTCTGATTGTTGCGAAGCGCGGTGATGCACTTCCCCAGAATGAGCAGGGAGTTGTTGATGTTTCCCGCCTCCTTCAGCCTCTCTCCGAATGTCTTGGTTTTGTTGCATCTTTCTGAGCCAGCCAGGTCACACAGAGAAAACCTGAGAAACAACAACAACAAAAAAATCTTTCAGTGTGCAAGGTGCTTGGATGAAGCTGGAATTTATGTCATTGCAAAACTACTTGACAAATGCAGCCACACAGGGAAAGTGTTACTACAAACAAAAACATTGTTCAAAAATTCATGAGGACACAACATGATACTTACTCTGAGATCCTTTTAACCGTTCCACCATCAATCTTGAGTAACTTCATGGTAAATATGCTGTGGCTGTAATGAAAGCTAGTATGAATTTTGAAAACTAAAATTGACATCAAGTAAAGAAATGATGAGTAAAAAAAAAAAAAAAATGCCTTCTGCTAGATGACTGGTTCATCTTTGTGGCAGCAGCACTTCTGTTTTTGTTTCCAAACTGCAACAATTTGCAGGCCTCGCCCAGGTTCTGGATGTTGATCCACCTGAGGTCTGGAATAAATGGAAACACATTTTAGGAGTTCTTCAAACAAGATAAAAACAAAACTAGGTCAAAACCTAGTACATTACTGGACCGCACATGGTCAATGTGTAGAATTGAGGACGTAGTTAAAAGAAAAACTGTTGTGGGCCTGTTGTAAAAACTGAAATCATCACATCCCACTCTCTGATCCCAAAGATATAGTATTTTATTACAGCTGAATTCCAAATAAAGCTGTTTTCATTTACATGTTTTTCTGTTTCTGTTGTCAGACAACTGAACAAGTTTGAAATAGTGACTGAAACGTGGCCCATTAAGACTACATGTTAACTTCCAAGCTATTTCGAAGCTGCTGCTTTGCTGCTGCTAAAATTCTGTTTTTACAACCAAGACGTCTTCTGTCTTTAACTCATGTGTCAAACACACTGATTTCAGTTATATTTACTTGTAAAATGATCACTCTGAACAAAAAGCCAGAAGTGAGAGAATATCTTTTTTATTTTGTCTCTCACGTGTAATGAAAGTTGTTTATTTGCTGTAATGGAGGCGAGGCTTAGTGAACTGTAAGCACCACTCTGCTTCACTGCAGCCTCCGAGCAGCCGGGAAACCAGAGCGTCTGAGTGACTGCCCGTAACAAGAGGTGTAGCCCTAAGCTCACGGTTAGCATCCACACAAGGTCCAGCCAGTCTTATTTGATACTAGAATTACTGCTTCACTGTTGTATGCCTCTGCCACTCAGAGTAGTTTCAGGTTAAATCCCTTTTTATCAAGCAATATTAACCATTTGTTTCAAATTTTTAAATAATTTCTGTGTGAAGTCCTGGGAAATGGCTAAAAGTGTTTTCTGGGGTCGCTGTAACCTTGACTTTTGACCTTTGACCACCAAAGTCTAATCAGTTCATCATTGAGTCTAAGTGGACATTTGTGCAAAATTTGAATGATTCCCTTGAAGAGTTATGGAGATATTGTGTTCAACAGGCCAAAATTATGTTTTGTGAGGTCACTGTGACCTTGACCTCTGACCTGTAGTCACCAGAATCTAATCAGTTTGTCCTTTAGTTCAAATGAACGTTTCTACGTTTCTGTAAACACCCCCTCTAATAGAACCTGTTTGTGTCAATTCATTTTGAAAGAGCAACGACCAATGGGGAAACGCCAACTCAGTTACGTGGCATTCAGCTGACCAATGGTGGACATATTATCACTCAGTCAGTGACATTTGCTATTACATGGCTAGCTCCGCTGTTGTGGTCCAGCCAAAAAACTATTACATTCAGAACACAAGATAAAGTCCTTCTCATACCTTTAACATAAGTGTTACCAGCACCGTCGTCACACACACGAAGAACAGCACGCTTCTTGGACTTGGAGCACAGGGAGGGTTGAAGCAGATCATACACACACTCATTGTAGATTTCAAAGAATGCCACCCATAAAGCAAACTGGATGCTGCCTGTTTCTGTTGGGTAACTGGCCAACACTAATGGAGGAAGAAAGTAGAGAGCACAGAGGACAACAAAAACCAAAGAAACTGAGTAATGAAGGAGTGGGAGATCGTAGTGCACTACACTAATCGACATTCTTCACTGCAGTGGCCAACTGAAAGTTAAGTTTTAATTGCAAAAAATTTCAAAGGTTCAGTGTGTTGATTTAATTCAGGCTACCTGTACGATTGCAGGACAAAGAGGAGGATGAAAGACCAGCGGCAGCACAAGGCACAGACTCTGAACCACCACTGGCTCTGAGAGGATCACACTCCAAGACAGGAACAAAGACAAACACGTTGAGGGTAAGTTGCAGAGAGAGCTGTGGCTGTTGTGACTCATTCCGGATATTTTCAATCCTCAGCAAGCTGAGAAAACATCTTTGGGATACAAACCTCTTTGAATGAACCAAAAATGGCTGCTTTAGCGCTTCTCTCCTGCTTGACTTGGTCAAGATCCAGATATTGGGCAGCGTTCCTCAGGTAGGGTTTCAGGTCCATCCCCTCATACTGATGGCCTCCGATATGGTGAAAGGTGTCGTCCAGCACTCGGGGGAGGATTCCCGGATCTTTTGGGGTTCCTGAAACAGTCAGCACACTTAGACCGATTAAAGAAATTCACAGGACTTCTGCAGCTCATTATAATGTCCTTGCATTCTCATTTTTACCTTGGATTGTGAAGGTTTTCCCAGCATTGGTTACACCATAGCTGAATATCAGCGCAGTCTTTCCTTCCAAGAAGTCGGACATTTGGCTTTTGACTGCGTCCTCAAACAGCTCAAACTGTGTCGTATCAGGTCCAAAAATCTAAAAGTCAACAGAGAGAAAGTTTTCTTCATGTCACTTTCAAAAAATCTTAACATTGTCTTTTCCCAGTGTCTAAGCTAAAAGCTGATGTCAAATAAAGTAACTTCAAACAAGCGGGTAAAATATCAATATTTACCCAGTCACAACTGGCTAAGCATTTTTCTCCTCATACGTGATGCTAGAACATCTGTAATCATTTTGCTGTCAAAACATGGTGACACTCTTGGTTGGAAATTAATCTTTGTGTTAAATCTAAAATGGCATGAAGCCGATCCAGAATGTTTTAGGAGTCAATGTGTACACAGACTTCTTAAAAGCACATTTCAGGTGTAGCTGACCTGCGAGAAGGAGAATTTGTGGAGTGACATGCCAATGCCCTTCTCACTGCTCTTCATGGTGGCAGAACCTTTTGGTGCGTTCAGTGTCACCGTCTGGCTGTTTTCAATCACCACACAATCCTAAGAGAAAAGGAAAAAAGTGAAGAGGAACATCGGTAGTAAGGCCTAAAGAAAAGGCAAGATGGGTGAGCTAGGTACAATCTTAAGTTTCCCTCATCCTAGATTACTATTTTATTTCAGAATATATTATAAAAACTTTTCAAAAAAGGTATTAGTACAGTGGTACTGGTTTCATTGAGACAGACAGTCAGGCATCTGACCAAATTTTGTCCAATTATAAATGGGAAAATGTGACAGCACCACATTCAAAACTGCATTACACATACAACTAAATAAAAAATACATTTAAAAAAGTACTTTCAGAGATTTATGTAACATTTGTTGGTCAGTGTTCCCTATTACTATATACAAAAAAAAAAAACCCCAAGCAACAAATGAATAAATGAAAATAAAATAGATCAGATGCCATAATTGCCATGACTGTCAGCTACTGTACTGAGCACTACATGGCCTGGATGACACCCTTCACATCAGATGCTGGACTGTACCTGGTCTTCATTGTCAGAGAGCTCCTCTCTAGAGAAGGGCCTGACTCTGAGGTAAACTCTCATGGTCTGCTGCTCTGCGCCGCCTGCACCTGGCCCTTCAGTCTAGAACCACAGGAGACGACAGTCAGACTGGGAACTCTCCTCAGTGCATAAAGGATGAGTTTTCAGGGTTTATTTCAAAGCCTTCTGATCAGTTCATGACAGGACCAAACACACATTACTAAATATAAAATGACTCAGGATCTGAACTGTGTCACTGTTTGATCAAAACAAAACATTACCTGCTGAGCTGACATGTTGACAGGGGGGACAATACAGGTTAAGTCCATGTCTTCAGGCTGCTGGACGCCTTGTTCAGAGCTCAGATCAATAGCTGAACTCATCTTGAAACAAACCAGCTCCAGAAGTCTGTTAACTCATTCACTCTAATTCACTGTGACCAATTCTCTGCACAAATAAAAGATGTGACAGTGTCTGACTCTCAGAGACAACAAGATATTTTCTGTCTTAACATGAAAAGAACTACAGGTTTGATCTGCTGCTGTTCTCCCACTGAAAATCAGGGGGAGCTTGTAATCAGTTTTAATTGAAGGCAGGTGAGAAGTTGAGCAAATCACCAGGAACAACCAGTCAGCTTAGTGCTCTGCTGGGTTCAGTTCAAAGGTGCTGTATCATATCACAGTCTGAGGGTCTAGGGTATAAGGTGACAGATGCTGCTGTATCTAACTACATCCACATAGACAGAGCACTTTTATTCTCAAGAGATTATATAAATCCAAAAATGAAAGCAAAACCAACCACCCTGTGACTCATTTTGTAAATTGTGAATAAGAGTGTGTATTATGTCAAAGCAGAGTATTTTCCTCTTACATTGAAAAGAGAAAATGCAAAGGTGTTCTGTAAAAGCTCCAAATTGGACATGATCTTCTACAGGTGATTCTCAGACATTACTGTATTTGGACTTTCATATTTCCCCCCGTATACAGAAAAGGAAAAAGATTGTGGGAACCAGATTCTTCTGAGAGCTGATGTGCAGAGGATAAATATATTTTCTGAGTGCTTACAGCATCATGAACTGGACAGCCTTCAAGTATTAATTCAGGACGAAATCCTTTGTACCTGGAGTTATACAGACTGCACCTTTTAAACCATAAAAGCTTAAATCCACACAAATACCATCTGATCAGCATTTTGGAGGTGTTCTAGTGGACAATTTTAAATGGTGGGTGAACTGGACAGTCTCCTGAGCAGTGATCCATTCTGGAAAACTATAAGGCAGGTTTGGATATCTTGGGTCACTGAAGGCAACCTGCTAGTTATCATTGTGAGGGACTTCACACTGAATTAAAATGAAGCCTCTAAGATCACTAGCTGACTAATCATCTAATCAGAATCACAATGAAGTAAAGCACTTCCAAACTTTTCCATGTTCCTTCCGCTGCAAATTTACCAAGTCTAAGTGTCATACCTGTTTCATAGTGAAATACATCCCCATCCCACACACTCCCTTTTGCGAACATTTCAGCCATTTCTGCTGTCACAATATTTCACACATCAACAGACAAAATAAGACATCAGTTTCCTTTTTGTTTCTTTATTAAATCATCTGCATTGTTTATGCGTCTGCGATGGTAACTTCAACCTCAACACCAGGTTCGATGCTGATGGAGGTGATCTGCTTGACAATTTCAGACGGGCTGTGCAGATCGATCAGGCGCTTGTGGATCCTCATCTGGAAGCGATCCCAGGTTTTGGATCCCTCACCACAGGGAGTCTTCCTGGTGGTGATACGCAGAGTCTGGAACAAGGCAGAGAAACCAAAATTTAGTTTTATCAAAATGAAAACAAGAATCCAGAACACCTTGTCTAAATTGGTGGTAGTGCCATCATTTCAAAACTGAATAAAGTTCTGAGTTACTGGAATTTTTTTATTTTTTAAACCAGTCACAATTGTTAATGAAAATTTAGCTTATTTCAACTTGCAAATTCTTCCCTTTATGCCTTGTTAAAAGCCTGCAAATAAACTTTTTTTTTTTTTTTTTTTAAAAAGCAGAAAGTTTGCAAAGCTGCATTTAGCACCTTCATGAGTTGTAGCATATATTTGCTACATCTGATTTGTTGTAATTTGTCAGTGGCAACAAAGGATGAAGAGCAACATGAGGGGCAGGTAAATAAAAAGTTTAAACTTCTGTGTGAAACAGACATTCAATGATTAATTAGAAGTCTTCTATGTTTAACAGCCAACATGTCCTGATGAATGCCTGTACTAGTTTTGTCCAATGACTGTCTTAACAGTATCTGCTTTAATGGCGCAAATAAAACATAACACAGGGAAGATGACAGACTTGATCTATTTTAAAAACAGACCAATGTGTTATACACATATACTAAACACAATGTTTATCTAGCCCATGTACTTCAGTACCTTGGTTGGCATGCGGACAGGCCCCTTCACCTTCAGGTTCTTCTCCTTAGCGCCACGGATCAGGTCTGCGCAGACTAGGGATGATAGAATAAAACTTAAAAGACTCGAAAAAACATCAATCACTTCATGATGCTTTTAAAACCATGGCTCAGAATAGCGTATAAAGTCATCAAGGTTTATCATGATGAAAATTTTATCCTCATTGCTCAGGTCTATGTTACATTCTCAAAATGATTTATTTTTTTAATCTTAGTTACCCTTCTCCAGAGATTTGACGTTGCGGCTTGTGAGGGTGATGCGGATGCGGTGAATGGCAACCTCAGCCTCCACAGGGGCCTTACCAGTATCCTTGAAAGCCTGCATGTGTAGAAACAGGAGTTATTAAAACACTGGACCAGTCATCGATAATATAGTGACAAGAGTTATGCAGAATCGGTACTCAACATGCGCATTGAGCAGACCTGAATGCCTTCAGCATTTCCTCATGTTATGACAGTCATTTAAAAATTTACAGTTTACCATTTCAAATCCACCAAAAAAAAAATAGGTAAACTAATTATAGAATCGTGTTTAGTTACTCCTTTGTTTACAACCCTGAAAACCCAGGTTACTGTTGAGATGGAGATTTACGTGGAGCACCTAAACGCAGCACCTGCTAACCAGCACGTGGAGCAGCAAATATTACAAGCAACAATGCTAACACAAAAGGTTGCTTTATTGTGTGCATCATGGGTAAACTCCCACATCAGTTTGTCCACTTCACACTTCAAAGTTACCACATACACGGGATATGATCCAGCTAATGTTGCTCAACTGTCTTTCATCGAACTAGCATCGGTTTGACTAAACACGACAGGCTCCATTTCTGTCTGAGCTAACCGACAAATTTATCCTGTCAAACAAACCTTCCAATCGAATATCTGTGACCCCATCCTTATTTTTAAATGATCAGAAACACTTACTTTCCGCACTCACTTGTACAATAGCGTCACCGATTGTGAGACACAATCGTGAGAGCAAGACACTTCATCGGAGGTTTATACTTCAAGGAAATACCGGTAGTGCGCGGTTAAACAAGCCGGGCAATAATTATAGTATTAAGAACTGCCCTAAAGATTCGGTTGAGATACTGATGTAGGGTGTTAACTTTTAACCGTAACAAACGTAGTACTGCTTAAGAGTCCGTTTTGTGGCGGTTTTTAGCGGGACGGTTACTTGAACGACAGAAGCCATCGGTGCTTACGTTAGCTAAAACAATCCGTAGAATTATGTGAGATTCGACGATATAAATTCCACTTCATCAGCAAAAAAACATCGTAAATCACAGCCACAGCTATGTCCAAACAGCACATACCATTTTAATTATTCCTGACCGACTTATTCGGAAGAAATTCAGACGAACAGCGGTGAGCCAGGAACGGTCTCCACCAGCGTGGTTAGCTCTTCGGGAAAAGGGCGAGCAGAGGCCTGGGCTTCATTAAGTACCACTCATCCGGGCTCCTGGTACTTCTTCTTTAGTGTTTTAGACTTAGTCTGGGACCACAGCGGCACCCAGCGGTGGCCACACTTTGTTTTAATTCCATGTACAGACTATATGTAGTTCCTCACGATGACCACTGGAGGGCAATAAAGACTACTGTCAATTCCACTATTATCTAGTTAAGTTAAACATATTACTTATATACGAATACATCCCTTAAAACCTTTCAAAAATAAAAATAAATTAAATGTAAGAAAAGTGAAAACAGGAATTAAAATCTGTATTTCTGGTGACCATCGACCATCGAAGAAAGTGAAGTCTTAGGCATTTAATGGTACAAATAATTTTATCTATTTTATTTCTTCATTTATTTGATTGTATAATTTTGTGTATAATAGCACAAACCTGACAAACAAAACACAAAAGTGCTTGTAATAGTAACACTGATAAAATATTTAGCAAAATCTGAAAGCTAACTTTTGCTAACTTTAGCCTTTTGAATTGTAGTTTTTAAATAATAGTAGTTTTAATAAAGAATCTCGACTTGAACTACCTAAAACTCAAAAAAGAACCAAAAAAAAGGAGGTAAAAACCATAATGCGTGTGGCCAATAACCAAAATATTTAGTAATTGAATAATCACTGTTATATACACTACTATTCTGTCCACACTATGTAAGTAAATGAAGGTTGACACATCACTCCCAAAGGTAGTATTTAGGGTAACTGAACGTCTGCCACAAAGTTGTTGCAAGATGTGTCATTTTATAAAGTGGCGTGTTTGTTGAAAGTGAGTCATATTTTACACTTTTCGTATTAAAATTTGCTTGATTTCGACAGGGAAAATGTAGAGACAGACCGTAGGAACTTCACTCATTAGATAAGTCCTGCTAACTGAGGGACTCATGAGTAAATAACTGAAACGTCCATCACATGGGCATAAACGTTGAGGCTTTTCTTATGAAAGATAAAAGCGGAAGTTGTGCTCTGTGTTGTAGTAGATCTTTGGGTGAATTTCTCAACAAGTAACGGAACCGGGGCAGTGGTGATGCGGCCGGTTGCCAGAAAGTTGTTTTGAGGAAACAAGTTTTGTCAAAGTTTATGATTGGAGATGAGAGGATGGTTGCATTGTCTGGGAGGAAGGAGGACAGTCCTCGACCTGGAGACTAAACTTTATTTCACTGTGCGTCATGATTTCGAAACACGGGCCGCCGCCAAGTGACAGGGGAACTTTCGGACCGTTACCGTCGATTAAACAAACGGGAGTTTAATGGAGGCGGAATAAGGCTTTAAATGAAGAAATGAATTTTGGTGTCCCCGCTGATTCTCTGCTGCTTTTCCGTGCCTGCGATGAGGGCGACTATGAGACGGCCCGGGGGATCCTGGAGCCCGGAGCCCCGAAAGAGTCCGGGCGGCAGAGCAGACTGCGGTCAGAAGCAGGGTCGGAGTGCAACGCCGCGGACATATTGTCTCTGGTACCGGTGGACTGCACCGACGAGGAGGGGAACACCGCCCTGCAGTTCGCCTCTGCCAGCGGTCACGAGAACCTGGTCCGGTTTTTGCTCCGAAAGGGAGCCTCGGTGGACAGCCGCAACAACTACGGTTGGACCCCGCTGATGCAGGCTGCTAGGTGGGGCTGCGGGCTGCAACTCTTTGCACTATGTTCAAAGTATCAAGAGAGTGTCAGACAAAACTCCATTAAAAAATCTGGCAATTTCATTTATAGCGCCATGCTGTCAATGATGAATCACTTCACAACACTGTGCCACTCTTTAATTCGTTCAACAATAACAAACTTTAGTGATGAATTATATAATATATTTTTTCCACACACAAACCTTTTCTTCTTCAGTATTGTGACAGTGGCCACAATGAGACAAATCTAAAATGCTTTTTTCTTGTAAAGCAAATGTATGTTGAATTTGTATCGAACTATGTGTGTGTAAGAGTCTTGCCTGTTAAATGAACATTTGATAAGTAGTGGCCAGATTCAGGCATAGGGTTTGGTGAAGCATCATGTATGTATTATTGTGTTTATTGTTATGTATGAAATAATTTCTTAGTTTCAACAAAATGTATATGAATATTCATTTAATGAAAATATTATGTGTCAGTGTCATGAAACTTTGACAAATCACCTGTTCACCTGAGTTCAGCTTGCTTGCCTGTGTTTTCAGTGTCTGATGTCAAATTGCTTAGTGTACCTTCAGTGTGCACAAGCAGTGTGTACAGTAATGTACCTGCTGTGGCAGTGATGCACTTTCTCAACCATGTGAGAGTTGACTCCGCTGAAAGAGGAGTAGCACCCTAATGAAAATATAACATTTTCGATCAACTGTGTTCAGCTGAGGAAATTAGATATTTGAGTTCCACTGCCTTTCTCATCCTCTGTGTCTCCATCTTCCACCCAGGTTTGGTCACCTGACCGTTGCCCACATCTTGCTGGAGAACGGGGCAGAGATTAATGGACGGAACAGGCTCGGTGCAAGTGTCCTGACAATGGCGGCCCGTGGGGGACACACTCATGTAGTCAAACTACTCCTGGAGAGTGGGGCTTATGTTGATGACTATGATCATCTGGCTGTGGCTGCAGAGGCAGTCTCCAATGGCAACAACAATAACAGCTGCAGGTTGGGGCTGATTTTTTTTTCAGAATTCAATTTAGAGTTTATTTGAATAACATCTTTAGGTCTAAATCCTTGTCTGGGAAAGTGGTCTGGTTCTATCCCTTTGTTTTCCACAGCACGGCTGGTTTTGGAGGGGGTGAGGGTTGTCCAGAAGGAGGAGGTGGCAGAGAATTCATGGACATCACTGCCCTTATGGTGGCATCTCAGCATGGCCATGAGGCCACAGTGCGCCTGCTGCTAGAGTGGGGCTCTGATGTCAGCTTTTCCCAGAAGACCACTGGCTGGGGTCCACTGATGGTGGCCACCCTCAGTGGGAAGGTTAGGTTAATGATGGATGGATAAAAGATTGATGGATAATACATTTTGACTCTTGTGGGTCTCATTTGGGGATGTATCGTTTCTTGTGTGCCATTTAGACTTACATGTTGTTTATTTTTACACAGTTACAGCACTAATGCATATGGAGTAATATCCCAGCATGGTATCTGATTGTAACTGGATGGAAAACAGAATAAAGATGTGTGTGTTTTGAAGGTGGTTGTGGCTCAGCAGCTGGTGGAACGTGGAGCTGACCCAGACCGAGTCAATGTTCTGTCTAAGACAGCCTTTGAACTGGCCATGCAGCTTAAACAGAGAGACGTCAAGGCCTATCTGGACTCCATCACCACTGTTCGACCCCAGACAGGTAGGGCCTGACGATGATAAAATACGGTTGTCACAGCATGCTGCACAAGGTTTACAATGTAAGTACAACTATACAGTATAAGAAAAAAGGCAGCACATTGTATTTGACAACAATCAAAGAATGAGCAATCAAAAGAATAAAAAAGGAGCTCAGTACATTTTCATTTCCTGGTCTCTCAGACTGTGACATGTTTTGTGTTCATTTTGTTTGGATGAGTTGTATTCTTGGCGTTTGTTTTGATGAAGAATATGTTTTTTAAAATGTTTTAACAGTTTCACAGGAAGTGTTGTCTGTACCTCTTATTGCATCTGTGTCTGTCGCCACAACAAGGATCTAGATGTGTTTGTATTGCAGTTGACACTCATGTGAGAGTGAAACCAACGGGGGCGGCTCTCAGCCTCTTTGATGTTTAATAGCTCTTTGCACCAGAGGTTCAGGATTTAAGCCAGTTTACCTGCAGGATCAAACTCTGCCTGTGGCATTCATGCTCACTTGTGCTTCTATGTTTTGATCCTTAATCTATCAGTTTGTCAAGATAATTCAATCTCTGATCTCTTTATGCAGTGATGTGTCGTCAATTTGTCAGCAAATGAACAAAAAGAATATTACTGCAATTTTTCATGAGACTGTCTGAATTTCAGTATACAAGATGTTCCAGTTACAGCAGAGTGTTTTTATGTGTCTACTTTTCTCACGTTCCTCCATTAGTTTTTAATGGTGCTGAGCTATGTGAAGTCTGGCCAAGTAGGATTGTTGATTTAAAGTCAGAGCTCTCTTCTGTTCTCAGTCTCACTCATTTCTTCACAGACGATGAGAGAAGAAGACCAGATGTGTTCAGTGCCCTCAAATTGGGTAAGTTAAATTAGATTCTTACTGAAAAAGCAAAGTTACACATAAATAGCATGTTGGTTGTGAGACTACCAGGTGAGATCACTAACAAATAAACACAGTCACGTCCATATATTTGCATAGTTATGTATCCATGTGTGTGTTTTATGCCGACTCAGGGAATTCCCAGCTAGTTAAAGAGATCTTGGAGGAGGATCCCACTCAGGTGAATTCATCCAACCAGGAGGGAGCATCACCTCTGATGATGGCAGCAGTGAGCGGTCAGTTAGAGGTGGTGCAGCTGATGGTGGAGAAGAATGCCGACATAGACAAACAAGATGGCGTCCATGGGTGGACTGCACTAATGCAGGCCACCTATCACGGGTAAGATGGGTTACATGAGAGACAATAGTGGTATTCCATTTTTTTTATATGGAGTTTGTTGTTTCCATATTCAAATGAATATAGTTAAATTGTTGATTTCGTCTGTCATTTCATTTCAGATCATTAAAAAAAGTGATTTTGATGGGAATAAAATCATTTGATCGTGCGATGTACAAACAGCACATATCTTTTTTTCTGTTTCCCTTCCTTCAGTAATAAAGACATTGTCAAGTACCTGCTGAGTCAAGGGGCAGATGTCAACCTTCGAGCTAAGAATGGATACACAGCCTTTGATTTGGTTATGCTGCTGAATGACCCAGGTACCCACACTATCATCGCTTTGTTCTGCAGCACTTTGGGAGAATGTGCTCAGACTGAAAAAACAAACCCTTCTTAATGTGTTGTAATAGACAGCAGAAGTATCCACCAGGTATTTAAAATAGTAATACATTCTTGAAAAGAAGGATGGCAGATATTTGTCTTTTAGTCTGTATGTACCTGACTTTGCCCAAGGTACAGGTACTTAAATAATTCAGTTATGTAATTCAGAAGCATATTTTTCCAAAATATATATAAACTATTCTGGTTACAATAAATAATAATTGAAGCTGAAATGAAAATGAAAAGATTCTGTTAACACAGAATTATTCAATGAAGAGAGCTAGAAAGCTGAAATGATTTCCTGATGAAATTATGACTAATTAAACTTTTATCTCATCTCCACACGTGGACGTTAGCATGTGACACAGTCTCTGTTGTGTAGTTTCCATGATGGTCGCTCATCCTTTCACTCACTGATTGCTCATTTATTTATTTTCTCTGTTTCATTTTTTTCAGACACTGAGTTGGTGCGTCTGTTAGCATCAGTGTGTATGCAAGTAGATAAGGAGAAGTCGAAACACCGCGGCAGAGCCTTAATGACTCGCTCCAAAAGTCGACAGTCCCTCAACAATGTCCCTGTGCCACCTGATGACAAGGGAGGCCTCAAGGTAAAGACCAAGTGAAGTCCTGTAACGCTAATATTCTATGTAAAAGTATGTTTTCTTAACGTTGTCTGTATGAATTAAAACCTGTACTATTGTTCAATTATTTATATATTATTTAATTAAACTGTAATATTAAAATCACATTTTATCAATGATTTAATAATGACTGTGCACTCAAAACGTCAACTACCATATCTCTGAAGCACACGCACACACATGTTTGACTGCATCCTCTTCCAGTCCTGGTGGAGTAGGATGTCAAATCGGTTCCGGCGGCTTAAGTTGACTCACACTCTGAGGCATGGCCTCTCGTCCAATCGCCTGGCTCCATTCCCTGATGATGCTGAAACTTCACTGGATGCCACAATGAAGGCAAATAGGAAGCCTGGTGCTGTATCTAATGGGACGCTGGCACCATCTCCTGCCCTGGGAGGGAATGATGTTAGCGCTGCATGGGCTGTCAAGAGCAAAGATACCGGTGAGCCACAGTGATCTGTAAAACTGCCATGAATAAGTTTAGCGTAAATGGAATTTTGTACATGTATGTATGAGTTGCACATGTATGTTGTATGATGTAGAAGAGGGAATATGTAAATGTACTGTTTGTTCCTTTGTTCCAGGTCTTTGTAGGGCATCCTCAGAAAAGGAGGACTTCCTAATAACCACAATGGTAGGAATATTTGGTTTAAAGAACATTTTATTGTACATTTTATCAGCTTCGGGCAGTTTTCTGATTATAATAATTTACCTCAAAGAACCTCTGAAAAAAATCAGTTTAAGTAGTATATAGCCAAGTTTGTTAACTTTCTAACAGTTTTTATGATGTTTATGTCACAGTCGTCAGTTTCACAGTGATTAAGAAAATATTCAGACCCCTTCACTTCATCTTATTGAAAACCGAATACTTTTTGGGGCCACTATATGAGTACCACATACTTATGTATGGCGTTTAGAGTTAGGGTTTGCACTTTTATACAGTATTTATTTTTTTATTAATGAGTGTTGTATAAATAAGGATTATTGTTACTATAATAAGTGGTAGTGTTGTTCCTCTGCTGTGTTTTCCATCTGCTGTAGCTGAGAAGCGGTGCGCCCTTGACCCGGCTGCCCAATGACAAGCTGAAAGCAGTGATCCCTCCCTTCCTGCCTCCGTCCAACTTTGAGCCGTGGAACTCGGACCGTTCGCGCCTCCTCAGGGAGGGAAAGAGCGAAGCGCCCCGCCTGCCCATGCCACCCCAAAGGAAGCTAAACAGCAGTGGAAATTCAGATATTGTGAGTGTGAGGAGGAGAAAGTTAGTGCTCAGGGGTGGAGTTGGTAAAACCCCTCTCTAACAGTCTGCATGTTTGTCATCATTCATGGGTCTTTTGTTATCCTCTCTTCTCTCCTTTATTTATCAGACGTCTATCAGTCGTGTGGTCAGCAGGTCCATTAAATTTCCCAGCATCCCTAAGGGGCCCTCATCCTCCTCTCCCTCCAACTCCGGTCACTATCACTCCCCCCACTCCTCCGGTGGCTCCAATGGAGTGGCAGGGCTCAACCGGGACTCTCACAACCGTTCAGGTTCACACAAACGCATCGCCAAACTGCACAACACAACCAGATTATCAGAAAGCATATGTATCATACAGTATCTACAATAAAACACTCTCTATTCCATCCCTCCACTAGGGGGGAGTGCAGACAGTGTCCTCTCCCAGATAGCAGCTCAAAGGAAAAGGGCAGCAGGTCTGATAGATGTGAAGGTCCAAGCTCCAGAGAAACAGCACAGCCCAACACAGAGCCAACCCCCACTGCCAGCCTCAGCACCCAGCCTGCCGCTGCCTGATATCAGCCTCCCTGACATCCACTCCCACCCAAGCCTGGTCGCCTCCGATATCCACTCAAGAAGGGTCTGTGCCATGTTTCCTCTCTGAAATCACTGCGATATCTGAGTAAAACAGCCAAAGTTGAAGAGGTGACTCCTATCATGTCAGTGAAGTTGTGCTACTGTCCACCTTTATTACTTTGTAGAAGATGGAGTTGAAGAAGAGGCCACAGTCAGGGAATTCCTCCACCTCCAAGAGCACGTCACCCACTCTGACCCCATCTCCTTCCCCAACGCCTAAGCCTCCTACTGGGCCGGGAGACTCTCTGTCCTCAGCCTCTTCTCATCCTCGCTCCAAGAGCAGTGGAGGCTCCAGCAGTGGGACCATCACTGATGAAGGTAATGTCACATTGTATTCAGGTTTACTCTGAAATTATACTTCAAAATGCCATATTAGGGACAACAATAGATATTGGTGATCAGCTTGCTTTGATGATTTCAAGTGTTTGTCATTTATTAATTACATCAATGACAGATATAGTCTAACTTAGTTGACTTTTAATGCAACATTGTCAACATTATTTTTCTCATTGTAAGAAACCCTCTTGTTACGTCATTCATTTCTATTTTTATATCTACACTTTTGCTATGTTTAAAAGACAAAATGCTGAGATGCATTCATTTCAGCCTCATGGCCCAGTTCTACCACACAAACCTACACAATGGGCACTGGATGTAATTTAACCAACACACGTGATATCCACACAAACCATAACTACTCACCTCATTTGCCAAGTTATATCCCTTGCTTCAGATCATACTGTATGCTATTTTGTCTTTATGTTTTCAGATGAGCTGTCTAGTATCTTGAAGAAACTGTCCCTGGAGAAGTACCAGCCCATATTTGAGGAACAGGAGGTACTCTTTCTTTTTTGTCCAAAACATTTTCCTTCAACTATGAAGTCTGTTTTCCTCCTTTGTTTTAATAAATTTGATTTATTAGTTGTCAATGTGAAGGAAAGTGTTTTTCCAAGACTACGTAACTGAACTGCAGTCCCCGGACAGTTCTGTACTTATACTGTATTAAACCCAGAAAATTGTGTATATTTAATATATCGCACATGTTTCATATGACCTTTTAATCAGTGTTTCTCCTTCCCCTCTTCCCCTTCCTCTAGGTGGACATGGAGGCATTCCTGACTCTAACAGATGGAGACCTGAAGGAGCTGGGAATCAAAACAGATGGACCTAGACAACAGATCTTGGCGGCCATATCAGAGCTTAATGCTGGAAAGGTGCATTTAGTTCAGCATACACTATATGGTTATGCCTTACATCTTTACTTCCAGTAGTGTGTTTCCAGTGCTCTCTGGGCTTGATTTATAGTCTTTCCACTTCAGTTTTTCCACAGTATAACCCAACATTATGTTCAATATGAGCCAGCACTGTTAGGTAGAATTACTTTAGGTACTAAGGATGGAAAAGAAATGTAGGTGGACACATAATAGATTGACACAGTATTTGAAGGTACAGCAAGAGCATTATCTTTGTCTGGTGTGTAACAATCTTCATTTGCCGTCATCAGGGACGAGAAAGGCAGATTCTTCAAGAGACCATCCATAACTTTCAGTCTTCCTTTGGTAGCAGTGCCAGTAATCCAAGACAAGCAGGTGAACCACGCTGTGAGTGTCAAATGTTTAAACAGAGCTATAGATTCTGAAGCAAACACATGCAAAGACAGCATCATAATCTGTCTTTCTACATCTTTATCTGTTTCTCTCTTTCCACCTGTCTTCACCAGCTCCAACAGGTTGGATGAGACACCAGGTTCGTACCTCCAACAAGAGGTAACCGGTAGACCTGGCGCCCATCAGGAAGTTCACCAAAGGTACTTAGAATGAGAGTAAAAGCTGGTGACCCCTATCCAAGGAACAAATCATATGGAGTTTCCTGGACGCCAGTGTCCCAGACCACTAGAGGATGCTGCAACAAAACAAAGCAGGCCCTGATAATCTGCCTTAATAGGACCTTCCAGGAACAAACTGCCTTAAAATGTTCCTCTTGTGGATCCTAAAGCAGGGGAGATGAGACATAGGCCTAGCTGTCCAGCACCCTGCTGTAGTTTGACAAAAAACGTGATGTGTGGCTAATCATATTTTTTGCCATAGTGAGGCGGTTGCCACATGTAGAGAAAGACAAGAAGATCAACTACACAGCCAAGGGAGAATGAGTGTGAGCCCATTATTTTATGTGAACAAATGTGAGATACCCAGCATATGTATTGTAAAAGTGGTAAATTAAATCAGGAGAAAAGAAGAGAGAGATTATGAATTTCACAATAAGATAAAACAGGTATTAGCTAATAATAATGTGACTGAGACTTGAGAGCTATTGAAATGACTAAAAAGGTGCACTGGTGAGGAAAGCAAATGGAAAAAGAGAAAGGGACATTAGCCAAGCTGTTTTGTAGTCATCCAGTCTATTGGACTGCTTTTACTAGTGTGTTTACGTCTTGAATTTACGGACCACTATGTAAACAGATAATTTTCAGTCAAGGCTCTGCTGTTATGATGATGCAATAAGTAAATGTTTTTTCTACTACTTCAGACCTTGTTGGACTTGAGATGAAAAGGTATTGGCAAGAAAATATTTTTTGGGAGCGTTTTATGACTGGTATAAATTTAGTTTGAAAGAAGTGCATTGAGCAATAGTTTCCACTGAGCCTGCATCTGGCTCCACCATTAAACGTTTGGTCCACGTTCAGACAGACGGAGTGCTATATCATCCCTAAATATCAGGTACCTACAGTATATTCCATGTCTTAAATCCAAATCATGTGCTGTCGCAGTGTTCAGGATGGGTCAGTTAAATATTAGATGACATCATATCCTGTTTAGTCATGTAGTCTGTCGGGGGAAACACGAATAAACACACTGTGCGCTTTTAAAAAGGACTCTGGATGATGAATCATGAAACACAGAAATAAAGTGTGTGTCTAAAATTAAATGCTGCAAAATGAAATAAACAAACTGAAAAATACAAACTGTTTTTATTGGTGCTCGTGTTGAACAGTTGGAAAGCTTGTTTCAGGTCCAGCTTTGCCTGTGTAAAAACTGTACAAACAAATAAAACTATGATGTAAAACCATCTTTCTTCCACAAGATGGCAGTGACCTGCTGCTGATGCAATAAATTGTCAGCATGGTACAGTCCTGCTGTAGTGTGCACTACAGACCCTGCTCTGTGATGTGTTTGTTCAGACCGACGTCTCCTCATCAGCTGTAGTAGTCACATTTAAGTGAGACTATGTAACTTTTAAAAGAAGACATATTATGTTGTTCTCTGGCAAATGAAAACTTTCATCCACCTACAATAAAACCCGGTCTTATTCATTTCTGCGCACTCAGTGGTTTTGCTGCACCAGCCAGACTTGGTCTGGTATGACCAGTGGTTTATTGTGGCTAATGACTGCAAATGTTTGCAATTGTAAGATGGATTACACTGAGTAACTTTGCTGGCTTGTTGACTCCTCTCTACTTGTGCCACAATTTATTATAGCATTACCATCATGTTGGATTTGCCACTTGTAACCACAGTGTTAATAGACTTGCTTTAATACCTCCAGGGTTGTAGCTGTGTAGTCAATTAGCAGCCATATGTTTAAAGCCCTCGTCTAGGAGCTGAAACAACTTATCTATCCCCACCAGACATGTTTTAAGACATATTTAAATACCTTGCTTTGAAAAATAATCTGTGTCTGATATGGTTTTTCCATCAAAATTTCTTTTTAGCTACAATTTATTGAAGGTCCATCTCTCTCCTTGAAAAATCCAGAATTTATGGATGCATCTATGGAATCTAAATGTGTTAGTTAGTGCTGCACATTTTGCCTTCAAACTATGTGATGTCACAAAATCCTGCTCGTATGTACATTTCCTATATCAGCAGAGGAATGTGCAAACAGCCTTCCAGTGTCAAACTTGGCACATACATCAATCTGCACATCAGTGTTTAGCAGATACACCATTGTCCATGTTATCTGGGAACCTCTGATCAAGGTTTGAAGGTTTTTCAGTAGCAGATGACGAGTCAGATATTTGTGTTTTTGTTTGTTGAAGCCACTGTCACCATGTGAGCAAGAACAGCTGAAAAATGTGTTGATCCAAAATGACGATTGATTCAAACCACTTGAACCAAAAGTCAGAAAAGCAGACTATCCCCAAAACATGACCAAATAGCAACACACTGGCGTTGCTGAAATCATTATTGATGACCTGGATATGGACTGGCCCGACAGGCAGGCGACAGGGTTCCTGTAGAGTTTAATGAAAAGCATCACTCAGTGTAGGAAAGCTTTCCTCTCCAGGACTGTGGCAGATTGAGTGCTCAGATGTACAGTCATATGTGAGCTGTAAGAAACTGGAGGAGAGAGAAATACATTTGGGATGTATTAACATCGCTGTGGCATGTGGGCAGCAAATGGAGTGACTCATTCAATTTCCTCTCAATTGTTTTCACTCACATACGGTTTTGATTGGATTGAATAACATTTAATAAGATTGTCTGTAACTGTCAGTACAGTAGTCATGCTGCAGAAACAGAGAAACAGAGGAACAGTGGACATAGATCACGGGTGTATGGAAGTCACAAAATCAGTGAGGTAGACAGTGACTCAGACAGAAGATTGTTTGTTTAATGAATAAGAAAATAGCAACCATCTTCTGTTTTTCCTTTGTGGAGGATGTTAAATTTATTTCTAAATGGATTTTCAGCTACCTCTCCAACTGGTGAGATATTGACAGTCTTGGCCTCAGAGGTTGAAACTGGTCTCGTCTGTGTGGTAAAACAGACTGACGAAAGAAACCGGATTCATGTGAGAATCCCCAATAGAGATAAAGTTTCACTGAAATGATTAAAAGTTTTCCGATCTTCATGCCCTGTGCTTTGCTAAAGCACAAATAGCAATGCATACTGTATTCCTCAACAGAGAAACTGAGGGCAGACTATCACAAAACTAAATCCAATAGGAGTCTCAACAGGAGCAGTTCCTTTTAACATAATGGTCAGGAGAAAATGTGTCATACTGTCTTCTACTAAACATGAACATATCCCTCCTGTTTGCTTTACCTGTTAAAAGCAATACAATATTTTTAACTTTATGAATTGTGATGGTGTGTTGGCTCTTTGCTTCATCAGGTGTGCAAGTGGAAAATTTTGGGTTGGGATGAAATACAAAACAAATGACTTACTCTCTCCCAGTGGTGACACATCTTACCCAGGTTACCAGATATAGTCTTTTTTTGTTTCTTTGAGAGTCTTCTCCAAAAGCTTGGATGCCATCACCATGACTTTCACTTTGTGGCCATCGGCCTCTGGCTGTGTGTGTGTGTGTGTGTGTGTGTGTGTGTGTGTGTGTGTGTGTGTGTGTGTGTGTGTGTGTGTATGTGTGCTTAATTTGAAAGGTGGTGGTCATGAACATGAATGTGAATGAGCCAAAGTGAGGCCTGGTCTCTTAGCTCTGTGTGATTTAGAGGGGAGCAGGGATTGGAGGACTGAGCTGAGCCCTGTGGTCTTCTGTCTCTGAGCACAGTGACCTCGTATTTTACACTTCAGTTTGTCCCTCTCTGCTTTGCCTTTTTCTGACTGAAGACCTGACAGCGCTTTGACACATCCATCAACCTGTACTACTTTTTTAAGCAGAACTACAGTACAGAACAATAGCCAACATGCACAACTATCATACTCCTGTGAATTGTTTGTGCAAACTATGTCCAAACAAACAGTTGCTGCCTGATTTCACATTTGCATTCCACTGTCAACATTCATTCTTGCAAAAGTGACTCATTTGCTTGCAGGGTTTCCCAGCATCCTGGGTGTTACACAACACTGTAGCCCTTTTTATATCTCTCTGTACCCCCCTGTCTTTCTGTGTACTTCTCACACAGACACAGAACCACAGACGTGGGATGGAGCAGATTAAGGAACGACTGAGGAGAGCGGAGGAGGAAGACAACCTCCATCTGACCCTTGTCCTGACCATGAAACAACCTTTGAAAAACCCAAATCCAAATGTAAACAAAAGATTATCCCCACAGAGTCCAAACACAAAATTTTCCCTCTCAAACCGATTGACACAGCTCCTGATATAGGGACCGACGGAAACGTGACAGCAAAGCACGAGTTGGAGGTGTATCTTGTAGTATTTGGCTCCACTGGATGATGCGGCTTCATTATATGTCAAAAGCAAAACACAAAATACTCATTTGAGGCTACTGAAATTGAACTGCACAACCTGTTATGTTGCTGTAGGATAGTGTGGGATGAAATGCTCTAATACTCATGATCAACACAAGTTTGATCAGAATTAATGGATCATTGCTTTGTTGACTAACCACCTACCTGTTTGACACAAATCTTCATCAAATCTTTTGTCTGTTTTCAAATGTGTGAGATTTTTTCTTTGCCTTTTTTTAGTTTTTGACAAGTTATTACAACATAATTCCTTTGTAATCACGTAGCATTACTTGTGAGCAAATGAAGTTGAATAAAATGTTATTTGAAGCCACAAAGCTACAGGTATGGTGGTACAGATGCAGAGGCATGGTATTATTTCTTTTGAAACCCTAATACTACTTGGATAAGATAAAACAAGAACCACTTAAATATTTATTTGCTTTTCAGTGTTATCTAATGCCGTGTTTTGTGTACATATATTTACTACTGAATCTCAGTTTTACAGATCAGTATCCGAGGATCATTCTTTACTGACACCACTGATACTTCCCATTCAACATGTTATGCTTCTCTGTTTTGCAGTACTCATAATTTCCAGTGATTTTGAGCATTGCAGGCTGTTTTGCTCTGTGCCGTCAAAGTTCATTGTCTAATTTTGTCCTGATTTAAGGTTCATGGTCTCATGAGATCAAACCAGATCTATTCCTTGTCCCAAAAAAAAACACACTAATCTGTTCAGCTGTGGTATTAAACAGTTTAGGGTCAGTGTGTTATTGTTGCAGCATTTCTACATGAACAGCTCAAACTGCACTATTGTTTTTGCATACCCGAAGGCACGCATGCATACATGAACCATATGTCTGCAGAGTATTTCCCGCAGGTCCCGAGGGTCAGAACATGCATCCTGACCTAAAAGGACTGCTTGAGCTGGTGTTGTCCATTAACATCTATCTGCTGTCATGGATTAAGGTCTGGCTCCACAAATCCTGACAACACCATTCCTGCTTTGCAATGGCACAACAGCAGCAGACTGTGAACTCTCCTCCCGCTTTCTGAGTCCAGGGTCATCTGCGAGCGAAGCCACCCCCTATAATGACCCCACCCATTGTTAGGATTGGACAAAATTTAGGCCAACAACTTATATTCGACCATGTTTCCTTTAATAGTTTTCTTGCAAACATGCGCTTATTTGTCTGCAAATGAGTCAAGATTACTATGTTTGGACAAATAGCTTTGCTTCTCACTGAGCAATCATGGATCGCTTAGTGACACAAAGCACTAAGTGACAGTGACAGAGATGAAATGAGTGTAAGTGTGGTACTTTCCTATAGTGACCATCCCATTAATTATGAATGTCCATTAGAATCAGACTTGTCATGTCACAGCCCTGCATGTCTCCCGAACTCCCATGGTGATGCTAACAGAGACATCTTAATCAATGAAAGCCACACTATTGCACCTGCCAGATGGCTTTCACTGAGCCCTATTTCGCTCCATGGTCATTATTCTGAAATTTGTATTTAGCCACACACACTCACACATACACACACACATTTACCGTGTGCGCACTGACATGGGCACAGACGTGCACTGACGCACGCACACACGATTGCGTGCGAAGGTCTGCCCCTGCAGTGTTAGCAGAGCTTTAAACCTGGGCTAATCTGGAAGGCAGCTTGGATAGTGTTGCAAGTGGATTTACATTGATACCAAAGCTTTAATAGCAGCCACTGACAGTGCTAACAGGACCTTAGGACCTTCTCAGATCCCCGACCCCAACCCCACCTGTCACAACAAATTAAACAGCCCCCCTGATGGGCACTTCTGATACGAGAGTATAGACAGCCATCTGCTCAAAGATGCAATCTGATTGTTACATTTCAAAACAGTCAGGAGAGTATGGAAAAATGAGGACAGTATTGCCATGCTTCTTTTATACACTGAATGCATCAGTTCTGACATTATTGAGGACCAGTGGTGATTAATTCTCAACTCATCATGCTGCCAAAAAGCTCTCTGGCCACTGTGGGCCTCTGAGGGTCTCAGCTTACAGATTAAAGTTTTAGTTTGACAAACATTTCTCAGAGCTTTTCGGAAATAATCTTAGTAGGTGGAGCCACATCACAGTGCCACATATTGGTCATGTGACTCTGGACTGTCCGGCTGTCTTTGAGTGGAGATATTACAGGAATATACAGTGTGATCAAATTAAATGCATATTTTTAATTATTTGTGAAAAAAGTGAAAGATCAAGTTTGAATTAATTGTGTTGAATTAATTATGGTTTGAATTGTTATGACGTGTACATGTTTCTGTTTTCTTTGTTTTATACTACAGCCTGAGTGTATTACCATGTACTATCCTTATTTCTGTAGGTGTGTGTGTGATCACATCATCACCAAGGGGATTCTCCTCCACTATGTCATGTTTATTTAAAGAAGAAGTGTATCTCAGCCATTGCCTTGCATGATTTACTACCCATAAATACACAATAAGGTGTGTGTGCTCAGAGGGTATGTTTGTAGTGCATGAATTTGTACACTAGGGTGCAGCGCAGTAAGTAGACTATCATACAGCCTGCATACTGTGAATGTGGTCAGCTGAGTGCAATGACAATGACAATTGTTTCAATGACAACACACAGCAGATGCAATACATTGTCATACTTTATTAGGTTAAAGTGTTATTTAAAAAACAAAATTTTAAAGTCAAAACATTTATTTCTCCACAAACTAAAAACACACAGAAAAGCATTTTGATGTTTATTTGAACTGGAATAGACCAACCAGGGCTTTTCATTTCTTAATCTGTAAAACATAGTAGGACTATGTTAAATGCACCCAATTTAACATGTGCATTCTTCATTTACAACACCATACATCTTTAGTGTAGGATCATGTGAGCATGGTGAAAGGATCCTGTCCTATCTGAGACCAGAGCACCGCTAAACAGTCTGTGTCTTTGTCCCTTGTCCATTTATTTCTACAGGCATTTGTGTACTTCCTGCCTCACTTATTAGCCACTTGCGTATCTCTGGTATCTCTGGCCGCAGCTGGTTTTGTCTGGCCATCCTAAAGCGCCACTACTGAATAGACATATTGAAGTTTGGAAACGGTGTCGGGACATAAAAATGTGGTTTCTCTAAGGTGCCTCGAGATTAAATGTGCCACAATGAATCTTTGTCTTCGACCATTCACAATTAGGCTGAAAATAACCACCTACACAGTCACGCTGTTACTTCAAGCATAAAGCAAGTATTTATAATGGAAAATCTCTCGTAACCAGTGAGAATGAAATGTTTTCCTCTGTGCTGCGGTGATTTCAGGTCGTATAACTCCGCATCAGGCCCACAGGACGGCTCCTGTCAGAACTACTGTCTCCAAATGCGTCTCATTGCTTATTTAATGGGTAAAACCGTGTCCAATATTTTGAGTAGACTCTCAATCCAGCTCAGTCAAATCAACCAGATGATCAGAGCACTTCCGGTGATAGCATTCAAAATAAAATGGCATATAGGAAGATTTAGCTATTGCATCTGCTGAAAATGGTAAAGATTACGTAAGGGAGAGGCGTTTTAATAATTTCTGAGCAGGTGAACCGAAAGAGTAAACATTAGTAAACCCATAATCGAAATTGCACACAACCTAAAAAAAAAAAAGAAAAGAGCACGACTATGATTATATATTTGATTATTCCTGTCACACTCACAGTGGTGTCACATTTTATTCCAGACGAACCCCACAACACAACAAAGCGTAGGCTATTAGATCCGCGGCACATTCATGCTTTTGTTTTGAAGGTATAAACCCAGTTTGAACCAACGCTTCATCCACTCAGCTCATTTTTGGCGTTCGGTTCCGTCCAATGCAGCGTGTCGGCTTTAAAATGTGTTTTTCTCCCTGTAGCAAAAGCCTCGGTTCCGTGAGTGGTGTCGACCGCGGACCGCCTCGGTGTGAATCCGGAGGTTTGTGCCTCCGCTGCCCTTCGCGTGTGATCCCGCCTCTCCCCGCGCTACTCACGAAATGTGTGTGTGCTGCGCGCGGCTGTGCGCTCAAGTCCGGTTTTGCTCTGCTACTTTCATGTGCTCCTCGTAAATATATAAACCATTCACATATTAAAGCGTATTTTAGCCGGGAAATATATACAGTTTAACACAGGTTGCACACTAATACAATGTGGAGTGTAGGTGAGTTTTCCTTTAGTGAGACAAACAAAATCACGAAGAGAAAATACGTGTATACATTCAACTTTATAATATTAGACTACCCATTTGTCAAAAAGGAAATAATGAATGATAAATTCAGTGAGAAAACCTTCGTCATCCAGTTTCTATATTATAGCATGTAAAAAAAAATGCTACAAATATATAGGCTACTTGGCCAAGGCCTATATAATAACGATGTAAAACCGAAAAGCGGTAATTCCCTTTTGCAGTCTTACACCTGAAAGCATCATAAGCCCTGTGCGTGTGTGTGTGTGTGTGTGTGCGTGCGTGCGTGTGTGTGTGTGTGTGTGCCTGCCTGCGCTCGCTCTGTGTTTGTGAGGCAGAGAGTTGCGTGCGAAGAGCTCGACATGTCATTCAGAGGAATCCGCCACCTGAAACGCGAGGAAGTGAAGGCGACTCAATTGGGTATAAAGCATCAGCCAACATCTGCCCCGAGCAGTGCAAAGCTGATGAAAACATCAGCGCGGAGCTCGTACAGGACCTCTCCGATTTATTTGATTTCCTTTGGATTTATCATTTGGCATTACCGAGTCGGTGCACCCTGGGAGACGCATCTCTTTTCTGCACTTAAAGTGAATGTGGCTTTGCAGCCAACAACACTATACTGGAATTAACTGACATCCACACAGACATTGGGTTAGTGCTATTTTGACGATTTTTTGACGTTTTGATGTGATTTTTCTTTTTAAATTGTGATATTATGTTATCGCTTATTTCCAAGGATCCAGCATTTCTGCTACACTCTTACAGGCGAGATATTAATTAGATAAGTTGCACCACTGTGTTAGGTTATATTGTAACTATTGGTAATTATTTGTAGATTATTTAAGTCATATGGCATAAATCTTAATTATTTGCTAATTCACACATAATATTTTGTTGCATTTTTAATTATTGCTTAATTAGGGTTATTATATCCTACTTTCATTTGAGGGGTGCAGGGATTTACAGCATATTTAACCCAAGGAATGGCTTTTAATGTGTAACAACAAGTCTGAACCTGCAAAATTCAATGCACATGGTCTTAACACATGTGTGAAGCTTGTATCTCCTGCCACATGTAAAGTTAACGTCCCTCTGTCTCCTCCGCAGCGCACCTGTTACCTCCACGGAGCGCAAGATCATGATCCCTCCGGGAGACTGCATGTATGCGGGCAGAAAGCGGAGGAAGCCCATCCAAAAACAGTTAAGGAGCGCTGCTTAATGTGTCCGTTAAATCCATGTTCTGTGGCAAATGGTTGCACATAATGTTGTTGCTTTTTTCTAGCTTGCTAATGTGCATGGAAAACTAAAGACATAAAGTAAGATTGAAGAGTAGATATATTATAATGAATTACAGGAAGTTCTTGCGCAGCAACAACATGAAGGTGTGAAAATAAAAAAGTTCCAGTTTGTATTGGCTGCCAGTTTTGATAGAAATGCAGCATAGAATAGCATGTTATAGACCTAATACTAGTGATCATAGCACTTATTTTATGGCAAACATACAATTAATAATATAGCACTTATTGTGAAGCTATTTAATTAATTTAAAAGCATCTTACCACTCACCATAGCTTAATTTTAAGCCAGAAATGGGGGTGGATGATGGGTAAACTGAGGGCTACTTTTTTTTTTTTGGACAATCTTGTCAGCTGATGTCATGAATAGTGAATGTAGGTTATATAAGATTTTGAAGAGGGAAGTGGTAATTTAACAAGGCCTGTGGCATTTATAAAGTTTTCATGTTTTGCGCTGCCTTTGCTGCTGATCTGAAAGGAAATCTTTGCCACATCAAATCACTGCTGTATGTGTACTGAAATATACATTTGAAATTCTAGTCTGCTTGTTACGACACAAGACGTTTTAAGACTTTGAATAATAATTCAGTGCCCCCAGTTATTCATTGCTGTTTCTTTGTTTAATTTTGGAATAATGATCTTGTTTTGGTTCTTTATGCATAGTTTTGAACTTTCAAGTGAAGTAAAATTAATCTGAATAATCTAATCAAATTTTGACACTCATATATGTTCCTTTGGATATTTTTCAGTAGTAATAACTGTAAAATATGAATTTTAGGTGGGCCATCATAATAAAACAAAGTCGAAGCATTCACGTAAAAGTATTCTGTCTCTGTGGAGGTGAACAGAAACTTTCAGCTGTGGAAATTGGAGCTGACCATTACATATGTGGATCATGTTAAGTTCCACTGGTAAAGCTGCGTACACCATACTAAAATACACAAATAACTCGGTGCCTTAGGGCCATGTTACATTCTCTGCGGCACTGAGGATAGTGCCGTATGTCCAATACCTTTAATAACAGTAGCCACTGAGAAGATTGAACACTCACAGTGGGTATTAGTAAATACAGATATTACTATAGTAAAACTAATTTCACATCAGCCTGGAGAGATAATTTATAGGAACTGAAATATGTGATATGACAAAACTCTTAGATCATTAGTTTTCTCTAACGAAAAAATAAAATAAAGAGATTTGTCATCAGAGGAAATACGAAGTGTGGTACATGGTGAATTGGGGAAGGCTGAGTCAAAAGGAAATACAGTTTAAAGAAAGAAGGACTTGTGCAGAGTATGGTTTATATGATCATGTGTTTGTGCTTGGTTTTCAAGGTGTGTTGGTTACCATATAGACAAAACATGACCCTGTGGTTTCTATCCTAACAATGAGGAACAACTATATAACAAAACTGACAGGAATAAGTTTGTAAGCCATTTCTGAGAAATAAATTCAAACCCATTCTTCCTTTAATAGTCTGATGCCCTATTTTTCACATTGATCCATAAAAAGAAGAAAGAAAAAAACAAACAAATAGTAACACAATAAACAGTCCTATGAATCAGTCACCACTTTTTCCACAGAAACTAAGTTGATATGAGTGTGCATGTTTTTGTGGTAAATAAAGGCTCTACAGTTTAGAAGCCAGGAAATATATATCACTTATAATTGATAGCATAATCTTTTCAACAAAGTCAGGGGTTGGCAAGCTGACTGTGTAAGCTTTATGAACAGGCCTGTGTCATGTAGGGTGGCTCAGATTTACACTAACGTTGTCATTAACAGAAGCGTGGCTGCAACAAGTGAAGTTAAAAAAGTTCATAACTTTCTGTGCCACTTACTTCTTGTTGAGGTGGTTGTCAGTGTTATCAAGGATATGAAAAAACACATCACTGAGTTAGGGCCATTTAGCTGAAATAATTCTAACATTTCAGCTTATTTTAAAGCATGTTTACTGCTTATCTATCCACACGCACACACACACACACACACTCTCTCCCTGACGCTGTCTCAACTCCGTCTCGCTCTCTCTCCCCTCTGTCCGTCTCATCATCAGGAAGCCGTCCGCTGCCAATGAGAAAACCAACCCGTCCAAGCGGCACCGGGACAGGCTGAACGCTGAGCTGGACCGGCTGGCCAGCCTGCTGCCGTTCCCCCCGGATGTCATCTCCAAGCTGGACAAGCTGTCCGTGCTGCGCCTTGCAGTTTCCTACCTCCGTGTCAAAAGCTTCTTCCAAGGTAGAGAAGGTCAGAAAAGTTGCATTTTTAGGGGAAGGGGCTGGAATATTTGGTTTATGTGTGTATGTGAATGTGTGTGTGTGTGTGTGTGTGTGTGTATGTGTGTGGCTTCAAGTTGATAGAGACTTGCTGAGCTGATATGGGTTAGACTCATTTATGGGGTTGATAGTGGGATATCAGCTGCTTTAAATTGGCATAGAGATCAATGTTTCATCTTTGATATGTAGATATGATAATATATATAATTTGAATATGCTGGCTGGCTATGGAAACCCCATAATCTATGTAAATTGATTGTAATGAAACACTTTGATAAGATGACACGTATCTAAGTTATCAGTATTATTAGTAGTGGTCGTAATGAGTATTGGCCCTATAGGTAGTTTTATGTTGGTTTCAGTAGAATTGAAACCCTGGCATGAAAATAATCAGTTTAAATATGTTAAATATAATTTCAACATATTGGCTGTTAGAAGCCGAAAAATCTTGCTTACCACCAAACTGTATAAGTCAAACACTCGTGCAATCAGGCTGGTGTGTGATGGTCAAACACAATTAAGTGGCAGACACAGAAAAAGATTATGTGCAGCTGTATTGTGCAATGCAATTTACTATAGGGGCAAAAGCTGATGGGGGACTGATAATACTAGCCTGTAAAATTATAGTAATCTCTTAGAATTATGGAATAATCTGTGAACTTTTCTGTCTGCCTCATGAGTAAGAATCCCAGAGGCTCTATGTCATCAACTGACTTTAATTCAGACCAACAGATATACTGCCTGGGAATTCAAGGGGCTAAAGATAAACAAGCATTGGTTGCATTAAAGGAAGTTTACTGGTCTGCATCATCTGGATGCACTGTCTACAGAAAACTTTGTTTAGACCGCGGCACCTATATTGTATGGTCATGGCTGTGGGAATGTATTTTTGTGTTGTTACAGTCTTGTGTGTTTTTTATAATTGAAGTTTTATTAAGTCAGTGAAGATGATTCGTGAGGATTATAAGAAGGTCCCTGTGACGACATTTAATGTAATTAAGAGGTATATAATGGTCCACACGTGTTTTCCCGCCCTCCCACCATCCAGCGAATACCTCCCTCCCTCTCCTTGTGTTGCTTCCCAATGCGCTTCAAATATTCATGGGCCTCTTGAGAAGGTATTTTGTTGCTGGTGCCTGCTTTATCAACATGGAGGCCCCTCGCACAGCTGGATGTGACAGCTCTAAAGACAAGGGTTTTTTTTTAAAAAAAGGAGCATCCTCCTTCTGTCTTACCACGGGAAATGTGGGTGATAAAGTAGAAGGAGGTTGAGGGGGAAAGGGAGGCCTCACTGCCTTCCTACTCTAAATGAAAGTCCTCATTGAAAGCTGTTTTCGTGGAAAAGTTGGCAATTGGATTTGTGTTGGTCTGACCAGCTCTTTTCTTCGGCACATGTGGCTCTCGTCTTTCACCTTCTCCTCCTCTGGTCCTTACATTACCCTTAATCTCCATCATCCGCCACCTTGGTTTGGCATGTCACTCAACAACTGGCATCCTGCTGGCCAGAGTCACGCATACACTCAATTATTTTACCCTGAATGCTCATTTAGCTTAGCCATCACGCAAAAATGCAGTACAGGTGCTAATTGGACTTATTAAAGGTGCCTTTCCTGGATAAGGGCTCACGCAGAGATAAAGACCACAACCGCTGCCTCAATTCAGAGTGACGCTGAGTGTCAGTGATGTAAAGTGATGGGTCAGAAAATGAAGATGGTTCAGTCATGTGTGTGAAAGTGCTAAAGTGTTGAAAGGTATGCAGAAATTGTTGAAAGCTGATATTGCTTGTGTATTGTTTGGCAGTGCTAATAGCTAAACAAGATAATATCATCTCTCTTAGCTCACCTCAGAGTTACACTCATATTTTAGCCGTTCAAAAGAGCAGTAGAAGTGGCATTTATCTGTAAATATTTTAGGATATTTCTCTTTGAACATGCATCAATGGCAAAGCCTATATTTGATTACTCTTCCTCTGCTGGAGGCCATGTTATCAGCGGCTGAAGTGACCAGCTTAGCTGCCTTTTGATGCTACACTAATGAGATTAATTAGAGTGGAACATGGGGGATTTGGTTCTGTGTGCATCACTCTTTGGTCAACTCTCTTGACTGTCACAACTGCAGTTTTTCCACTGATATTTAAACATGGAGTGTAGCCAGAGCATTTCCAGAAAAATCTAAGATGAGCAACATGTACACGTCCACATCCTTCCTGTGGTCTGGAACAACAGTCACATTCATCTTTCTTTTTCTTCTTTTTTTTTGAGCAGTGAGTCATTTTCTGAAAACATGACATGAAACCAACTTTAAGTTTCATTTGCCCTTGTAAACAGTTTCATAGAGGAAGGATGAAAATATTTCTACTTTTAGTGATGAAGTTCTCCTTTTTGTCCACTGGGGGGACTGTGTGAAGTTGCCACTGAGTCATGACTGATGTCCAGTTCAGTTAGTTGTGAATAAGTGAGTACAGGGTTTGGCTTCAGGTTGGATTTGTTTTGTCCTTTTAAAACATAGATTTATTGACTTATAGGTGTGAGAAGGTTCAGAGAAAGAGTAGCAGGTGCTTTGGGAAGCACCTGAGTTGCCCTGTTGCGTGACAGTTCATGGGTGGAGCACAGTAAACAGTCTGTACCTATGCACTGCATGCAAATATACCCTTAGGCTGCGTGTGTGCGCGTCTGTAAATAAAAGGCGACATCAGACAGAGGGATTCACCTCAGTTTCCCTTACTCATCATGTTCCATGGGATTCAAGTCTGGTGCGTTTACAGACACAATATATGACTTGAGATGATTTCCTGTGCTATTTCACATAACTCCCAAGCTGAAAAGTAGAAACAATAGCTGCACTTTGACAATTTATTTTCCCTGTATACTGTATGTACATCTCCAGTTGAAAGGACACAATAGAAATGCATATAATCAGGTTTAAGTATGTCATCGCACAGGTAAAGCATGCAGTGAAAAGTCCAGAGGGTAACACCCCTTAAAAAAATAATGATAATAACACAAAACTCTAAATCATCATTTCATAGCCTACAGCCTGTGTGTAACTCAAAGTCCCATGTTTTTCATTTAATTCTTATTTTAGGTCAGGGTATGTATATTTTCCCATGCCCAAGCAAGTAGGTCCATGAGAACGTGTGTGTGTGTGTGTGTGTGTGTGTGTGTGTGTGTGTGTGTGTGTGTGTGTGTGTGTGTGTGTGTGTGTGTGTGTGTGTGTGTGTGTGTTGACAGTCAGCAGGCTGTAATTCCCTTCTCCTCCATGTTAGGTCTCTGCCCTAACTGTAATTGCTGAGCTTGTTAAATATTTACCCTGAGGATTAACTATCCCTCCTCCGTCTTTCTGCCCCGATTGTCTTTATTTCTCCTCCGGTGATGTGTGTGTCTTTAAAGTCTGTTTTGCGTGATTGTGTTTCATTACTTTTTATCTCATTATTTGAAACTAGAATTTTGCTTTGTTTTGAAAATTTAATCATTCATTCAACCATTTATATATTGTATACATACAGTATATATATATTTTTTTAGACAGGATGAGGTCGTTAAAAGCACACATAATAGGGAATTATCCCACTTGAGATGCTGACAGGGTTTTGTTGTAATTCGGTGACATAAAAGCAGTTATGATACCTTGCAAAATAACACTTGGACTAGACTAAATGTCACTTGCTTTATGGTGTTTTACTACCTTTATTCTCCTTCAGTAATCCTTTCTTCATTTCTTTTCTTTCTGTCCTCCCCTTTTCTTCCTTATTGTTTGTTGCTCTGGTGCCTGTTGGACTAATATGAATTGAAACTTGACTGGCTCTAACAAGACTAGAAGTCAGGGGAGCTTGTGATGAGAATCAGATGGGAGTTTTAAGACGAGATCCTGGACACCACATAATAAAGGATTTGATATGATGTCATTTGTAATAATGCATCAACATTAGCTGCTGGCATGGTTTTTTATTTCAATAAAGCTAAAGCAAAAGCTGGCTCTCTTTTTTGTGGGCTTTGTTTGTGTGTAATGTGGTTATATCTTTGCAAGCTAAGATACAGCTTGTGGTTAGCATTGCATGTTTTTTCTGCAGCTCCTTCATTCTCTGTCTCAGATAAAGAAGAAATTTTTAAAATAAATAATTATTTGGGAAAAGTTAGTTGTAAAGCACGTAAGCTTACTGACCCAAGGACAACCACTGGTCCAAATCCCTAGAATACTACCTCGCTCTGGGACAAGCACCCCTGAGCAAGGTAACCTGTAGATGTGAATGTGTTTTTTTTTCTGCAGTGTGTGTATTACTGTGTGCATGCCATGGTGGCTATTTTGATTGCATGAGCTGTGGTTCTTTGATGAGGTGCGACAGAAGCTCCGTTTGCCTGCATCTGTCACCGTCCCACGTCCTGACCCTCATGGCACTGCGATCAGATTCCCCATCACAGCCCTGGAAAAAGAGCAGCATTGGCATTAATCCATATGTATTTCTCATTGCCCCTGTCTCTCTCTGTCCTCGTCGTCACTCTTGGGATCAGATGCAGGGAGTGTGTCCTTCATCTCCTCCAGTGTACCAGCTGTGTACTGACTCACAGGAAATTGTTTTTGTGAACCCTCAAACCATGCTCTCTCTCATGTTTTATATAATTTTCATGTGTTTAATTAATTCATTTTCTTCTGCTTTTTCTTTTTAAGCCACTGCCCCAATTACAGGGAAATGCCAGAAATTAAAGTTGAATGGTAGATTTCTTACAAATTTATAGACTACAGTGACATTGGAAAAGCTTACAGAGGGTTGTTTTAGTCGTCTTTGACTCAGGGCCAACATCAAGCTTCAGTGGAATTACACCTCAAAAAATTCAACATCCGTAATTGCCACATCTTACAAGAATCTTCCTTAAATATCTCGATTGACGTGTACAGTATAACTTTTTGTTCTGTTTTTTTAGTTTTCTTGTATTTGGGCCTATTTTGATACTGGTTGCCTTATTTTTGCATGTTTCATAAGATGGTAAAATTACTTAACAGATGTAAAAGTGAAGTGAACGTATTTCACCCCTGAGTGACTTAAGTTTTTATTTGATTTTTGATCAACATTCAAGCTTCTTATTTGGATTTTGGCACCTTTATTTATCAGTTTCAATCTGCTGTTGTACTTCTGAAACGATTCACCAGATACTTGTGGTTAATTGAGCAGAGGCTGTGTCACATTCTTTTAATTGTTCCTGTCTGTCACTTTACAGTGGCTTTTCAACACTGGCACCACTGTCAGTTTGGCTGAAAGAGTCTATGCCTTTCACTATGTAGAATATTGCATACATGTATCTATCTATATAGCGCAGTGGTTCTCAAAGTGGGGTCCAGGGACCGCCAGTGGTCCATGAGGGGGTTCCTGGAGATTCCTATAATAACACAATGACATAATGAATAGCTACTTTGGTCATGGATTTCAAATACCTTCTGTAATAAAACATCCAATAGTAAAAATCTTATCAAATGGGGGTCCGTGGTCTAATTTGTATCAGTTTAGGGGTCCTTTATGTGAAGTTTGACCACTGATATAGGGAATCTAAAGTTGATATGTTGCAGGATAATTATTTTCAGTCTGAACAGAACAGAAATAAACTTTGTTTGGAAAATCCACCTGAAACATCCCAAGGAAACATTGTTTTTAACACTTAGCTGATGCTGAACTTTGGTAGAATAATGATCCTTTTTCTAGAGACGTTCTTGTTACTTAGACTGGCAACTAGTCGTTCTGAAATCCTCTAAAAATCTTTGCAGAGGTAAACATTCAAATTTTCTTTTCTTTATAAATCAACACAGACACAGATCAGACAACGTAGCGAGTAGGGATACTGTTGTTTGGCTTTCACTCTCTCCTGCATAGTTCATGTCTTTTTTTCTGTTTGTACATCTCAAGATAAAAACATAAAGACATGCACAGTAAGACAACCGGAAAACCTTGTAGATGACTTCAGTACCGTACTGCTTCGCTTTCAGTAAATGATCTGCTCTGAAAATTGTCAATGTCTTGCAATATATCATAACAACCCCTAGGATTACCACCAAAACAAATCTCATGCCCAAATATAAATGCCTGTGGTGTAAATGTACCCACATCACAGCGAGGTGTATTTATAAGTGTGTGTGTCTGGAAGTCCTCAATTAAACCCCCACCTTCCCTCTTAGCTGTCGGTCCAGTCGGGGCGTTGACAGGGTATGGGAACACACAGACACAGAGACACGCAAATGTGATGAGAGATTCAAGTACAAGTATACCTATCTATGCCAAGTTTGATCACCTGACATGCTGATCGTCTTGCTGCTGCACAAAATCCATACAGCAGCCATCAGTGTTTAGGTCTGCACTTGCTGATCTCCGAGTGTGTGCGAGCCAGTTTCAGTGTGTGTGCTGTCTGCCTCTAAATGCTGGGTGAGCTATAATAAAAGAGGAAGAGAAAGCCCACAGGCCCCGCAGACTCACGCCAGGCATACGCCACTTGTGACGTCAGCCAGCAGACAGGACATGATTTCGTAACTAAGCCACCATCATGCAAGGGGAAGGAGAGAACAAGACAAAACAATCAGTCTCAGTCCTTATTGTCTCATCTACAAATTTAAGAGTATTTTGTGGATGTAAGCCCCCTTTCCACATCTATTTGGGTTAATCCGTTTTGTGTCAAATCTGTATCCAATCGAGTCAACGCAAGTGCAGACCATTCAATTCCCCAAAGAGGGAAGTACTGCAGCGTGATAGCTGTTTCTGAATGGAGTCTTTGCTCAGGGGTGAAAATGTGTTCAGGTCAGATTATAGACGGACTTTGTGTTTACTAAACTTTCAGTGACCCTAGACTTTTTCCTTCCCTATACTCAACCCAAAGCAGACAGGACGCCAGGGTGGAGGCCAAGACAAATCAGCAAGCTGCACTGACTATAAATGAAGTGAAAAGGTTTAGCAATAGAAAGGTCAAGATGTGGTCAGTTTACTATTGTTTTCAGCTTTTGAAGTAGAATGTCCTAGCTATTAAAATTTCAGGTGAATCGTAGATTACAACCCAAAATTTTTCACATTCATAAATCATGCAAGGAGATAGTATGGGAAGCTTGTTCTCTGGCGCTGTTCACACTTGGCAATAACATGCGACTCAGACAATCTGATCACAAGTAGACAGCTCTAAGGACGTCAGTTCACATCTGGCATTAAAATGTGTCTCCACATGCTTCTTGTGATTGGATTTCACTTCCCTAGTCTATATACAAATAAATACATATATCATTTCAGTTCGGAAAGACCAAATGCATTGATGTTTTTAATGGGCAGGAGGCAGCAATACAATTCCTGTCCCCAAACTGCCGAAATTTAAAAGAAGAATAAGAAACCATAGACTGGGTCTATTCCATGGTGTGTTCCAAGCAAACCAAATCACCCAAGATGTTTGATGCACTCTTGATATATCTCTATGGGCTTTTCGAAATTTTAAGAGGTTGTGGACAAAACCAGTTTACACAGTTTGAGAATCAACTGAGTATGAAGGAGTATGTACTGCAGCTTAAGCAGAGCACATCGGTTGAGTAGGTGGTCCTTCAATTTGGCACTGGGCACATTCGCGTGTACACTCCTAAAAGAATATGGCGATATGCGGCCCAGACCACCGCCGAATGTGGTCTTAGTGAATTTCAGTGCATCCTCAATACGTCTTGGGTGCGTTCATGTGGGATCACCCAAGAGGCATGTTAATGCTAGATGTGAACAGGGCCTCAGACGTCTGACTCTAAGTCTATTCCAGTACAGACTTGTGCATGTTATCATGTTATCACCTGTTTATCCGTGTTAGCATGTTGATATTGGCATTTAGCTCAAAGCACCGCTGTGCTCAGGTACAGCATCAAAGAGGCTTTGGACCATTTAATGAGAATCAGGATCATTTTGGGTCTTTGAAGGAGCCTATTCAGACTGACCTGTGGCACTACTATCATATGCTTACAGGTTGTGGTTATGCAGTAGGTACTTGGCTGCACAGCTCATTAACCCACATGTTACATCTGTCTATACTGTTTTTGAAGTGAACACTAAAACCTACTGAGGGTCAAACCCTTTGACCTTATCATTTGCCCCTTTTGTTTGACCCAATCACAGTGTTAAAGGAACTGGGAGATAAAAATCATTAGGAATCAGTTAAATGTCTTGTGTAATTAGCATCAACTTGATGAGCTGTGAATCAACGCTTACAATCTGATTTTGATGCTTTAGTTGTGCCTGGATTTTGCACAGTTGAGTCCCTCCAGCACGTAGCGCATTAAAAAGACCAAAGGATGCAAGGACTTCAACCCATCAGGCCATCATATCAGTTAAATGTCATATGTCACAACAAGCCTGAAGACAGATATAAGCAGCACTGTACTGGTGTTGGTGGCCAGAAATCTCCAGTTCACACTGAGCTGATACATTGCCAGACTTTTTAAGAGTAATAAAAGGTGATGCACTGAATGAGCTTTCATGTCACAGACTACAGCCAAAGCTGTAACCAGCAGGTCACGTTCTCATGATTTCTTTCGACAGTTAATTAGATCATTTGATGTAGCATCTCATCAGTTAGTGATCAACACACATCACTGAACCCTTATAAAATTTAGTGATGTGTATTGATTAAGAGCATCCAGGGAGATAATGGATCGTAGCATCCCAATCTGTGCATGCGTGTGTGTTGGTGAAGCAGAGCAAATCTGCTCTTATGAGTGATTATCATCATCAAGTGGAGGTACAAATTCACCCCGTCACCCCATTTCTGTCTCCTCTCTTATTAACTCTCTCTCCTTCTGTCTTTTTTCTTCTTCAACACTTTTTAACCACAACATTTCTCTCTCTCTGTCTCTCTCTCTCTCTCTCTCTCCTCCTCCTCCTCCCTTTTCCATTTCTTCCTCCCTATGGGGTTCTGCCCCTGTTTGTCTCACTGACCTCTTTGAAAGAAAATCACCTCTCATCTCCATGTGCTACATGAAGAGTGCGTGATCAGGCTAAATGCCAGTGCTCAGGCTTTTCTTCTTCCTCTTTCCTCCTCATGCAATGTCTGTAATGCCGTGCTATGAGTTCTATATACAAAGGTAGATGTATGGCCGATTAATACATTTCCAGTGTAAATGGTAATGTGTTCTCACTGTTATGACTAACCCTAATGCCAGTGCTCAGGGTTTTATCATTCCTTTCCTTTATTTTGGCGTGCAAAAATCCTGCTCATTTTTTGTGGACAGGGTTAGACAGAAGTTTTTTATACACTCCAGTAATATGGACACTTATAATAATAGTTTGTTCTTGGATTTAAAATGCAGAAAATTGTTTATCCAGCTATTGAACATTACTAAATTTGAAAATTTTTATGCTTATAAATGTTTCCATAAGAGTTTGGGTGGAAATACATCTTAAACACCATTTAGTTGCTCCAGTAAAATTGCTCTTTAAGGTGGGATGAGCCAGTTTTTCTTGAATGTCAAGCTGTTGATTAAAATGCTGGTACTGGCTGTGTGGCGTGCATACTTTCAATTTAAATGTTGTTATATTCCCTTTGTTGCAGCTAACGTATAGCTATTAGCCGCCCAGTGATTCCATACTAAATTGCACATTAGTTGCATGTCGGCTCACTCTCCCACCCTCTTGCATGTGTGTTTGCCCCCTCTGCAGTAATCAGCCACACAATAGCTGTTAACTAGTGCGACAGACCAGCCATGCTAATCCCTTGTATGTGTTGAGAACCGTGAATAGAGAAGCCGCCGTATGCATTTAGGATCCTCACAGCTAACTCATTAGTTGCTTGAATCAAAGGCATGACACTGGCTTTGTCCCTGCCTGGCCTCTCGTGCCACAGACACTGAACTCGCTTGAGTGGAGTTGGACTCTGTTAGCCTGCGGGGGCCAATGGAGCCCCCTGGGATCACAAAAGGCCATAAGTGAATTACTCAAATCAGTGCCGAGGGGGGCCCCGTTAGACGCTAACTGTAACAGCTAGTGGCGGCTGCGATGGGAGGTGTGTTTGTGTGCAAGTGTGTGTGTGCGAACAGACGGGTAGAGTGTGTGTTTGAGTTTGAGTGAGTGTGAATAGACAGCCAGGACTCATGCAGAGGGAGCAGAAGCCTTTGTTGGCCCAACACTATTGTTGGAAGCTGTCTTGTGTAATTATTGTCACAGCTACCGCCTAGCGCGCTGCTCTGCCTGAGCAAGAGAAGCGCAGAGGGACAAGGAGGGAAGCAACAAGCACCGCGAATCCCCTGGAGATTAGGTTGATAATTATATTATGGAAGCACTTTAAGCATCCAGTTTGCTGACAAATCCCAGCTGTTGTTTTACATATTTTGTAATATCATTGCATTCGATTAGAAACCTGACATGCTGCTCTTAAGTCAAGTCTATTTTAAGTTCACCGGGTGTGCAAACTGTAATCTACAGTTATTGAATGGCAATGTTATTGGCAGACATGTTTCTTATTACCAACATTTGTTCTGCTTTCAGTTTGCAGTGTGCTATTTTTACAAGCACGCCACTCTAGCTATGCTTAACCCCAACTACACCCCTTTTGGCTGAGATTAAATAATTTCACATTTCCAATTTATATTCATCCCCCCATACAAGAAGCAAACAGACTTTGTTTATCTCCATGCAAACATGCAGTATAGTGTACAGATTTAGCCCTGCCCAAAGCCACATGTTGAAAGCCTATTTGATAACTCATTAAGGCTCGAACAGTCTTTTTTTTTAATTTGTTGTGGCGTGCCACAGGCACGTCTGCACAGAGACTGCCTCCTGAGTTTCGGGAAAATTTTTGTTACTGTTGTGTGATCACTGAATTTGAAAAAGAAAAAAGAATCCATTTTGCAACAATGCTGGAATGCATATGAAGATAGAAAATATGTGGTGCTGATGGGAATTCAGCATCGCAACACAACATAAATAGAAATAACCAAATCAAGAGTTGAATCCAAGAGTCAGACTTTCTCTTTCGCAAGCCTTTGCATGTTCCTCCATTGTCCTGTTTGCATGGATTAGAAACAGGCCACACTTAACTGATTGATTGCGTGACATAGGTTCACTCCCGAGAAGTGAACATTGGCCGTCATCCTGGCTCAAATGGCCACCAGTTTCCTCCCAGTGAACACCCAAGGCCTATTAGCTACAGCACAATCAATTTAACATGGCCACCAGCATAAAAAGCTCAGTGGTGTCAGTAATGCGATCTGTTGAAGGCTAAACTGAGCGAATGGAGCGGCTATTCATAGTGGCTGACGAATGAACTCTGTGACACTGCTGCTCTGGCATGATACAGGCCAACGTTTTACCAATCACTGATAATAATCCAGACTGTGTCGGTTTTCTGAAGAAGGTTACTCGTGTGGCATGAGTACCATGTGTACTACATGTCATCAGGTTGTGTCTGAATGCTGGCCACCTGGGCATACTGTACATCAGACCGTTTGCTTTGTCTGTCACCTCCATTTATCTTAATTCAAGCATGCTTCAGTGTGCAACAGTGGCCAGGCTTGGTCCCCGCTGTTGTTCCCTAATGTAAATCGATATGTTCCCATGCGGCTGGAAAGATCACTAACCAAAGGTGGCATCTGACCCGATACAGCTCGATACGCTAACTACCGTCAGCCAGATGAGGTCCCCTTTCATCAGCATTTGATATGGGAAAACAGGAGCACGTAACTCGCCCGAGCAAAAATAGTTCCTCAGATCATGTCATATAAAGTTAGAGTTATTTGGAGAAGCTTCAGGGCAGTTCCTTTTTTCAATCTCAGATGAGGTTAGCCAGACAGTGTCATGTAAATTCACCGTACAAATTTCTCTGATATTGAAGCCAAACATCTTGATGTGAAAAGCATGTGTTTGAGTGAGAAAGGGCCATAGTGAGAGCTAATTAAAGAGGACTAGAGAACGTGATTCAAGAGGGTGTTTAAAAGGGTTTGCGTGTTTTTTTATTGGCTGGCAGGCCTTTGCTGCGCTCTGTACACCCAGAGCAGTCTGAACTCTGAGTGAACTCCTGCTCTCTGCCGAATTATCATCGAATGAGTGAGCCTGACAAAATATTTTTAGGGTGGAGAGAGACGCAAGCAGAGGGTACAGCGAGAGGGAGAGAGGGTAGAGACAATCGGTCCTCATCACACACGCATACACATGTTTACTTGACCGCCGCATTGAAAGACAAAGTGAGGCTGAACATCAGTACGCAGCAGTAGGATCGTCTCCGACTTGACAGCGTCCAGGCACATTGTTATAGAGGAACAGCTCTGCAGGGGCAAATGTCTCAACCAGGCAGCGAGGTATCCAGTCAGTGAGGATGGAGAGAGAGAATGTGCGGGGGTGAGTGAGAGACAGAGAGAGAAGAGAGGCAGTTGCGTGACTTGTGCTTGGCTCATTCCTTCAGCCCTCTGGGTGTTATTTGTTAGCCAGGAGAAAGGAAGGTATATCTTAAGTGTTCAACAGTAAACAGAGCCGTGACGGGGCCCTAATGCTTACTGGGATTTATTTGGGATGTGTGTGTGTGTGTGTGTGTTTGTGCATGTGTGCACTGCAAAAAATTATGAGCAGGGTGAGAGATTTCATCGTGTATCCCTCATATGTCAAATTCATTTAAAATTTCATCACACTATTAAAGTCAATTAGAAAAACTCCAGTGGGGTCTGACAATTTTTCACAATCACACACATGTATATACACACTACAAAACTGTTGGGCAAGACACTACTAACTCAAGACACTCATTTTAGAAGTGTTTCCTTTATTTATAAATGTGTTGAAAGTAGTTAATTCCACTGAAAAAACTTGAAACTAGCAAAAATTTCCTAATAAAAATTTCCTGCTAGTTCAGTCTGGATGATAGCCAGTGTTTCCATTCTGTGTGTGTGTGTGTGTGTGTGTGTGTGTGTGTGTGTATGTGTGTGTTTGTGTGTGTCCATGCTGGATCGCTGGCCCCCACTGGAGGTTTTCACTAACATCACCAGCATTAAAGGCTCACTGGGGGAGTTCATGGTAAAAGCTCTCTGAGGCTTTTTGAGTGGCATATACTGTAGTTTCAACCAAAAAAAGGAAGGAAAAAAAAAGAAAAGAGCAAAAGATGTAGTGAGTGAATAATAGAGGAGAAGAAAGCTATTTTTAAAAGTTGTGTTGCAGCTCTTTCTTGAGACGAGATGAGTTGTGGTTTTGTCTGTTCATGATATTCTTTTTGCATTAGTGGTAAAATCAGCTCATCACTCACCTTGCAAAATGGAAATTCTGAAACATTCTTCTAATCTACTGTCATACTCCTTTCATTAAAAGCAAATATAGGACTTACATTTCCAGATCAGGCATAATAACTGCATTGTAGTACTCGCTTGCCAAGATTGATAGATACAGTATGTGATCATTTTCAGAGGTATTTCATTGGTGCTGTCAGTCATTAACTCAGAGATTAGCTAATTTGATCAAATGAAATAAACATTTCTTGCCTGCTGCACACACGCACGCATGCATGCACGCACGCATGCATGCACGCACGCACGCACACACACACACACGCACACCTATAAAGAGTTACACTAACATAGTCTTGGGAAGTAGTGTTTCTATAAGTAGCTGCAGTAGCGTGGTGGTAACGTCACTGCTTTCTGACTCAAATATGTTTTCAGTAGCGAAGCTCTTTTGTTTATCAAGCAGTGCGGTACCTTCCACACAAGCAGCACTGTCTCAAGCATTTCTGAAGCTCAAACACAGCGGATCTTTCTGTCTGAAATAAAATCAACTAAAAATAGCGGCGGCTGCCCGGTCAAGGACACTGTTGCAGTTTGTGGGGACTCTGACGTAGGTGAAATAGAGAACTAGCAAGTTTGTTCAGAATGCTGTTTTGTATGCTAAGGCACTAGTTAGCATGCAATTCCCTCACATTTTATCAAAATATATTATAGACTACACTTCACCAACTCACCTGGGACACATACGATGTCAGACACCTTTGTCCATGCATTGGTTTCATTTAAGTACCTTTAGGCAAACAGGGACACGTCTTAAAGGACAAGGGAAACCCGTCACTGCAGTTATCAGTTTCTCCTCCATTGTGCTTGGAACAAATATTTGATGGGAAGAAAAATGTACACGTTTTCTCTAGTGCGGAGCACTTCTACATTCCAGTTGGTTGTTGCTAAACTGCGTCATAGCTCATTACCATAAAGTTACCCAGACTTCAACTTTAGACTTCCATGACAGACCATCAAAGGGCCGCTGTTTGTCACCATGAGACGCTGGCTCATATAGAAAATGAATGACTTCCAGTCACTTTCATGTTCTTGCTGCTTTCGGTCTGAATGTATATTAAGATCAGGATGTGACGCCGCAGCCACACTGACGTAGAGACAGAAGCTCTGTATGGCTGAAGCCACTGACAGTGAGGTTAGTTGATGGAAAGATGGCAGAGGGAACCTATGACACGCACACATACACACAAAGATAGATGAACATTTGCACACTCTTGGCACCTGCATAGTGTAGTTTGCTACATGTCTCTGGGGTCAGAGTGTAGAGAAGCTTCATTTAATATAGAGTAACTGGTAGCTTAGCTCACTACGATTTCCAAGTAGCTTCATTAACATTTCAACTGCTTTTGAATATTTGCATTTCAACTGCCACTTCAGGTCCAACTTACTTCCGACTGTCTCAGTATTTCAAATATTTCAACTGCTTCAACTACAAATGAAGGGATGAATGCAACACTGATCTGACTTCATCAGACACAATGGCATGACCTCTTAAAGATGGTACATGACAGGCAGCAAACAGTTGGAGTCAGATCATCATATCAGGTACTAATGCAGTGGTGATGAAGCGAGATCAGTGAGCTCTGTGTACAGCGCAGGATTGATAGATTTAATGTTAACTCAGCGGTAACACAATAGATATTTGCAACAATAGGAAAAAGAATAAGATTGAGGGAGAGAGAAAACAAGGACAAGAAGAGAAAATGACAGAAAGAGGTGGTGAAGAGAAGCGTCAGAGTCTGTCTCTATCCCTGAGGATTGTGTTTAAATTGGCATGTTGCAGAGAGAGCACTGTTAGACCAAATTTAAACAGCTGCCGGCTTCACCCACAGCAATATTCACACACACACACACACACACACACACACACACACAGGGCCCTCCCCTGCTCTAAGTTTGCGTGCGGAGCTGGGAAATTCTCCATGCTAATGTGCCAGGGTTTGTTTTCATCATCAAATTGCAAATGTTTTAAATATGCATCACACACGCATAGACACACATACACACACACACAAACTAACACACATACCCACATTTATCCAGTCAGAGCACTGACAGTCTAATCCTTGTTTTCATACAGTGTCATCTGTCAAATATAGAGCTGGAAGTGGCTTCCACCCATGTTTGTTTTTCATTCACCACTCCCATAATTTTTCAGTCATATTTGATTTCTAATCCAACATTTCTTGACCCATAATGGGTCTCAGTGCTTCCCCTGACTGCATCTCCACATAAACACATGCAAAGGCTTTTTACAGTGTGGGGTAACAATTAGTTTGAGTACAGGGTCATTAAAGGGGAAGCTGAGTGGAGTGTTTGCATCTTTATATGGTGAATGTACAGCCTTGAACACAAAGCTTTCAAATCTAAAGCTTTTAAAATGTAAATTACATAATATATCATATTAATAACCAGTCTGCACAGGCCACAGTTTAAAGTTTTAGTACAAAAACAAATTGTTGGTGAGATTTTTGCAGAATTGTTTGACAAACTAAATGTGATAAAATTGTCATCGTGAAATCTAACCCAGTTTCTCTCTGTGAAAAGTTGGCCCAGCCCAGTATCTCTTGCAGTGTCAGCTTTCTGACACTGAAAAGATGTTGATATGACAGCCTGCACCGATGTTGAAAGCCTGTGTAAATATAGCACCAAAATCAAAGCTGAGTCACATCCACTTGGCGTCCATAGCTGCCTGCCACCTGCGTCATTTTGTGAAACAGGACTTCAATCTCTGTCTGATATAAGTTCAAAAAAACTGTTTTCAAAAATGTTTTTTTTTTTTTTTACTGTGCCATACCATCATATACTAAAAACTTTGAGTTAGCTTGGGATGATGTTGAACTGTGCTACCTCTTTACTGTCAAATGTTTGCTGGGAGGCCCTATTTGATTTTCTGGTGAAAAACCCTGCAAATCTTGGCTTAAAGATATGGATAACCCACTTTAGGATGGAGTGTGAAATGCTTGTTTGCCCAGGGTTAAGAGTCGAGTCAATGTAAGGCTATCACTTTAATGTTACTCTGTTGCTTACTGCTGAGCAATCATTTCAACTTTGGTCTTGTACTTTTCCATTACACCCCACAAAAACATCCTCTGTTATCTTTAAAAACAAAGATACTTTTTCATTTTCCCTCCCCAGACAACCACACAGATGTGATGCCCAATGTTTTTGTCATCCTTTTGCTCAGTAATTAAATGTCGTAAAAGCGCTTCCTGCAAGAGAAAGTCAGAGGGGGTGATAACAAAAAACATCTTTTTTTAACTGAAATCGAAGCAGTGATTGGTCCGAGCCCTACCACGAGTAAAATGAGGGTAAACAACATCACTGGAGACTCCTTCCTTGTGACTCATGAGCAACAAGTTCTCAGAAAGGAAAGAGAGAGAGAGAGAGAGAGAGAGAGAGAGAGAAACAGGCATGGGGGTGGGGGACACGGACCATAATAACATCATTGTGGCTGTTTGAAGTCGCATCAGGCTTATTTCCCAGATACAGTAAGTACAGGCTGTCTGCATGTCTACTGGCCTCTCGCCACTCAAAGGCCACATTCATGAAGGCGCTGCCGCCCTCACAGAGGGCAATTGGATCCACCGGATACCCTTCCCTTCTCACGCAATGTTGTGTAAACCCGGGGAAAATGACCTCAATATGTCCTAAACGAGTTAAGGATGAAGATGCCGCACCCGCTCACATGTCTCAAGCATGATAATGTGGTGATAGTTTTATAAATAACCACTCTCATGAGCACACAGAAGCAGCAAATACTGATTGTCCTGTGTCTGTCAATGTTTCCCGCTTGAGCTGGTGCTGCTGTTGGATCTCTTTAAAGGCTAACAGACTATGCATATCATCTGTTCATATTGGAATCCTCTGTCTTTGAAGTTGGCAAAAACAAGTTATATGTAGCTTCGTATGCAAAACAACTATAGAGAATTAACTACAAAAAACTGAGTGAAAAGAATTAAGTTCACCTAAAATAATTCACTTTTTTCACTTAAAGGACATATTGTTTACATTACCTTTATATTATGCATTTTCTTCTTTTATCATTCATCCATGTCTTTCATTATCTATCACTTTCTTTTTCATTGCATTCAGATCTGAGGGCACCTGTGTATTATTTATCTATTTTGTTTTTATCTTTTTTTTACCTGTTAATCTCCGATCTAATCCTTCCTCTATAGCGGTGCCACCACTCCTTGGCCTGGAGGCCTGGATAACCTCAACCTGAAAGCCTACCGGTGTGGCTCCAGCCTCCCTCCCACTCTCTCTCTCTCTCTCTCTCACACTCTCTTTTCATTTTTTTCATCTTAATAACTGAGGCTGCTGATTCTTTATTTTTCTTGCTTGAATTCACTCACCTGGCTACTTCATGTTATCCTAAACTTCCCTTTGATCATGACATAGACAAAAGATGAGGTCATCACATCATGCTATTAAATACCGGTACCAGCATCTTTATTAATATGTCTCATGGGCTGATTGATATAGAAAACCCCAAAGCTTGACCTAATTGGAAGAGTCACATGATCACTGATGAGGGTGAGGCTCCTGTGACAGACAATTAACTATGATTCAGATTTTCCAGAAAAATGATCTTAGTCATTTTGTTCTCAACTTTTGCAGGAGGCTTAACTCTTTATAGTAATATTGGTTCTCACTTCAAACAGTTCATTTAGTTGTTTTTTAGCTCAGCTGTATCTACAGCAAAAACTCGCAGGCTGGACTTAAGCTAGTGTTATACTTTCCACATCTGCGAAGGTCGGCTAGGGTCCATGTGACGAGAATTTCCTCATCAGAGGGTGTACAGGAGGCCCCGTGTGGCTGTCCGTTTACCCTCCAATTTGTTGTATTAGAATGGACTGGTGTGCACAAGTCCATGCAGCCTCTTCTACAAGTGGTTGTGCGTGTGCCCCTCCAGGCAAACTACAAAAGGGGTGTAACTTTGTGTCTGTGGTGTCTGCATCTGTCTGTGTGCCGGTCCGCAAGGGAGGTCTAAGAGTGACTAAACGTGAAATTGACATGTAGGGTTTTAGAATTACTAAATTTGTCGTGACATAGACAAACGATCATGTCGATTTTTTTTTTTGTACTAAGACCTACTACACTTAAAAAAACAGAAATAATTTACTGTCACTCTGTAGAAATTAGTAAAAACAGACGATTACAGAGATTACAGCCTGTCTGTATAGCTAATAGATTCTCTTGTAACACCTCCCATGTTTTTAGTCAGCAGCTGGATGGATAGCAGAGACAAAACACCTGCCAAAAGCCTTCAGGCCTGAGCCTTTTCTCTTGGCAAGCCTCTCCTCCCTGCTACTTCAAGTCCTTCTCCTTCTCATGCAACCTCTCCTGGCCAAATTCTCAGTCAATTTCCAGGCCATATTGAGCCTGTTTTGTGGCCTCCCCCTCCCCTGCTGGTGATGTCATGACAAAAAACACAAACTGAGATTTGATGAGCTGGAAAATCTCATTCCAACTTGTAAAGAATTATTGTCCACTCTGTAGACTAAGTGTCAAAACGTCAACTTTGATTATACAGCTAGAGTGCAGGTAATAATATTTGAAACCAACAAGGTTTGTGTGTGTCCATGCATACAGTGTATACAGTACATCCACACATTTACACTGTGGTACGTCTATGTGCGACAAATGAACATTGTTGAGCCTTTCAGACAAAGCACAGAGGAGTGATTGTCAAGTGATAGCGTAACAACCATAAGCACGATTTCTCAACATGTTTATGAGAGAGATACTCTGTTTATAAAGAGTTTTAATGCTGGTTTCCTTTTTTAACCAAAAATGCAAGAGCAAAAATGTAAGAAGAAGATTTAACTGTGTGTTTGTCTGCTCAAATTTAAGCTGCAAGCGTTAGCATGTCCTGCTAACTAGCTTACTGTCTGATCAGCAGTTACATCCAAGGCCAGGGACATTTCATATGACATTATTGAGGGTCGTGGGGTAAAAAAAAACCCTGTTTACACCTAGCATATCTCTGTGTAGTATGCTAATGTTAGCGGCTGCTTTTTATTGGATTGGGGGAGGTTAAACTCCAGCAACCCCATCCAAACGCGTTATTTGAGATAGCATTAGTCATTCAAAAGGAATTTTCTTTTTAACAATTTTCATTGTGAAACATAAATAAAAACAATATGGCATAAATCTAACATCTGTCTTGTTTGTCCAAGCACACATAAGCAGATAAACAGGGTTATATTAGAATAAAATATGGGACATGCAGCTTTAGCCTCAGTCTTTTAGCACAGTATCATATATGCAGTAAATGCATATTTAAGACCACGTTATTGGGTATGTATGTATGTATTGGGTAGAGTGTGTATGTACAAATACAACTTATATAAGTGTCATAATTGTTTAGACTTGGCTGAGCCAGAGGAAAACAAAAGCCATCTTAATTTCGGGAAACACCGCAATTTAGTTGAAATTCGAAGGTGTGTACTGAATGTGTTGTAACAAGCAGCAGAACTGTAAGCACTAAAAAGAATGTGATGTTATTTTTGTTGACATGTTTTCAGCATAAATCATTTCATATTGGTGTCAGATCTCAGACACATCTGTCATACTAGACGACTGACAAATCAGACCTCTGTAGGAATTACAAAGTATTTTACAAGGCCAGAAAAGTGAATGGTGCCTTTGTTTCTCTGTCTTCCTAAACCTGTTCAGATCACTGGCACTCCCTTTCCCTCTGCCCACTGTCTCGTCCTCTGTCATCTTCAGTTACTGTATTTTCCTCCTTGGGCTATCCTGGTGGTAGAAAGGTGATGAGAGGATAGAGAGGTGTCGGGAGAGGCAACAAGACAGAAACAAGAGGACAGAGAGAGAGAAAGACGGATTGGCCTGGTCAGGACAGGACAATGTGAAGCTCTGTCCTCTGGATGCTAAAAGAATTCAGCTGTTCCACATTACTATCACCATGTTACACACACACAAGCAGATCTTACACATACAAAGACCATTAGGTCTGAAGATAAATTGTCATGCTCTCCTGTTATATGATATTTGCATGCATTACTATAGAAGGTGACTGACCTGCACTAGAAACTGGCATCATTAATTCAAATGTGGTTTATAAGGTAAAGGCAGAGCAAACGCTCTTGTAAGTATGCACTAACCACATAAACAGAGCTTTTTTCATATATCCCCTGTTGCAGAATATTACCACAACTGGTGCATCAGCGCTATAATTAATCCACTGTATTCTTTTTCACATAAAAACATTTATAGCCGCATTCTGAAGAAAGTATTAAATTGTTAGAGGTGATTAGAGTCAGAGGTATAATCTGAAAATCAGCTTTAGTTGGTGTTGCCTTTCCACTCTGCATCCACAGGTTGCATGTGTGTTGCCAGCAGTGTAGGAATGCTTTGCGCACAGAGCCAAAAATAGACATGCTGACCCTTTAAAAGCGGAGTCTGTAACATGTTGTGGCTGCTGGGAGAGAGCCGCACACTGTCTCTTTAAGACAGGGTTTTGTGTAGTGTAGTATTGCTGTGGTAGAGTGAGTGTATGTGAGTGTGCATGTGTGCATATGCGCTGTGTGTGTGTGTGTGTGTGTGTGTGTGTGTGTGTGTGTGTGTGCATGTAAAGCTGACTGAGCAGGCGAGGGGTTGCGTGACTACTGCAGACGAGGCTGTGACCTCAGAAAAGTGGTTATGAAAACGATCTGTCGAAGCGAGCAGAGACAGAGTGAGAGAGAGAGTGAATGAAAGCGAAATGGAGGGAGCGAGCAACATAGAGAGAGAGAGAGAGAGAGAGAGAGACCAGCCCTGCAGAAATGAGTTCATTTGCAACTTACGCTACACTATCACTGAATGACACTGGAGAGCTGCCACACACACTTATTCCTTAAGGTATTCAATGCATATGCACATACGCATATACACACATACACACCTCCTGCTCTTCTCCATACTGTAGAAACAGCCTCACTCAGTACTGTACTTAGAGCATAATGTGCTTTGACAGAAGTGCTAAAAAAGTCAGAGATAAAAAAAACAGACAGAGGAAGGGAATGTTTTCATCACTGAGGCTTAGAGGGAAAAAAACAGGAGAGAGATGGAGAAAGAAAGTCAGGTATCATATTCCTATACTGTGGCAGTGGCATGCTCTGAATATTCAGGAGAGATTCCTGAGGCAGACCACATGGAAACAATCTGAGACGGGTGGAAGACAGGAAGGAGTTACGCTGCCAAATTATATATTGCAATATTTGCATCAAATTTACGCTTCATTGTGTGTGTATTTTAAGGTTGATGTTGTTGGTTTAATTATGTTGAAAAGATGTCATTGGGGATCATCAATCATCAACATTGTTATATTTATTAAGTCCTGCATTTTTTTCCCCTTAAAATGGAGTAACCTAAGGTGTTTGATGTTCCTGCTGTGTTTGAAATCGAAGATCAGGTATAATGTGATTGTGTTGAAACCATGGACTGTGTAATCACCGAAGGATGTAAACTGTTTTACTTCTGCATATTTTACTCACCAAGCTTTCAGCACAAGTGAGTGTAAGTGTGGCAGAGAATGTGTTGGAATAGTGTTGGATTCCTTTATCACAACAAAAACATTTTAGACTTACAATTAAAAAGAAATGGATGTCACTTCAGGGAATTAACCTTCTTTGTTGGAGTAAATCCGGGACTTTGGTCTACAAGCTTTTATTGTGAAAAGTTAGATATTACTGAAAGGAAACCAGCTCTGTCTTGAAAAAAAGGGTAAAAAGAAAAATTTTAAAGGGATGAAAGATGGAGGAAAGGAAAAAATGAGAAGGGGTGGTGTATGTCGGTATTCGGTGCAGATCGCGTGTGAACAGTAATGCTAGCCTTCAGAGAGCACAGTGGAGCACATTGTATCCATGCATGAGTCGCTCCACAGGGACAGTGGCATGACGGAGAGAGGGAGGGCATACCAGGACAAGGGGCTGAGAGAGAGATGAAGAAAGAGGAGAGAGAAGAAGGGTGAACGGGTCTGTGTCATGACAATTATGATCTTTGTTATAAACAGGGTTGCCAACTCTCACGCTTTTGGCGTGAGATACACACTTTTATGCTCAGTCCCACACTCTCATTCTCCACATCCCGTACCAAGGAAAGTGTAATTACAAAAGCAAAGCTGGATTGTGTTAAAAGATAGATTTTACAATATGTATCTTGCAGGTCACTTTGTTACAGGTACAGCATTTTGTTGAGTACAAATGAGGAGCAGCAGAGATATCAGATGTGCACTGTGAATATCTCTAATTGTAATCTTGTGTTGGTGGCTATTAATTAAAATGATGACAGACAAAACACGCTTGCCGCATAATTAAATTAAGGCTTCTTTTTTCTTTTCAATTCTGGATAAAAACAATGCAAACTGATGTTAATGACTTCATTAACGTATATTTTTACGTACATAAAAACACAGATATGCTCAAAAACTCACTCTAGCCAACAGTCACACTCCAGCCAGTCCATGAAGATTGGAAACCCTGTTTATGAACCTTCCCAGAAAACACTGTTACTGTAGAATGAGCTCAGTAATGAGGTGAGAGTGGGTGAAAAGTAGCTTAGAGCTTGTTAAATCCTGGGCAGCTGTGAGTATCCTGGCAAATAGAAAAGTAATAACTGATAATAGCTCAGTGTTTAAAAGCAGCTAATATATTGATAATGATACTAATACACACTCCATCAAAAGGCAAAGTTCTACAGTTTAAAAAGCAAAATAGACAGCAGCCATTAAAAACACATGTAAAAGCACAACATTCCTACGACTAAAGCAACAAATGGAGGCCCTCCTAAACTAAAAGATATAGAGGCACGTTTTGAGGGACTCAGAAGTGTGTGATGATCATAGATGGTGGGGAAGTGCATTCCAGAGCTGGGGGATAGATGAGCTGAAGGCCAGATCTGCCAAAGTATGAGGATTAGTCGTGGGGCGCAAAGGGTCAAGAAGTCATCTGATGTGAGGGTGTGGAGTCTGGAAGATTTGGGGGTGAGCAGTTCTTCCAGGTGGGCATCTATATTTCCATAAATAGTGGACATCAATTTATCAGGAGGGGAATTTTAAGAATAAAATATAGATGTGTCTAGAAGGTACTCTATATGATGAGGAAAAGGCATCATTCCAGTGCAATGGTAATGAAAACCAAAAGAGGAACAGTAACTTATTGGCCAGCAACGAGGCTTTCAGGAGACTCCTCTCCTGTACATCTTAAAAGTTCAGATGAAAAACTTAAAATCTGCTCCAAACGATACAAGTAACCACTGTACAACCAGCGTGATGTTTATCTCGTCTCAATAAGATTCATAGCTACTGCATTTTCCAGACGAATGAACTGTGTGTGTGTGTGTGTGTGTGTGTGTTTGTGTGTGCGTGTGTGTGTGATATAATTTCCCTGCTGGTACAGCATGACTGTTTTGCCCTCCTCTCCAGGGTCAATATTTACAGTTCATCCTCTTCTGCAAAATCACTCTGTCACACTGCTTTACCATCTCTCCCTTCCTCCCCTCCCTCACCCCTCTCTCTCCCTCCCTCCCCACTCCTTGTCACATTTACTGTACGTCTCAATGGCTGAGCGTGATCAAGGCCAATTACGGCTTGTTTTTGAGCGTGCAGGGCATCGTGTGGAAGCAATACATTACTGGGAACTCGTGCCAATCCATGCCTCCCTCCATATGTGTATCCTCTCTTCTATCTCGCCAACCCTCGTGCTAGTACTACATGTAGTAATTCATTCTTCACACAGCTGTTGCATCCACTAGGAATGTGGGTAAATGTGAATTTAATGGTGTGTCGCTCCTAATGTATATAGAGGCATTCCTCTCTTGTCCTGGGGCATACTAGAGGATGTTTGATATCCCACTTATGCTTTCCCAACGACAATTCTTGTCTTCTGCGTTTTGCACGACATTAAGCGGATCTGGTGACCAGACCTGATAAAGTGGCACCTTTTGTAGATTTACTCCTCGGATGGTGCAGAAAAATACGCATCATAGTCACACGAGACAAGTCCGGGTCCAAAGTCAAATATTCATGATTTAACATTAGAAACACCTGGTTTTTTGATCCCCGCACTGAGTCCAAAGTTGTTGTGAAACTGTTGAGGCCTCCGAGTTTTATGAGGCCACATGTTGTAAAATCTGGGTTGCACAAGACAAAAATTTACACATAGAGAACAACAAGTATTATTAATATCATCTTCATCAGGGGATCCCACTTTTCTGTCAAATGAACTGAAGTACCCCTTCAATGATGTGTTCATTTAAACTGATTTTAAACTCCACTCACTATTTAACACCATTAATTATATAAAAGTGGATATTATGACAATATTTTTCACACTCTTGAACTTTCAGTGTTTAGGTCACTTTGCATTCATATTAATGCCACTTTTAACTGCTGATAAGTTGCTCAAGGGGATCAAGATAGAAGGGAGGAAGGACTCAAGGATTCAGGTTGTTTTTGTCTCCACAAAGTAAATAGTGCTTGCCTTGTTTTTTGGTGATACAGTGATACAGACTGAAGCAGTATTACAAAGCATAGACTTTCAAAAAGAAAAACCCACTTTCTATTGTTATATGTCCGTTTCAGTACAAGTGTTGGTGAGGCAGGAGGTAGGAAGGAGGTGTCGACACACACCAACACAATGGTATGGTTTCCCTCTGCTTCTCCACAGGATGCTGCACTGCTTGTACACCTATGTGCAACACACACACACACACACACAAACTCAGAACAATGGATCCACACATGTTGCTTTCATTTAATTTACTACTGCTGACTATTTTCTTGTAAAAAAAAAAAAAAAAAAAAAAAAAAACACCTTACATTTAGTTCACAGATCACCTGTCGAAACAGTTCACAGGTTTCCCATCAAATGCATCCGCCTAAAAAGACAGAGCAGGATGTGGAAAACAAGGAGGAATCTTCAGTTTTTACTTGGTTTTTGCTTCACTACAGTTATATTCCATCATCTGTAGAACATGTTCATATTTACACCATTTTTTATTCTCCCAAGTTTTAGAGCATTTTCATTTGGCCGTTCAGCGATTCTTATTTTTTACTCAGTAAAGACTTATATCACGCCAGAAAGGTGGCTAAACTCTTACTCCTCTAGACCCTAATTAGGCCCAAACTTCACATCTGATTTCTTCTGGTTACCATCTTTATTTTAGTATAATCAGCCATGCCAAATTCAAGACGTAACACCTATAAAATCTGAATTGCATAATAATACTGGATTCCTGAGATTAGTATAATCAAATCATGAAAACAGATTTTGACTATAAACAGCTCTTTGTGCCAGGTTTCCCCACACACAAACTGGCTTTTTAAAAGTGCTGGGTGCCTAAATGAGCTGAAGATTGGCAACATATTCGTCAATTATGCCACAGTTAAGCCATTGTGGGAGATTTAGGCATGTTTCAAGATGATTTTGAACAAGGGGAAATTGCTCTCTCTATGTCAAACACCATTGAAAGTGAGGTGTATTAAATTAGTTATAAAACCTGCAAGACAACCCTCTGCCTGACTTCCTGCCAGGTCAGTGTGGTAGAGATTACATGAATATTACACAGCATACAGAACCTCAAACAAGCTGTCACATGTTTCTTATCAACCGTTAAATGCATGCTTTTGTTCAGATCAGTTGCCTCGCGAGGTCTCTGATCATCACCCTATCATCAGGATTGGTGCCAGTTAATTTTGTGACATTGTCGTTATCTGTTCTTTTTCCCATTCAGTCTAGCCTGTTGAAGGATAGCCCTATTTTCATCAATGGCTCTAAAAGCAGAGGACATTGCATGTCCCTGCTGTAGTGTTAAGTCTATTTAAGGTGGCAACTTATGTCAGGAAAAAGTCACTGGCATGTTGCTGAGCTAATAATGTCTGACCGCTTTCCCCGTGAGCTGCACAAGTGCTCCTCTGGGAATAAGAAAGAGAGAAGGTAGAGAGAGATGTGGAAAGAGAGCAGGGAGAGAGTGGAGAGAGCAGAGCAGTGAGACTCTCCAGTGTAAGAAATGACCTCTCTGCCGTTGCGTGCCACGGTTTGTTTTCAATACTGGCCACATGTTTGAACATTGCATAACTTCTCAGATGCGGTTTGTAAATCATGAAGTGTTTTGGGGTATAGAGGTGTGTGTGTGTGTGTGTGTGTGTGTGTGTGTGTGTGTGTGTGTGTGTGTGAGTGTGCGTGTACTGACAGCCACCTTACCTAACAGCTTTAACTGATTTATCTTCATGTAAATATCCTTTTTTTTATTAAAAGATCCTGCTTCTTTGAAGGTAATTCTTATATATGAAGATCGCAGCAGTGAAAATGACTGATTAGTGACTGGCTGATGTGAGGAAAAGTAATTTTCCAGTCATTCATACAGTTAATCATCCTTCTCTGCTCCTGTTCGTTCCACAGCTGTCTGCTTGTGTCTCACTGTCCGAGCTGTGGGAGCTGTGGCCCAATTAAAGGCTAATTAAAGGGCCAGTCCATGAAAACAGGGATGTCTTTGTAGTGCTGTTTGCACAGGTGGTGTGCATCACATGTTGTAATGGTGTCGGGTTTAAACATCAAGGCTGCACACATGGACACGCATTAGCACTCATGCACTGTACACTTGTATGCACACTACAATGAGGCAGGATGCATGCTTTCAATAGCATTGTTTCTTTTTCCTTAATTAAATTCAGTTCCAGAGTAATAGCACTTATGCACTAACTGTTAAACAAATGAATCTAACTCATAAACCAAACAGTTCTGAGATGTTCCAGTTTAGCTGTGAACCGCAGAGCAAAACAATTGCCGACACAGGGTTTTAAATCTGTCCTCCTTATCTCCACTACCTGTTACAGAGTATAAAAAAGATAAGAGGGTAGTAGGAGAAAATTTTAGTGTGCTTGTATTTGTAGCTTGTCTTCGTATTGTAATGAGATAATAATAATTATAATAATGATATGATAATATCATATGTGTGCTGTCATGTAATCCCCTTTTAATGTCTTTGTAGCTGATAAGCTGTTTTAGTTAGAGCTGAACTGACAATAACTGTGGTAAAGGAGTAGTTCTTCTTGCCCCACATCCTCCTAACTCCTAAGAATTTACATCTGTTTGCCTGTGCAGCCTGAAATATTATAAGAGACAGGATTCTTCTCATTTTGAGGCTCTCACTTTGTGGGGACCATTGATCTCTCTGTGTATAAGTGCTGAGCCCATTTGGAAATGCTATGTTGAACATAAACCCACAAAGACAGGCCTGAGTCTTTATCTTTTTAACTGTAAGATTTCCACAACAGTCCACTATTGGTTTTCTCCAGATTATTGAGCTGAGAGTACAAAATGCCAGGTTACACACTTACCTTTTAACAGAAGGGCTTTTATTCTGGACTTTTTCACACGACTAATTGACAGGCTGTCTCAGTATTGTATGTGCACTTAACATTTACATTTAATGACAGATGACGTTAGGACTGAACCAGCATCAAGACAGAATGTCATGTAGCTGTCTCAAACTGTTTGTTCAGGTGTTTTAAATCAGAGATCTGGCATCAATTTGTCTAACTGACCCATCCCAAATACATAATGCTCCACCACAGCATTTCAGACTTGACAGAAAAAAATATATTGACATTTTACGACTTTCTCCAGAACAGCTGCCATGTTTGTCGAGATTCACAACCTGCAGCAAAGACCAGTGATGCCCCACTTGGTACTGGGTCTTCCAGATGTGTGAGTGGTACCGTCAGTCTTCTGTTGTGCAGTACACCTGGAGTGATGCTTGAGCTGTGCCTTGCTAGACCAAAATGAGCACGGCAAGATTTGTGAGCTAATTTTGCAGCTGCACACACTGTAGGTCCCAGAAGCATCACTCAGTAAACCTGGATGGCTTGTACTGTAAGATTTCACTGTTACATTTAGTCTCCTTGATGCCAAATGAACCCTAATGTGGAAACTCTTGCCATAATCTAACTGCCATAAAGCTGCATTGAAGCATTTCTCTCAAATACTAATTCAGATTTCAACACTTTCCAATTTGAAATCCAGTTTCATTGGTAAAAAAAAATGTATTTTTTTTAAATCTGCGCTTTAACAGGGTGCAGTTTGAAATGAAAAGTGTTTCACTGAAAATAGTTTGGATGTGGAGAACCAACCATTTCTCAGCAATGACATGCTTTGGCCTAGTCGACAATAATAGGCTGGACTCTCACCCTCAAACACACATCCACCACCACAACACACTCTCACACGCACAGAAACAGTTCAACTGGTTTTTCTTGTCAGTGCTCTGATCTATTGTAGACTGACCACCCACACTGCAACCAAAACCTCCCTGGCATATGAGATTCATTAGCCAAACCTGCTCTTTAACTTCCAAACCACACTGGGCTTGAGGTGTTTCAACAATGTGGAAATCACAAACATACTGAGAATGAATCCAAGGGCAGGTTCATGATTGGATTGTTGCTTTCATATTTACATGTGGTGCAGGTAAGTATCCTTCTATGTTTCACCGAGGGCTGCCTCAAGCATACAGGGGATATGCATTTCCACTGACACACAGTGTGGGGAGAAAGCTGGGTTGAGGTTAACCAGACGAGGGCTGTTATAGAGATAAGAGGTCTCATTTGGTCACGGAAGAACCAGCTATGGATTTAATGGGGATGACAGGTGAATAAATGGTTGAAATCCATTAACCCTCCCACGACACCAGCTTAAGCCTTGCACCTAACCATTACACTAGCCCCTGTTATGAGCTGTTGTCTACTGTAGATGTATGTGTGTGTGTCTGTCAGTGTGGAGGCGTGGTTTAGCTCGGGAGTCCCACCCTGCTGCACGCGATTCCTGGGAATCCGTGCCGGTTGAGGATTTACTGAACACGCTTTAGGGAAACCCAGCTCTCTCCCTCCCACATCACACACACACACACACACACACACACACCACACACACACACACACACCTATAGGATAAGGAGCTGACATAGATAACACTGATCAGGTGGAATCACTTACAAAGATGGCACAAACACACTAACACACACACACACACACATGACTTGGATTAAAAAAAAGTCACACATGGTGCATGCTGTACACATGCACACACACACACACACACACACACACACACACACAGACACACACACACATACCCAAATGCCTTCGGGCTGCGGAGCTGTCACACCTGACACTGATCAGATGAGATCACACATAAAGACACAGTCATTACACACACACACACACACACACACACACACACACACACACACACACACACCATCTGCAGCTGGAACAAGCAATCAGAGGATTTACCTCCATCACTTGTTCTTCTGCCTTTTGTCAAAGTGTCTTTTATTTTGCTCTTCATGAAAACACTGAAGCTGATGAAGCTGTGTGATTATGTGCCACATTAGAAATTTACACTTGACTTTAATATGATTTGAAGATTAAAAAAAGGAAAAAAAGTAATACACAAAAGAATTGTAGCAGTGCACGTTCCAGTTGGCAGCAGCTTGACAACCAGCTTGTTTGTCTTGGAGTCAAGAAAAAAATGGCATCTCACTATAGCAGTGTTTCCATTCAGCTGTCAGGCTCTGTTAAGCAAATGTTTGACACATTAGAGAAAAGATTTGCAAACTATAAATCTACATAAATCAACTTCCAGAACAGCAGAATTGAAAGCTGTGATTGGTGCTAGGAAAGTTATTATTTTTTCTAAATTTGAAATTGTCAGCATCATCAACAGCTGTACTTTCTTTATGCTTTCACCACAAGTCACCAGAAATGTGTTGAAGTTAGATTCAGAATTTATAATTCATATAAGAATTTAATGAATTATTTGGGTTATTAAAATCAGCAGTGATTAAGTGACATTTTCCCTTTAATAATAGCACAAACAAGAGGTTAACGCTTTGTCATCTGCTCCCCCTCCTGTCTCGACCTCTCCTCCGCCTCAGTGATTCACCGCTGGTGATCGGAGGTGAATTTCACTACAGTGGCATAATGAGACTAAATGTTTAGACAGGGAGAAGCTGTGACTGTTGAGCGAGGGGAAGAGGGGAGAGAGACAGGAAAGGAGAGGTGATGTCAGCCGCTGACATCAGGGAAGTGTTGACATGAGAGAGGTGTTATAATATCCTCTGCATTTGCTGGAACTGGAACAAAACAAAACAAAACACAGGTTCCTGAAAAGCACAGTCATGCAAGTAGCAAGTAAATACATTGTCCAGAACCAAAAACTGCAAAATAAAGCTCAGCACAAAATGCATGTAATTAGGACTCAAAGCCTCTGAAGTTGCCTAAAGTGATTGAGATGGATCGGTCGAGGCAGTGATGGTGGTGCAGTGTAAATAAATGGGTTCATCGTTTTGTTGGTAGCTACATGATAAATCAAAACTACTAAGTCATTTGCTTGGATAAAAAGATAACTGTAGAATCAAGGTCAGAACTGTAGCTCTCCACCTCTCATATGCTAACCATCTGGTTCTGTGTGAACATGGGCCAGACTAGATTGGGTTTAATACAAACCCTGGGTCTGCTTCACTAAGACCCTCTAAGTATCACAATGAAACTTGAAGCATGTTTGAGACACATCTGGAGCTCTCTCTGACTCTCCTTCACAGTACAGTGGAGCCACAAAGGATTTCTCCTTCCCTCTAACACATACTTTTTCATGTTTTATTGTCCGGTGGGAAAAAAGACTTTGAATCGCATTCTGTGTTCATTTTATGACAGTTCCCACCCTGGGTTCTCTTTATCTTTTCCTTTCTTTCTCTGTGTGTGTGTGTGTGTGTGTGTTTCATTTTTTTTGTCTTGAAAAGGGATTCCATATTTTTTTCCCTTCCACCTCTTGTTTGTCAGAGTTTTGTCAGTAGCATGGGAATGGATGCTTGAATTGCAACACCATATTGAACCGCCCTTGAGTTCAAATTCAATTGTTCTTCCATAAACAACTTCATGATGATTATTAGCTCACACTCAAGCAGTTTGTCAAATCCTTATTTCAGAATGACATCAATTGAAACTAATTTGTTTTGTGCATATAGTTTAATGCTACCAGGAAATTTTCTTTTATCACTTGGACATCATTGTTTTGTGACTGTTGAGTAAATTGTGGTTGAGCTTTTAGGGAAGTTTCATTTAAACTTGCTTGAACATACAAATGAAAGATCAAACTGAACTTCAGTGAAGCTATTTACAAGTCTGTTTTTGCACTGATGTTTAGGCTGAAGCAGATCTTGGCTCAGATCTTCCAGACTGGTCTGAACGGTGGATTTCAAATTGCACAGTGTGTTGTAAAATTTGGTCTGAAACTAGGTGTGTCTGTGCTTGAATGGACAGATTATAGCAGGCTATTTAAAGACGAGAGGCCACAGTGGAGACAAAGCCTGAATGACAAGACCACACACAGGGCTTTGGGGAAGAGAATGGTACAGCGTTGTCTCTGTGTGTGTATGTGTGTGAGATACAGGGATCTCTTATTTAATGGTATGTCTAGTCCTGTGTGTATTTGTGCAAATGCAAGCATGCATGCATGTGATCTGACAGTGATAATTTGGTGCAGGATGTTGAAACTTTTGTTATCTCGAGCTTTATTTCTCCAGAGAAGGTGATATCATCGGCCTGATTTAACCATCCCTACTGTGGACACATTAGGAAGCCCTCCGTCTAGAGTTACACACCAGGTGTCCCCCAGTCTCATCCTAACCACTCTGGACAGACACAAAGGTGTTTTGCCAGCCCTAAATGGCTTTGCAGTGCTGGTAATAATCACTGATGTCAGTAGGGAAATCCACTGGAGACCACTGAGCTTTTGCTGAGCACTTCATGCTCTACTAAAATGTGGACTGGGGGAGCAGACAAAGCTTGAGGATGTCCTCTGACCCCTAGCATCAATTGCATTTAATCAATTCCTGCTAATTTTCCATGAAATGCTATTATGTCAGGAAGCAGCTTTTCTATCCTCCTATCTTTAATATCCTTCTCTTCTCTTCTCTTCTCTTCTCTTCTCTTCTCTTCTCTTCTCTCTCCTCTCCTCGTCTCGTCTCTTCTCTTCTCTCTCCTCTCCTCTCCTCTCCTCTCCTCGTCTCTTCTCTTCTCTTCTCTTCTCTCTCCTCTCCTCGTCTCGTCTCTTCTCTTCTCTTCTCTCTCCTCTCCTCGTCTCGTCTCTTCTCTTCTCTTCTCTTCTCTCTCCTCTCCTCTCCTCTCCTCTCCTCTCCTCTCCTCTTCTCTTCTCGTCTCTTCTCTTCTCTTCTCTTGCACAGTGGAAAAAACAGTCACTGTAATTAATAATGATAAGCTGTGGCAGGCGATAAAAAGAAGCAAGGGGTGAAAAAAAGAAGAAACAGGTTTCTCTCTTTTCCCTTTGCTGTCCCTTTTGACATGTCTAGCGTGTAAACTTGGCAGGGCCAAATTTGTTGATTGCGGGCTACTGATGTGACCCATCTGGGGCTGAAACATTGCATTAGGTCTTCGCACGCTATTCCCCGCCACTCCCTCTGCTCAACAACTCACCCTTCTTCTGTCACATGAGAAACAGTTGCAGTACTGTTATTGGGTGAGGAGGATGTGGGTATTTGGTGTGTTTATTATGTGTGTGTGCAAAGAGTGTGTGTAACGGGAGACTGGCCCCCAAATGGATGGTTCAAACCGAGCAGCAGCTGTGTGTCCCATTGAAGAATCCTTGAGCAAGACGGCACATCCCTAGATGACTTACATGTAAATGTATGGGTGTGTGTGTGAGTGTGTGTGCTCAGATCAAGGTCTGGAGTGATTTGTGAAAATTTCTCTAAATTGTGACAGTGTTGTAAAGTTCTCTGCTTTCTCTTCAGCGCTCAATTATTTTCTCGTGCTTCTCAGTGAGAGGAGAAAAAAAACACTTTAATTCATGAATCCCACTTTTCCAGAAACAGCTGTTCAGTCTTCTCATCTGTCGACTAAATCAGTGGTTCCTCCACAGCTGAACTGAAGTGCCCCTTCATCCACACTACCCGTCATGTTCCAAATGTACTCATTTGAATAGATGTATCTTATTTAGTGCTATTTATCATAATGAAGTGCATATAACTTTATTTCAACCATTTATCTATTCATTAACTTCAGCTGTCTGCACTTGTTCAACCTTGTATGTATTACTGTTTATCCATTATTTTTAGGCCACTATCAACCATTTATCTATTAAATTAAACTGCACTACTTTTAGCCTAATATTGAACATTTTTCCATTACTTTAAGTTAAAGGTCCCATATTGTATAAATGATTTTGCCCTGGCTTTTTTAATTAAAAAAAGGTCTTTAGGTTCTATATTAATACTATGAAAGCACTCAGTCCACAGAGAAATATACACAGCCATTAAATCAGAAACTGAGCCTTAAAATGAGCCATCAGGACTTCTGTAACTTTATGATGTCACAACAAAGCAGTCACTGCTCTCAGCCATGCCCCAAGCCCCACCAACCTGGACCCACCATCCAGCCTTGCAGGATTTGGTTTCTCTGAGTGTTCACCTGAAATCTGCTATATTTCTGGTCAATCACTCAGAAAACAGTCAGCCAATCGGAAGAGAGGCTCAGAGCCTCCTCTCATTTGATTGGCTCCCTGACGTGTTGTTAGTAGAGCTCCAGACAGAGGCCTGAGAGAGGAGATGTAAAACTACATTGAGAAGATTTTTGGTTCTCGAAACAAAATTGGTTGGGAATCACCAGACTGAATGATGAATGGCAAGTTGGTAGGGGACCAACATACTAGAGCTGTTAGGTAAGCCTTCTGTTTGATGTAAATCTATTTCTTTTTGTTTTGTCAAAGTAAGAAAGTGTAAGGACTGAGATCACAGGACACTAAATCCCTCAACTGAAACAAAACATAAAAAACAACAATTAATTTCTGTCATATTGGAATCAGTCCTATATTGTCTAGTCTAGACAGCCGACACTGGTGGAAAGTCATTCAATCTGATTTCATAACAGATCCAATGAGTAAAAGAACAGAAAACAAGCCACAATTTATAATGTCCGTATGCAGCAGAGAGGAAAAGAGGCATGCACTACCTCGCGTGAGTTGCTCATAGTGACACCACTGTGTTTTGAGCTGCTAATACTTTCCCAAATCAGAGATATTGCTCTTATTCCAGAGACATCCTGAAGCTATTGCAGAGGAATTTCTGTGGTCCTGCTCATAAATCAGACTTCAGCTGCAAGAAGAAAATCCTATAGGCCTTGCCTGAACTGTGACATACAGTACAGTACAGTGCAGCAGATAGACTGCTGTGGAAACACATGTTCTTCACTTCTACCTCAGACATGTTTGGTTTGAGGTGTCTCATTGCACTTTCACTTACTGGAAATCCCGTGTTGTGTTTGTGTAGCAAAAAATCTTTTCTAGCTCTAACTGAGTGGTATCTCCCCGGACAGACGCACAGCTATGATAAGTGATTTATGAATATTTAGGCTGAATATCTCAGTGGACCAATCTGGGTTTGAAACCACAAGACAGCATGTTCCAAGAGCATTTTGTCACATAGATACTGCCACCTCACAGCTCACTGCGCACTGCGATTAGATTTGATGAGATGATGAAGATTTCTATGAGGAAATTGGGTTGTTGCAACATTGGAGAAAAGAGGAGATAAGAAAAATAAAGAGGACAAAATAGTAGAAAGGTAGGTGCCACTTTATTAGATACACAAGTCGTAAAGCTACACGTGAAATAAGTTTATTATCTTAATGGATGGACAAAAAATGTGTTCAATAAACACCTCATATATCTAAATTGTGACCTTATCAGGAGCAAACATAAATTATCTTGATTTTAGTCTCATCTCAGGGCACCCAGGTTATGAAGCGTTCAAAAGCCCAGGAGGTAGAGCCACAGAGAAGCAAGTACAATAACCTGTCAAATTATGTGACGGCATGGAAAAAGCCAAACTGGAGTTACAGATAAGTGGATGTGGGCGCTGGTCCAGTGGGGTTGCCCACAGGTCTCAGCTGCAGGGCGATACCAAAGAGCCAGTGTGGAAGTTTACAAGCTGCTGAGCCCGAATGGTGGTTTGCTGACAAGGTGTAACGTGAGGTTCATTAGTGTGGAGGCGATAATTGCAAGGGGTTGTTTGAGAAGCGTGTCGCACATTAGGTCCTGTTTTTACGCATACAGCATTTGTGAGGATTTCTGCTCAAGTCTCCAGCCTGTTTGAATCTTGACCCGTGGAAACATAAGAAAGAAGTCATGTGAGGACTCTATGCCCTAACCATCGTTGGTTCAGAAGACTGACAGATACGTGCATCCATTTCTTTTTAATTACATTTCTACCTCCATCTTGAAAACAAATATCAGATGCACATAATCTCATCTTGCATTTCATCCAGCTGCTGTCTTTATAAGTAACATAAATCTGCACAAATCGAATTATATGATGACTGGATGTTACCTACTATTTACATAAATCAAATTAGCCTGCAATATTTTCTCTGAAAACTTTTTCCACATTTATCCCTTGCCTCAGCGTTGCAGTATTTCTCCTCATCTTTTGCAGATTTCAACTAAATATTGTGGATATACACTTCTTTAAGAAAAACAATGAATAAATCTTTACTGTTGAGAGTCTTGTTTTGTTGCACTAAACCTTTTATATTACTCAGTTTGTTTGGTGACATTTTTAATGTAGAATTGAGCGGTAATATCTGGGCCGTCTATGTGAGCTGCTTAATTTGAACTGTTTATTTTAAGACAGCTGAGAGAAATACAGTTTATCCTCGATGGTCAGGGGTCTGGGGTTAATGTTTAAAGGTGTGGGTTAGTAAAAGTATTGTAAAGTATGAATACAATCACCTCAGTCTCAGTGGTGAATTTTATTTCCTATTGTACAAACTCTTTGCTTTTCAGTTGGTTTTCAGTTGCTTTCTCACCATAAAGAACTATGGTGGTGAAAATGTATTTTAGACAGAGGCCAGATAATAAGCTCAATGCAGTGAAACATGCAGCTCAGGGTTTGTGTCTGTGTGTGATTCAGGGACACAGAAGCTTTTGGGTCAGTGGATGGAGACACTCAGTTCTGTCTGCTGACCCTGCTGTGCCCTACTGTAGCCTGCCTGTAGCCTTGTCCAAAACAATCCCTCTTTTTCTCTGATCCAAATGCACACACACACACACACACACACACACACACACACACGCACAAGCACACACACTCGCCACTGCTTCCAATTTTTGTGTGATTTAAGGGGACGAGGAGATTTAACCACATGATGATGAGATCACCAGCAGGCTGAAACACACATACGCACACAAACAATCATTGTGTCATACACACACTGACACACAAAGGGCAAAAAATAAAGGCTGACCTACCTATTGAGACACAAAACCACAAACATATGAAACATTTTTGTTTTTGTGTACTTCGAATTTTTGTCACTTCATTTGACCAACATCAGTACCCCAAACCTTAGCCCTTGACCTCTCTATTGCACAACCGACCCCGCCCCAATTTTCACATATTGCTATAGTGACACTGACACATACACTGTGTTAAGTAATCTAGTAAGTTGATGACAACCTGTAGACCTCGCGGCTCAAAGGAAGGAGAAGTCATTTATTTTTATGATGTCTTTAAACCTGCCAAGTCTGTTCAGGGCATCATTGTTGTAAATAATGATAATTAAACACTATATAGGCCTGTGATTATACTGATTGTGTGATGGCACAAATTTTGTTTTGAAAAATCTGTCGATTTTCAATGCAAGTTTGAAACATCTACAGGCCTCAACGTGATAAATCACCTCCAGTGATTAACTGTTGCACTTCTAATAATCTGGAGCACTCACAAGAAACATGTTTAAGGAAACATGGTCAAAATTGATATACCACAAACTGCAATATCCCGTCTTTTACTCCCAATACGAGTCATGTTCGAAATTAAATGTTCACATCAAATCCACACCTCCTGTTTATAATGCAGACTTTCTTTTATTAATTTGCAGTCTCTAAAACCAAGCTCAAGTAACCCTGATGACATCACTACAACATCATTAGAGTTATTTTCTCAGGCCTGACAAAAATCCTCCAGAGAAAACGATAGGTAATTATGTTTTCACGCACTGAGAAGAACTTCTGTAAACTTTCTATAAATAAAACAGGTGGAACCCCCCCCCCCCTTTTTTTTAAAAAAAGGTTTGTCTTAAAACCTTCATTTTTAATTTTCCTTGCACCGCACACATCCAGCCCGACACTAGTCAAACTTCCCCCTGTGCAGCACATTCAATATTTCCTCGAGATGGAGCATGGCTGAATGTGCCACAGTTGGCAGCTTTGCATGTTCAGTGAGGAAAAATAGTCTTCCTATTTAGAACTACAGCCTGTTTGGAGAGTGCAGACAAGTCAGTGTTTGTTTACATTCTGAAAATCTCTTCAGTTGGTTGGGAATTACAACATAACACACATGTACATATACACAGTCGTAGCATCACGCTAACACCAGATGCCAGGAAGTCGAGTGGCGACTGAGTGGCATCTACAGCAAAGCCCCACCATGCGTGACTCTCTCCTGACTTTGCCTCTTTTAGCAAGCTTGCGTGATCCCACCATTGCTCCCCATCAAGCCCTCCGCCCGCCTATATCCTTCACTCACTCACACACACACATGTACACAAACACACACACACATCGCCTGCTGGGCAATAACACACAGGGTATACGTGTCCTCCCTCCCTGTGCCAAATGATGTGATCGGAGCAAACCCTGTTAGTATAAACAGGCTTGGATTAGAGCGTTGTGATGACATGCAATGGGCACAGATGGGAGAATGTGAAGTGGACAGTCACGATATGTCCAGATCTGACAAAGGATATCTCTCTGTACTCACCTCACTTATCCTCACCTGTCCTCCCACAGCTCACCTCTCCAAAGAGCTGATTGACAGTTGCTGACTACAGCACGTTATGTGGTTTCACTGTTTTTCAGGTGAAAAAGTTTTTTCCGTACATGAAATATTAAAATGCTGTATCAAACCGAAACACTTGATAAGATGGATATTTTTACTATGCATGGTTGTTTTCAACAGTTATGTCCATCATATATGATGACCTGATGTCAAAGCAGATGAGATGTTTCTGCGAGCAACCACTAGTTTTCCCGCCACCTCAGGCCTAATACCCTGCAACACAGGGTTGAGGAGTTAGGAGAAAGATAATCAGATTACTGTTGGGTTAGCGTGTCGCTTAATGAATTAGCTCTGTCAGAGGCCAAATTGTTGTGTGATATTGTTGGTGAGAAATGCAGCAGACGAGTCACTTGTGTTAAAGTGAAGCTGACAGGTAATGCTAAGTGAAATCAGATCAGGCTGAGACTATGAAGCTGCACACTAATTCAGTCTCATGTTCACCACTGGAATCTTGCTTTTCATTAGAACTATGAAGAAAAGGAAGGAATGATGCAGCTCATTGTTTCGCCCGAATTTTGATATATAAGATTAAACTGGATTGATCTGACAAAAATAATGCTTTTACTCTGAAGGGCTGTAGGGAGACAAAAATAAACGTTGGCTGCAGAGATCTAATCATTGTGCTATTGCTCTAGATTACCTGCTTTACAGATTGGTCCTGGACACACACACACACACACAAACACACACACACACACACACACACACACACAAGCACAATGATACATAACACCTATGATAGTGTCTTCTGACTGACATGTAAATGGCTTTCATGGATAAAGCATGAGCAGCATCATGGCTATCACTTGAGCCCCCTCAACCCTGGACTCATTAACCTCCTCACACTCATTTAATTACACCTTGGTGAGCCGTTCTGTGTCTGTGTGTACATATGTGTGATAGTGTGTGTATGTGTGGTGGATTCTGCAAACTGTTTACACATACAGTATACAGTATATAATGTATCTTGGGCTAAATAAAGCATTTAAATCCCCATCAGAAATGTATTGTCACAAAGCTGAAAGTGAGGGGGTTTTTCATATCTCATGAAAAGTTGACATGTTGGACCGACATGGTTTTCCTGGGACAGCAACATTACACCCCAGTAGAGTCTGAGTAAAGTATTATAAAAGTACATCTGCACTCTTTCTACTGTTGTTTCATGGTTAGCATTGCATGTTCATTTAACCCAGTACGACTTTACCCATTAGAAATAAGTGCGCCACTGTGTGCTTACTCATTAAAATGATGCTTTCTTCAGTAAAAGTTCAGCAAATCAACAGAACTTGATGAAGTTGCAAAGTACCCCCCCCCCCCAACCCCCACATTCTAGTGGTTAGCATTTGTTTAGCATCGCGTGCTACAGCAGCATTAGTGTAGTCCCTCCCATATGGATTCAGCCTGAGGGACCATCTGCCCATTATTATTTGCCTCAATGGGCCGAAACGGCACCATAATCTTTTTAACAGATTACCTTCTTGTTATGGAGAGGTGGTATGGATGAATTAAAAATAAACACGGGATCACTGATGAAATCAACTTTTCATGAAAGGTGTGGTTCTTTTCCAGAGAAGCTATTGAGTTGTTTACATTGACCACAAAACGAGCGATGATTGCCTCTGACTGGCCAACTGAGAGGGATAATCTAAGGCTAGTTGTACTTCTCTCTCCCTGTTATTTTGAATAATGTGAGTGACACCAGTTGGCACGCAACACAAGGAACCAGCATTTTGCTGAAGTGGAGGAGTATATGGTACTGCAGGCTGTAACCTCCGCTCTCCTCTCTGTCTTTCTTTTGCCCTCCCTCCCCTCTCAGGCAGGAATGTGAGCAAGACTAAAATACAGGGGGAGAAAACTAATAATTATTCCATGAGTTGTTTGACTTGTCTCAAGTATTTCCTTTTTCAGTATGAATAAGCAAGTCAAACTAGCTGGTGCTTTTTGTAATGAAAAACTTGGTGGCAGAAGTAAATAGTGCAGGACAACTGAGTGAAATGACTGAGCTATATGATAAACCTGCTTGTTTATCCAGTACATCATGAGCCAACAGTCCAATACTGACTGAGACCTGGATCTGAATAACTCAACTTTTGAGGAACCAGAAAAATCATTTATCTCTTGTCACTGTCGTTTTTTTCCTCCCTCTCTTTTCCAGTCATATTTAATTAATCTAGAACATCAAATTCACGTCTGTTTCCAAGCTTGTTTATAAAGCATGAGGTTGTAAATTTAGATTTATCTCTAATTGAACTTAAAGTCAGCAGGATAGCCTTTGCAGCAACTACCAAATGTGCGTATAAAGTTAACTATTTAAGTTCAAGCTTTTGAATCTCAGACTGCTTGTGAAAATAGAGATTGTGTGAGTACAGAAATAGAAGGCTTGTGCTTTATTGTGGCCAGGTGGGGTTCCTGAACGCAACTTTTATTAACCACCAGCTCCCTGAGAGAGCAACAAGCCACAGCCATCCTCATCAAAACAGGAATTCAAGGAAAAGTTATTTATAGAGTTCCCATGCAAACACACGCATGTATGCAGGGGCTAATGTTTCTTACAGTAATGCAGTGGATCTCAGATGTGAGTAATAAACACATGCAATAAATGCACTGCTCTACATACATGGCACAAAGACTTCATATTTTTTTTGTTTTTGTTCTTTAGAAATTCACTGAGGTGGTCCACAGGCAGACGAGTTATGTCACTATTTGAAGGAGCCCATCAGAGGAAGTTTGAGATAAACATACAGTAGAAGTTGAAGAGAGCAGAGAGCAGGGCCTAACAATGGACTTTTCCCTTGACTCCCACTATGTGTGTTTGTTTATGTGCATGCAAACTTCAGAGTGTGTACATGTGTGTTGTCATTTGGCTTCCAGGCAGGGTTATTGCTGGGATATATGTGACTCATGAGGGAGTTTGTATCCTGAGTTCACCCCCGCTGAACAGACTGAGGGACAAGGTCGAGCGTCTTGTTGTCTTCAATTAGAAAATACACTGTTGCATTCATTTGGGTACAGTCAAATAAAAAGCTTTCCTGTATAACTGGCTCATCTCACGCAACACATGCCTGAGTGTTTGTGTGTTTGTGTGTGTGTGTGTGTGTGTGTGTAAGTGGAGAGCACAAGCACATTCTCCTTGGGCCTCCATCCATTTACATTCTGTTAGTTTTTCTAATTGTCTGTATAAATATTGCACCACGTCGGCCTTATGTTGTGGTTAATTTTCCCAAGGCTTGACGAGCCAAATTTAGGAGTGTTTAGGCAGCTCTTTAGCTCACTCTGCGTGTGCGTCGCTCTTTCAATGGGTTCGTCAGAAAAGCAATTTTCCCAGAAGACAAACATCATGCTCACATAAAACATGTGCTCCACAATCAGTCATGTTCTCTATTTATAGAAGCAATTAGATGACTTTCATATTACAACTGCTATATCAGTCCTCCAGCATGTGTGTGTGTGTGTGTGTGTGTGTGTGCATGTGGAGAGCGCATGGCACCAGTTTTATGATGCACCGTGTAGTCAAGCCACATACAGTAGCAGTATACAGGCTGCAGAGAAGTTGCTGTACAAGTCTGTTTTGCCCAGGGGCTCATGTGTGGAGACATATTACTCCTGTACAAAATAGTGACTGGTGCGTTTGCTTGCCAACCAAAACATAGAAGTGGAAACAATTGAGTTTACATTCCGACCTCCATTCTGTGTGATCCCATTTGCTTTGTCATAATATCACTTCCCCTTCTCTTCAGTATTGAGGTGCAAAAGCTCCACATGCACACACTCCCTGACAAAAATCACTCACTTGCATTATAATCTCCTCTGAAAGAAGAATATTTGTGATTCCTGTCCTGCCTTTAAGAAATGTACTTTTTATAGATGTTGTTTTGTTGACAGACAAAGGGTATGGCTCTAAATCCTGGTGGATCCTCTCAACTGTAATCTTATATATCACAGTGGAAACAAAACATTCTCATCCAAAACAATATCAGAAAGATTATAGCCCTCAATCCAACATTAACATTGCGACCAAGGATGATGGAAGATCGAATCATTGTGGTTTAGTGCTTATATCTGGAACAGAATTAAACAAGTGGGAAAAACTCTGCTCCTGTTTGTCTCCAGAAAAATATAAATATATAAAATCCTTCTCTTCTCTTTGCCACATTTCAAAAACAAGGAAAAAGTTGAAATAGTAAGACTTGGATTTGGATAGGGCGAGATCCGGACATTTTTGATCTGTGGCATAATGAAGTATTAGCTTCCATTACAGTGCAGGCTTAACCTTTTTGCGGAGCACCATTGAGCACTTGCCAGCAGTCATCAATATTTAACAGCTGTTGCTATTATGAAATTCTTTATGGGCTAATGTGGCTCGCCGGCTTGCACGCAAGGCCTTGGCCGTCCGCCAGCAGCCTGTCAGGAGGAAGGGGGGGAGGATTGACAGACGGCTCGCTCGCGTGACAACCAGCCCTTGATCAGCCAGCCTCTCTCTCTCTCTCCCTCTCTCTCTCTCTCTCTCTGTGTGTTGGTGTTGCTCTCTCCGCTGTGGATTTCCTGTGCCTGCAGAGAGAGAGAGAGAGAGAGACAGAGAGAGAGAGAGAGAAGAAGAAGAAGAGCGCTGAGGGAAGGGGGTGGGAATAGGCAAAGGAGGTGGCTGTAAGCCAACCCAACCTCAACACACACATATGCACACACACACACAGTTTTCTCTACTCACGCAAGCCTTGTAAGAGGGGGGTGGGGGGTGGACTGCTGTGCTGCACAGCGCTTGCATGTTCAGGTCTGCAGTTCTTCTTTACAAGAGAAAAACACAACAGAGGATCTGCTGCCAAAAGATGGCACCCATGCTGCTGAAGCCAGAGACACAGAGCCTGAACACAGAGAGGTAACACGGATGTGAGACATTTGGAAAACAGAGAAGATAAAATTTCTTCCATATTTTGGACCAAATTTCTCACTGTTAGTGGTTGAGGAAGTATTCAGCACTTAAATAAAAGTAGTGAAATATTAGATTCTCAAGTAAAAGTCCTGCATTAACTTAACTAAAACTAAGGGAGTGTTTTATTCGCAAAAGTAATTAAAAGTAAAAAGTGCTCATAAGACAGGAAAATGCCCCCTGTAACTTTTGTTGAACTATTTCACTATATTTTTTGGATTATCATTAGCTATCCTTTAATGTGTAAGTACCATATTACTGTTGTGGCTGGTAGAGCTAATTTGAACTATTTCTATATATATATATATATATATATATACTGTTGCTCATAAAATTGGAATGAAATATATTTTACCTCTTTCCATGAAATGATTGTGACAATGTGATTTATCCTTGACAGATAAAGTGTATATCTTCTCAAAACTTAAGTAGTCAATCTCTTCCAAACATATCACAATGAAAATGAAACCACAATTAAACTGAAAACAGTTATTCCAACTTTATGGGCAACAGTATATATATATATATATATACTGTAATAAAATTTAAATTTGTCATATGTTTTGTATGTTAAATCAAATGAATCTGTAAAATGACTAGTAAGTGAGCACAGTGCAGTACAGCAGGAGTAAATGTACCTGCAGTTGCTTTAAAAAAAAGTTTTACCAAAATGACTTATTTATTTATTTATTTAACCTCAAATAGACTGGATCAATTTCAGCTACAGATTCCTTGAAACGGGCAGAGAGCTTAAAGCTTTTAAAAATGGCAGCACTAACCACCTGTTTGACTCGATGTGGAGTTGCGTGTATAGCAGGATGGTAGGTCCCAGGTTAAAACTGTGCAGCAGCTAGTGTTATGTCTATGAGCAGCCATGTATGAATACTTACCTGCTCCTCACTGCACATTGCTCTTGATAAGAGCATGAGCTAAAGAGCGGACCTGGGGTATTATGTACCATTCAGTTCAAAATGCATGCTCCTCTTTTACTCACGATTTATGAAACAGTTAGAGTCGTGCGACACTCCTCAGGAGCACTCCTCAACATAATGTCATGCCATCTTTGATTCCAATGCTCTAATGTACAGGATTGTATTCAAATATTCATCTCATCATTTTGTGAGACATTTCTTTGTGTTTTATTATCTCCAGAATAAAAGCATGTTAGTGACACTATGAGCCTGCAGAGACCCCTCCCCCCCCCCCCAGCCCATCTCCTTTTCTCCAGTCTCTATCTTCTTACTGAGGGTTTCTTTTTTCTCTCTTTTCTGTTTTCTCTTTCTTGGCTGTTATTGATAGTGTGGGAGGAAGTGGCTTCAAGAGAGGCTGTTGAAAACAGGCAAACACCTCCTGACTGTGCTGTGCTGTATCCGCATGCTTCATGGCCAAACTCACCTCACCCCCTAGAGGCTGCACAAATTAATACCTGATTAATGAGGCCTGCGTCTTGAACTCACACACACAAACACTCACATACTCCTTTTTTTGCTGCTTGTTTCAAAGTCACTGGCAGCAAGTAGCCGTGAAGGTTTTGTAGAACAGGAGCAAATTTACCTGCGTTTCCATCTTCACAGGAGCAGTAGAGATAAACTTCAGCAGTCTAAAGCAGTTACTCATAATTCTCCTCATCTTTTCCCACCACATTCCCCTTTGTAATATCAGATTTCAAGAAATCAGACTTATCTGATGTCATCTGTAGTCCCTCATCCAAGGTGTTCTCTGAGACTTAATTGTGCAAATTGAGGCATGCTGAAGCTCAATATTTGGTGGGTGGTCCCTAATATTTTGTGTACTCAGTGGAAGTGGAAAGACAGACCTGGCCGACCACAGGAGCTAGACACTTTCAGCCTCACCCTTTGGCAGCATCTACATCCCGCTGCTTTTCTACTTTTTTTTTCTTTTTTTTTTAACTAACACCCACTCCTCACATAAACGCCTCACCATTACCTACTCTGTTTTCCTTTTTGGACCAGAGAGGGAGAAAATAGAGGCAAAGAAAAGCAAACCTGAAGACACGAGTGTTGAATAAAGCCTGTATTGTTGGCAGAGGAAGTGCTGGTGCCGATAATTAATCATCCCGTATATTTGTCTTTCCTGACGCTGCATCCTCTCCAAAAGCTGCCGTAAGAGAGAAAACAAAAACACATGAGGCGTTGAAGGAGGAAAATAAAGAAGCTTATTAGATTCATTTCCCACTGCAATGGTTTCCACTGGTTGGATGATAGTGCGGTGATTGAGTAGAATGGCTTTGTGTGTATGTGCGGCTGTCTGACTCTGTTTGTTTGTGCGTGTTTGCACCTAGTGGAGGTGATGACAAAATACTTTACATTATTACTGGCACTTATGAATTTGTGAAGTCGCCTGTCAGTGCTTTCATCAGCATTTGACCGGGTTTATAATTTCAATCTGTATTTCCACATATAAAGTGAATAAACCTGATGTTGCTGTCACAGGGGGAATAAATGATTAAACATGAAAAAAATTAATCCTGACAAAATGTATGGATAAAACAAAAAAGAAACAAGGCGCATTAACTTTGCGTGCTTCAGAGTGGATTTAAGAGTAGGGGAAACTCTTCCAGCATCACGAAATCGGTTGTCGATCGCCTGCGTTGCTGAGTTGAACAAAGAAAGGATGGGTGGAAGAAGGGTGGATGGGTAGGGGGGAGGAGGGACAGAGGATAGGAGATGGTAGAAGGTTAAAGGGGGAGGAATGGAAGCCGTAATGGGGTTACTCGGTGGGGGTGGGGTCTATATACGAAGCATCGAAAGATTCATACATACATACATAGATAGTTTTTCATAATGAGGCTGTGGTGTGCGAGTGCGTGTGTGTTGCGTGACTAATCTGTGCCTGCTACAATGAGTGACGGAGCGAAGGGCTGATCTCTTGGAGTGAGCCACATGCCCCATGACAGCACACCCATAAGAGAAACACGCAAACATGCCTGCAACACGCAACACACACGTCACCAGCGCACATGTGACAGTGCTGCACGCCATAGTTGTATAGGCTAATTGCATGTATACACACACTGGCATGGTAGTAAGTAGGCCTTACTATAAGGGGGGAAGAGCATAGCGTATGGATAGTGATTTTTAAGACTTTGGTAAATATTTTAACTTTATTAAAGATCAGCTGGTGCAGAGGAGCAGGTGTTCGATGGAGAGACGGACTGACATTCTCCTGAGTTGGAGTTTAATGTTTGAAGAGGTCACATTGTTGAGAGCATAAACCAAGATTAGAAATGCCAGATGGGATCATTACTTGTCCAGTAAAATTATTCTTCTTTTAGCATCGGGGCCCTTAAGGAGTTTTCAGAAGACACTACACTTTGAGATCCATAGGTGAAATTTTCTTTTGTGCTGGCCCCCCTCCACCTAAAGGCCAGAGGTCAGACTCAGCTAAGAGAGCAGCAGGAGCAGCAGCAGCAACAACTGAAAGCTGTCATTTCAGCAGGGATGAAGCTTGAATTTAGTGAATGAACAACATTCTAATTTTTTCCATATTTTATTTTATGTTATTTCTGTCTACTCTCTACAGACACTATACGTTCCTCTCCATCCTCTGCTGCTGTTATTTAAGTTTCTTCCTTTTTATCTGAACAGAGAGTCTTAGAATAGAGAAAGATATTGCGCATACTGTGAATCCTATTGAGGCAAAATGTGATTTTGGCTCATATAAAATAGAGTGCAATAAAGTCAATCTTAACAAATAATCTCCTATTCAGTTTTCAGACCAATTAAAAACTTTTGACAGTGTTTAGTTGCTTCTTTTTTTTGTTGCAAAAGTTTTGCTTGTATGACACTTCCTTCACGGAACTGTTTGAATAAGATTTACACCACAAATAAAGGACTTTTCTTATTTCAGTATGTAAAACTTAAATAAAAACAGCGTCAACAAAAAAAAGCCTTAAATTTTATATTTTGCATTGTGCACAAGCCTGTGTTGCATTTGTGTTTGTACAACCACTTCATGCTGCTCAACAATCACCCAGAAATCCCAAAACGCACCAGGTGCTGTCCTCTACCTCACTCTGAACCGGTGCGCTGTCCATGTGCATGTGGCAATATCGTGTGAGAGCAATCCTGTAAAGTCATGAAATCCTCCACTGTTTTGTCTTGTTAGACAGGCCCACCACACAGACTAATACCTGGCATTAGTGCTGTGCAAAAAGAGAGTGATACTGTTAATATGCCGGCCATATGTCTGAGTGCCGGTCCAGCTCTCTCACTGCTGTATCACACTGGTTGGGGGAGAACTGGCAAGCACACAAAACAGAGTCATTGTTGTCATTCACAACCTTTTACTGGTCTTAGTGTATGCTCTGTATTCTGTGTGCAGCAGTGCAATGTATTAAAGAATTCGAACTATGTGAGGTGTGCTTGATTTTACTTTCCAGGACTTACATTAGCACATATCCCTGCTTGTATAAGGTTATGGTTAGGGTTATCATTTTCTGCATCCTTAAACCCACTGATTGCTAATAATGTATCGGTTTAATATAAGTGAGTCCCTTGTATTGACTCCTTTCTATTTTTTTTTTTTTTTTTTTCACAGCAAGCCAAGATAAGAGCTCCAGGAAGCATATCATCGGCACAGCATCCACTAACCCTGAACCCAGGAAAGAGAGTCTTCCACTGGGCAACACTGTCAATGAAAGCAGCCTCCTCCTGGAAGTAAGAAACCACATGGCTGTTGTTTGTATGTCTTGTGAAATACACTGTTGCTCATAAAGTTGGAATAAAATATTTTTTTACTTCTTTCCATGAAATGATTGTGACAATGTGATTTATTCTTGACAGATAAAGTGTATATCTTCTCAAAACTTTAGTAGTCAATGTCTTCCAAAGCGATTACTGATGCATTTAAATAGGAATAAACAGAGGACTGTGTCTGAAAACAAAATTATTCCAACTTTATGGGCAACAGTGTACTTCAGTGTGTATATATATATGTGTGTGTGTACCATTGTTCATGTTGACTTGAAAAGATAGTATCATGTGTATGCAAATACTGTCCTAGAGGTATTAAAATAATATCAGTTTTTGCTGAACACGTCACCGTCAGTGAAACGATGAAGCGCTCCCTAGCTTGCATACACGCCAGAGAGGAGACCATCTGCGTCTGAGTGAGTCAGTGTGAATTGGGAAAGGGGGGAGGGAGGGTTTTTGTGTGTTAGTGTATGTGTGTGTGTGTTTGTGTGTGTGCCCTTCGCCCTTTGCCCCGACCCCCTTTGCGGAGCTGTGGTGTTGCGTGACATACGGGTGAGACGGGAGTGTCAGAGCTGATGAAGGAGGTGGGGATTCACACACGCTGGCAGCCTTGAGAAGCCAGTGAAGTGTGTGTGTTTGTGTGTGTGTGTGTGTGTGTGTGTCTGTGTGTGTGTGTGTGTGTGTGTGCGTGTGTGTCTGTGTGTGTGTGTGTGTGTGTGTGTGTGTGTGTGTGTGAGTGCATCTCTGTCTGAATGGATGTGATCGTGTGTGAAAGTGAGCAGAAGAGAGTGAGAAGAACACACCAAGCCTTTCAACAGCAATCAGTGCAAAAATAAGATCTGTGTTTCATCAGTTGACCTCTGACCTTTAATCAGACTGTAACTACAGATAAATTATAACTGAAAACATTTCACTTAATTTGGAGAACAAGTAATTTCTTGTTACTTTGATATGATATCAGGATACCCTGTTGTACTTGGCTGTGACCAGTGACGCACACATGCACATGATGATTATTTTGAATATATTATACATAAAACATGTAAAGTCATGTTGTTAAATTTGAAGATAGGCAAACGTTTGTGCTGAAGGCATCAAAGCAGACAGGTCATCATAATCAGACACACACAGCAGCACGCTATATGGGAATTGCTCGAGCATCAGATCATTGTTACACACTCAATATCCTAATGGCTATCTGTCAAACAACAAATTTTGACACTGATCACTGGCCAACAACTGTGAGCGCTCTCACACACGCACACACACACACACACACACACACACACACACACACATACACACACAGAACAGAGCAAAGTTGATCCACTGATGCTTCTCTTAACGTGTTAGTTGTCTCAATGGGATGGTAAACAAAAGGCTAGATTGACCGTAATGATGCGCTGCCTCCCGTTGCGTGACTCAACCTGCGCCAGGGCCTCATAGCAAACTAAAGCATTAGTTGTTATGGTGATAGGATCCCAAGGGAGGGTAGACACAAGATATTTGTGTGTGTGTGTGTGTGTGTGTGTTCGGTGGCATTGCATGTCTTTGTATGTGTGAGTTATGGTAACTTTGCTGAGGTGTACTAACAGGTGCAGTGAGTACAAATAATGGAAATTCAAAATATATACATATATCATATCAGAAAAGTGTTCGCTCTATAGGCTGAGATGGAAAAGAAAACTCAAATTACTGTTTACGACTGATAAATAGACACAAATGAATACATGGAACAAATATAAATGCCATAATTCCGTCACGTGTTCCACATTGTTGTGGTTTATTTGAGGTTTTAATGTAGTATTCTTCAATGGCTTAACAGCACCAGATTGGAGAATTAGCAGCACCGACTGTTCATCTCAATTTGCCCAGTTCCTTATATTCATATCACAGCAGTGATGCATTCATTTGCATTTTCTTTTGCCAACTGTCTGGTTTCAATTGCACTACATTTGGATGGAAACTTGGCTAAAGATAACATAATACGATGTCAAGCAGAATGTTACCATTGTTATTTAACATCTTAGTTTAGCGTGTTAACATTACAAGTACAGCTGAGGCTGATGCAAATCTCATTAGCTTTGCATGCATTTTGTCTTAAACCAAAGTATTTGACAAACTGAAGCTTTAATCTGATCATGGTGCTGTATGAAAAATTAAAGTGTGATCAGAGTTTTAGCAGTGTATCCCGAGGGGGGCATGGATATCTGCACCAAATATCACAGCAATCCACCCAATAGTTTCTGAGACATTTCACTCAAAACAAAAAATGGCAACTTCATGGTGGCACTAGAGGCTGACTGACCTAAGCATGGCCCAACGTGGGATACTCACTTTCATTATACTGGAATTTTTTAAAACATCACTCACTATATCAGAATCCCATGTTACCTTCGCATGTGTGTGCAGGATGTGGGTGTGTTCCTGGTGGGCGAAGGTCTCCGTGTTTGTTATGACCTCATAATCGCTGCTTTCATCTCACCGTGACAGCTAGACAGACAGGAAAACCAAAGGCACCCTGTCGAAACAATGAGACAAGGCTGCCCCATCACCATCATCACTCCTTCTCTTCCTCCTCCTCCTCCACCTCTTCCTCCCCTGCGTGGCTTCCAGATTCAGTGAACATATATTTTATTTTGGGCTCTGCATGCAAAGCGCCTCCTAAGATTTGTAAGTCATAGCTTTTAGTCTCCCCGGGGTGCTGTTGTTGCAGATATGTGGTGGAGCAGGCCAGCAGCAGGTGCCTGTTTCCATTACCTAAAGGCTTCAGAATGTGAGGAACTGAGGGAAATGTGAATGGAGAAAACACACAAAAACAGCATGCAGCACAGTGCAGCCAGTATCAGTTTGTTCTTTCTGTCTTTCTTTCCTTTCTCTTTTCCTACTCCAAAAGAACAAGGGCCAATCAGATGTGCTTGGTTGTTTTTATAATGAAAATAGAATAATAATTATTATAGTTGAATAGTCATTTTTTCAGTTGCTCTTTCCAGCTCTGTATCTGTGAAATAAATTGTAAATGGTCTGTCCTGTTCCAATATAAATGATGGGTGTTCCCATAATGGTTTTGGACGTGAAAAATATATGTTCTGTATCCATCTGTAATGTATTTGCTGTTCCATTTTGGAAAGCAAGTCAACCTACAAAATATACTGTGTTTGCCGGCTCATACTCTTTCAGGTCACAAGTCCAAAGCCTGTTTGTTCCAGGAGAATAAAAATGTCAAAGTCATTTAAAAAAGAAAATGTGTTGCAGAATTTTACTGTGGCCTTTCAGTGACTTGGAAGAGGAATGGAGAAAGGTGAACTGGCTAAATAAACCGAGATGAACCCAGCATGTAAATTCTGGCCTTTTTATGGCCTTGTAGGACCTCATAAAGGCAACATCACATTCCAGTATATTCAGGACATTTTTATGTCCATTGTTTGGACACAAATCCCAGATCGCTGAGTCGTTTAAGCCTCAAAATTCCCTTGTTATATGAACACATGCTCTGTAACTGGACTGTAAACTTTTCAGTATGGCACATATGGATATGAATGAATCAGATAGATTTTAATTAGACAAGCAATATGACAGCTTTGGGCTGCATTATACAGCAAAAAGTTACACTGCTTAAATACCTTATCCCGCTTGAGACACATGATTTTTGATTAGTAAAGATCCCAGATAATGAAATTCTTGGCCTGAAAACCATACCTTTGAAATGTTGCATTTGGACAAAATACACTGTTTTCCTAAGACATGCTGTAACCAGATGTTTGTACAGCAATGAAAATTTAGTATATTTAAAATTATACTAAGCAGTATTAATTCCACATTAGTTTCTCAGTGGTCCAGAAGGTGCTGTCTGCCTTTGGCTGCACGGTGAGTTTAGAGTCAGGCTCAAAATCACAAAAGGGAAATTGTTTACAAAGCAGATACGTTTGTGTATGTTTAAGTTCTCATTAAAGTGGTGGCATCATTTGTCTTTGAGCGCTTTCTGGAGGAAGCTGTGCGTGTGTTTGTGTGTGTGTGTGTGTGTGTGTGTGTGTGTGAGTGTGTGTCTGTGTGTGTTTGGGGGGGGGGTCACCCCATATTCCTGGACGTCAGGAATATGTGCCAGTTAAACTTGTCAAACAACATCTGCTTCCACGCCACCGAGAACCTGAGTAGGCGTCTCATCTCCGCCCCCCTCCCCTCCTCATCGCGCTTTCATATGTTTTTCAGATATTGTCGCATATAGTCCAGATATTTGTCTGTGACAGTGTCGCTATGTCAGATACCTCTAGGTTTTAGGACTACAAATTGGTCTGTCCGCAGAGCAGATATCAGAGTACACTGTGTGGTCAGGATGGAGCATGTGCAGTGAGCAGAGCATTACACTGCTTGCTCAGGCAATCAGATCATTGTTGGGAGAAACTGAAAGAAGGAGACGTAGAAGAAAAGTGAGTATGAATTCAGAGGCCAGAGGGATATATACCACATGAAACACACACACACACACACACACACACACACACACTCACCAGGGAAGACCTGCATAGTCTCGCAGTAAAATAGAGGTGACACACTCTGGCAGCCACAGTCACGCAAGTCAAGTAGCCCTGCAGTTGTCACGCTATCGCAGCTATGTGCACAAACACACACACATACACACACGCGCACAGACACACACACACACACACACACACACACACACACACACACACACACACACACACACACACACACACACACACAAACACACTGTTAGACCTCTCCCCCTCTTCCACGTCTCCTTCCTGTGCTGTCTTTTTTCTCTTACACCCTTGCTTCACTCCTCATCCCTCCATCCCATCTCATTTGACTGAGGCCAGTTATGTATTTATTTGAAATTTTCTTTTTAATCAACACTTGTCTCTGTAAGCCGTGCTGGCCAAACACATTATTCCCCCTTGTGTGCACGGGAATGAGGCTGTGTTTGTGTCTGGAGTTTCTCTGCTTTTAATCAGTGTGTTTAGTATCACAAATCAAAGCGTGTTACCAGTCAAACAGACTTAATCACCAAAGTTTCTAACTCATGAAATGCGTTAGTTTAGAGGGGAGCAAATCGGTGTATATGTCATCCTCAAGTCAACCGCTTTAAAATACCATGAATCTAAATTCCTGCAGAAAATATTCTGAAATGTCTTTCAACAGCATGAGTTTGCATTACAAATTAGAAAGCTTTATTTGGCCCACTGAGGTCCATGACCATCTGTCTTTCATTCTTTCTCCAGTGTTGTATTATTCTATCTTTTGTTCCATTTTCCCTGTTATTTGCTGCTTTGAGAATTATGGAAAGAATGACATAAATTGAACATGGTGCTACAAAAGAAAAGTCAAAGTCTGGCTGCCTTTTGTCTCTGGCTTAAAAACATAATTGTACAGTAATGAGTGCAGCCACAGTTGGGTTGCAAATAAAACCATCTGACTGTTGTAACTGCAGGGTGCAGTCTACATGTGAATCATGCCACCTGAAGATAGCTTTGCAAAGATAGCACTGATAAAATTCAGTTGTTTGTGTTTGTCAATTATGTATTTGTTTCACTTGAGTTTATTTTCTGCATGAGCTGCCCTGAGTCACAGCTTATTTATGTCTGTGTGTGTGTGTGTGTGTGTGTGTGTGTGTGTGTGTAGTCTCTGACAGGCTTTGCCTTGGTGGTGAGCAGTGATGGGATGGTCTTTTATGCCTCCTCGACCATTGTGGATTATCTGGGATTTCATCAGGTGAGTTGAACTCATGTTAGATGTACAATACTGTAACATACTGTATAAATGTATCAGATGTTTGGAAGTGGCAACTTCTGTCTTCTGGCAACTTCTGTCATTTTTCAAGCCACCTTACGCCACATTTCTGTGAAAAAGAGGGTGTGTCCTTCCTTCTGCAATAAACCGGTCATATCACAGCAAAACTTATTACTTAACTTATATACAACATTTTTGACAAATTGTCAGTCATCCAGAGGTCTCCTGTCTGGGCTGAGACAAAAAATATTTCAGGAATTTAAGCACCTGACAAAAAAACATGCAAAAACTTAGTATTCATCAGGTTTTTTGGTAAATATATAGCTGGAGCAAGCAGCTGGTTAGCTTAGCATACACATTAGAAACAGGGGGAAAGTGTTAGCCTCATTATATCTCACCTAGTTGTTTCCTCCTGTTTCCTAGTCTCCTAGTCTTCTAATCACATGCTTGACAAAAGAGCAAATATTGGCTTATTTGGCAAAATGTCAAATTATACCTTTAAAGGTCCCATATTGTATAAAGGTAGATTTCCATGTCTTTTTTATCATAAAGCAGGTCTAGGTTCTATATTGATATAGTGAAAATATCAAAGCGCTCAGTCCAGAGAGAAATGTACAAATGTCCCTGTATTCAGAAACTTAAAACCAGCCATCAGGACTTCTGTAACTTTGTGATGTCACAACAACAGTCACCATTCTCAGCCATGCCCCAAGCCCCGCCGACCTGGACCCACCATTCAAATTGCAGGATTTGAGTGAGTGTACACATGAAATCTGCAATATTTTTATTCAATCACTCAGAAAACAGTCAGCCAATCAGAATAGAGACTCTGAGCCTCTCTTCTGATTGGCTGACTAATTTTCTGACCTCACCTACCTGTTGTTACTAGAGCTCCAGAGAGAGGAAATGTAAAACTACACTTAGATGGTTTTTGGTTTTTAAAACCACAAATATATCTTCTTATGGATCAACACCAGAAATATGGGGCCTTTAATATCTTTATCACAATACAATAAATTCCCAATCAAAAATATGTAATCATTTTCACCATATTGGAGGTAACCACTTCTTGATGTCCCATTTTACAGGTAAGCTAATAAATCTACCCAAGCAGCCTCTCAACATAGCCTCTCTAAAGGTTATGACTCAACACGTGTCAGAGATCTTAGCTCTGCCATGATTCAACAAGTTCACCATTATCCTCACTTTACCCTCAGCGGTCTTGTCTTTTCTCCTTCATTCATTCCTTTCTACTTTCTTTTCCTCCTCATCCCTTGGCTAATGAGCCAGAGTAAAAAGTCTCTCTTTCCGTCTGCCTCCCCGCTGCCTGAAAACTCTGTCTAGAGGGCAGAGTGAACCAAAGAGGCCACAGAGAGGTGAAGACCTCCATTTCACCCTGAGATACACTCTGTGGGTGTATGTGTGTGTGTGGGTGTGTGTTTGTGTGCGGGCACTGATAAGTCACCAACGGTTTAGCTTCCTTCCTCTCTAGCGGCAAGACCCAGCCAGTCATTAATTATGGATGATATCAACATGGGCCTGCCTGTCCTGTGATGCTGAAATCATCCTTCTCCTTCAAAACCACGAATAAAGTGCTTTTCACTGTTAAAATCCCTCCTTTGCCCTCATGTTTGCTCGCACACACATATGCACACACTCACACAGCAGACCGACACTTTGAGGTAGAAATTCTTCTGCTACAGCGCTCCCACTTGGCTTACAAGCAGATGGGGGCAATAGCCCAGCGCCATGAAATTGACATGAAAACCATAGGAGCCTGAAAGATCCTTGCCACAGTGTGTGTGCATATGGGTGTATGCGTGTGTGTGAGTGTGCATATGAGTGTGTGCAGGGTGGCATGGCAGCCAGTAAACACAGACAAAGGAAATTAAAACTGTTAAGTGTATACTGTAAGATATGAGTATGCACGTTTGTGTACTTGTGGCTCAATCAACAGTTTTTAATTTGGCATGTCTTTACAGATCATATGTTGTTCTTCACATGAGCAGTGAGACAACTTTCAAAATATTGCCGGTGGCAGCATTTCATGCTGTTGGATGTAAACAAAGAAATCCACTTTTCAGTGTACTTAATGTGAACAAGACTAAGAGGCTGGCTATGCTAACTGCTGTGAGGCTCTTCTTAGGCATAGCTGTGCTTTTTGCACAGATGAAAAACTTACTCATATATATATGAGCAGGTACTGTATAATGTTTATGTAACATGTATAATGTTTGCAATCTTAGTTTAGCATGTTAGCATGATAGCACTTGCTGAACATGGCAGCGAAGGACAAGTCCCATTCATAATCATTCTACAACAATATTTTTTTAAAATTCAGCAAATGCAAAAACAGATGTTCAAGAGGAAGAGACAATGTATTGACAAGCACCATGCTTGACTGTGAGCGGAGCCAAAGCATCCCAGCATGGACAGCACCCAAAGCCTTTTGTGGGATAAGGTGATGTGCGACCAGCAGAGGAAGAAAGGGTAGTTGACAGTGAACAAATCTTTCTTTAAATACTCACAGATCATTACGCTATGTTTCAGAGACTGTCATCAAAAACACTCTTCGACTTTCCCAGATGTTCAGTTTTTGCAAAGGAGCTTTTGGTTGTTTTTAAGTCACATACTTTGCCACTAAGGCCTTGACAACATGTCACATAATTTTAAGCCCACAATTATAGTCAGAAGGACACTTATCCCTAATGTACCACAGGAAAAAAAGAAAAAAGAACGCTTCACTAAGTAGCACCACAAGAAAGCCCTGGAGAAGAGCAGAAAACCTCCACTGGCCTTTGATCCTATTTGTTACTGGGGCAGTTAGCCTTTGAAGGTCAGCGAAAATATCACTTATTCTCCATTTTTTCCTCTTCTTTTCCTCTCTGTGTTTTTTACGAGAAACATAAACAATAGTCACTCGATCCGTCTGTCTGCCTGACTGCCGGTAGGGAACCAAACCACAGGACGAAGAGCTCGCCGAAGACGGTGGGAACAGATTGTGTTTTCAGAGGCAGGCGATCAAAAACCCTCGCGTGCCACCAGTGTGGAAATTATGGAGAGAGTGCAGGGAGGAGGGAGAGAGGGAAGAAGGGAAGGTTAAACATTTTAGTGAGGAATCTGTCATGGAATGACAGAAAGCACAGCTATTGCTGGAAAAGAGAGAGAGGCATGACGAGAGTGGGCTGGAACCCGACTCACTCTGTGTGTGTGGATGGGGAGGGTAAGCTGGGCTGGACTGCTGTTCGGGAGCCGGTGTCACGCGATGTTTGACAAACACAGCTGCCCTCACTGGCCCTGCAGCTGGCCTTAGACTCTTACTGTACTGGGTAAATGCTGCTGCCTGTGTGTATGTGCATGCATATATATGCATGTACAGTAAGTATTTCTATGACTTTGTGTATATAGCCCTTGTGTGTGTGATGTGGGAAGCAGACTGAGTGTATCCGAGCAGCACTGACAGGAACCCCCCCACACACACACACACACACACACACACACACACACAGCAGCTACCAGCTGCATTGATGGCTCTAAGCAGCAAAGCACACTGGTCCAAAGTCAGTGTGCGGATAGTGCTGTTAACACACAGACTCATGTGTATTAAGACTTTGAGGAGATGACATGACTGTGTCTAAAAGTAGAAATGTGTGTGACTATGCACACGTTTTAATGAAATATTTTCTACTCGGTTTCTCCCACAGACTGACGTGATGCACCAGAATGTGTTTGACTACATCCACATAGACGACCGTCAGGAGTTCAGACGCCAGCTCCACTGGGCCATGTGTCCTCCACAGCACCAGGGAACATCTGCCCACCAGGATAACCAGTTACCTGCAGGGACTGGTGAGTAGTTGTGGATGTGGTGATGACTGCTACGTCAAATGTTTAAGGGCCCAATTCCAATGTCCACCCTCAGAGACTCACAGAGTTTGAGGCACGTTCCTGGTAAGTCCATGAGGGCTTAAGACTGTCCCACTGTCAAACCACTGAGGGCATGAGGGCTCTCTAGCAGACATTCTGAGCCCTTTCTGCAAGTCCCCATTTCTACAGACTTTGGCTGTGTCCAAAAGTACTCACTATTCCCTATATAGTCTAGTAAGTTTGCTATTTTGTAGTGCTGTTCAAACGTATAGTGAGAATTATTATACCCTATATAGTGGACTCATAGTATCCCACAATGCATCATGAAAAGTAATGTACAACTGATGGTCACTAACCAAGCAACATATACCATCATGCATTGTGCTCGTGCTGAAACACAGAAAAATGGTGCGGAGAAAATTACCCAACCACCATAAAACAGAACAAATAATAATATAGAACATAGTTAACAATTGTATGCAACATGTGTTGACATCGTCAAGTTACGTGATGTCACAAAGTACTGTCCCATTCCTCTTTGTACCATTTTTAGCCCTTAAGTGTGTGAGGATTCAAGGCTTAGGCCTCAGGGGGGGACATTGGGATTGGGCCTTAGTCATGTTTGGTCTGCCCTGTAATAGTAGATTGCAGATTATTAGTAGCTGATTATTGTCAGTGTTCCTTCTCCCCTTCTCCTGTCTATGAAGCACTTTAACAAATTGCTATACAAATTTGATTATCCTTCTCCTCTTCCATCTTAAACTCTAGGTGAGGACTTTGTAGTCAGCAGCCAGTTTCACTCTCTGGAGGCAGGGGGAATTCCTCCTGAGCTCTCCTGCTTTCTTAACAGATGTTTCATAGCCAGAGTCCGATGCCTCTTGGACAGCACCTCTGGATTCTTGGTGAGTGGTCTGAACCAAACTGCCAGCTAACCTGAACAGTAACTTCAGTTTTTAATGCATTAAAGTGTACTCAAAACATAAAAACTGAGCGCTGAGAAAATGCTGCCCGCTGTCTGGGAGAAGACCCAGGCCTATAAAAAGTATTATGACCCCTTTGGTGCAGCAAAACTTCATTTTTAATTGTAGTGTGCTCAGTTATTTATAGTTGTATTGCAAGGCATTATGAGGTAATTGGGTGATTGGACATAGCAGCAGAATAGGAGCCTGGTTCATCCCTCATGACTGTGACTAGAGTGGTTTGGAGACCAACAGTGGAAAAACTAGAGGCCCTGATGACAGAGCAACGAGCATATGGGTTTGGACCATTTCATCAGGGTCATCGGAGTTTACAGTCACCAAGTCCGCTCTGGTTGCATTGATGCTGGCCGTGCAACAGAAATTCTAGATGGCAATTTTCATACATAAACTTGAAGCACTCATAGCCAAGTAGTGAGCAAATATTGGTAAGATGCTTTCCTCATCAGTCAACATGATTGCAGCAAAGACACAAACTGTCATGTAATGCACAGCACTCATTCTGCAACAAGTAAAAGGAGCTTCATTCCCTATCAAAAGAATATTATTAATGCTTTATTGAGTGTACCTGCTGTTTCTTTTGGACATATTCACAGCATGGAGTTACGGATGGCTGAAATATCTCAAAGGCTGATAAAATTCATCCATCAGTCTAAACTGGACTTTGAGTTTAGAGATTGTTACCAAATGTTTGCAAGCTAACAGACCAAACTAAGATGGTGAACCTGATAATACCTGCTAATATCAGAATGTTAGCATTGCAGCTGTGAGCATATTAGCATGCTGATGTTAGTATTTAGCGCAAAACACCCCTGTGCATAAGCACAGCCTCACAGAGCCGCTGACATGGACTCGCTTAAATACTACTGAGTGCAATGTGGTTACTGGTGGATGTATGGTTATTTATCTTATAGGGTATAAAGACACAGTATCTGTATGATCTAAGAAAGGTTGACACTTCCTGAAATTAAAGACCAGTTTAAATTAAAAAAATGGAAATAAGAGTAGATATTAATTTTTTAACATGCAAAAAAAATGTGGCCAATTGGACATTTTTAAACTAGAAACTTCTTCTCTTCTGTCCCAGACTATGCAGTTCCAGGGTCGACTGAAGTTCCTCCATGGGCAGAAGAAGAAGTCAGCCTCTGGGGCTCTGCTGCCTCCCCAGCTGGCACTGTTCTGTGTAGCTGTACCCCTCCTACTGCCCTCCATCACTGAGATGAAAATGAAGAACATGCTAATGCGGGGAAAGAACAAGGGAGGAGCAGGAGGAGGAGGGATTATCTCTGCACTGGAGCATGGGTAAGCATGGAAACATCCTTCCAAGTTTTACTAAAACTGGAGGGCTGATGTATGTTCACACTGTGTCCTACTGTAAAGCCACTGATTGCTCTAATGGGGGGTGCTATACTGTAATTAAAGGTCAATCTTTTTCACACAAACTTGATGTCTCAGACTGTGCTGGTCCAAAGCTGAGGTTTGATGCATTTTGGCACCTTGTTACAGCCTCTAGGAAATTACATTGATTGGCCTGATGGGGGAGCTAGAAGTAAAGGTCAAAACTTAAAACTTTGAAAGGCCACAGCCGCTACATCATCGGTTAAGTTTTGTTTAAGCACTTTGTCACCCATGATGCACTTTGTCACCAATCAGCCCAGAGATGCTTTCATAATTCATAAAGGATGACATGTGTACTTTGTTAATGTACATGTTAAATCATGCCTTGACTAAGATCCATGAGACAAGAGTAAAGGAAACACATTAAAAACAGTGTGAGACTGCCAAAAAAATACATGGGCACCAGTCCTCATGTGTTATTGATTTATTTTTTGGGTTATATATATTCTAGAGGTAGGCTACCAGCTTATGACTCAGCAACAGCTTGATGAACACACAAGCATTTACCCTGGGACCCAGTTACCAACACAAACATGAGGCCTTTCCTCACCCAGCAGGCTGTGACACCAAACCAAATGAGCGCTGGAGGCCTTACCTGTGGCCAATTAGGAGCAAATACATGTCTCAGTTTGAATGAGGCCCGCTGTGCTTCATGCATCATTGACAGCTTTGAGAAGCTGCAAGGCCAAGAGTTGAGCTGTAGTCAGTGAGCAGAGGCCTACCACCCCCTCTGCTGTTCATTCTTTCTCTTCATCATCCAGAGAAACACCGATAATGTTAGTATTTTTTTAGCAAAAATCCAACAGTAAGTAGACAGCAGGTTGGCTGTTTAGATGGGAGGCCTTCAGGTTTCTTAGGGTCTTCAGTATGAGAAGACTGCTATACACGACACCTGATTTGAAGGAAAATGACTACAGGTTAGCGCAAGTGCATCTTTTCCTATAATGCACCTGAAAATGTATTTATTTTCACATGCAATGTTGATGAAAAGACACATATTACCTCCTACGTGTGTTGTGTTGAAACATATGGAAGAAACTTTTAAAAATAGCCTAATTTCAAAATTAGGATGTTTAGTAATACACTCTAAATTCTTCTAATCATCTTCAGCCATTCTGGTGTTAGCCTTATTAAAAGCTTCCATCTGCATATTAATCAACACTGGAAATTGAATGTGTCATTATATCTTAATCACTGATTGATCGTGACATTCACTTTGCCACAAGTTCAATGGCAGGTGATCAGAAAGTATAGTTTAAAAAGATTATCACACACAAAACAGCCAAGGGCTGTAACACAGAAATGAAGACAGTGTATTGTTCTGCCTGTAAACTCGGAGTGCTGGTCATCATTGATCTTTGGGCTCTGGATGTTGACTCTGGTCTCAATTTACAGATGAGACAGATCCCGGAAAAGATGAGTCATTTCTGGAACAATTCTCTCATGAACTAAAGTGAACCAAACCTAGATGTTTGTACTTTGAGTAATTCCTCAATCAGTAGAAAAAAACTTTGTTTGTAGACATTCCTGTTTGGATATCTGGGTGGATTAATGATATTTTAAATGTCGTCAAAGAACAGAAAGATCACACAGACTAATTTGTCTTTTTGTTCTGTGATTAATGATCTCTTCTCTTTTCTCTGATCCCTCTGTCCTCCCCACCCCACCCCACCTTCTCCCTCACAGTGAGCGAGGGGAGCACCTTCGGAGGCACTCCTTCAGTGGGGGAATGGGTGACATAGCAGACCCTCTCCTCCTCTCATGTCCCACTCCTGGTGGTACCCAGCGAGGTCACCACACTCCCTGGACCCCGCTCTCCAAAGATAACCTCAAGTACCGCCCTGATGGATACTACAACCAGGAGGAGCCCCTAAACTACTGTAAGTCCTCCATGGCTTCCCATAAAGGCCTCAGTCCAGGCCTGGGTGGCGGCTGGCCCCTGCGGCCAAACTCAGGTCCCCTCAGAGCGGGCCAGGGTATGGGCTACATCCCCTCTAACCGCGTGAACAAGGCCGGTCAGTACGGGAAGCCATACCGCCTTTCCCCAAACTACCACAGCAGCAGAGGTGGCGAGGTGTTTGTGTCTAAGCTCTATGGGAATGTCCAGATTCCAACAGACCCGGATGCGTACTGCGTGGACCTGGTGAAGAGCGAGAACGGCTATGGAGAATGCTATGATGGCCATCTAATGCCCGAGATGCCCCCCATCAAGGTAGAGCATGACTCAGACTCTGAAAACGGCTGCGATGCCTATGGGCGACCCTGGGCTTGCCGCGACCCAGAAGCCATCGACCGTCGCTATGGTAATGGGATATACGACCAAAGCTCCAGCCTGCAGCTGAAATCAGAAGCAGATTATTATGATCCGCAGTACTCGCCCTGTCAGCGAGGGAAAGCAGGCATCAGCCCACCGTACAACAACGGCAACTATCACAACTATGCAGTCAACAACAGCGGGAATACGGCCGCACGTCTGTTAAAGTGCGACAAAGACATGGGAAATAACAATGACAACAACCAGTTCAGTCCTCAGAGACTCTCCCATTCAGAATCTCTATGCAGCAACCAATCCGTCAACCTCATGGACTCACAGGTCTACCCACAGGACCCTCACAAGGCCTACATGCAGCCGGATTACAACAAGCATGGCACTTATGAGTTCAAAGGTCATGGCCTGATCCATTCAATCAAACGGGAGCCCATGGACTCCCCACCGTGGTCTGAGAGCGGTCATGACATAAACCAGTCCATGATGGTTGGGCCAAGGAACGTTATGCCATGTGTGATGAGCACAGGCCACCACAAGTCCAGTCCTTACATTTATATGCAGTAAGAGTGATTGGAGTGTTACCCACCCACCCACACACACACACACGAACAACACACACATAAACAATCAGTGTGCATTACAGTGCTTTGTGTTATTATTGTTCTCATACACATACACCAGCATAACAAAAGGACTGTCTTTGATTATGATGATTCCCAGGATGTCAAGCACCTCTTCAACTTGACGGAGAGGTAACAAAAAGGCTCAGGTTCTAGTGTTAGTGTTGTGACAATCAGAAATACAATTTTTAATCCAGTTTATGGATAGATGATTTTTGTTTTTAAAGAATACATTTTGTAGTTGTTTCCAAGCACTTTTGGATTTAGTGACAATGAGACAAATTATGTCTAGAAACACCATTTCATTTCATTCTTTGTGTTGTGCACACCTGGCTTTTGTGGGTGGAACAAAGATATTGCTGTAAAAAAACAACTTTTTTTTTTAGATGATTTAACACCTGTTACTGGGCTTATTCAAAGGAGAAGGCTGATTATGAGAACACACTTAGACATCAGTGATAAGTTACAGCTTAATCTGCCTTGAAGATTTCAAGGAGCCTTTTGGTGGTTTTGCATGTTTTAGTGCTTCAACTATAAATCGCCTACTTTATTCATTACCGCCTCCAGTGATGTATGAATGGAAATTACCAGTTTCTATGCATTTTAGTAACCCTTGTTATTCAATCAACATGCAAATACTTGAAACTTACTTGAAATCCACTGCAGTAAAAAATTGTTTGGTCAAAGTTTTAATGCAGGACACAACTAAATTCACATTTTTTACAACATTTTTTGTGGTCTGAATTAGACTTTCAAAGAGCAAAGCTTACAATGTAATGCTTTTTTCCGAGCATCCTTGAATACACCATTAATTACTACTTGCTACAGAATCCAATCCAAACTTTACAGTAATGTAAAGTATATGCAATTTGTAGTTAATGGACCAAAACATGTAAAACTATCAGTATGGCAAAAGCTTTAAGTATATTCACTACGTTTGTTTATTCAATTAGAAACAGCCTGATTACACACATAAGGGCAGCAGGGGGGGCACAGTAAGTGGGGAAACAAACCCTCAACCACAAACCTGTGGCTCACGCATGTGTCCCACTGAAGCACTGCTGAGCAAGGCACTGAATAATAACAAGTCCTACAGGTACCGCTCTGTACTTGCTCCTCAGCTCTGACCTCCTTGTAGAAAATAGAAATAAAGTGAAATTTAGAGTGCACAGTAAAAAAAAAAAGCATAAGGATGACGAAGGCAAAACTGATTTAAAAGTAACATTTAACCGCATTGAATTGACATGAAAAGCGAACAACTCAATTTAAATCACACTAGAATTGAACCTTTAAATTGCAGGACCTAAGAAAAATGTTAAATGATTAATATATTCATTATCAGCTGAAGGTTTGTCTGGACAAGTGTTCGACCGAATTGAAGGAAAAGAGTGTGTTGTTAAAAGGTTCGATTTTGATGTGCACAAAACTTTCATCATTTTCAAACTCTGGTTGAATGTACAAATAATATAAATTTATGTCATTGTATGTCAAAGCTGATGTTGTACAGTTTGGATCAGACATTCAGCTCAGTACAGCCTGCCTCACTGCCGGCGTGACACCTTTCCTTTGAGATAAATATACACTTTCATGTTTCATGTCTTTTCAGTCGCAAAACATCAGACAATGTCTTCACAGTGTTTTTGCACAAATTAATTAAAAGCACCAAATTGATTCAATGTCAGAGTCTCGGTTCTGTGACGCTACTGTAGTAGTTCCCAAATTGCACTACTGGGAGTAGTTCAGTTGAAGTTCAGCCTACCCAGACAGGTTTTTGAGTCGACACGCACAACTGTACATGGTGTCACTGTTTTGAATTTGTCTTTTTCTCTTTGTGTGTGTTCATTTCAATAAATGTTTGATGATTCGTATTTATTGTAAGAGGCAAATGTGTATAATTTAAAAATTGCAGTTTTGAAGGCTTTTCTGTTTCACTAAGGTAAATAAATATGGCTTTTTTTTCTTGCTCTCTTTTTGATAATTGTTAAAAAAAAGACTGTCATACTTGTCTCATGGAGGCGGTAGCTGCAAGGTAGCGAACACAGTGTACATATGCAGTGTCTTCCAGTGTTTCTACGTGTTTTTGCAAATGGGACTTATCTATTAAAAGACCTTTCTTCATATGGAAAATCTGAGTGAAGTGTTCTTCTTTTGATTCTTTTCTCTTAAACAAGTCGAGTAACATATGAGCATGTGATGGCAAAAAACATATCCACAGTAATGAGATTACAGATGATTCATAACTTAGATAATGAATATTACGCAAGTGTAAACCACAAGTATTCCTATTAAACATTTGAAATGTGTAATAAATGGGTGAAGGCATAGTGTGTGTGTGGCTTTGTGAAAGAAACACACTCCTCTGCAAACACTTTAACATTCAAATTACTTTGTTCTAAAATGCATTAGATAATCCAGAGATAATTTTAACAATGGCAAATAATTATCATAGAGCTCAAACCAAATAATGCAAAATACAACAAGGTCATTCTAGTAACCTAATGGTTCCCTGCTCTCGTAAACACAATGAAAAATGACCAAATTTTATTGTTCAGTTAACGTCCTTGTCTCTTTGGTAGCTTTTGAATTTTTCACATGCAGCAAATGTGGTCTCATCCTTCAGATTTGTGTCTCTATTAATAATTAATACTCAGCAGAACAGGATACAGAGTATCTCTAGCCACATTGCCTGTATGATTAATGTGCTGTAAAGTTGGTATGACAGCTCCTTCACACGATCTGAGAAACTTAACACTCATCTCTCACCACTGTCTGGGACAAGGGCTAGAGTCAGGGAAATGTTGGCATCCACAGAGAGGGAGAGGGCAAGAAAAGAGGCAGTGGACGGAGAGAGGAAGAAAAAGCTGGGCTTGAATCCTGGTCCTCAGGATTCCCAGGAGAGCTGGATTTCTAGTGTACTCTATAGTTAATTGTATTCATTTAGCAGATCGGGTTTAAAATAGTCTAAGTTCTCCATTGTTCCTTTTGAACAGGTCAGCAATTTCAAAATCATACAGTTTGGATATCATATAAAAACTGCATTGTGACAGAGAGATTGTAATCTCAATGCAAACGATTATAATAAGATTATTATGTAATTTATAGAGACTCTGAGAACAGGGTCAAAAACTGTCATTTTCTACACAGTAATAAAAATCTGTTCCTTTGACCACTCCTTGCACACCAACTGTCCCTGTTTCTTAAAAGTGCTTTTGCAAGGTCTAGCTGCCCAACAACAAACCATCTAATGTCCTTATATCTATATGATGTAGATAAAAAAAAAGAGACCTCCAGGATCATATGGTTGCAGATAATTTTATGACCCCTGATTTAGAGATACAAACAGAGCAAACACATTGTACCAAACATGGGACATGGAAATGTGAAAAAAGATTGAATTTAGATGAAAATGACTCACTGAAATGAATTTACAGTAACTGGTACTCGAGGAACAGCAGTGGCCAAAATCAAAAATAAGGTCATTTGACACACTGGGGCTTTTTGCCAAAAAAAATCCAGAGTGTCACATTATTCTATTCTAAACTCTAAAACTATTTAAGTTATTAGGTCCATTATATATTTAACAGCCACCAAGACTAATATTAAGATTCTCTCTCTGGCACTCGCTGGCCAGGTAGACACAGCAGGAAGTGAGTGAAACTTTTTCAGCACATGTGCTGCTGGAGTAGCAGAATGTCACACTCATTCCTAATCTGTTGTTTATCACAGCTACGTAACGTTAATTAGGTGCACCTGGCCTTGGAATGAAATGCTTTAAATTCCCTGTGCTGGCATCAGAAGGGAGAGGCTTCTTAACATGGAGACCTGTGATTAGCTGTTGTCTTTTGAATTTGTGTCTTTTGTAGTTTTGATCAGGTACTCTGGTTGTTTTGTATATTTGTTATTAACTTCCACGGATTTGGTGGTTTTAATGGTGTTTTCTGTGGGTGGTTTGGGTCAGCGGTGGAGTGTTGCATGCCCCATATAGGGTCACCCAAGTGTGGGGCGTAACAATAGGTTATAGGGCATTACAGGGTGCACCAGGATCAGTGGAAGGATTTCACTTATGGGGATGACTGTGAGTGTGTATGTTCTAGTGTGTGTGTGTGTGTGTGTACATGTCTTTCTATGGTTGTGTGGACACATTTTGGTTTGAAACCATCATTATGAGGACATTTTGGTGGGTCCTCATAATGAACTTCAAAAGGGTGTTTGAGGATTAAGACTTGATTTTAGGGTTACGGTTAAAGTTAGGTTTAGGTCAGGGTCAGGTTTAGGGCATTCTGTTATGATGGTTAAAGTTAGGGTAAGGGATTAAGGAATGCATTATCTCAATAACGGGTCCCCATTGATATAGTAAAACAAGGGTGTGTGTGTAAATCGCAGATCAGCTTATGTTTGTTTACAATTAATTAAAAGGAAATCTTGTTATGATCTTCACTTCTTTAGTAATATTATAGAAATGATATCCACTATGTAATTAAAAATACAACATTCATATATAGAACAGGTTCAGTGTAGTGTATCACATTTATTTTGCAGTATCATCTTTCTTTTTTAAAGATTTAGGCTTTTTGATTCATTTTATAAGTATCCTGTTTAAAACATCATAAAATGAAGCAACAGAACAAACAAGACCAGAGAAAATTCTTTTGTGGCTAAACTATCCTCTACTATCACTGGATTTAATACAGTAGCTAGTGGTTAATAACATCCTGCATCAAAAACCACATAAGCTATTCAGTGTGGTGCCTCACTGTTCTTTCATAGTCGCATACTGGTTTACAGCCCATCCCAGGATGGCACCACTTTTCCTCCCACCTTACTCTCGACTCCTCAGCCCCACAGAGGAACTCTCCTCCTCGTGGAGGGGGCATAGTTTATGACCAGATGCCTCTCTTGGACACAGCGACGCTGGATGTCTGGAGCTGCTATTTCTATATTTGTAGCTATTTCTATAAATGCACTGTATGTATAATGAATATGTATAGTATTGCATTAAATTACTTGAATCACTTTAGTTTCATTTTGTGCACTTGGAACTATTCTATGAATACAAGGCAAAATAAAGAAAAAATAATAAATAAGATAAAGCCTATTGAAATCCAATAATAGAATCTGGTTTCTGCTAAAAAAAAATAAAAATAAAAACAGGTAAAAGACAGTAGTGATCCATATTATAATGTCTTTTTTCTTGTTGGGAGACAGATGTCAGTGTTGTGGTCCCAGAGTTGATCCGGTGTTTTGGTAACATTAGTGTGACAGTAATTTGGATGAGAGAGTATCTGTTGTGCTGAGCTGTGTGTCGAAAAACAGAACTGTGTGTAAGAAATGTAAAAGTACACTTCCCATAAACCAAGCTAATTGCTCTGCAGAGTTATAAAATGGCCCTTTACGTGTCAGTGCTGATGTTTAGTACACCCATGTAAAGCCCAGACGGTTGTACAGGAGAACCATTCACTTCCTCTTGACAATTATCAAATTAAAAACCCACTTCCTCCTGTAGTCCTGAGAGAAAGTGCTGCATCCAGTTTAGGAACTTCAAACATTCACATTTCACCTTTACAGAGAATTTTTAAGGATTTGCCTCTGAGTTTGTTTACAGCACTGCAGGGCTGGTTGCACAGTTAACAGTTACTGCTAGAAAATGAATGAGGTTCATTACTTTGCAGTTGGCAAGGAGACGTAAAATAAAGTACGGGGGAATAATAGCAGTTAAATGATATTCATAAGTCATTCTGATCCATAGAGTAATAGTCCATGAAAGCTGTATGTGTTATTCAGTTTCATAACTCTGGCTTGAAAGGAAAACACAGTAAGGTTTGTGTTATTTATTTGTTACTTTTATGTGTGTGTACTTTTTTTATTGGAAGTACTTGTAGTTTTTCTGACTAGACTCAAACTGTGGTCAATGAATATGAAAAAGGATAATGAAATATACACACGGCTAACTATGTAGTTTAATAGTCTCAGAACAAAAGAGAAGCGCAGTGCTCTCCTGTGACCTTACAGAGATCAAGCTCTTTAATCTGAATTACAAATGCAATTGTGTCTCTTACACACATACAGTTCCTCATAAGTGAGTTCATGTGAAACAGTGTGTAGCCTTTCCCTCTCTTTTCCCCAAAGGAGCTCTCTGCCTTTGTCTCACTGTAGTTTCATGACTGATGATGTGACAATGAACTTTAAATGTTTAATATTCGTCTTCATGCACGCAACCTTCCATCACGCCATCTGTATGACACTTGTCCTGCCCAGGGAGGGGAAAGGGTGAGAATGACAAGGAAGAGAGAGAGAGAGAGACAAAGAGACAAAACCTAGAGGTGTGAAAAGAGAAGTTAGTTTGGGAAAAGGGTGAAAACAATGAAAAGAGCACATCCAATCAAGAGGGAGGAGTGACTGCTTAGGGCAACTGTAATATAAGCAAAGTGTTTGATGCTTGTTGACAGCTGTATCTGTGAGGGGGGTGTGTGTGTGAGTGTGTGTGTGTAGACCAAGACTTATAATCCTATACTATGCAAGGTTGCGTGACCGTTCATACCCCACTCTTTGCTGTTCCGCACACCATTTGCCCTAATTGGCCACACCGACTCTCTGTGTCTTTCTCCCACACGCTAATACACACTCATATAGGCAGATGCACCAATGCATACATAGACACAACAATGTCCACGTCTCCTCTCCCCATATCCCCGGTGACAATGAGGAGAATCCTTGAGGGTATGTCACAGACACGCATGTGCATATACATATGCGTGCACATTATCATGCACATATACACACACCCTACTAAGCATATGGAAGACAGTCACGCAACCCCCCCCCCACCCCACCCCCACACATAACCCCCACAACCTTGCCACTTCTTCACTACAATTAGCTAATGAACAACAAACAGACCTCCTTGCCTTATTGCTTACTTTCCTTAGCTGCGTCAGTGCCTCTAAATCAGTGATCTCCGTGTGTGTGATGTACCCCCACAGCCCTGTCATATGAACACACACATCATGCTTCAAATATATTCATTTGAAATGTTAATGTTTAGGGCAGTTTAGATAAGTTTGTAGTACCACGACTTAGATGTTTTAACCATTACTTTTAGCTTACTGTTAGCTTGCTAGCTATTCTCACTGACAAGTACATGTTGAGGTCTACAAGTACGCCTAGTTGGGAATAAGTGCTCTAAAAAATAAGATGAAAGAAACGTTCACAACCATTTTCTCAGTCCTAAAGATTTGAAAAATAATAATCAGCTGAATGTGATGGTGTTCAGTGTGAAAGTCAAATGGTTTATGTATGAGCCTAGGGGCGACTAGCCAGTTGAAAGGTTACTGAGTGCAACCTGGTGATTCATAAACTAGATATGCAGGCAGCAGCTGACCGTGAGTCATGAGCATGCACGCACATATGCAACACACAAGAAGGCAAACTCACTTCACTTACACAGATACCCATAGTGCTTTACAGAAATGTCCCCAGAAAGTCACCAATTCAATATCTCAAGTTTTCCTGCACATGCACATGTATCCACACACACTGCCACTGTCAATCCCCTGAGACAGGACCAGCAAACATGCTCAGAAACTACAGGATTTAAGTGAATGCTCTAATAATTTCCATGTGAGATTAGGAGGAAGAGTACAGTGAGATTATGGAGTCACAGCCTGCACTGTTTGTTTTGGGTTGCGTTCATGCTCTAGTTGACAGATTAATCTGTGAAGGTTACAAAGATAGATGCTGCTGCTGCAGTCTCTTCTGCTGGGAAATGCTTCTACCTACTGGTCACAACTGCACACTGCAGCTGAGGAAGCGCCTCATTTAAACCATGGATAAAATTTAAACTGAAAAATGGCACCGGCTTCCACACAATTGCACTTTTCTGTTGTTCATCACTCTCAATATCCCAGAAGCTTCTGGGGAGACACCCACTTGACACTGAATGTTTCAAAAAGTAGCTACATGCCTGGTCCCTATCATGATTAGTTATTCTGTGGTAGTAACCGGCTAATATAAAATCTGTTAAAATAGAAATCTGATTATTGTTTGGTCTGGACTGTACCTAATATCTTGATCTGTAATCACATGGTGGGTCAATCTAGTTTCAGTCACCTGGGTTCATTAGCTCCTCACTACTAAATTCAATTTATTTAATTGAGTAGTTGTCCTCCTGTATGCTAATGAAATTCTCAGGAATCTTTTAACTTTGTTCCTCGTTTCACTGTGTTGGACCAGAGTTTAATCCAAATTCTAACTCACTGCAAGACTTTCCTTACATGTACAAATACAATTACAGCCACAAAATACCTAAATCCTAATAACTAGAACCCTAAAAAGAATAACTGAATGGTCCCAAAACGTCCATCCCATTCCAGTCCAAACATTAATCCAATAGGCAAGATACACAATCAGAAAAAAATAGTAAATGAAAATAATAGCACTGTAACCAATTCTGAAGACCCCAGCCTTTCATGGTAAACAAGTTTTAAACATATTTTAGTAGCAATTTTTTATCTTTTGCCTCGATTTAAGTTTTCGACAAACTGTTATGGGCAATAAGACAAAAACAAAGTCATATCTTCAATTCAATGTTTCTGTGTACAAACATTTTATTCCTCTATCATCATGTTAACAAATATTCCCAACTACCGTTATAAATAATGCCACATTTTGCCTCAAATCACACCAAAGAGCATCTCTTTGTAGCAGTAACTGGCAGTTCTCCACAGCAATACATCAACACATGCATTTGATCTGTTGGAGCAGTGAACAACAATACTTTAAAGTATTTTTCTCCAAACTAAGAAAACATGCCCTGTGGTTGTTAGAACTGTGGGGAAACTTCATGTGATCTCTGATCTGCAGCAGGTATTTTGCCCCTGCCAGCAAATGGAAAACATCTGCTTGGTCATGTGGTACGGCCACAGGTGGAACGGACTTCAAAGTTTCCACCTAGAGAAAGCAGCGCACCAGCAGTTTTCTGCCCAGTGTGAGTCACTGAGGATTTAAGGGTTTTGACCTACAATGGCAAGCACTTAATCAGTGGGTTTAACTCGGAATGACTGAAAATACCACTGTGGTTTTGTCGCTCAGAGAGTGGTGCTATATGACTGATTTGTGCTAAGATTACTAAGGTAACATGAGAAAGTAATTACCAGTAAAGCAGCTGGGAGACTAAGATTCAAGAAAATACTAACTTTATTTTTGTATTTACATCCATAATCTTCTTATTGAAGCAGCGTACAGACATTCATATCACCTCAGTATTATTCAACCTTTAGTCTCTGTGGAGTTTGTGTAGGTTTGTAGTGGGTTATGATCTGAATCAGGATGAAGCAGTTGATGATCAAGAAAAGCAATCCAGCGAGCCAGATCAACAGGAAGGTGTTGTAGCCCTCAAACTCCAGGAAGTAGGCTGGGCCCAACCAAATGCCCTGGTATTAGAGAGACATTATAATGAGGTCAAATTTAGCTATTTCATTCAAAACCTTTGCAAAATAAATTCAGTGGTGTATCTACAGAGTGCAACATAAGACCACAGACGGATGCAAAACAACTCCCAGCCACATTTGGAAAGCATCAGGGGGACTACCTTTTAAAATGCATAATTTTCCAGGGCATCTTGTTATCATGTTAAGATTTTGCTGAAATCAAATTTAACTGTAACTCAAAATGTGCTAAACTGAATTACCTGTCCAGCAAACCAGAGCAGCAGCAGTCCCACTCCCTGTTTTAGTGACAGACTCAGGTGAGGAATAACCAGAGGGAGTAAGCACAGGTACCACAGGAAGTACTGCAAAAGGATAACAAGCAACTTTGTTCGTCTATGTGAAGTTATGTAAACAAAATATTAATACAAACACGATATTGAACTAACTAAATAAAACTAATGACTGTTTGATATCAAATTGAAATTAAGAAAATTAATTGTTGTATATGTATATTTCATTTGTATAGTTAATGTAATTTATTTTTTTACAACTCATCACAGCCCGAAATGTAATCTGGATGACTGACAGGGGAAAGGGAAAAAACAGAGAGGTCAGGGCGCTGTCTGATATCTACTTAGACTCTGTTGGTTGATGGTGGTTCATGTACCTGTGAAGTGCAGACTTTGTTGAAGGAGACGAAGATGGCTGTGTGGAGGAAACAGGAAAAGGCCAGGTCAGAGTGAAAGGCCCATGATGCTGCCAACAGCAAGATGAGCTGTGGGATAAAGGCAGCCAGGCCAAGCCACTGGCTCCACCTGCTGTCTGCTCCAACATAAGACAAAAGAAACTTAAAAAGCTGCATCACCTCCTCTAAGTTTACACTCCCTATTTATTAACACAGACCAGCAAAGAAAATGCCAAATGAACATACGTGCAATTTTATAACTGATTTTATAAACAAGCACCTCATCACTATTGACCAAAAGCAATGTACCGCTGCATGAGCTAGAACTTTATGCTAGTCTTTGCTCTGTGGTTCTATATACTGCAAGGTGTCACACTTGGAAGCTATAAACGGTCGAATGGATGAATACCTGCAGTGAGGTAGAGCATGTAGAAGTATGGAGAGAAGTTGTGTCTGATATCCCTTCTGGTCAGATGGTACAAATAGGTCTCATGAAGGAACTCCCAACCATACCTGACAAGACAGGAAAGGATTATGATAACATGATTTGAGAATTTCTATTCAAAGAAATGAAAAGTTTGTGTATTTGTTCAGATAAGAAAACATGCCAATATTGAGTCAAATCAAAAATAGATAAATCAGACATTTCAAGCATCCATGCTCCACATTTTTACCATTAAACTACTATTAATACATCTGAAAAAACTTGGACTAATTATGTATTTGGTGTTATTGCTAGAAATGACAACTCAATATTTAATACTTGTCTATGATGGAAAGCAACTACACTCACATGTAATAGAAGAGGGCTGTGAGCACACAGAAAACTCCCCCAGCCACACTCGCAAAGAGGAACAGCTGTGCGTTGAGGAAGCTTCCAATGAACCCAATAAACCTCCTCCAGCTCTGTCTGTCCCTCTCTGCTCTGGTCTCTGGTGTGCGCAGGGTCAGAGCAATGGGCAGAGCATATGTAATGGGGTAGATCTTCATATGGACTGACAGGCCGTACAGAGTAGCTGCCCATATGAGACGCCGGCCTGGAAGAAAAAAGGTAAAACGATTAGCAAGGAGCTGTTTATTTACATTACAATATTAGCAATATTGACATTATTTTACAGAGCTCAAGACACACACAGCAGCCACCCCCTTACCTTCCATACAGAGTAATGTCCCCAGCACCAGGGCTGCCAGGATGGACTCAGCGTTCCCCCGGCTGGATACTCCCATGGGCAGTGGGTTGAGGAGCCACAGAGATGAAACACGACGTGCAGTCTGAACATTAATCCCCCAAAACACACAACTTTATCTGTACTGCACTTTTTCACAAAACAAGATTAAAGAGTTGTTTGTGATTGTAGTCAAAAGTTATGAATCAACTCTTCTCAAATATTTCTGGTCCAAAAGGGTCTGACTGACAAACCTCAGAGTCCAGACCTCGCAGGTGAAGGATTCTATAGATGAGTAGTCCGGACAGGACGTCACATAAAACAAACAGGATCTTGCCAAACACCAGGCTGAGATAGATGTTGGGGGTTAGAAGCCAGGCTAGCAGAGGAGTGTAGCGGTAGGTTGACCTGTTGTACGGCGACTCACCCTGTGCAAAAATTGCCCACATTGAAATGATGAATGTAAATATCAGCATGATAAAGAATTTAAGAAGGTATCCAGTAAAAACAGCCTGTTTAACTGTTATAGATGACATGTCTGTTAACCACAGTGTAGAGATACTCTATTACATGTAAAAGCGCATCCTGCATCCGTGTTATATTATTGGCTCATTATTATTGATGTATGAACATGAAGTAAGCAGTACTGAGGGGGAGCAATGTTTATGTGCATCATATAAATGTCAGGAACTTGAATTTCTAAGAAGCATCACATTTTATTCACTTTTCATATGTTTTACTGTAAAAGCTTAATCTGAAAGGTTTAGTTATAGTTAATAAATATATGTGGAGGAGTAAAAAGCAAATAAAGGTTGTAAATTCTGCAAGAAAGTAGTAGTGCCACAGAAAAGTACAATAAATGGCAAATAATGGAGTAAAATTCAAGTACACCACAAAAGTCAGTATCTTCCACTACTGTTTTTTTTTGTTTGTTTTTTTTAAACCCAGTGACACTGGAGTTAGATCCCAATTCAGCAGTTCAGGGGGAAATGAAGTTTTCCCAACCAGATCACTTCAGACCAAAGCAAAGACCACTCTACAATCAGGGAGTTTATATACCTTATAAATCAAAGTTAAAGATTCGTGAAACTCGTATTCCATTTTAGAAAAGACTAAATAGGGAGATTTCTCAGCTTTCCCCCCACCTACACTGGACTTGAACTACATCTGAACTAGATTATCAGGGAGGGTGTAAACATTTTTAAAACCTGACACATTCAGGGACCTGACAGCTTTACCTGACCACTTTATTGCTGTCACAAGTCATTATTCAGTTACCTCAGTGATGAACCTTGCAGCATCGGTGAACACATGGTAGTCAATGTCGGTGTACTTGACCACCATAGTCCGGTCCTGGTGGTCTCCATAAGCGACCAAAGCGAGTCGCACAGCCAAGGAAGCCGAGAAAAGGACGTGTTTGTCCGTGAGCCTGGAAATCAGCCGCTCCATCACCGGCCGAGCAGGGGAACCAGATTAGCAAGAGAAGCTAATTCGACTAACTATTTTGAGCTGGAGCACGTTGACCGAACCATCCGTTCCTCAATGGCCATCTCAACCTCCAGACATGTCTTAAAATATTACCGACATGTTTCATTGACAAGTTCTTGAATGACCAGATTCCAAACTTGACAACCAGGAAGATTTCCGGAACTGCTTTTACAGACACTTTGAGGCACCAGCACCACCTACTGTTCTGGAGGACGACGCTGCACTGACAAACCTGATCCACTATGTCGACCAATATGTCCAGTATGCATCACTGCGACACTGTTCTCCACCTATCAGCGGTGTAAAATCCAACCCTGTTTGTTTCCACAGGTGGAAAGTAACTAAGTACATTTACTCGAGTACTGTAGCCTACTTAGCTATACATTTGTTTTTTCACGTAAGCTTACTTTATACTTATACCCACATCTCCCCTCTGAACTTCTCAGATGGTTTCATTTAATAGTTTGAGGACTATTACATTTTCCTATAGAGTGTGATTTTTTGCAAATGCTAAGGTTAAGAAACAGTACATGTAGCCTATGCTTGTTTTTTATGGGTGGGGGTGTTAACCTGCCCCATAGGTGAATATGATAGTGGACTGTGCAATGTGCGCAGACTGTGGGTCTCAGCCTTCCTTATTGATTGGCGGTCAATCGGTCCGTCTAGGGGTACATAATGCATGAGGAGCTGCACTTCACTCTCACTGCCTGCTTACACCCTGAGTATGTTGTTATGGAGTCTTTGGATCTGAACTATGGCCCTGTGTTTTTGTGCATTGCTGGGGAGTTAAGTTTAGCATTGTACCCTTTTCTTTTGTGGGTTTCAGGCCTATTGATGTTTCTAGTTAGGGCCGTTTGGTTTGTTATTTTGGCCTGGGCTCTCTCTGAAGATAAATTATGCATCCAAGACTGGCATTAAAAGATTGAAACTTAAACAAAATGACTCACCATAGCCTTCATTCAGTTTTAGGTTATTCCCCTTTCCCCTCGACTAACCTGGGGTTGTATCAAAACTTCAATATTTCACAAGATTAAAACTTCTTCTTTCCTCCCTCGCTAATCATCTCATGACCTTTACTTTAGTAAAGGTAGCTGGTACTTCCTTCAAAATGTTTCTACAAAATAATTCTACATTGCTCAGATAAGATACTTACAGGCGCATTTAATCCATCTAAACATATCAATTAGATTATTTCATGCTTGAAGCTAAAGCCATAGGGGTTCAATCAGTGTTGTTTTTTTTTAAGAACATATTACTCGTGTGCTTTGAGGGTAGAAACAGTAGTACACTAAAAGTGGTTTCTGTAAAATTTTATAAGAACAGATCATATATTTTAGAAATGTTTCAATCGGGTTTCAGGGCAAACCAGTACAGAGACTTAGTACTGATGCCAATAAGGTCTCTTTTCTGATTCTTCTGGATGTAAGTGCTGCATTTGACACAACAGACCCTGAAATTATTTTGGATTGCCTTGAGAACAGGGCTGGGCTCTTTGTTTTAAACTGGCTGTGGTTGTGGGAGGAAGTTCTTTGTTGTGTCACAACCTGGCTCAAGGTTGGAGAAAGGAAGGAAGACCAGACATACAGTAAGTTATAAATAAAAAGAAGTTTATTTTACATAACTGAAGACGAAATTAATCTAAAGACAAATAGTACAACAAAACCAAACAGGGTGGAAGCCAGAGGAGAGAGAGAGAGAGAAACTGGTGTGACCAGCTTATGTAGTGCAGCCAGACCAGGTGGGCTGAATCTCCCTGGCAACCGAACTACACAACAGGATCCTTCAGGGAGAGGCTTAAGGAGGGTCGTCACAGTTGCAATTGGGTCAGGAAAATGTGATTTGTCGCCTTACAGTGAGAAGATTCTGGGTTTGAATCCCAGGCCTGAAGTCTTTCTGTGTGGAGTTTGCATGTTCTCCCCGTGTTTGCATGGGTTCTCTCCGGGCTTCCTCCCACAATCCAAAAACTTAGGTTAATTGGTGAGTCTCAAGTCCCCATAGGTGTGAATGTGAACATGAGCGGTTGTTGGCTGGGATTGGCTCCAGCCCCCCCATGACCCTATAAGGATAAGCAGTATAGGTAATGGATGGATGAATGGATGGAAATGTGATTTACTTTTCGGTGTTGCTCAAGGAAGCTGTCTTGTTCCACTTCTTTTTTTAATGTATATGCTTGCTATGCTTAGGTGATATCCTCAGGGAATATAAACTCAATTTTTACAGTTGTGCTAATGACATACAACTGTATATTTCCCTTGAGCCTGATGATGACGACAATACCCTGTGTTCCTTTAACACTGGGACGGCAGAAGTAAAAAACTGGATGACCAATAACTTCCTGAACTTAGGCATCTGGCCCCTGAGGTTAAATCAGAATTAACATGCCTGGGCATTATTTTAGACTCTGAATTAAATTTTACTTCATACATAAAGAAGTTAACCAAAACAGCTTTTTACCACTTAAGAAATATCGCAAAATATCATGAAATAAGTACAGCCGTACCTATCCCATAAAGATTCTGAAAAAAAATCATGCTTTTATTTCAATTAAATTATTGCAATGCTGCAATGAAGAGAGAGCATATCACCTCAGTTTTAGCTACACTTCATTGGCCCCTTGTATCTTAAAGAACAGATTTCAAGGTTCTTTTACTTGTTTATAAAGGTTTATAATGGTTTGGGACTGGCTTACATTGTAGACTGTTGTTCTATTATCCCTTCACAAGCTCTGAGATCTTCTACTGCTAGGCTCTTAAAAACACAAAGTGTTACACACGAGAAAATAGGTACGCACAACTTTTTTTTAATTATTAAACTTTACCCCAAAGCTGTGGAAAATCCTGTCAAGTGCTATAAGAGATATGGGCTTTGGACATGACAGCTGAAAACCTATTTACATAATTTTTTATTCTTACTGGTTTCTATTTTTATTTAAATTTTATTTATTTTTATCTTTCATCTACATCTCTTTATTTAATTGTTCTTCTATTCGACTTTGTTTTATTGTGCTATTTAATTTTCATTCACTTGCATGAAAAGTGCTCTATAAATAAACTTTAATTTTGGTATTATTTTATTATTATCAACATTAGCAGTAAGTAACAAGACTTTTCATAGACAAGAAGTGTATTATTAACACTGCCACATTGAATAATCAAACTGAACAATATCATTATCACATGTGGCTGAACCAGATCTGCAAAAATGACAATAAAAAGGATTTCTTTCTTTGAAAGTGATATACAATATTTGTGAATCACACACTTTTATTCCATGTGTAAAAGCATAAGGATACATGAAAAAGACCTGGACCCAGTTCAAAACTTCATGCAAACCCTTGTTCTTTCTAGTGTATAGTCATTATATGCATTATGGTACAATTCCATATAAGTGTTCGTTTCATTAAAATACAACATGGATCCCTTTTTCTTAGATGCCTCCCTTATTACTGTTCATGATAGATAAAAATTGTGTATGGGCGCGGTTTTTTTCACTTCTGAAGGGGGGCATGCCAGAAAAAGTCCGAGAACCACGGCTCTAATGGGATAGATAAACTTATGTAGGGTGTGAGGCAGCAGCAAATAGGGCCAAACATGTATTACAGACATTAAGTAAACCAGGATGAGAGCAGGAATCTAGTGCTCAGGGAGGCACAGGATAAACACAGAATCACTCAAGAAAGAAGGGTTAGGGTTAGAGATATACTGTAACCCCCCCCCCAGTTGAGATAAACTGCTCTCAGTGATATAGTCCTCACTCAGGGGAGCAGTAACGGCCAGCAAACAGAATGCTCATGGAGGGGTTATGTCGGATGAAGAAGAGGAAGGGGTGATCCGCAATGAAGGTGGCTGGACGAAGTGCACAGCGCAGCATCATGACGGCGGCAGTGGCAGCAGCAGCCTCGGTTCCCTCCTCGTTCACCTCCACGAAAGCCTTGTGGACGACCTTTGACAGCGCCAGGTCGTTGGCAGGAGACATGCCTGTCACAGAAGAGAGAGGCAGAGAATATTTTAAATAAATGTAATACCTCCTCTCACCCTTCATGTTGATGTTGATTTGGGAGAACTTCAGTATTTTTACTTGACAGGAGCCAGTTCAGGTTTTTCATGTCCTGATCTTTACAATGAAATATGAACATTTCCAATATAGTCCAGGTACGTGTCCTACCTGAGAAGTCACTCATTATCATGTCAAAAGCATCCACCATGCCCATGCTGACCAGGACATCCTTCATGTCATAGTTCTCCTCCATCTTGAACCGAGGCAGGCCGACCTGGACCTCAATTTCATCCATCATGTCTGAACGAGTCCACTCCACAAAGTTTTCATAAGTCAGCTCCTTCTCCAGCTGGAGGTGGACACAAAATGGACAATCAATTATCAGTTTGTCTGTGTCTTGTGGGCGTCTTTATGTGTGGAAATGTAATAGTGTGCATGTCCTACCTTTTCAAGACCAGTTGAACTGTCCTCTATGTCCATAGGTAGAAAGATGAGCATGCTGAGCTCCTTCCCTTTGTAAGGCATCTCCAGAATCTGTACAACAGCATTTTTCCAATATTGGATAGCTTATGAGTTTACATGCAACAATCAAAAACAGAGATAGTTTCATAGTGATGGTAAAAATAAAGTTTGGATCATAACCAAAATCTCATCGGTTTTTCTTTGACTCATGGTCAGTCTCATTCATATTCCATAACCTCATTAAGAAAGGTAATAAATGATTGCCTTTGTTGCCAGGTCAGTTAACAGACATACTGTATTACCTGATTAATTAAGTGAATTTCTTGATTACCTGGCAGTTGGCTTCAGGGATGTAGGTCAAAGGGAACTTAGTTTTCTGGTGCATCATCTTAACTGGCTTAGCGTCATTCTGAAAACAGCAAACAGAAACATGTGTAACATAACAACAGCTGAAATCTAGTACATATGACCATGTTGCAGTGATGTATAAGTGTACAACAAGGTGTGATTGGTACACCATGACATCATTGTTGAGTGAGCGAAACATACTCAGGCAGCAAAACACATAATTTCAGTCTAGTGTGAAGTTAACAACATACACTACAGAATATTTAAAGCTGCCTTAAGCTGCATTTTGGATGTTAACGTGAAACAAAATGACAGAAAAGCTGGTCCTGCTGATGTCACAAAAAACAGTCATCACAGTTCACATTCAGGAGGCAGATGCACAACACGCCTCATTGAGAAATGTTTGAGCTCTGGAATAAGTTTAATATTCAGCATCAAAATCTCTTAATGAAGCTCAAACTTTTTGTAGACCAGTTCAAAGCCAAATCACTTATTACTTTATTACTCTGAGTAAGGCCCAGTGTCTTCAATTTTTTTTTTTTACTTTGGTAAATCATTTGTCAATAAATAATGCAATATCTACAGACTCAAACTCTATACTTACTTAAGCAACATTTTCTTATGAACACCACATAGTCTAAGAAAAGGCGTCGCCCTAAACCAAATGGAAGTATAACAGTGTCCTTTTTACTGAACCACAGTGACCCATGATTAACACTCACATGTTTAAAAAGCTATTGGGAAACGTTTTCTCCTGATCTTGACTAACATGCAATAGAAAAGGGTCCAACAAATGACCTTTTGTTAAGTGACGAGACTCTCGCCCTTTTGCCCCTGATTTCCACATTCTCCTGTGGTCAGGTTTCGTGCAATGGCCCTGAAGTTGAACCCTTTTCGCTACTTTTCATTAAGAAAGTGGAAATAGAACCTTAGACTGTGCATTTTCTCTTTTCATTTTCACTTGTTTGACTAAAAAAAGATGAATTGGTTTTCCAATATTCCTACAGCATACGCACCAGAACTCTCATTTTCACTTGATTCTACTGAGCTGTGGTCAGATCAGTAGACGGACAGTATACGACTGCACATGTCTGATATTAATCTCTGCGTCATGGTATCATGCGATATAGTTTCACAAACCCAGACTTGAGTTCAGTTAACAGCGTTTGTCCACTGAATGTTTTCTCTGTGCAGTGTTACCTTGTTGAGTTTGAACTGAGCATCATGTGTGGAACTCTGCTGAAACTGCTTGTTCCAGTTGCCTTTGAAGTAGATGGCATTTACCAGCACCAGCCTGGTCATGTTATCAACCACACCTTCGGCCAGCACATCCTTAATTTTACCTAAGAATATGAAGCACACAATTTGAAATGATTTGCCATGTTTCCTCAGTGTAGAATTTAGTTCAACCACATTTATTAGAACACATGGAAAAATTGGAAAGTGGCATCGTTTCAATATTAATATGTAATCTTTCAGGCTTAATACAAAGAAAACTGGATTAAAGTAACACTTGCCCTTTCTAACTGAAAGGAATTCTGGTCCCTTTCAGGCCACCATAGAGAAATCTTTTAAACTCATGGCATTGTAAGGTCATAAAAGTTTGCACATCAGTATGTAATTCTGGAAATCCAGCTATTTCTCCATACAAAGATGAGACTGACACAAAACTGTGATTAAGCAACATGAGGTGTTAACAAACTGATAAGTGTGTATGACCCACCTTGTGTCTGGCTCTCCACCCAGCTGTTGATGTTGAGCCTGGCTGCCTCGGAGCTGTTGCTGAAGTCCACAGACTCCAGCTCTGCATGGTAGTGCTTCCTGGTTTTTTCAAGGAATCCCTGGAACCACCAGCAACACATTTACTGATTCTGATCACCCAATATCCTCTTCACCTGACTTAGTGGAATTAAAAGCCATTCCAGCTAGAGAGAGTATTTCCACAGTCACTGCTTTACTTGCTTGTATGCTGGCCTGCTGCCCACTCCCTAATTCATCATTCCATTTTACTACACGCTTTAAGATTCCTATCTGAGCCTCTCATTCACTCCAGCCACACATTCTGTAAACAACACCACACCCACACATGAAGATGCATAGTCACATATATCCTGAAATACACACACACACACAAACCTCAACAAACTGGTAAGATTGCTCCCCGTACAGTCTGTTGGCAACACTGAGGGCGTACGGAGCGTCTGGCTTGTTGAGCTTGTTCAGCAGGAGGGCAAAGCTAGTGTGGACATCATCCTGAAGGTCCTTGGTTTTCAGACACTGTGGACAAAGTAGACAAGAGGTGTTAGAGAGATGCACTGAGTCAGTGTTACACCAGTCTAATAAACAGAGCTTGTGATGACAATATTGACAACATCAGCAATTTTGTCTTGGTCCGTCTTTGGTGCTCCATGCTAAGTATTTGCCTACACTATGTTAAATGATGATGGATTGGAAAGATTTCCAAAAATGAACTTGATAGATTTGGTTCTAAATCTCTCTCTTGTAAATCAATTGGTCATAAAAACGAAAAGGTCAGTTATCTAAAATTTGGACATGCAAATGGCATCAGCACAGAATCTAGTATAACACAGCACAGTGTATAGATTGGGCCAGTTTGGTATGCTGGAAAGAAATGAAAGCTGATGACTTCCAGTAGTAGAGTCTGAAAATATCTGAACCATTGACATGTCAATGTTGATGCACAAAATCTCAACTTTGAATGAAAAAAATATGGCAAAAATGAAAATACAAAAAGAAACTGACATGGAAAATGTAAAGAAAATATTAATATTTCACACCTTTCACACTGACTTTAAAGAACCCATGGAAATGCCTGCCCAGGCACTGAAGCCTTTCCAGAAAAATTCCCATGAAGACACACAGCATCCCTCCACCATGGTGTTAAAGTATTTACACGGTTATTTTACAAAACAAAGGCCTGTCTTTTTAATAAGAATTTCGGATGGTATGTTTTGGCTGGTGTGCATCCATATCAGCAAGACATAAACCACCGTCTTCTGTAAACTGTAATAATGATGTTTGCCAAATTTGGTTTTATCCACATACAAGGGCATTATCAGAGTAATACACAAGACATACAAAAGGAAACAGATTCATTTGTGTGTACTCGATTTTCCTAATGCATTTTTGATGGGTTGTCATTGCTTAAAACGTTTTAAGTGTTTAATCTCACTGTGGTTTCTAGCAGCTTCTTATCCGAGATAAACAGCACACCCAAAAAGAAGCCATACATAGAAAAGCCAGTACTACATTCCTGTGAATTATGCAACACTATGAGGTTTGGAGCTGACAGTCGACGCATACACTAAACCTTCAGTAGGGCTACTCCCTTGCATTGTTGCGTTTCTCTAAATTCATTTCAAAATAGCGGCATATTGGAGATTAGTAGAAAAACAAGTGAAAGATCCCTGTCTCCAAAGATCCCCTCCACCACATGACACCACTTAGACCACCTGTTAGTAAAACGCCCCTCAGGTAGTTTATCATCCCTGCACTCTTGGCTTTGTAACCACCTCCAGCATGTCTGGCAGCTTGAAGTGGACCAGCTGCTGCATCTGCATCATCTGCTGTGCTCCCGCATGCTGTGGCTGCTCTGCCTCACGGAATCTGAGGACCTAAGGGCGCAATTGGTAGTGTTCACTGTTAAGTTAGACATAATGTGTCCCTCGTTGTGTACAGGAAGTTACAATTTCATCCAAGCAGCGATGTGTGGGTTGAGTCATACTCAGCAGGCCTTGTACACTACCCTCAAACTCAAGCCAGGTCAAACAGCTGATCAAAGAGAAGTGCAGAAAATTTTGTTTTTTATACAGCTGTGGGATAAACCTCTCTTCAACACAAAGACACAGGGAGATGATGATTGTAGTTATATATTACTGGACTGGAAAGTAATTGCATTGGTATCTACCGTCATGACTTTCATTCTATGTTACATTGTCTTTCTGTGTGGTGCTAGAGCGACCACACCCAAGAATGACGTCAAGGTGCACTGACCACACCTTGCTGCAAGGCAACAACTTCAACCTCTGCAAGATCAGAGATTCTCTATTTATTCACTGACGGTTCAACTGTTTGAAAAGTAGCATTTTTATACAGCTGGTTGAGTTTAATGACATCTAACATATTTGGAACATGACAGGTGATGTATATGAATGAGTACTTCGGTTCATCTGACCGGGCTGTGGGGGCGTATTACAACATATTTTATATAAACTTATTTAAGCAACTTTGCAAAACTATACCTATAACCTACATTCTTCATTTTCCTACAATACATATTCATTGGCTTTCAGCTACGTTGCTATTTTGTGTTGCAGTGAGCTGATATGTAGAATCACAGCGACAGAAAAATAATGTACCAGGGAATAAAAGTACCAGTGTTGCACATTTTGAAATTGGACCAAATCATGAGGGTGGTGTTTGGCAAGGAGATAAATAAAAAGTTTTTGCAAATTCAGGTGGCATCATTCCTGATGCACATATTTCTTTTTCCCATCAACTTACTGCAGTATTTGTACAGCACATGACACTGACACTCCCTCCCTCCCCTCTGTCACTTTGGTTCTTGGTGCAGCTCTGGTGCAAGTTCAGCTACTGTCAACACATCTGGCTGGAAGCCCAATGATTCACATCCCATTTGTTGACAATTTTACCACATTTTGGAAGAAGCTCAGCCTTTATATGCAAGACATGATTAAGTCAAAACAGGTTGTCTTGTGGCTCTTTACTTTGCATAATGAACTCTTTTACCAACAGTGAAATGAGACTGTATATAAAAAGACCATGTCCCTGTTTAACAGCCAGGTAATACCCCTAGTTCTGTTGCATCAGATGAAAGAGGGGCACAAACTACAGAAAATACTGCTATTATCTGCTATTATATTTCACTGTCTTGACATAAACTTCACATACTTTGAATAACCTTATTACTCTTAACTGTCATCCTTCTCTTCCATTACCCAACATCAGCCAGAACATGATCAATTCAAATGACTGGAGTTGTTTCCCGACCCACGGCACATGGATGGTGGATTAAGGGCAAGGGCCTGGCCCTCATACATACTCACACTTCCTGGGTGTGGTTTTGCTTTAGGAATCGTTTAGAAAAATGTGAGTAAATGTTCGTGTTTTACAGCACATCAACTTCCACATTTCAACTACCTGTTTCATTGTACTGGTTATTACAGAGGCCTTTCTGCTGTTTATTCTACAGACGGCCACTGTCTGAGGGCACTTTTTTTTTTTTCCCTAAGGATCTCCATATTTCTTAATAATGAGATGAGACAGTTGTGAGCCATTCAGTGATTAAACGTTGAACGACTCCCAGGTAGCCAGACAAGTGAACATATGGATATGCACATAATGGGAACTGATAAGGTGTACAGATTGCTTTATTGTACCTAGATCTTTATTGCCCCTACACTTCCAAATTATGTATCATGTTCCTATAGTAACACAACACAGATCTGCCCTCCATAAATCCTGGTCAGAGTCTGAACAGAGCAGATCTTTGTCATTTTTGCTGACACTGGAAAACAAAACTGGTGATTCATACTGAATGTGGGTTTACACGCCCCCAATGTTCCACTCCACCCTTTCATTCCTATCAAACTTAATCAAACGCTGTCTTTCTGGAGCGTTAATCTTCAGTGTCAGAGAGGTGTCACATCATGGGAACTTGAATTTCATGAGAAATCTGCATCATTCCACTGAACAGGCAATACAATATCAAAACTGAACAACCAGGTGCACCAACCTCTGATATCATGTTACATTTCACAAAAACAGTGTGTGTGTGCGTGAACTGTACCTCTGACATCTGTTTGGCCGTGTTGCCTCCAGACCCCAGCATAACCATAGCCAGGGCTGAAGAGATGCTAAAAGGAGAGAAAAAGACATTTGCGGTCTTGTCGTTATCGCTCAGCTTGTTGAGCAAAGCCAGAGCGAAGCCGGTGTTGGCCTTGGACAGAGGGGTTAATGATGCCATTGTGTCTTGTGTCTGCAAAGAAACGAGGGCAGAGCTTTCATTATTACGCTACACATTTTAAAATCTTTTATCTCTAACCAATTTACTATCTCACTCTGTAGGTGAGCCAAACTTTACTGAAAGTTAATCAATTTATAATTAAATTGTTTGTGTTTGAATAGAAATGCCTGATAGACGATATATTCACATCATTTAAAATCATTCAATATAATTCTTCAAAACTTTATATTTACCCACCTTAAATATTCCCATTATTTGTGGCACTGGGAGTCTACTCAATTTTATTTTATGGAAATAATAATATTAATAGTAATAATAATAATAATTATAATCTTAATTATATAGAACTTTTCTTAATATACTAACAAAGTGCTTTACAGAAAGAAAAATGGGGAATTAAACTAAACAAAATATCATAAAACAGAAGTAAGTTACATTCAAATATTGACTGAATTAGATAAAACACAACAACATATCAAACATTTATAAAAGCTTTCTAATAAAAGAATGTTTTAAGAAGAGTTTCAAAAGACACTTAAGATCTAGCCTGTCTGAGCTCAGTGGGTAGACTGTTCCACAATTTGGGGTCTCAAGCAGCAAAGGCCCGGTCACCTTTTCTCACCAGCTGAGTCTTCAGAATAACCAGCAAGGCTCCTTCCACCGATGTGAATTGTGTTATTTCGGTTTAAATGTCTAATTTTACCGCCTAATTTCTAGTTTTTCATGTTGTACTGCTGTCGAAAAGCACTTTGACACTATGATCTATAAGTTATTAGCCTATTACTATTAAAAAGCAATATTATAGTAATATTATAATATAGTAATACATTACTATATAGTATAATATGTGGTTGTTACCAATAGTAATTTAGGATTTTATTGAAATTAGCAGGAGTTTTAGTGGTGTTTATGCAAATTCACCACAAGATTGTAAATATATTATTACATTTGGAGATTTCTGAATGGAATATGGTAGAAAAATAGAGGGTTAATATATCTGTTGGATTTCACAATGAAAACGCATTCTTTTACAGGCACTAAAACGTGATTTTATACTTACAACTACATATAGCACCATTTAGATAAACTATAATCTACACATAACGCCACACTTGACTGTATCGACCAAGTTCACTGTCAAACTGGAACTTTACACCTGTAGCATGAAGAACTTCCTGTTTATACTATCCGGTAAAATCAATGAATAAATCCCTGTGCCTGCACCCTTAAACCAGTTAAAGTCTACAAACTAAACATTAAACCCTCCGGTCACGAGCAGAGTGTGACGCATCCTTTACTTACTAACAGGCTCTTTCCTTCCAGTGCTGGGATGATCAGGAGTCTTTCAGTAACAGACTGACTTCACTGTCCAGCGCTTGTTTTATTATTGACGAGCTGACACGCCCCAAATGCTCTTCCGCATTCTCATGTGTCATTCTATGGAAGCCGAAGAGATAAAAACCCTTTCTTTCGCTCCCCCCCCCCCCTTTCTCTGAAGTTATCTCACTCAAACGGTAATTATTGCTAAGGTTTCAGAGTCAAACGGTCCAAACACTGACTCACTGATTTGTGAACACATGAGTATACTCCCATTCATTTTCTAAACAGTTTCACACAGTCTGAAATCACATATCCATCACACTTTCCCTGATGACTTCATCCCTGCTAAAGCAAGTGGGTTAGTTTAGTTTATTTGATTGGGACAATGCAATTTAACATAGTTTCAAAACAGGGTATGAAACTAATGTGTTGCAGAGTTTATAGCTATTGCTAATTTTCTTCTGCTCCTTTTCCAGTTGACCTTTTTTTTTTTTTTTTTTTTTTTTTAACACATGTTAAAAAGTCAATAGTAAAACCAACACAAAACAGGCAACACAGTTGGTGATACCGTACAATTAGCTAAAAATAGAAGAGTCTAAACAAATACAACTACAGCACGCTAGAAGTAGTCAAACAAAAACAATTAACAATATATACAGTTGCCTAGAAATGAGTAGAGCTCTGTTTTGTTTTTAGCAGCACTTAACCTTTATTGTGAAGGAGTCTATGTCTGGAGTTAATTTGATTTCAGTTAGTCATTTGTTCCAAAATTGACAGCCCTTTATGGAGAAAGTTGATTGTACAAATTTAGATCTTCAATGTGATATTTTACAAACACTAAGAAATGAAAGTACAGAAACAGACCTAAGAGGGTACAGAGGCTTTGTCGCTCCAGCTGTACTCCAGCAGGGTACAGCATTGAAGCTTTGAACATCGGTACATTTTATACCTTCTTGTCTGTTCCTCTAAAAGGACATTTCTTTGTACCCCTTGTGACAAAAGTGTACCTTCATGTCATGGCACAAAAGTATATCCACTGGAAAGGTACAGATTTGGTACCTTGTTTTTTTGTTGTTTTTTGGGGGGGCATTTTTGCATTTAATTTGATAGGTCCAGTGAGAGAGACGCGGGTCAGAGTCAAACCCATGGCTGTTGTGGTTAGGACTAAACCCATGTGGTACACGCCCTACCAGGTGAGCCAATGAGGCGCCCCCAGACTTGGTACCTTATGAGGTACAGTTGGAGTGACATGTCATTTTGTACCTTTATGGAGCAAAAACATATCCCTAAATTCTGAGACAAAATCATTTACAGTTAGTTTACTTTTTTTTTTTTTTTTTTTTTTTTTTAAACAAAATCAGCATTTTATATGTAAACGAACCCATTTTGGGTGCATGTATTGTATTGTTCTGGTAAAATGTATTTGTCCTTAAAAAAAGTTTGAGTACATGAGAAAAAGCAGTGCTTTTCTACATTAAGCTGAAGCATAAAACCGAAGGAGCCATTCGCTATAAGTGCAAAACAGGAGCAAGGTTAAGTAAAGTACACTTCCAAAATGTGTGCAAAATTCATAACTCACATACTGTATTAGATTCAATTAATTCAATGTTTCAATCACTAAAATGCACACGCAGCTATGTTGGTAGCCTATTTTATTACAACAAACCCACCTCTCTATTTAAATCAAGATTTTGTAATCACTGATTTGCAGCATCATCTGCCTCTACAATAATCTCCTTTGCTGTCAGCAGTGGTTTTTTACCTTTAAAATCAAAGTCAACAGTTAACACCCTAAGGACCATTTCAGTACCTTACAGGGTACTTTTCTGAAAAATGTAAAAAAAAGATACCACTATTTCTCTGTGTGAGATTTCCACACACCACGCTCCTGGTTGCTCTGTTACGTTCTTACCTTTGGGTATATGTGGAGAGAGACTGTGGCTAAACTGTTGATACATTTATAAACTAATTTCAGAAAGAAAAGATGAATAAAGCCCTCAAAACTAAGTAGATCTTTTCAGTATAGGACAGTGAAGTCATCAGACAGGCTTTTTGTCCATTATTTTCAGTGCCTGATTACATAAGGATGTGAGGGGTCTGACTGTAGATCGTGACGTTTGAGCCCATACTGTGATACAATATGAAAAAAAAAACCCACACTAGCATACTTCCTATGTAAAGTTATGATTTTATACATTTAAATCAGTATGGGATTGAACCAAATATTGCAGATAAACCCTCAGTAGCAATGGAAAAATTAAGCAACTTGAACTCAGTTATTTGACTCACTCCTTGCAATAAAACTATTTGTACCTTTAGGATTGCAGTAGTGTAGAAGTTAATTGTACCGATTGCTGATATTTAATTCTGATGCATCAGACTGCCAGTTCTTCTTGGAAACCATTTCACCATAATTCTGTCATCAAAACAAACATGAGACCAGTGAAGTCCGAGTTATTTTCATATGAGATGCAGTAAAAAAGCAGGTTCAGGGAAAGTGGCACGCCTAAGCTTAAGGGGTAACTGGATTAATTATGTCATTGAAAAAAAATGAATGTAGATGTATTGACAGTGTCACAGCACCATCCCAATCTGACAGTGTTAGATAAGGAGTCAATGAATTAAAATGCCAACAGCAATGATTTGTTTTAATACTAAAGACACACACAAAATTGCAAGAGGAAATATTAAGGACTACAGAGTAGAGGTGGGAGTTAAGTGACTGCAGCTGAGAGCAAATGGAAAAAAGCCAAAGATATATCATGAAAGCAAGAGCCGTTAATGAAACAGGTGTAGTATGGACCCAGATGCAGCACACATCTGGATATAGTTTGTTATGACCTTTATTTATGAGCCAGCGGACATATTGCACACAGGTGGATATTGGGGACAGGGGAAGGGGTCTGGAGCCGGGGCTGGAGAGCCACCGTTAGGGGGCAGGCTGGAGACGTCGTCGAGGGAGCAGGAGGATCGGAACCAGGTGATCGGGGCGGACAAACCCAGGAAGGAGCAGGCGGGCGGGTAATCAGAGCCAAACGCCAGCAGGGAAGGACTCACAAGACGAACCCACCAAGAAAGCTAGGTTGACGAGGCAGGAGTCTCTGGCAGACGGGAACCAGGGAGGGCACAGGCAGAGCTCGTGGTCAGGGACAGAAGGCTGACGCGTTTGCCGGGGAAGAGACGAGGCAGGATGGTCAGAGACAAGCGGGTTCGATACCAGGAAGTCAGTCCGGAGATGAACGCTGGCAAGTTTTGCATGAATACGGAGAATAATCTGGCAATGAGTGAGTGGACCAAGGCTGCTTAAATACTGGTTTAATTGGAGCTGGAATGCAGCTGGGAGCAACAGGTGGGGACGGTGAGGCTGATGAGGAGGTGTGGCAGAGTGGAGAGTGAGACGGAGGCGGGTTGAGTGGGAAAACACCAGAGATATCAGGTAGGAGCAGAGGCCGATTTTGTCAGTTTAAACTGGAAAAAAAATCAATGATGATTATTTAAACCATCTAATAAAATAATTGTTGGCATAAGTCAAACATACAAGTCCCTCCAGTTCCTTCAAGCAGGCAAGGTGTATTCATTTCTGACATATAAGCCCACTCACCACTGATTATAAGCCTTGGTCCAGTAAGGAAACAAATAAAGTAAATTTTACATCACAAACAATAGGCTATATAGTTCACCTCTCCACCTCCTGTTCCCACAGCTGAGCAGACTCAATAATCCCACAGGAAACAGCTGCAGCACCTCCAGCAACTGTGAGACTGTGTTCAGATCTGAATACTCTTAAATTTTGTCAATACAATGAAAGATACTAATCAGATGAAGAGATAATACGATTGTAGTATCTGGATTGTCTGCTTCTCTCCTGTAAGCATTGCTTCAGCTCTGGTGATGCCGGGGCCCAGAGGCAACCCAGATGTCAAAGGTGGTACAGACACAAACACACACAAGTCTCTGTAGTAATTAGAGTGTAGAATTGCATTGCAGGGTGGGCTGGTGTTAATCCTCTATAAGCAGCTGCCAGACAAACTGAGTCATGATTAAGATGTCTAATCAAATTAAATCATCACATCATCACAGACTGAATGAAGAAATGAGATGATTTAGTTGTAGTGAGATCATAAATATGTTGTCCGTTGACTTCAGAACCAGCTTTGAGGCAGCCAGAGTCAACATCAACAGCAGGGTGGAGAAGCATACACAAGCTGGATCACACACACACTAACATACACACCATCAGTTTATTGCAGTGTGTGTGTGTGGGAGTCCACCACTTTTTCATTAAATCAAACTCTCCTATGTGCCTGTGTGGTAAGTTATGTAGTAAATAGGCTTTGTTTATGTTTCATAAAACTACATTCTTTGTTTGGATGGAAACACTGTTTGGACTGTGTGGTGTTACTTCCCACTGGTTCCATGTGGTTTCAATATTGTCACCAGGTAAAGTCAAAGACGAGACGACCAAGCTGGTGCTGGTCAATGTCATGTACTTTAAAGGCACCTGGAACAAAACGTTCATGAGGGGTGATCTTGCTGATGCTCACTTTAGACTCCACAAGGTGAAACTGTACAAAGATGAACACTAACTAACAAATATCAGCCTGAGTCAGTCAGTCAGGCTGTGTCACAGCCTGCTGTGCCTTCACCTGTGGCTTCAGTAATTTTCCACCTACCCCGCCTCCGTCTCACTCCCACCGGCCGGCCACACCTACCTTTCCCCAGTGTGTGCGAGTTCTGTCACCTCGCTCCAGACTCACAACTCTCCAGCCCCGACCCCCGGGTCCAACCCAAAGCCCAAGCGACTATTGTCCTGTGTAGTAACCTGACTATACTGCTGCTCACCTGCTCCCCCTCATTCCAGCAAATAAAAGTCATTACCAGTCTTACCTGTGATGTGTTTTGCTGCAACTGGGTCCTACCAACATCCGTTACAGTCTGAGAAACTACATGGCAGCAGGTCTAATAGCTGGTATGTGGAGGCCTCTGCTTTAGAAACTGCACATAGTTTGTGTCTGTAAACACAACTGTTAAAAGTTAAAGCAACCATTCTCTAATCTTCTGCCCCCCTCCTGTACGTGAATGGCAGTAGATAACATATTTGAACCTATAATAACGTCCTTCACAATGATATTAATTTAATGTGATAATTGCTCTTTGTTTTTCAGCTTTATAACAATGTTTTCAACATTAATCCGGGTGTGAACACCTGTTCTGGAGCTGGGTCTTCATCCACAGAGGGACACAGGTAAAAGACTGAGGCAGGGAAATCTGCAAGCATTAGGCAACTGGAGTGAGTGTGCAAACAGACACACTACATCATAATTTGCAGCAACTTGCAGAGCAGATTTGGTCACTTTGGCAGCACCCCCCTCTACTGGTTTTACTGGTTCCAACCTGAGGAAATGTTGGTGGCTACAACATGAAGTCTGAGGGAATCAGCACAAACATTTTTAGCTGTAACATAAGGAATTGTAAGATAAAAGGAAGACAGGGCACACAGTGTTTTCAAACCTAACACCTTTATTTTATTCATGTAGGCATAAGGATAAATACTGTGGCCTTAGTTTGGTTCATTAACTCTTTCATTAAACTCCATGCTCAGCATACTCATATGGTAAAGGTACATTTCAATGCCTTTTATTGTGATGTGATGGTGCAACATTTCAACAGCCTGTCTGAGATTGCCAAAGAATACATACCTACTCACTTACAAGCAAAGACTATTTCAAAACATACAAATAATCAGGAAAAGTTTGGGATTCAGCACAAGCACACCTGCAAGCACTCCGGGCAACAAATGCTACACCTGTTTTGTAGATGTGGATGTAAATGTGAATCTGAAGGTGCACTGTGTAGAACCACATTCTACACTTGAATGTTTTCCTGCAAATTTGTAAATTTGTGCTGTGGGATTCATATAGGATGGCGATTTAAATGTAACTCGGAACTAGGAAATGGGATGTATAGCTAGAGCAAATTAAGAGAGGCTGTGGACTCACTGACTGGAGTCACACTGCTCTGAAGGGCACCGTGCTCACACAGGGGAGCAGAATCGGCCAGCAAAGAGGACACTCATGGTGGGGTTATGTCGGATGAAGAACAGGAAGGGGTGGTCTGCTGTGAACATGGTAGGAATCATCGCAGAGCGTTCCGTCATGACGGCGGCAGTGGCGGCAGCAGCCTCAGTTCCCTCTTCATTTACCTCCACAAAAGCCTTGTGGATGACTTTTGACAGCACCAGGTCGTTTGCCGAAGACATGCCTATCAGCAGAGGAGGGAGGACGTTTTAAACAAATACAACACTTGATGACACAGGCATGTGTATAATGTATTATAATATATGTCTCACCAGAGAAGTTACTCTTTGCAGCATTAAAAACATCCTCCATGCCCATGCTTTTCAGGACATCATTCAGGTCGTACGTCTCCTCCATCTTGAATCGAGGCAGTCTCACCTCCACCTCGGTTTGACCCATTAAATCTGGACGAGTCCACTCCACAAATTTCTCATAGGTCAGCTCCTTCTCCAGCTGGAGGTGGACAGAAAATCCATTTGTAGTCAGTCTGTCTGTTTAGAATTGTGCATTTGTCTATTGTATGTGTGTATGTGTCCTACCTTCTCCAAGCCTGTTGTATCGTCCTGTATCTCATTGGGCAGGAAGATGAGCATGCTTAGGTCATTCCCTTTATAGGGCATCAGTAGGATCTGCCCAAAAACATTCTGTTTTTAATGTCATTTCATTTACAGATTATCTGTTTTTTTCCATCATGAAAAACAGGTTGCTGTTTAAAATACATCTATTAGAAGTTACAGCTATGGAAATCATCTTAAAAACCACAAATCTAAAGGTTTGATGCAAAAATTGAACCATTTGTTCTTTGAATCTTGGTTAATCTCTCCACCATATTTCATTGAAATCTGTTTACAAACTGTTGTAATATCAAATTGCATGGCAGTCAAAACCACATACTGCAAAACATGGACATTACCTGGAAGTTGGCTTCAGGGATGGTGGCGTGAGAGAACTTACTTTTCTGGCACATCATCCTCACTGGCTTGGTATCGTTCTAGAGACAGGCATGAAAGGCATAGTTTTTTATGATATAGAAATTAAATATCCAGAAAATATATGAAAATATATAACAAAAGTAAAAGCACTCATTATGAGGAAAAACCATGTTGCAGCTGGTAAAGGCTAATTATAATTAGTTAATATACTGCTGGGTAGCTTGTGAATTTCCCAAGGCAAAAAGGCTGGTGTAGATTACTATCACCACATTGTTCCATGTATTTATTCAGTGAAACAGTTTTAATCCTGCTTTTGACTTGGTGGGATTAAATAAATGGAATAATTTAGATTTAACTTGGCTTTCTGTGTCACCTACCTGACACACACTGATCCACTGCCAGCCTAGTAAGGCACAGACAATGAGCCCTGTCACTATACTACCATGGGGTGACTGGGACTATTCTTCCAGTCAGCCAGTCAAATTAAAGCCAGTCATTTGTAAAAAATTAAATAAATAAAAAAATAGAAACAGCTTTGTCATGGTTTACTATCAGAGTGTCCTGCCACATGCTACAGTATTACAGACCTCAGGTAAACTGTAAACTATCACACATCATTTCACAAACCCAGACTGCTGCTTTTGTTCCTCAGTGTCTCCATCCAGTGCTGGCGTTGTGCAGTGTTACCTTGTTTATTCTAAACTGAGCATCAACAGTAGAATCCTCCTCAAACCGTTTGTTCCAGTTGCCTTTGAAGTAGATGGCATTGACCAGCACCAGTTTGGACAAGCCATCCACAATGTGCTGGGCCAGCAGGTCCTTGATTTTACCTGTAAAGTGATGAGCAAAAACATCATGATCAGGCACTAAAAATAAGTTACTGTACGAATTGGTATAAGACATACAATTAAAAAAAACAAATCAACATTATGGAATCAACTAGCTATAAAAGGGTTAAAAGTGTGAAGTCTAAAAGAATGTGTTCAGTTAAACTGTGATTAGGAACTTCTGATTTTCTCCAGCAGGATGTGCCAGACCCAGATGTGCCCTATGGTTCTGAGTCTGAGACCCAGGAGCCTCTGAAAAAGCCTTATTGATAGATTTCATGCTGCACTCAGGCACATGTTGGGAAAGAAGGTCAGTGTGTTAAGGAGCTAACCCCATACAAGCCGTAAATGTGACTTCCAGATTCACAACACGCATGTAGAGAGGGTGGAAATACCCACGTAGTGTCATGTACCCTCTGTGGTAGATCTTGTTAGAAGTTGGGCTGATACAGTTTGAAGTAATTAAAGTCTGGACAGTTACTGTACTTACAAAAAACTTTAAATTTAATTAATTTAACCAAAGGACGTTCCAAGATATATATTTTCTCACCTCGCTGAGGGAAACCAGAGGAAATTAAATTTAAAATGGAAACAAGAAAAACTGGAAATAGAAAATTAGATTACATGTGGATTATACAACCCTATGGTAACTTGTAAACAGAGAATAACAAAGGACCAATATTGGCTCAAATTAGGGTCAAAAAAAATATGAGCTCCTTTAGTGATGTAGAGAAAAGTTTTTAGTTTTAAATCAACCTTTGTAAATCTGTAAAATAAATCTTCATGATAAATTGATTGAACTGTCATTGTCCAATCAGATTACGGTGTGACCTGTCTTTGTGTAACCTCACCACTGACATCATTTGTTTTTATGTACACAATCTCATTATTATTTTTTCAAATACAAATCTTTTCTACAAATGTACAAACTTGAATTTGTCATGCAGATTCATTTTACAGGTTTACAAAGATTTTACAGGTTCGTTTACAACTACAAACTTTGGAATTATTTCCGAACATCACTTTACAAGCGCAAAATCTTTCTGACTCTAATTTGAGCCCATAAACTAAGGACTGATCCCTGAGGATTCACAGAGGCTGAGGAGGATTTCCAGACACCAGTGCTAGATAGAAAACAAAACCAGTGAACAAAAATGGCCACTAAATTACTAATATACTTCAGTGAAATCAAATCATGAACTCTAAAATAGAACATCTAGAAACAAAAGTGACCACTTTGAGAGAAGGGATGTTTGGATTTACACACTGATGAATGTGTGTTCTGAGACCTACCTTGTGTCTGCTCCTCCACCCAGCTGTTGATCTTCACCCTGATCTCCTCCGAATTGGACTGGAAGTTCACAGACTCCAGCTCAGCATTGTAGTGCTTCTTGGTTTCTGCTAAAAAGCCCTGGAATCATAAAACAGCACATTTGAATACTCATGCCACAGTTAAATATTCACATTAAGCAGCTCAGGTACAAGACTCTTCGAAAAATACTTAGGGACGCTCCACCGATTTTACATACGGAAGACAGTTGATTTATCATGTGTAGACCTGCAGCTGTATAATGTTTTCTTTGGCTATTACATACAGACATACATACACAGTACTTTTAATTCTGTAATTAACAAAACTGCTAAAACCAGCAATAAACCTTTTATCAAAATGTACCTTTGAAATTTACACCAATGGATTTCCATTTCATTGTCAACAGTGTACATGTTCTCATCTGAAACTATAATTATATACCAATTATATTTGCTTTATTGGTGCTTCGAAGGAAAGGAATGAATGTGTAGAATTTTGGAAAGATAATGAGCTGGTTATCTGGGAATATGCCTGCAGGTTTGAGCTCAAGGCCATCTTGAAATATTGACACACTAAATTATAGGATTACAGGTCACCCCTTCAGCAAATAATTCATTGGCACACACACACACACACGCACACACACACACACACACCCACCTCAACAAACTGGTAAGATTGCTCCCCGTACAGTCTGTTGGCCACACTGAGGGCGTACGGAGCGTCTGGCTTGTTGAGCTCGCTCAGCAGTTGGGTGAAGCCAGAGTGGACATCGTCCTGACAGTCCTGGGGTTTTAGGCACTGCAAACAGCCAGAGAACACCTGCGTGTTACATAAGCACACTGTGACAGATGAAAGACTACTCTTGTATTAGATTAATGCTGATTGTTGGCTTTATGGTTAGTTTTCCTGTTAAATGATAAGAATAGACACCAACTGTTACTACTGCACCTCTGCTGTATTGATCTTCTATTAATGTTAGTTTGTCTTTGCTAGCATGCTAACATGGTGTGATGTCAAGTGATACTGGACCGCCTGGGTTTAGTGTCAGTGTTCTCATAATTTACTGTAATTCGAATGACCTTTGACCCCAAGATCCTGAAGTTTTCATTAGTTTGATTTCTCTTTATGAGACCCCAAGCACCTTGTGGAGAAAATATATGGAAAAGGCAAACACAACAAATAAAAATATCAACACCATTAACATTAATATAAAATATTCCATGGGAAACCTTTTTAAAAGCATTTGCACACAAAATTACCCACCATTTATCCCCCTTCATGTTCTTTTACACGTCTTCTTCAGTGTGGAACAAAGAAAATTTAGGATGGCCTGCTTTTGTTGGAAAGTTAGGGCACTGAATTTCCCGTAAATCTGCTTGTTTTGCTGTTTGAAGCTTCATATGAAGGCTTGTGTTTCCAAGAGGTTAAAACAGTGGGAAATGAAGCGTGTAACACTCAGGAACCAAAATCTCAGGTTTCCTCACCAGATAACCACACCCACACCCTAATCATTAATCATCCTTTGACTTTGTTACCACCTTGAGCAGATACTGTGGCAGTCTGGAGGTGCGCTGTATCTGTGTCTGCATCTGAATGCGCGTCTGTATCTGTGACTGCATCGCCGACTGCACTGATGTGTGCATCTGTGGTTGAGCTTCTTCCTGCTGTTGCTGTGTCTCAGTGAAGTGGAGGACCTGAGAGGTGCAAATGGTAGTTTTTCTTATCATTAGGATCCCTCCTGAGTTCAACACATGGCAGGACAAATTACTGGATAGGTTAAAAACAAATAAAGTATTACAATTGCACTCTCTGTTGACTGTGGAGAAAGGAAATCTCACTGCAGTTTGTATAAGACAGGGCCATACATGTACAGACATGTTGGCTTCATTATACCTGATGACTCTCAGGCAAGATCACTCTCTTCCTTTAACCCACAAAGACATAATCACTTAGTAAAATTCCATCATAGTTCCATCAGAGCCTGTCAACACCTACGTTAAAACATTCACTACCACTCCCCAGTGAAACTGAAGCTTGCCCTGCGCTTTGCTTATCAGCTGTATCCATCAATCTCACATCTGGCTGAAAGGCAGCTGTTGCTCCATAGGCATTACCAGTTAGGAACAAAACCAGACTTGATTCTCAACACATGATTAATCTAAATCAGGTTGCCATGTATGCAGTGTATCCAGTAAAATAAAAATAACTATAACATTAAACAATGAATTAACCAGCCAGGGTGTATTACCAGTGTACAACAGTAGATTAATCCTAGCCTTTTATTTTTTCATTAATCTCAGACTAGTTTTGTTATTTGCACACAGCGTTACTGTAACAACACACGGGTATCCAGATCCTTTAAGTTAAGTAGTAGTACTACAAGTGAAAGTCCTGAATTCAAAATGTTACTGAAGTAAAAACACAAGTGTTATGATCATAAAGTCTCAAAAATAAAAGTAACCGTCAAGCAGAAAAACTGGCCCGTTAGTCTAAAATTATGTATTATTTTATTTGATTGTTATTATTGATGCATTAACATATAAGAACATGTATTTATAGTGCAGTAAATTCACTCTCCACCACTGACATTCACTATATATCACTTCCATTCTGGCATCACTGCTTTGGCTTCTTTAATCCCATTCTGACAACAATGAATTTATGTTTGCTACCTTCTCATACTCACAATTTAAACTACCCCAGGACATTTGTACTACTGTTATGCAAAACTCCTGACTCATGCCTGTCTCTTTGAGTCAGATATAATAGTACCCACTGTCTTCATTCAAATTTCCAGTATACTATACGCCCAGTTCCCTGAGAACATGACAGAGCTTGAAGCCTGAGCCCACACCTTTTTCCTTTTCTTTTGATGCAATAATATGCCAAAGAAATTACAGCCACAACATCAACCAGTTCCACTAACTGCCTGTATAATCACCTTAGTCTAGATGGATGCATTAACATGATAGCGGTAACTTTTCTACAGTTAATTTCCACAGCATTGTGCTTTAGTGTGTGTGTACAGTACCTCGGATATCTGTGTGGCTGTGTTGCCTCCAGCCCCCAGCATCACCATAGCCAGGCCTGAAGAGATGCTAAATGGAGAGAAGAAGATATTTGCAGTCTTGTCGTTATTACTCAGCTGTTTGGACAGAGCCAGAGAGAAGGCGGTGTTGGCCTTGGACAGAGGGACTGATGATGATGATGATGATGCCATTGTGTCTGATACAAAGAAAAGGCATTGAGAATAGAGCATTAATCATTGAATTAAAACTGTACTGTAGCATGCACTGTATCTGTTAAGTAGCACTCCCACACAAAATTGGATAAAATCATGTTCCCCTGATCATGTGAAAACACAAATGTTTGTGCCTTTACATAAATGTTACACCTGTTAGAAATCAATTCAACTATAATGTCATTTGTGCAGATAAAACATCTTCTCTGCAATGAAATGCTTAGAATGAGACTTGGAAGAGTAAAATAAATAATAAAGATAAATACATTAAAACTACTATAGATGAGGAATAGAAAGGTAAAGGAAACAGTGAAGCCTTTGAATTATGAGGGTTATCAGATGCTGTGAGTATGGAGTATATAGTCCTGCACTGCCTGCCAATCTGTTGCATTATCTTTTAAATTACATGTACTCATTTGGCAGACACTTTTATCCAAAGCGACTTACAAGTGAGAGACAGAGGGACATGTATTCAATAAGTGCAAGGAGATCAAGTTAAGAAGTAAAACCATAGTAAGTGCTAATTAGGCATTTTAGGGTGTTAGAGGTTGCATGGCAGACAGTTTGTATACTGGTTGCCTACAGTCCTTGATGATCTTACAAGCCAAGGTAACACAGATGGTAAATGTCTAGTATGGCAGGGAATGTACTACTGGTAAAAACCACAGTCTCTTTTATGAATGAGATATGCAAATGTTTCATCTTGTGCATTCTTACACGTTTTATGAGGATGCTCAAGCATCATGTCAGTGTTTCAGCTTTTCATGAAATCCAAGTCTTTGGCCTCTTGGTTTAATTTACCAATTATTAAATATTGTTAAGCTTTAAAATTTAAGCTGCCTGTGCAGACCTTTAAAATGCTCTTCTTCATTGATGTTTTATTTAACAACTCGGCAGAGTTCTCCAACAACAATATCTCTTCTCAGACATGTGTAGAGAAATCCCCATTTTCCCCCACAGAATTTTTACTGAAGAAATCTCACCAAACCCAATAAAATCACACAGATGTTGCTCATCATTAGTTAACCCCTGCTGCCTTTGCAAACCAGGTGAGGGCATAAATTAGTTTATAAAGCCTGGTTGACCCGTTATCATGCCTTATCTCTTTTATTATGGAAATCAGGTGACAATAAGACAATCTGTACTTACTCACAGACACTCTTCTTCAGTCAGCAAGGGATCCGTAGTCTTTCAGCTATTGGAGGAACTGTTCTGTTTGAGTCAGTGCTTTGTAATGTAAAGAGCTGACACACCCAAAGTAAAGTAGGTGGCTGCACCTTGAAGACGTATCTAGAGCTCACACCCATCAGTGAAAGGAACAGCCGCCCTTATTATGGTTACTGTGCCAGTAGGAATTGTGAGGAGATGCCCACGTGACCCTGATACAGAAAAGGGATGGATGGATGGATGGATGGATGGATGGATGGATGGATGGATGGATGGATGGCTGGATGGATGGATGGATGGATGGCTGGATGGATGGATGGACACTGAGAAGAAGACAAAGTGGAATCAACAGCTGATTAAGCAATAATTTTCAGAAACAGTATCAGTATAGAGACGTGATTATAAAATTTATGAGGACAGTGTGAATCAAGAAATGTGTCAAGTGGTCTGAACCAGATTAATACAAAAATGAAGATGCACACACACACACACACACACACACAATTATTTTATTATCTCTTTGTCTGGTGCATTAGCACAAGTAGTATACGAGTTTCCTACGTTTAAATTTATTACAATAACTTTGGCCACAGGAAGATGAGAAAGTTCAGGATTTGATGACCAAAGCCTGAAGTTACTTGCATCCGCTATAGGGTTCAGCAAAGTCATCTCAACAATCACCAACCAGATTTTCCCCCTCCAGGTTTTATAAATTTTGCACTCACCCACTTTTAATGTGTTCTCCAGCTTGCAGAACCTGCATCAGGGTTATGGATTTATAACTACTGCATTTACATTTTACACTGTATGTTGCCTCTTAGTTGCCAAATTGCATGATAGTAATATTGCAACATCCATTCTACTTAGGCATACCTACCAATCTGTTATTGCATATAATTCCTTCATTCATTATGTTTCAGGGACCATTAGTGCTACTTCACATGCTGCAACAGGAGCGGTTATTTACTTTGTTTATTGATTTGTTTACATCGGCACAGTGACCATTGGGTTAAAGAGAAAATGAAAATCTTCTCAACTTTTAGCCTACATGTAGTGTAAGGACTTTTTGTTTGTAACCAATTTGAGAGACTCATAAATAATGTTCAAGATCAATTTAAATGAAGGAACTTATTTAAGAAATTTCGTCTTATGAATATGACATTTTCCTAGTGAAATTAGGATGTTAATAATATTGCATACATTTTTATTTTTCCATTCAAAATAAGTGAAAATATGTTTCTGTTCAATATTAATGACATGTGGTCATAAGATCAGCTGACGACAACCACTTCGGTTTTGTAAACGTTACCGTGGCACTACTTTCTTTATGTGTGATACAGTGCCCCCTTCTGGCCGTCTGCAAGCACTGATGCCGCCGTAGTCTGAATTCAAACAAGCTAACATGACCAGGGCAGGGAAGGAGGAGGCAGTGCAGTGTGGATAAACAGCCACCAGACAATCACACACCAGGCTTTATGTGTATAATAAAAAAACATTTTCTGAAGGGGAAGGATATTGGCTTCCTACGGTAAGCGAAACTCCTTGTCACCATCCGTTATCTTAGCTTAGTCCGCATGGGCTCTTAGCTTGCTAGCTAACGTGAACATAACGTGATAGCTTGTATCCCAGGATCTTACAGTGGGACAGAGGACAAGCCAAACATCGTTCATAAATCTGTCGGTTAAGCGTTTCCGTTTTTATTATCGGCAATATACCTGAACAAAAAAATAATAGAATACCCCTTTACGAACTATGAGGGATTGATACTCCATTCGGCATACATCTAATATTATCAGCAGCTGCTTTTTTTTAGCAAAACTTTAGTTAGTCTACTTTTTAGGGCTGTTATGACCAGCTAGCAACTTTGACTAGGTAGGTTTGTTTTAATTGTAGCTGATGAGGTGATTTTATACTCAAACTGTTTAACTCCCTGTGTAGTATTTACTATAATACCTTAACTCACCATTGCTACTCTGAATTCCCGACTAGTGTCACTACTATTAGGGCCTGAACCGAAAAGCAGGGAGACGTTATACTTCTAACTACAATGTCCCATTTTGTGAATGGAGTTCTGTAAACGCACGTCACGAATCATCGCAGTTAAATCACTTCCTATCTTCACTTACTAAACGCTTGTCAGCCAGTTTCCTTTAAAACCATTAAACACCAGAAAAGTGTGAAGCGGGATGCTAGGCAGCCAGCGTTTTTGTTTGCTCCGGTCTCAGGTCTTTCGTCAGGCGCACCAAAATAGCTCCACGAGTCAGTAAAAGTGAGTGAGCAGTAATGATGTGTCATCTTCTTATATTCTTCTACTTTTCACCCTCTTGTGTTTTTTTCTCTTGTCCTCCAGCCTTAATATGACATTGAGATTTTCTTGTCTTTCTCCGCATATTTGCTATACCCCCATTAGTGTAGTGAGTATTATCAGCATGTTATTTGGCTTCTCATTTCGAATCACACAGAGGTACAGGGCTGGTTTCTCTCAACTCCACTGATGCTGGATTAATGTGAACAAGGTTGACAGGTAGCTCCCAATCTCAGTCTGAACAGAAACTGGTTTCAGGCCTTGTCCCTCCATGAAAACCACATGCAGACTCCTCTTCCTTTTATCTCAAATCCAAGCATCATCAGGATAGGTCAGACTTTGACTGGAACAGGTGGAGAAAAAAAATGAATCAACTGTCAAAATTATTTGACACATTCATTATCTACAGATGTTAACAGGCTTTTTATTCCACCATAGATTTTACACATGATGTACAAATCCATAAATTATGAATGGCATTTGGCTCATGTCAATAATTCATCTGCCCTCACAGTCTGGTACCCTTATTTCAGGATAATGTTTGATGACAGACTGTGCTCTATTTATGTAAGTTACAGGGAATTCTGAGTGTCCCAGTGTGCAACCTGTAGCCAATTTAAATCATGATAAATGCAATGTAGACACCTAATAATTATTTTTTGTACAGGGTGTCAGCCCCTTAGGGTGAGCATTACTGCTTCACTCTATCGTACAGCGCCACTGAAGCAAAAGAAGGTCAGCATCTGTGTGAAGTACCTTGTTGACTACTGCGGTGGCGGGGCAGGAGTGCGCAGCTCAAGAAGATGGCATCACCGTTTGTGCCTGTCCCTGTGCCCATGGACAGAACCCTGTCAGGTGGTAGCAACAAGCTGAGACGGCCACAGCGAGCTTCATCACTAGGCAGTGTCTCCAGCAGCTTGGAGGACAACGGAAGAGGATGTGGAGGACTAGGTTCCCAGCGGCAATCCCGCTGCATGGACAGGGGCAGCCGCAGCCGGACGCCACCACCCCTCCAGAGCCCTGTGACACGGGCCAGGGTCAACGGGACTCTGGAATCCTCTGTAGAATATTCCAGCTGCCCTCGCTCCATATCAGATCCTGCTGGAAGCCAGCAAGGCGAGGAGAGGCCCATCACACCTACTGTGCTGGGTTATGAAGTCATGGAGGAGAGGGCCAAGTTCACGGTATGAAACCAGCTTTTGGAACCTGTGTAGTATCACAGTGTGACACCTCTCACTACAGATGAAATGCTAATGTTATTTATCATGTAATGACATGTATCGATCCGTCTGCTAAGAACTATAATAACAAGGGAGCACTTTAGCAAATGGGATAGGCATGCACACTGGAGGACAAGCACACAGCCTGGTGCATATTAGAGATTAAAAACTAATGTCAACATTTACTCAGCACACAGACTTTTATACAAATCAACTTCCAACACTTCCCAAAAGCATGGAGGAACAAGTTTTGCTGCGCTCTCAGTACCTGCATAGAAGTTGTCAATAGATTCTGTTTCGTCTAATTTTGGGCCATTATGAGAAAAGAGGACAGAAATGCATTCATACAGTATCACAAGAAGTCAGTGAGCAGCCTGGCAAAGGAGACAATGTGATTTCACGCTTCAGTTAAGTCTTATTTACTTTAGTATCTTGCTTTATGTGATAGTTGCAAGCATCACATTTGTCAAAAGATAAGTTGGTAGACACCAGTTTCTGTATATGTTTGTGTTGTCTTTACCCTGCTCTAGGTTTACAAGCTCCTGGTCAGGAAGACTCCAGATGAGAGCTGGGTTGTTTTTAGAAGATACGCAGACTTCTCCCGGCTCAACGACAAGGTGTGTCTGAGTGTGTTGTCTGTACATACATGGAAAGTATGGGCAATCCGAAAATAGAAGACGGCTTTTGCCTAGTTTTGTGATCATCCATCCATGTTTGCAGACACTCTTTTTGACTATCAACTCTTTGTTTTCAGCTGGCTTTCTTTTGTTTTTGAGTGTACTGTGGAAGTGATTAGAGCTGCACAAAGAAGCCTACTGTTCCCAAAATGCCCAACAGGCCAGAGCCAAGTAGGGGAACAGGTCTCTCGTGGTTTCAGGAAGGACAGTTGGGTCACAGATTACAGAAGGGAAAAGTACTCAGCCATGTGATGATACTGTCTGACAAAAAAAGAAGCTACAACAAAAAAGTTGATTGTTAGAAAGCTGCAACTAACAGGATCTCTGCAGGCCTGCAAAATATTGACTAAATCAATTAATGCAACACGTAATTTTAAAACAGGTGGAACTTGTTGGTACACAGTCATTGAAAAGAGGAATGGAAATAGGAGATGGGAACACCCTACATTCAACAAGGAGAAAGAGGGTATAGAGGGGGGTGTGGACATCCTTTCCTCCATTCATTACGGCAGCTGTAATGTTCACCCTGTGCTGAATGGTCTTTTGCTGTAACTGTAGAAGCCTTATACTTAGCCTTTTTGGAAATGTTTCAACATTTTACTTCGCTGAGGCACATAAGCACAAACATTTAGATGTTTTTCCCATGTTTAATTATTTAGAAGTATTGCAAAAAACAATTAAGATTAACGATTAGATTATTAGTTGTGTTGCAGGTGACACTTAGAGAAACTCAAACACACATGTATTAGAGATAAACAGTAGCATATACCCAGCACGGTTAAAACATGATCAGGTTTTACAATACGCAGCACTGCCTCCACACTGTGTGGTTGGTGCCAAACATTGTTTTTGTAGAAGTTTGGACCTCACCCAGCATTGCTCCACTCTACGTTTATGCACATGGCTCAGGCTACCAAGTGGGACAAGTTAGTGTGCATACACACACACCAACTCGCTTCCTGCTGAGTAAACTGATATCCACTATTTCCCAAAGCTGATCTGCATTCATCTGTTTTGAGAATTTTGTAAATTACCAGTCATTTATTGAAGATTTACAATTTGTTGTAATTTTCGGCTTTGAAGGCTTCATGGCTTCATCTACGAAGCCTTGCGTAGACTATTGAATACGCGGCGTACGCACGAAGCCCAAAAGCTGTGTACCCACCTTAAAATTCAGATGTATGAAACTGTGTGCGTGCAGGATTCCACGCACATTTTCTTTGTACATCCCAATCAATGTAAAATTTAGCACCAAAGCACGACCATGGCACTCCACCCTAAATTTAATGTGCTAATGAGTATAAATACGCCTGGGCTTCTCCTCTCCTCAATAATGAGAAAAAGGATGTTATTCTGCACTCTGTCCTTTGGCATTAACAATAAAATAAAATAAAACAAATGGAGTGGGAGAGTGTGGCTGAGGCTGTTAATGCACCAGAATGGAGGATTCTTCTTGTACTATATGCACTTTTTCTTTCTTGAAATGACTAAAATAGTTTACAGTAGTATTTGGTTTATGTCACATACTATTTACATCCACCACCATACTGTATACATATGGAATGAAGCAATGCACCAGACAAAAAGTGCATACGTTTATTGACAGATTGGTCATAACTTTAAAATCCAAATTTAAGGGTTACTTGAAAACATTTATGTAAAAATCAGAAAAAATAAATTATGTTTTGATATCAATATTATATTAGTAACGTGTCAGAAATTAGTCTGTGCAGCAGTATGACACGGCACATTGTGGTTTGTCTTACACAGCCAGTAACACTATGGAAGCACAAGTGGAAATGGCTCATATTCACTCACAGTTAATTAGAATAAAAGCTTGTTTTAGCCAATTTATAGATTTATGTGTAATTTGAAATGGATGAAGATATTTTAATGCAGAAAAATTCAAAAACCAAATGAAATTCTGGCCACAAATGTCAAAAGTTGTTTATCAGTGACACCCCTACATGATGGATTTAGTATGGGATGAAGGTTAGAGGTGAAGGACAGCACAGTTTGCTTCAGTTATTGTTTTACTAGAATATATGAAGCACATGAAGATTGTCACTAACGCTCTTTCTCTGCATCATGGCCATGCAGGTCAATAACCTCATTCTGCTGCTGAATCATATTCTTTTACTGTAACTGAATGTAGATCATGTGATACTCACTTACTCTTTATGTGTGTGTGTGTGTGTGTGTGTGTGTGTATGTGTGTGCGCACGTGTGTGGTCCAGCTGAAGGAGATGTTTCCAGGCTTCCGCCTCTCGCTGCCTCCTAAGCGTTGGTTTAAAGACAACTATGACAGTGACTTCCTGGAAGACAGACAGTTAGGACTGCAGGCTTTCTTGCAAAACCTGGTTGCACATAAAGACATTGCCAACTGGTATGTGACATGATTATGTGGTGATTTCATTGTTTTAAGTTTGAACTTTTTTTGCTTTTGAATATAAAGCATTCAAACTCAAATGACAAAAGACAGAAAAAAGCAAACATATTATCAATTAGATATGAGGTACCAGTGTCATTGTATACAGGTATTTTTGTTTTCTTGTATTGCTGAGCACACTTTTTTGCAACACAAACACACACACAGATATCACACCATTCTTTCTCCTCGACAGCCTGGCAGTGAGGGAGTTTTTATGTCTGGATGACCCACCTGGGCCCTTTGATAGTTTGGAGGAGAGCAGGGTAAGTGTGTGCATATACATATGAATGTATGTGTGGTAATGACATGTATGTTTGTGTTCATATCCATGTCTGTGTCTCTTCAGTGCCTTTTGAAAGAGGATCATTTCTTTACAAAGTGCTCAGCCACTTTAACACATCATCCATTTGTCCTTATTGACACAGGGATGAGAATTAAACATTAATAGTTCTGAGGACTGACTGTAAAGGAAAGGCACCAATCAGGCACTTCCTCAACACCAGAAGATCTTTGTTGTCATGGTCACAATAATAACAACATGGTTAACCTTGTTGAATGATCATGGATAAAAGAAACAACATAAACTGCTGTTTTCACATGGGAATCAAACACTACTCTCCTGTGTCATATTCCTGTGTTTTGTTGATCCATTCATCCACCCCAGCCTCCTCCTGATGGGTGGAGACTTTGTCTCTATACTATGTCACTGCACTCCTGTCATATTTACTACGGCCACTAGGTGTCGCCTAACAACAAAATGTAAATATAGGTCATAATAACCTGTTGCACAAATGACCTATGTGCTCATTTTTCACAGAAGGCCGGTCTCGTTCACCCAGCTTAGTTTAGTTGAATGTTTTCTATTAAAAAGTCATAATTTTGTTAATTTTACACAGTTTTATTCAAGAGTAGTTCTTTCATAGCTGTAAGTGAAAATACACATTAAACACTGATGCTTACTGGAAAGTGTTTATACTGAACAAAATAAAGTATGGTATTAAGTATCATTTTCATGTCACTACTGTACCAAAGCCCCCATATCATATTGGCACTTTATTCAAGAATTTAAAATGATCCCCAGTCCAGGATTTTACTGCAGTGTGAACAGGCAATAAATACAATATGTTTCACTTTTCCCCTGTAGCTGCACTTGTCCATTTTGTCAGGCACCTCAAACACCTCGAACTTGTATGTTTAGAACAGTTTAATTAAAGATGTAATAAATGACTTGAATGTGCAGACTGTCCTTATAGGCTTACATGATGACCTACAGTCTGTTTTCTTCCATTGCCTGTCACTTTGTTTGCCCTCCAGCCGTTGTTTCCACTGTCCACAAACATCTTCTGTGCTTCTATCCTCCATTCTTCCCTCCCTCCAGGCGTTCTGCGAGACTCTGGAGGAGAGCAACTATCGTCTCCAGAAGGAGCTGCTAGAGAAGCAGCGGGAAATCACCTCCCTGAAGAGGAGGTTGGAGGAGAGGGAGCAGGCCATCCTGCGACTGGAGAAACATATCAAGTCAGTAAACACACACACACATCAAATAAATACAAGATATGGAAAGATTAGACACCCACTTGACTTGCATATCACATCTGGGTCACATTATGTGCCACAGAAGAAATTACTGTAGGAATTGCATTCCACACACAAGCTCTCAGTGCTAAAATAGCACAGAATATAGCAATTATATCAATATGAACCGTGTGGTTGTGTGCGTGTCTCTGTGTGTCCCAGTGGTGAATGTGTGAGCCCAGAGTCTCCGTGTGGTCTGTCAGCTCAGGGCAGTGAGAGCAGTGCAGATGCAGATGTGGAGTCATCCGCTGCGGAGGCTGACCAGGACATGCCTGACGACACTGGGTAACAAACAGAATAAGCATGCACAATTCACATAGCTACATGTTTAATTAAATAAGTAATTGTTAAGTATTCAACCCTCTCAGGTGAATCTCACAACATCCTTCCCATTGTTAACCAGAGGAAATGATAACAAAATGATATTTTCCTATTTGGTGTTTTCTAATGCTCAGGGGTTGAGGGCAAAGTTGAGTAGTTAATGTGTAATGCTGCACATAAATCATCTTAAGGAGCAATCATGTAGTGAGACCTTTGCTTCCTCCTGTCAGTTTAACAGTTTGTCTACACAGGAGGTGTATCAGAGCAAAATGAATTCTGATGAGCATAAATTATTTCCCGAGGAATTCTCTTGGTGTTGCTAATGCAAACTTCATTTCAATGTTTCTCAATTAGCTTTCAGTGAAGTAAACCCATCAACCGCTGAAAGCTGCTCATGATGCAAACTCAGTTCATCCTCCATCTGTTGCACAACAGCAAATTAACATGGCAAGCGGGAGCAGATTCAAAAACCTGAAGGATTCTTACATAAATATCATCACATATACAAATGTAAAGTAGGAGGAAATGAAGGCCTGGATCTCTCAGCAGTCTACATAAATAAGTCGACTTGACACTCTATCTATAGTGAACCTGATTGATAGGTCCTGAGCAGTGCTTCAGCCTCTACCACCTAATCACATTAGATAGAAGGGCGTATTGATTTCAAACAGACACACGACTAATGCACTTAAACCCTGAGTGCAGTTTCTTCATTGCTACCTATAATGGGAAAAGTCTTCTGATACCTAATCAAGTAGCAATAGAACAATGGAAAACCAGATAAATGAAAGATAGTTTCACTAAGTGTAATACCAGGTTACCATGGTTATGGTTGATTTTGTTGGGACTTGTACCAAACAAGCTTGTTCCTTTACATCTTGAGAATACGATTTGTAGGCTGGGGCGTCTCTGGAGCACCACAACAATTATGCTGTTGAAAATGCACAACAATGTTGTGACACATTTTACCTTTTATCAAACAAATTGCAGCTCCTGCAGTTTGGATATTGCAGTTGGTCATATTGCAATTTCGATTATATTTTGAGTAATTGTGCAGCCCTACACCAAACTAATCATATTCCCTTTGATTCATTAGTCCTCACCAACTATCCATCTCCTTTTTTGCACTGCCTTGATTTATTAATTCTTACCAACTTGTCAGCTTCTCTTCCCATTTACGTCAGACAGAGACATAAAAGTCGCGGTGACATTTCTTGATGACTTTTTTTTTTTATCATTCACTGACAGCATCTCTTTCTCCACATGATGCTCAGATATCCACGTTCATTCCCAGCAACTGATCCCATTACAGGATATTGGGTGGGATTATGTCTCTGGCTGTCTAATATCAAGAAAATCATAACCCCAAGGCCCAAATGAGACCATACGCTTGGACTTGACACTTTTTAAAAACGCTTAATCTGTTTGTACATTTATTAGCATTACCAGCTTTCATGCTAGTCAGACCTCATAGTTTGCTCTTTAAAATGTTTTCCCTTCCCTTCTTGTTTTTTTATTTGCCTTATATTTCACAGCAGTGCTGCTCCAATCTGAAACCAGAGCCCCATAACATTTGAGGTACTTCATATACCAGCTCAGCAGGCTAACCCTTTTAATGATTTCTTTCTTCTAGTAACATGCATCCTGCTGTTAACGGCTATACTATAATAGAGGTGTACTGTTTGTTTTTGGTATCGGGCTGCCAAAGGATAGGTTCAGATTATTTTCAAGTCTGTGTTACTGCAATGCTCACATGCTGTATGTGTCGTGAAATGTAGCCATATTGTTCCTCCTGTCCGCATTGGCACAAATGACATGTGAGTGTTGTATTTAAGATTTACTTGAAAAAATCCAAACCTTTCTTTTGAATGTTTGCATTCAGGATGTTTATCAGTGTTGGGGTGAGTTCACTTTCAGTTCACCTAATTGAGGATCTTATCTTCTCTCCTACCCCCTTAAAATTACAACAACACCACAGGCCTGAGAGTTTCTGTTATTTATAAGAACAGTGTTAGTGGCAGCAAATTTGATTTTGATAGGTAGGTGTCACGACAGTTGGCCAAATAATATACAAGTGAAGTGAAGTATTATTTCCACTTTTTGTATTGAGTGACCTGAAAATGATTTGTCCCCCAACTGTGGTGCGTATTCATTGTACTACAATGTTCTGTGCTCTGTGTACCTTTTTGTCTGTGCCACACTGCTCCCCTGCATCTTGTGTGACTAACACATTCTCTTAGTGCCTCTCCTTCACAAGTTGGTTTATGCTACACTCAACGAGCACTTTATAAGGAACACCATACTAATACTGGGTGGGGGAGGCTCTGCTTCATGTTGACATGACTGCATCACATCAGTTTGGCAGATTTGCCAGCTGTACTTTCATGCTGTCAATCTCCTGTTCTATCACACCCCAAAGGTGTTCTACTGAATTCAGAGCTGGTGACTGAACTGAAGGTCACTGAACTCTCTGCTGTTGTAGTCCATCCACCTCAAGGTTCTGAGAAGCTTCTCTGCTCTGCTGCCATGACTGGATAGTTGCATAGATAAGCGGGTGTAAAGCAGGTGTTCCTAATAAAGTGCTCAGTGAGTGTGTGTGAGCATTGTAGGTTGTTGGAATTTGGGTTTTCCTCTTTCCTCTTCCCATCTGTTGTCTTGATAGTCTGGGAAAAATCTTAATACATAATAAATAGCATCTGTCTAAAACAACTACATTTGATTTTTCTGATGTTTTATGAAAAAATCCTGTAGTTTCTTGTCTTTATTGCTACATATATATACAGGATATAATCAGCTAATCACAAATTGTGTGGATTCCTGGCACTGTATCCGGGGATGTAGACCAATAGTAAAAGGACCTGATATGTTTCTTTATCATCTGTCATGCTGTGTGAGATGGGAGAGAGTCAAAGAGAAAACCTGTCTTCCTGCTGTATTTTCAACTTGTAACTTGCTGGTGTTGTGGCGTTAATAACGTTAATGTCCTATCTGCCTCTTTCTACTTGAAAAGCATTTCTTCCTGGATTCTCTCATTCAGTCTGTCTTTATGTTGTATGAAGTGTACAGTTCTCACATTGTGATTAATTTGAGTCAGTCGCTGACTGTGTTTCCTCTGCTTTGATCTCCCTCTCTCCAGCGGCAAGTGTGAGGTCCAAGTGGTGCGGTCCTCTGCCTGTTGGTGCGGGCCGTCGCTCAGCACCTCTCCTCCAGTCATTCAGGTCACCCAGCTCTACCACCAGAAGCCGAAAAACTGACAATCAACACTGGTCTCTTGCCCGTACGCCTCAGTCTCCTCATCCCTTATGTTGGAGTTGGAGTATTAAATACTCATCCTGGGTTTTTCCTGACTTCTCTCCAACCTTACTACTCCCACATCCCATCACAACTTCAATCTCCACCACTGTTTCACCTTGCAATTGGATGTGATGCAGCTTTTCCCTCAAGTTCTGTGTATTGGGTGAAAAGGGAAAACTTTTATGCTGAAACAACGTGTTTCACTTATATTTAACCCTTGACAATGGTCCATGGAATATTTTATCTGACACCCATGGAAAACTTCAGTCTGAAGACCTTGTGCAATGTCCTGTAAGAGTTATATCTGCAACTACATGGGTTTACTCCATCAAACCTCAGACTAAGTTAATTCTTTCATAAACTGTGTGGGGATTTGTCAGTCCTCCTTGTTCACTCTTGAACCTCCTACCGTGGCTGTCGGACTGGATCGATTTGATCCTTCAGTCACAAAGCCAAAGCTTGGCTTCTTGACCAAAAGAATAAGATAACGCTGATGGTTTCATGACTTCCACAACTGTGACAATCTACAGAAAACCTGAACCATCATTTCATCAGTTTCTGCAGACATGCATTGCCTTATGGCTCCTCACATGTGACAAGAGGCCCTCTTCTCTAACTGGAGAAACATTGCCTTCATGTGGTTATTGACGTAAGAAAACATCTGGATAAAGTAAATGTCTCAGGATAATTATTGGTAACCAGGTGGGTATAACAAAGGACTTATAACTTGCTTTTCGCAGGTACATCCATGTCACTGTGTTGTACTGCCATCCACTGTCATTGGTGTAGACAGACTTGAGAAACTAACTTTGCATCTAAAAAGCCTACATTCCCTCATAGTTTTTGTGCCATGCGTTATTTGTCCTGCTAGAGGCAGTAAAATATGTAACACTGCACCAACAGAGAGCCAAGGAAATGTGGCCTATCATTGCTTTTTTGAGGAATGTAATCCTGTGTGTACACTAATCCTGTCATTTCCCATTCACATTGCAACATTGCTTGTACACCTACACGCATGCATTTGTACATTACCCAGTTTGCTTCTAGGCACTGATCATACCAATTTAAATTAAGTGCATACATAATTGCAACACTAAACCTCTCCCGGCACCTTGCCTGTTAATAGAGTGTAGACTGGGCCTGGACTTGTGTCGGATTCCTCAGGGTCTATTGTGACATGGGTTATGATGAAAGGATCAGGCTATTTGCAAAAGACACATTTTTATACTTTCTCTGTGCAGATAGTCTAGCTTTATGTACTGAAAATTTTAAGATTTCTGCCTCTATTTTACATGAAATAGATTCTGCTCATGGTGCTCAAATTATTTTAAATTACATTTGAAAAATTCAACAGCAACTTATTCTTGTTCATCATAGTAATCAACAGACCTGATAGTTGATCATTTTAAATAAAATTGCTGTTGGAAAAAATAGTTTCAGTTGACAGCAAGATATCCTGAGTAACCATGTGACCTCCATTGTATTCGGGTGGTGGCAGAAGTTTGCAGAGCCAGATGTCTGAAAATCCCAGCAAATAAAGTAAAATTAGAAGATACCCCCAAAGAGCAAGTAACAAGTTCTTTGTAATTTGGGTGAAATTTCCCCTTTAAGAGACTTATAAACAGTTGATCATTTATTTCTTTTAAGATGAACATCAGCTTCAAGCAAGAAATGCATAAAGAAGCCCCCCCATAATACCACAGTGGTGCTAATTTACCTGATAATAATCCAGAAGTTACGAGCTGAGATTTCTGAAACAAGGGAGAAATGCGTATATTGAGATCAGGGCCTGTCGATTCATTTTACTAACACAGCCTTGCTTTTAAGAAATCAAGGCTGGTATTTAACAAAGAACTGTGTGACGCAAGTGACTGATGTTGAGCCTTGTTGGCACTGTATCAGCATGAAGACTGTTTTTTTCCAGGCCTACACATCATGCCCAAAAGCCATATTCTTAAACCCAAATAACACTTAGGGGGCAAAGGTTTCACATGTGTTAGTGTGTGCTTACCAGCTGTTTTTTTGTTTGTTTGTTTTTCCCAGTCTTTGATGATGAGTAATGAAGTGTGTCAACCACAGCTGATGTTGAATTGTCTCAAAATAGGCCTGAAAAAGGCCATGTGATGCACTTTATGGATGAATGGTAATGCATGTTTACTAGGATATGGTTTTTACTGTTTCATTTGTTTAGACAAATACGTGCCTTTTCATTCACTGAATCTGTTTTCATTCCCAACTGGAGCTATTTTGTCAACATGTGGTTAATGTATATGTAGTTTGGTTCAAGATGTTTTTGCTCTGTAAATTCCCTTCACACATTCGAAGTGCCTTGATTATCTTTCACTTAACTTTTCTTTTGATGTGTGTGAATAGCTTTATAGAGGTGTCGGACATAAAATAGTTTCACCATGTTCCTCTGATGGAAATAATGTTTTAAATGACACTCATGTTTAAGTCATTGCTTGGAAATAGACCGAATGACATGTTTTTGTAATAGTACATAAATTAATATGGAGTCTTAGTTCACATATACACACATAGTTGCACTATTAAAGATTTATACAAATAACATTTGGTATCACTATGAATGCCCTGGAATTAAAGGGATAATTCACGGAAAAACCTGGTCTGAAATGAATACTGTAAATACTATAACACATGCTGTAGCAGAGATGTTTATCAGAAATATTTAATTCACATGCAATTAAACCTTGAATGGTATATTTAAAAAAAAAAAAAAAAAAAACATGTATGTTTCTTGTTTCCTCACATTTAAAGTCTTTGCTTTCATGCAGCAGGATCAGTAGTTTGTGAAACAAATTGGGTGAAATAAACTGTCAAGTAAGTGGCCTTACATGTATTCTATGGAGCATTTTAGTATCCTACTTTAAAAATATAATAAATTCTTACCTCAGAAAAATCCTGCCTTCCCCGCTACAGTATGTTTACAGCCACAACCCCAACAACACCAGGTCAAACCTAGTATATGACTTGACGGCATCATAGGCTATTTGCTTCCGCTTAGTGGCAGCTGGTTTCAGCCCTTTATCTGTTTACTTTTCTCCCACTCCCTGTGCTCACATATACAGTATTTTAATATTATAATTATAATACAGCCAAAATCCCAATGAAGCTGTTCTTATTTACACGTCTTTCTGTTTCTGTTGTCAAGTATGAAATAGTGACTGAAATGTGGCCCATCAAGACTAGATGTTACCAGCAGTCACTTGGAAGCTGCTGCTCTGCTGCTGCTAAAATCCTGATTTTCACACCCCCTGCCTCTCCCCACTTCTCACCTATCGCTGTGTGTAGTGGTGGTTTCTCTACACGGCATGATTCAGTTTCTGAGGTGGATGTTTTTACTGATATACATGCTTCCCCGCCTTAGCCTCTATGGTCCCATTGGCTGCGTTGAGCAAACACAAAGATGTGCGCTCACCCACTCATTACTCAGTCTGCTTTCCATGAGCAATTGGATGAACAGATTAATAAAAAAGGGCAACACTCTTCAGTTTGCCAACCCCCCACCACTATTCAATGGGGTGCTGGAGACAGTAATGTTGTCCCCAGCAGAGAAAGCTTCTCTGGTGACAGAATGAATAGAGCTCTTGGAGAAAAATGCAATCTCCAGAGTTTCACCAGGCGAGCAGAATAAGAGTTATTATTCCCTTTATGTCTTAGTCCCAAACAAAATGGGTAACATGAGACCCATTCTTGACCTGTCTCTCTTAAACAAATCTGTCATGAATAAGCAATTCCACATGCTCACCATAAAGCACATACTGCATTTCATCCGCTGCAACAACTGGTTCACATCCATCCATCTAAAAGTCCCGTTTCAGTAAAACCGTTTACCATTTGGTTATTTTCTGGACCCAAGAACATTCTCCAAGAGCATGGACACAACCCTGGAGCCGTTTCACAGTCTGAGCATCATTGGTAAAAAAAAAAAAGGCTCACCATTGCCCTCCATTTGGATTCAGCAAGCATGACAGCAAAACTGTGTCTTGCGAGACTAGAGGCGTTTGTTTCTCGCCTGTCTCTTCTCACACAGCAGTGACAGCTCTGTCTGTGATGCGCCTGTTGGGAATGATGTCAGCAAGCCATGTGGTGATTCCTCTGGGTCTAGTCCACATGGGAAAACTTCAGAGGTGGCTGGACCCAGTTCGCCACAAAAGTTGCATGGTGACTGTCCCTTCCTTATTACAGTTGGGCCTGTCACATTGGGGAAACCTCTGTCTCCTGTCCATAGGAGTTCCCCTGGGCAGCGAGTGACGTCACACATATCACTGTACACAGATGCTTCTCTGTATGGATGTGTGTGGAATGTGTCAATCTCAGCTTGTGACAATGGCCATATCCTCATTCTTGCCAAATAGACTGCTTGGAGTTGTGCACAGAGTGGAAAGTCCTGACACTCTACTGCTGCTTCACTGCTGAAAGACAAACATATGTTAGTGAGGACAGACAACAGGACAGCCGCCACTTGTATTCATTTCCAAGGTGGTATTCACTCAACTCGACTGCTGGAAACAGCCAGGAGGCTCCTGTTGTGGGCTCATGTTTATCTGCACTCATTCATAGCTGTATTTTAAAGGCAAGCAGAACCGAGCTGCCGACCTGATGTCACAGAAGGAGTGAAAGCTGGATCCCATAGACGCTCATCTATCATCAATGATTCAACTGTTGTCGGGCAAGCAATGGACATTCTTGAAGCACAGAGATGCACTGTCTCAGGTCAACAATTCAATAATTTTCCCATAATAAGCCTGCATCTAAGGGCTTAGACCCTGAACTCTGTCTATGGTCAAAACTTGGTGGTGCTATCGCATTCTACCATGAGTGTTTTGGGTCCTTGAACACCGGATTAAACACTTTCTGAAGGGAGTCAGAAGACAGCAGCCTGCGACACACATACGGGCATGTTCATGGTATTTACCAAAGGTTTTGGACAAGCATACACTCCCATTAACATCGTCATCACAGCTGGGCTAACAGCTTGGTCTGTAACCCAAGGCTAATTCAATTGCTGGCTAATTAGCTAGTCAACAAGCTAAGTTAACATGCTGGGTATAGTGAGCACAGACACTGATACCTGCTAAACACCTCCTCATGTTCTGTTTGTCAATTAACTGCTCAACAAGCCGTATTATTTGTCCTATATTTGCATGACAATTCCTCCAAAAGGCACCAACAACACAAAGACGGCCAAGAGGTCACTTTCAGTGACTCAAATTAGCTGTGGTGACGTGGAGCAGACAGCTAGCAGACTGAGATGTTATCCACAAAGCGGCCACTCCCTCAAGTATGCATAACTTTAAGCATAAAATGAGTGAGTTGAACGACTCCAAAAGTGAGTCAATCCCCACAGACTCCCATGTTAAAATGCCCAACTTTACAGCAGAAATAAACCTGTTTACAGCCTATAGCAAAAAACTGTTTTTATCTCTATAGTTAATTTCTACCTTCATGACAACTGTATGGGGGGTGAATTTTTATATAACTCACCTGTTTAAATTTTATTAGGGCTTAAAGTTCTGCATAATTGAGGGCGTGCCCCTTTGAGTGACAGGTGGGTGACCATATCATTGCCTCAAGCTTGCATGCACTGAAGTCTCGGCTGACGGAGCAGCCCACTCTGAGCTTCGAAACCGCTCTTCAGAAACCTATTGGTGACGTTACGGAGGCTACGTTAATCTTTATTTATAGTCTTTTGTTATCACCCTGATTATTTCAGGCAGTGCTTACTACAAGGGATGGCAATTGGCCTCATTTCACTTCTTATGTGTACCACTTATGGTGCTTGTGAAATGGGTGTTCAGTGCTTTGGACCAGCGGGCACTGACCACATTCAGCTTCACCTTTATCTCAATAGCGACAGCTGTTAGAGGGCGAAAATGTTGAATGTTGGTTAAATGCCCCAGATTCTATGAGTATAGGCGTAGCCTATGCTTCAGGCCCCACTGGCTCAAACTATGTTAGCAAAGAAAAAAAGCTCAGGTCACATCAATATGCCATAGATGTGAATCTTGGGTTATAGTACTTGACCAAACTGCATGCTTCTTAAAAATTTAGGCCACAGGTATACACATTCACCTTAAGCAATGTTGAAAAAAAAACACTATTTGGGTTTGTGTTGAGGTAATAATGCTCTCGCTGGTTACTTCAACAAATGTCCAGACCAGGGCTGTCAGGATATCAGATTTTCACTACACATGGCCAAAAGAATTTATGACAATGATATTATTGAGATGTCTATAGAAAATTAGAAAAACGAAATATAATACTATCAGTCTAATTCACCTCTAACTGTGTTTTGTCTCTTTTCGCAAATGAATTAGACTCAAACATGAGCATAGGGAGGAGGGGAGAGAGTCTGTAACCGTAACTGTATAAAAGCCTACAAAAGAACAATTACACTTAATGGACAGAGAAAATTCAACCAGATGAACTGAAACAAGAAAATCCTAATCCTAATATCTGTCAACACAATATTATAATATGTGTATTAATAAAATTATATCAATATTCTTTTTATCAAATGTCACAGTTATCATCAATACCGTTATGTCATAACACTGCTAGTCCAAACGGGGATTTTTTCCTCCTTATAAATTTCTACTTACTCTGACAGAAATGATTCTGACCAATTCCTTACAAGTATGGGTAGTCCAAGCTACAGGCCATCCAATACTTGTCTTATTATGGGTCAATGGGAAGAGAAATTAATTTGTAACCCACTCCAAAACACATTTGATTGCTCTATGGAAAAGATATATTGATGATATCATGGTGTCATCAAACCGCTCAGTGACCCCTTGTGCCCTATGAGTGGGGCATCGTCTTCCTGTTTCTCCATTCATTTTGTCAGGTTTTTCCTTTAATTTGCTTTTTTTTCTACTATGGAACAACCTTCGTTGGCTTTCTAGACCTTAAACTCTACAAGGGGATTAACAGCACTATTGAGATTAAAATTTATTGTAAACCCTTAAGCAGAAACACACTTCTAAAGCTGACAGTAACCATCCAAAACAAGTCATTCACAGTGCTGATATTGGCCAGTTCTGGACATTGTGCAGAAACTGCAGTACTGTTACACATTTCCAGCTAAAGCTGTCAAAATAAATTGTTTCCAGCAAAGCAGTTTGCCTGCATCATATATCTCCTTGGCCTATCAGAGGGCCTCACATACAGAGAGAGAATCCCTGCTAGTTAAGAAAACTATAGATCATTATAGATATCATAGATCAATTTCTATACTGAAGGGATATGTTATGTTTAATACTGTATGCTTTGTATGATTAAAAAGGCAAGTCAGCCTTAAACTGATGATTATGATTGTTTATGAACATTGTGACGTGAACATTAAACATTGTGAACCAGAATGACGTACAGGGACAGACAAGAGTAGTAGACAGTACAAGTATTACATGTTTAGATAACAGGTTCAGGTCAGAATGGTGTGAGGAGAGAAGAGGCGGAGTGACCCTGTTACACAGAGAATGTTTGTATAAAAATGAATGTCTGAAACAAGAAAGTACTGCATGCTGCTTAGACAGGCGAGACGAGAGCAGGGTGGTCCAGAGCTCTGTAAGCAATCTCAAACTTATATGCTTGACTATACTTTTAATAAATTAGACGTGTTGAACTTTATCTGTTGTCCTGCATACTTCATCAAATGAATGCGCGAGTCCTGTTTGGTTATATATGGATCTGGACTCAACAATTTGGTGACCCCGACGTGATGAAGGCAGGATGATACTTTGCATGACCAATTGTTAAAAGGAAATATTTTTGTTAACAGAGGATACAGACAAGTGGAACACGGAAGACAACGAGAGGCCTCTAACTGAACAGCGGTAAGCAGAAACCTGTTTTATCGAAAAACTGCAGATTGGCGTTGACAAAATTAAGTTGTATTGAAACTGTTCCTATTGTCTGTTGTATAGTTGATAAGCACTAGGATTGAGATTGCTATTGCGATCGGAGGAAGAGCCCCCGGGTGGTTAGCACGCCGTGTGGGTGCCTCCAGGGAGATCGTGTTTGACGGAAGGGTCCCCGGTGACTGACAACTGAAGCGTGGTGCCGTCAAGGGAGATCGATAAAAAAAAAAAAACCCTTCAGGATCTAAAATCCGATGAGAAGGGGATCTCCTTAGTGAGTGCAGCCTGTTTTTCATAAAAGAACAGTAGAATTAGGCAGAGCCGTTACTTTATGTATCCGACAAATTAGAAATATTCGCCTCCTAGAAAACGTGTCAAGAGCCATTGCAGGGCATAGGGCGGTAACTCGCTTCTTGAAATTAATCTGTAGGGAAGGCTTGGCGTTTTTTGCAAAGGCCCTGGTAGGAGGGCGTTCGAATATTGTCTGTGTTACCGGGACCTGTGTGTAGTGGGGAGTCACGTCGACCGAAGGAGTGGAAAACTCAGATAGAGGTTCACGTCGTCTATCGGAGTTTTTGCTCTGATAAGGACGGGCATTTGACCTAGGCGCCACAGGGGAACGTAGACCTCAAGCACTCAGGGTAGAAGGAAATAAATAAGTAAAAGTGACAACCTGGCTTCAATTCTGCGGAAATCCTCTATAGCAGGCCAATAAGTCTATTAATGAGGCGTTGTGACAGTTGTTTATAAGGACCAGGGAAGCGAGTGTTTGCAGTGAGTCAGGACAACTTGCTGCTGGAGTGTTTCATTTTCTGTTTTTTCCCGAGAGGGACAATCAGCTTGTGATTCCCAAACGGTGGTCATAAATTCCAGATTGGAGGGACCCCACCGTGGTCTGAGAAACTGAGTGGAATATTTTCAATGTGGAAATTGTAATTGGGAATTGATTTTCATTGTATCGCCTCATGTCATGTTTATTTTGCTGTTAAGTAATACACCTATTCTTCTTGGTTTGGTCTCACACATACATTTAAAGTGTAATATTTTCAATGTGAGGATTACAATCGGGAATTGAGAAATAAATAAAGCCAAGGGTGAAAGGGGTGGTAGATACAGTGGTGTCTCTGTGAGTTCTGAACGGGTGTCTGAGCTGTAAAAACGTGTGGGGATAACCTCGCGGTGATAACAAACCACACGCCACACTAAAAAGTGTGTATAGCTCACAAGGTCAGTTGCTCGGGTGTTATGCCATACAAACTGACTGGCCTGTGAAGAAAACACAAACAAGGGTCAGTTGCTCGGGTGTTATACCATACAAACTGACTGGCCGCTGGGGAGGTATTAAACTAAAAAACATTTCCCACACAGGTCAAAGAGGAAGGTGAGTAAGACTACAAGAAATCAGGGAAGTATCGCACCCACTCACACACACTCACCAATGGAGGGAGAATTTGATAGGGAGTGTGAGGATGGAGGGGGCTGTGGGCCTCGAATGCTGCTAGCTGGGTTACAGCAGAAGCAGGCAGAACAGTGGAGGCAGATAAGAAAACAGATGATAAGTGGCGAACCTAGTGAAACTAGGCAGAAGCTGAACAAAAAATGTGACGAGTTGTGGGAGGAAGTTCAGTACAAACTGAGGGAGGATAAGACAGGAGGAGGCCTATTCCGTCTTGTCTGTAGGCTAGAAGCAGAAGCAAAGGAGGATTTAATACAGCATAAAAAACAGAGCCCATCCCTGTTGCAAAGAAGCGCTTGGACCCGAGATAGGCAGAAAAAAGAAAATCGACGAGCCCTGTTGCACAAAGTCACACTTGCAGGCTGCGCTCTGCTTCAAAGCAAAGCAGCCACAACATGCACTTCTATGACCAAGTCAGCTCCTCTTTACCCTGACCTTAGCACACTCCAGGCTCCCACTGCACAGCCAATGCCTCATCAGCCACAGACACAAATGCCAGTTATAACCGTGAAGGGTTTACTGGAGTATGGAGAGCAGACAGATGACACACTTGATCAGTTGAGAGCAGAGGAGGAGGCAGCCAAACAGGGGGAGATTCGGGCACTACGTGCATCCATAAGGGAGACTAGGGAAAGAATGAAAACTTTAGAGCAAGTGGACCAGGAAGATGTGGAAAGGACCAGACTTATCTTAGAGTATGATCGGATAGCAAAGGGGCAAGCCCAAGCCATGGCCACCTCATCTACTCCAGTCCCCCCTTTGACTCCAGTCCCCCTTTTGGAGGCTGCCTCATCTACTCCAGTACCTCAGCCACCATCAGTCATTAACACCCCATGCCATAGTCTAGGGCCTGATGGTGACAGGGGGAATCCATTTTTCTCTAGGAAAGAAAGAGAAGATACTCCACACCTGTACTCCCCAGTCAGAGAGGGCCGCAGTTGCAGCTGTATCTAAAACGGAGGAGAGAGAGGAGAATATGAGCCTACAGGAAGGAAATGAGGACAGTGCAGAGGTGGGGGACATACAGGGTGGGGTACAGGTATTACATCTTACAGGAGAAATCACCCAGACACCAGAGGGGCGGGCTCTCCGTCAGCGCCCTTTACAACAACCCAATCGATACACATCATCCCATCAAATGCCCTTGTTAGCTCACCCTAGTGGTAGTGCAGTATATCAACCATTTTCATTCACAGATATGAACTGTATGTTGGAAAGAATGCCTGCACCCACATCTGGTGGGGGTCCATGGATGAGACAATTTTGCCAACTCACCATGGGTTACACACTATCTATGGGAGATTGGAGAGCTCTTTTAGGGCGACAAGTTGGGGAACATGAGGTTCAACAGGTTGAAGCAATCAGCAGTACCGGTTTATTACCTCCTGAGGCTTCTTTTGCTAGACAAGCGACAATAATAGGGTCTGCCATGAGAACAAAATACCCTGTACCACAGGGGGCAGTGCACATATTGGTGTTAAAAATAAAAGAAAATGGGGCGTCGTGTGGCGTGGTGGTCTAGGCGGGCGCCCCATGTGTGGAGGCTGCAGTCCTCGCTGCAGTTGGCCCCGGTTCGAGTCCCGCATCGGACGGCCTTTCGCTGCGTGTCGTTCCCCCTCTCTGCCTCCCTGTTTCCTGTCTCTCTCCGCTGTGCTGTCAAATAAAGGCATAAAAAAGCCCCAAAAAATATGCAAAAAAAATAAAATAAAAGAAAATGAGGATGTCCCCTCATTTCTCATCAGGTGTAGAAATCAATGGTTAGACATGATAGGTGTGCATCCTGATATCGATGCTCTTCAAACAGGCTTGTTCAGAAAGGCAGTGCTGAAAGGTATGCCAAAGGCTGTTAAATTGGCATTGGAGGCAAATCCTGACATCCCTGGGTGTGACAATGGTAAGTGGGAGAAGCATGTGGCCCATCATCTTGATACTCTTAGACTAAAAATGGACACGGAAAAAGCTGAAGTCACCAGTAATCAGACTCAGCTTGTAAAAATACAGCTAGATACAGCACGTAAACAATTCAACACTGATAAAAAACAAACTGAGCTGCAAACGACTCCCCAGAACTGTACCCAGTGCCTGCTGGGGCACCTCAACCGCATAATCATAATCAAGTGTTCATGGGGGGAAGAAATGGCGGAGCTTGGGGTTACCGTGGTCGCAGCTGGGGTCCACGAGGTAGATATGGCAGAGCTCAGTGGAGACGCCCGGGGTCTCAGGAGCCATGTGGCCGTTTGGGACATTGGTCCAGGGACTGTAGAGACCAGTCACAGAGAGGAAGATATCAGCAGGACAGAGGACATGCTCATCAGGTTCCAAATGCCAGTGTAGCTCCAGGAGGACAGTTTCCCAACATGTACCCTCCTGAGTACTGACGGGGCCCAGAGACACACAACACCTGTAGGCCTGGCAGATCCCTACATGGCTTTGAAAGTAAATTGCACTGAACTGCCTTTTCTTGTGGATACTGGGGCTAGATATTCCACTATTGTGGGGGATATGTCATTGTCCTCACTCTCTAATGACTCTGTGCACATTGTTGGATTCTCAGGGAAGAATGAAGCTCTGCCATTAACCCAGCCTCTGACGGTCCAAGTGGCCGATCAAACCTTTCATCATCAGTTTGTGAATTCTCTGGCCTGTCCTGTGAATCTCATGGGAAGAGATTTGCTAATAAAGTGTGGTGCCTCTGTGTTGTGCAGTCCTGACGGTCTGGTGATTACATTTCCGAATGGGACTTCAACGAATTGTTCTTTACCATCTATGTCTACTACCTCGCATATGATGTTGGCGGCCGAGGTGACACCACAATCCACCATGTGGGCTGATATCTACTGGGGACTGCTATTCCCTGAGACCCCTAGTTCTGCTGGCATTCTTTCTGTGTTTTCCGAGTGGCGTCCTTGGTTGCAGGCTTTGGGCCCTTATGCTCCTCCCGTTGATCCCTACCATGTTACGTTGTTTTATGATAGAGGTTGCGCTGAGGTGTACCAACAGGCTTTTTATTCTCAGGTGGAAGGTCACAATTGGCATGTTACCTCCCCTGAACTTCTAGTTGGACCAGAAGGCGTAGCCGCCCTGGTCTCTTTGACCCCTGACCAGCATCAATGGTATGACATGTCTGAGGAGGCTCTCCCGCATGTCACACTCCTGGTACATGCCGATCATCAGGCGAAGGACCTTGGTCCCATGTGTAAACGCCTGGCTGCTCTTTCTGATTGGCAGAGAACACAGATTCCCTCCCTGCAGTACAGTGCGTCAGCTAAAGCCTACAAAATAATACACCACACCACAGATGTAGTTGAGCTTGAACACAGACAGATTGAGAGATTCCATGGCAGGGAGAAAACTGATCATGAGTTAGCAGGCAACATGCTAAATTCTCTACCTCATTCTCTTTGGTCCACTGGCCCCACTGATGTTGGTTTTTGTGCTCACTGTCTACCTGTCACCTTTTCCTATAAAACTGATGACCCTATTTGGCAGCCTCAGTATAAACATAAACCTGAAGCAGAAGAGGGCATAGCAGACACCATTGAAGGGTTGTTACGTACAGGTGTGTTGGAGTCTTCTCGCTCACCTTGGAACACTCCCATTTTGCCTATAGAAAAGAAAGGTACTGATAGATACCGCATGGCACATGACCTCAGGAAAGTTAACTCAATCACAACTACACCTACGGTGCCCGTGCCTAATCCCTACACTGCTATGTCTTCCATCACACCACAACATCAATGGTTTTCATGTATTGACTTGGCAAATGCATTTTTCTGTCTTCCCCTCGCTAAACAACTCAGGGACGTGTTCTCATTCACATACAAAGGTCAACAGTTGCGTTACACCAGACTGCCACAGGGGTTTGTTCTCTCACCTGGCATTTTTAACCAAGTGCTGCGTGAACAGCTGGGAGATTTGAATCTTCCCTCAGGTGTAGTGTTAGTTCAGTATGTTGATGACCTCCTGCTAGCAGCACCATCAGTACAGGACTGTTTAACTGGAACGCAGTGCGTTCTGAGCAAACTACATGACCTAGGTTTTAAAGTGGCTCGGAATAAACTCCAGTGTTGTAGGCAGTCAGTAACTTTCCTCGGTCGAGTAATCTCGGCTACAGGAACGTCCATTTCTGGTCCACACCGCTCAGCTATTCTCCTACACCCCAAGCCTGCCACAGTAAAAAACATGCTCTCGTTTCTGGGTCTTGCTGGATTCAGCAGACATTTTGTGCCTCAGTTTTGTGAACTCACCTCACCTTTGCGCGCTATGATCAATGCTCAGGGCATGCGTAACCTCAGTGCCCTGTTAACATGGACCACTGAATCTGAACAATCTTTCATTGCACTGAAAACTGCGCTCTCCCAAGCCGCTGATTTAGCAGTTCCTGACTACTCAGCCCCGTTCTTTTTGGATGTTTCTGGAAAAGCACACACTGCTGATGGGGTGCTTTTCCAGAAAAAAGGGGGAGGTAGGCGCAACTCTCGACCCCACTGAAATCAGACATCCACCGTGCACAAGACATGCAGCGGGGGTTGCAAAACTGCTACAAAAAACAGCACACATAGTCATGGGACACTCACCGACGGTACTGACAACACACAGCATAGTGGCTTTTGTTAACTCAGCCACTTTCACAATGACATCACTCAGACAGAGCAGGCTAGAAAAACTTCTAGGGGCAGCACACATCACATACTCACATGAAGGCATCAACATGGCTGACAACATCACAGAAGGAACACCACATGCATGTGAAGAGAGAGTGCAGGGAGACAGCAAGTTCAGGGCTGATCTAAAAGGAGAGGAGATACCAAACGCAGATCTTAATTTGTACACAGATGGCTGTTGCTTCAGACATCCTCAATTAGGATTACAGGCAGCCTATGCAGTAGTACAACAGGAAGGAAGTGGCAAAATGAGAACTATGACAGCTCAGCAATTGCAAGGGAAAGTGTCAGCCCAATTGGCGGAGCTGGTAGCAGTCATAGAGGCGCTGAAACAGGCAGAGGGCAAGGTGGTCAACATATACACAGATTCAGCTTATGTGGCAGGGGCTGTACATGTGGAGCTTGGTCAGTGGAAAAGAGCAGGGTTTAAAACAACGACAGGTTCCCAAATCAAACATGAAAAAGAGATGCAGAACCTTGCAGAGGTGTTGATGTTGCCCAAAGCGGTATCAGTGATCAAGTGCAAAGGACATGATAAAGCAGACACATTTGTGGCAAAAGGCAACAATGAGGCAGACAGAGTGGCAAAAGCAGCAGCAGGGTACAAACCACAGTATATGATGCTACAGGCAGGGCCAAGTGTAAAAGAAATCCTACCAGCATGTGATGTAAATATGTTAATAGATGAGCAAAACAAAGGGTCAATGATAGGAATCAGAAGTTCAGTGAACAGAGTGACAGGCTTCACTCCATTCGAGCTGTCCAGGGGAATTCAATTCCCTGGTCCGGGGGGGGGCCATTGACGGAACCATGCTCCCCAAAAATGAGATATAGACCCTATTTTGAACAACTAACGGCTCTTATCTCAACTTTTTCTTCCCAGGTACGAGATCACACACCAAAAGGAGGAGACAACACACCGCACTCGGCTGAGTGGGTGTATCTGAGGGTCATCAAAAGGAAATGGTCAGAGCCAAGGTGGCTTGGACCTTTTGAAGTGACTGAACGAACAAACTGTGCTGTAAGGCTAAAAGGTAAAGGTGACACCTGGTTTCACTGGAGCCGGTGTGCACCCGCAGAAACCTCACAAAGGTCACTGCCTGAAGTGACAGCTGATTCGCAACAGACAGGACAGTCACATGCCTTGGAAGAAGAAAACAAAGAGTAAAAAACCATCACCGCATTTCAGAATCACTTCCTGTTTTCTTGGCTGTAGAGTGTCAGACGAGGAATACACTTCCTGTATTAAATCATATAGACATCTTGTTACACACAATATCCTACACACAGAGAGAAGACCTGAACTGCAGTGGTTATCACTGTGGATAACACCAGAGCAATCTCACAAGGCTGTATCAGATCGTAGTAACAAGTTACTAGTCACACACACAGGCAACAGAACATGGACAGAGATTCACATTAACCCCTTCTGTATTAAAACTGCAATCGACACGGTGATGGTCACCCAATACGACCGCAAAAATTGTAAAGGGGGTATTGTGCAGGC